>NC_090922.1:669193963-669818963 GCF_040938575.1 Ambystoma mexicanum | reverse complement strand
GCACAAATCGATGTGAGGTTATCGACCAGTCACCACCCCCAGACCGATGGTCAAACGGAGAGGACCAGTCACACTCTCGAACAATACCTGCGTTGTATGTTACATCTGACTGAGAGTAATTGGAAAGACATTCTTTGGATCGCCGAATATGCATACAATAATTCAGTACACTCTGGAACTGGACAAAGCCCCTTTTTTACCTTATATGGGCGCCATTCTTGAACCTCAGACCTTGACTCACCCCAACACTTAGAAATGCCCGCAGTGGACCATCTGCACGCTACGATTACCGTAGCCTTTATGGAAGCAACTACACATTTAAAACAGGCGAAAGAAAAATACAAGAAAGATGCTGATCGGCACAGAAGTGATACTCCACAATACCAGATAGGGGACCAAGTATGGTTAGCCACAAAACATATACCTCTAAAGGGAACACGGACCTTTAACCCCAGATATTTGGGACCTTACTCTATTAAGGCCATTGTCAACCCTGTGGCTGTCAAGTTGGATTTACCTGCTAATATGCGAATTCACCCCGTCTTTCATGTGTCACTTTTGAAGCCAGTGCAACCAGGGACAAGACTAACCAAGCCACCAGACCCTATCCTTGTAGACGGAGAACCCGAATTTGAAGTTAAGAACATCCTCCAAGCTGATAAAGTCAAAACTCTTTTATTTATTCGACTGGAAAGGTTATGGACCACAGGAAAGGTCATGGGAACCTAGTGACCATGTTCAACCACCCCGATTGGTGAAAAAATTCCACTGAAATTTCCCAGACAAACCGAAACCACAGGGAAGAACGACTTTAGGAGGGGCCTTGGGGGGAGTGCTGTCATGATGCCTTCCCCCGGGGACCCAGACCACGTCCAGCAACCCCGGAAACAGGCATCAAGTTATCCTAAGCAAGCCCAACAACCCCTACTAGGGGCTATTTGGGTCCAGTCCTGGCGCCTATGGTGCCAGGCTCATATGGAGAGTCAGTCCTGGCGCCATAGGCACCAGGCTCATAGATTAAAACTTACCTGATGCAGACCATGCTGCAAACTTACCTGATGCAGACCATGCTGCAAGAGCTCCAAGCCAAAAGAGGCTTGGAAGGGACTACTTTACTTATGGACTATTTTTTAGTTGGGCGGGTCTGGGGAGGAATACTTACCTGGGACTACTTTGGAGGCTATTTAAACCACGCCCAAAGAGCAGCACATGCTTCGTGTTATTCTGCATCCAGCAGCGTAATGCTCACCGTGCCTGCAAGTCTGCATCCAGCCTTCTGCCACGCCCGCCTCGAGTTTGGAGCTCCTAGAAAAAGGGAGAAAGAAGGAGAAAAGGTTAGAACAAGAGCAATACCCTTAATCCTTACCTGAATTCCCGATCCATTGCGCCTTCGAGCTGGAAGAAAGAAGTTATTTTATGCGCGTCGCCTCGCCTGCTGCAGCGCCGCGCTTAACTCCCCGGTCTTCGCAGCATCTTCACATTCCACCGCATCCTCCTGCATGTTCCCGCCGCACTCCGGCACCTAAGGAGAAGACAAGAACAGCAAGGTGAGCTAAGGGAATACACAGAGGAATATTAGTTACACCCCCATTGACTTACCTGATTTTACCACCGGGGGTACTATTCCTCTTCACCGATCGGCGCAGCTTCCACTGCATCTTCGCCGAACCCCGGCCCCTAAGGGGAAACAAAAGGACAGCAAGGTGAAACAAAGGGACTAACAAGGGGAACTCTCCTCACCACAATAGACTTACATGATTTTACCGCCGGAGGTATTATTCCCCAAGACTTCATACTTTCTCTCAGCGCCTGAATAAGGGAGAAAGCAACAGGTTACATATTGACATTATTTTATCGAACTGTGTTGGAAAATACAAATCCTTACCAGAATACTACCGGTTGCCACGAGGAACTCTTCATTAGGGTCAAGCTGCAACCTGCAAGGAATCGGACAAGAGTGAAAGTCAGGCATTTGAACTCTTACGAACTTTATACTTACGGCGTCTTGCCGGGAATCTCGTAGTCAATATTGTTCTGGAACTCACCAATTCCTTCGAGCCAGTGAAGCAACTGGTTATCAACGCACCCCTGTGCTCAATGCAGGATGGAGAGCTCATCTTTTCAAACCATCAGCTGAGACTATAAGAGGGGACATCAAAGGTGATCTGTGGGGAGAACAGCGGGGGTGGGGGGATTTACACTCAACTCCACGGGTAGTTAATTCCCTTTCTCCATTTGCAAAAGAATATTCCTACGGGCCAAGCAAACAAAGCTAGGTGGGCCAGTCCAGTCTGTCATCTCGGCCCTACGCGTCACATTGGTGGAGACCACAGCTGTACAGTTCCGATCGACACCTCTGTGGGAGCCAGGTGAGCGTAACAATGTGATGGTGCAGATGAGAGCTGCACCGGGTCGTGCCACGACCTCACCCTTTCCCGAGCATGAATGAAAGTACAGACTGAGAACGGTTCCATAAACAGTCAGTAAAACAATAATGATCACGCAGCTGCCATGAAGAGTAGAAAAGGTTATGCGACACAAGTTGGGCAAGTAGTAGTGTGCATTCACGGAAGCAGGGAAAGGTTGCAGAATACCCATACATGGTTACACAAGTAGTATAGAGATGGGTAGGTAGGGAGAGGTTGCAGCATACATGTGCAGGGAATAATGAATGGCAGCAAGCAAGACAAGAAGAACATTGTGGAGAAAGAGCAGGTATTGGCCTGCTGGGAGCGGTCTATGTGTGCCCCTAAGGGGGAGGGACCGTGGCACAGAATGACCAACCTATCTTGGATGCCATTGCGAAGTTGAAGATATCATGGGAACGTAAGATTGACATGGCTATGGCGGAACTGAAGACCTCACTACAACTGAAAATTGATGCCGTCAGTGTAGATGTCAATCTTTTGCAGCAGGATATTCGAAAGCTAGCCGAACGAACAGGAGAGTTGGAAAAGAATGTGAAGGCTAACACGTAGACCTTCACCACGAACGCCAAGGAGCTCTCTGCACTACAACAACGATTGTGTAACCTGGAGAACAGGGCAGAAGAAGCAGAAGAGAGGGCACGCAGAAATAATGTACACATCGTAGGACTCCCGGAAGGTGCAGAAGGCTCAGATCCAACGAACTATGTCGAGAATATGCTGCTACAGGAAATAGATGGTGGAGCACTCACTCAGGGATTCACGGTGGAGAGGGCTCACAGAGCCCTGACCAGGAGATCGTCGCCGGGAGACCCCCCGCGCCCACTCATCGGCAAGCTATTGAACTATAAAGATAGGGAGAAAATACTTGTGCACTTCCGCAAGGGTTGGACCATCCGCAGAGGATCTGCAACCATCACGGCATACCCAGACTGCATCTTTTTGGTACAGAGGCAGCGGCTTAACTATGTGTCCATTAAAAGGAAGCTGCGAGAGGCTGGGTTTAAATATATGCTGTTATACCCAGCAAAACTGAAAGTAATGCACAACAACAAAGCACACCTCTTTGATACTCCGGGAGAAGCAACGGAGACAGGAGTGAATGATCAGACGGAGAGCAGACCAGACAAGTGAACTTGGCTCCTCAGAGAAGTAACCAGGGCTGTGTGGGGGAGGTTGGGCTATTGCAGCTATGACATTGACTTTGGACTGGAATACAGTATGCAGAATAGGGCGGGTGCGTATGAAAAGGGTTGGTGAGGATAAAGGTGCAGCAAATGCTAAGTTTGATGCAGGAGACATGGACGGAACTCACTATCATCCCCTGTACTTAGTTTATAGTCGGGATACCATTAGGGTGGTATCCCCCTGCTGTGTTCCAAGTACCCGCAGAGGCCAAGAAAGGACTAGATGCAGGGTAGCATGAGATCCTAGGATGGAGCTGGGCATCAGTTGGGGAAGGGGAGGGTCGGGTGTGAGGAGGGAGTTTGGGAGTTTGAAGGGGTGTTAAGAAAAGTTAGGGAGCAAGCCTACACCTATAAACCTCTGCGCATGGCACGGAAGACAAGGAAGGACAGAGGTGGAATGGGGCATGGATGAGATGGGGGACCTCAAGATAGCGACCTGGAATGTCAGGGCCTCAATAATTATTTGAAGAGGAATAATGTCATGATGTATCTGAAGAGACAGAGAATCGACATTTATTTACTACAAGAAACTCACCTGACAAAAGAAAAACAGGAGGTGGTGAAGAGGAAATGGAGAGGGACCACCATAGGGGCAACATACGCAGCGTATACCAGAGGGGTAATTATGTGGATAGCACCGCGTGTCCCTTTAAAGTTGTTACAGTCTACCATAGAGCCAGATGGAAGGATGGTGCTAATTAGAGGCCCAGTGTAAAATAGAGAGCTGAGCATTATCAACACGTATGCCCCGAACCAAGATGCTACCGGCTATTTCAGAACTCTATATAGCAAGATCAGCCCATATATTGGAGGGGCAGTTATATGTGGAGGGGACTTCAATTGCATGCTAGATCCCATGGTCGATAGATCAGATGAGAATATGGATAAACCTACCCCGGTAGCTAAAGCCCTGAAACCCTATTGAGTGATTTTCAACTAGAGGATGTATGGAGGATGCACCACCCACAGGATAGGCAATATTCTCACTACTTGGCCCCACAAAACATGCACACTCGGTTAGACCATATATTTGCTGCACCGGAGTTGAAGAGGGGAACTAGTGCAGTCGGAATATAAAGTGAGAGTCCTCTCGGACCACTCACCATTGATTATAACATGGCAGTACTCACCTCCCAGAGCACGGATCCCGACATGGAGACTTAGGGCCGAGGCTTTGAAAGATACAGTCTTCAGGGAGGACCTGAAGAAAGAAATAGAGGAATGCTTAGAACAAAATAACGGGAGCGTAGAATCGGATAGCACATTATGGGAGGCATTTAAGTAAGTGGTGAGGGGGGCGGAAATATCTAAATCCAAAGGCCTACAAGGTGGAATAACGCCTGAGTTACACAAAGAAGAAAAGAAAGTAGAGACAATGATGTGCAAGGGTGGGCATTCCCTAGAGGAGGCTGGAACCATACGACAATTACAGCAGGATTGCAGGGAGTACTGAGAGAGATTATGCAACCTGAACTATAAAAAATGAGTTGGAAGGCGGCATGCAGAGGGAAATAAGCCGGGTAGGTTGTTAGCCTGGTTGTCTAAGAGTGAGACACCCAGACAAACAATTAGAGCAGTGCGGGGGATGGATCTACAAATACTAGACACCCAGGAAGGAGTGAACAAAGGCTTTTTAGAGTTCTACCAGCGACTGTATATGGATGTTGATGAGGGAGAAGAGATTGATAGGATGGAAACATTGAAGAACATCAGCCTTCCCAGACTAGCGGCAGCGGAGAGGGAGAACTTAGAGGTCCCAATTACGCTGGAGGAATCAAAAGCAGTGGTCAAACTCCTACCTACTAGTAAAGTGTTATGAATCAATTCACTTTATCACTTAAGACTCGAGTATTCACTGGAAGACACCTACCTCTCGTCGAACCAGCTCTACCGGATACTGTGGAATATAAGGATTTACCTAGAAGACCCTCCACGGTCCGGCTCAATGGCTAGAACATGGTGGGACTTCCAGGGAAACCCCAAAGAGCAAAGAACCCTGTGGAGAGCTGCTAGAGTGCGTGCTCTCCGGTGCATCTGGAGAGATGTTGTCGTAGTCCGTAGTAGTTCTGTAGTAGGTCTGGGCATTGGGGATTACTCTTCAACCATACAATAGCTGTGTTTAGACACAAGAAGATTTGGATAAAGGAGAGCAGTAGAATAGAACCGAAGAATTCTACAGAATAGGTAGGCGGCTTACCTCCGCTCTGTGGAGAGATCAGCCCTGCTTCCTTTTAGCGCGAGAATAGGGCTCGAGATGATGAGAGAAAGAGAGAGGTATGGTAAAGCTGGAATGATAGTGGAAATCAGGAGAGTATCTAGCTAGGAGGTAGCTTATTGACGTGCATGCCTGGATGAAAGACTTAATTGGGTGCGGGAGAGATTCTCTTACCGCCAGTCATGTAGGACCGGAAAGAAGGGGAATTGTTTCTGCTTTGTATCACCGAGGCTTTCACTGTGCCTGCTGGTGGTCTGTAAATCCACCTGGATAATATTGGAAACAGCCTTAGAAGGAATATGAAAGGGTGGTAGAAAAAAATACAAACAGCTGATTTCTACGTACCGCGCTGCACAGGAACGGGATTCGTTCTGAGAGAGGGCTCGCCTTCGGTGTGCTGAGAGAAAGGGCGTGATCCGGGGGGAGCGCGGCTCGACTCGAAAGAGAGTAGCAACGCACAGGACTGTCCATGATGTTTCCGGATGTGCTGTCCAAGTGCAGGCAGGCGTGGCCACTTGGGTGTTCACTAGTGAGCGAAACGCTAGACCGTTGCTTCCCGCACGGCCATATTAGGTGGTGTTTCGGTTGTAGATACACCATGTTGCTGCCTGAATGAGGGGTTATTTATCACAGTATGCCCCCTTTTAGGGGGCGGATGGACTCCCTAGCGAGTTCTACAAAACGTACAAAGTGGAGTTGCACCTCAGACTACTAGCAATGTTAAATGAAGCGTTAGATAAGGGGACGCTGCCGGAGTGTCTGAGGGAAGCAATTATCAACCCGCTCCTTAAGCCTAATAAACCATGCATGGACTGCGGGTCATATAAGCCGCTATCCATGCTTAATCAAGATAGTCACGGCAGTGCTGGCAAATAGGTTGAGACCGGTTATCAATAACTCATACATCCTGGCCAGAGTTGGTATGTTCCGTGCAGAAGCATGTACGACAATCTCAGAAGGCTCCACCATGTTGTAGAACAAACGGAATAGGACCCCCAGGAGGTTGCAATAATTTAATTAGATGCAGTGAAGGCCTTCAACTCTGTCAAATGGCCTTGGTTGATCATGGTCTTGAAGGAATATGGGACTGGGCCCCAGTATTTTAGGTGGGTCCAGTTGCTGTACAGTAAACCACTGTCTCGAGTCAAGATGGGAGCGACTATCTCAGATCGATGGCAACTCAGTAGGGGCACTAGACAGGGATGCCCGTGGTCCCCGATGCTGTTCATCTTAGCACTGGAACCCCATGCAATATATTTGAGGCAACAATATGGAGAGGTAGGGATCAGCACGAAGGGAGGGCAACATCTGATATCAATGTATGCTGATGATATGCTGCTGTATTAGAGATATCCTGAAGAGAACCTACAATATATTCTGGAAGTAATGGGGCGATATGCTGTGCTGTCTGGCATAACGGTGAACCCCAAGAAATCATATATATTTCCCCTGGATAGATATAAAGGGATACCACAAAAGGAACTGCCGGTTTTACAAATACAATGGGAGATCGGGACCTTTAGATACCTGGGGATTGATGTATATCACAGTGTCGAAATCGAACACAAACAAAACACAGAAAAGGCGGTGGCATGAGGTTCTGGGCTAAGGTCCCATTGACCATGATGGGGAGGGTGGCACTGTTAAAGATGGTGGTGCTGCCTAGGCTGTTGCACTACTTTCTATAAATATACCATATATGATACCCAAGCGATTCTTTGTTAAAATCCAGGGTATTCATATGACACAATACTAGGAACAGAATAGCATTATGGAAATTGCAAAACACATATAATCGAAGGGGCATTAAATTGCCCAACTTCGAGATTTACTATCTGGCCAGACAACTACAATATGTGGCGAGGTGGTTATCAGAAGACTCCATGTCGGAGTTCAGATTGTTGAGGGCTGAATGTGTCCTGTTTTTCCTGAAAGAATGGATATGGTTGCCAAAATCACAAGGAGACGGGGGCACAAGAATGTTAGACTTGGGACAGAAGATATGGCGTAGGGCTTGCCGGGTCATGGAGAACCCGCTCCCGGGTTCCCCACAGATGCCGCTAGTGGCACTGAATGGAGTGGATGAGCAATTGAGGAAGATAGTGCAGAAACATTGGGAACCGATTGGTAAAGCAACGCTGGGGTGTGTGTGGCAGGATGGGAAGGCGGTGGAGTTTGACACACTGGTGGATGACATCGGCTTACACCAGGGACAATATATCACTTACACTAGGCTGGTGCAGAAGATAAAAGACACTTGGTCAGAAATAGTGCTGGAGAGTCAGCCCGACACGGCCATAGAAACATTTTATGATTTGTCGGACGGAGGCCATGAGGTCTCCCGAATTTATGAACTGCTGATGGGGAAGGAGGTGATCCATGCAGCTGAGATGGGACTGGGGAGAGGAAGCCGGGGAAACTATGAGTGATGGGTGAAAATACAGGGATACCACAAAAAAGTGTCCAGGAATGCAAGGTTGCACCATCCAAATCCAGCTAAATGTTACCCACAGAGCGTATATGACCCCTCAGAAGATTGCAAGGTTTAAGAATGCAGGAACACAAACATGTCCTAAATGTGGGGAGGAGAATGCAGGACTGAAACATACGTTCTGGGCATGCCTGGAAATACGGAGATTCTGGGGGGAGGTGGCCTGCCTTTTGGCCGGGAAGGAGATTAGCCTGGAGGTGGAATCTTTGTGGGCATGCATGGTAGGAGGGTTACCCAGACCGCGTAAATTGAAACATGCGAGTAAACTCAAGGACCTGGCTTATATACTTGCTAAGTTTGGTGGCTAAGTTTGGTGGCACGACCTTTGCAAATGGGCAGATGCACAAACGGTGGTGTGGAGCAAAACAGTTAATATAGGGGGAGAGGATGAAGCAGAGACATTGATAGCTACTTAGCTACTTAGTAGCTGCACTGTCTCGGTCTGCCCAGACTGGCCTAGAAGACGATGGTTCCTCGGGGGGAGAGGAGGGAGGGGAGTCCTCAGATAGAGTAGTAGAAGTTGGTGATGTGGGGTAGGCTCGGGATAGGGAAGGGGGTAACGGCGAGGCAGTGTATGCGGCATGGAAACTGTACAGGAGATTTAAAATGTATAATTGTTGTTCACTCTCTGGTTCTTTTTGGTTAGCTTTGTTTGTTGAAATCAGAAAAAGTTGATACTGCATTAGCAATACGAGTAAAAATGATGAATGGTGCAGTTTAGAAGCACAGCTAAGGGAAGCAAAGGCAGAATTGAAGAATGTGAAAAATATGAAGGGAGGGGGCAAGGAGCAATAGTTACACCAGACAAATGGGTGGGAGGTAAAATACCAATTAAAATAGACAGACAGAACACTGACAAAGACATTGTGAAGGCCCTGGAAAAGGGGGATGAAGAAGGAGAGAAGATTGAGAAGTGTATATAAGGGCGGTTAAATAGCATTAGAAGGAAAGTGATAGAGGGCAGAGAAGGAGAAGGGAACATGAGGGAGATTGCTGACAGTTTCAGCAGGAACATAATAGAGGACATAGAAAGAGGAGTGAATGTAAGGGAAGGTCTTGGAGCTTTAAGCAATGAGGTGATGGAAGAGATATAGTGAGAGGAAGAAGAATGGGAAGATGAAGAAGAGGAAGAGGAAGAAGAGGCAACACAGGCACCTCACACAAGTGAGCCGGAAACACCAGAATATCCACTAATAGATTAGCAGGATAATGAGTCAGGCCAGAGCTGGGGCCCAGTGCTCCCAGAGCTTCTCCCAATAAACTCAATAAGAAAAACGCCATATGTGTGATGGTGTCATGTGAGTGCACTGCAATGTTCGCCGTCAAGCATGCGCAGATAATAAAGTGGGCATTCCAGGGTTCAGTAGTGAGTGCCAGGAACCCGAACCATCAAGACCTGTGCCCCGTGTGTCCTTACAGGTACAGGGGGGCAAGGCCTGACCACGGGGGTCATGTGGGCAATTTATAAATATCACACTGGCGAGGAGGACGCTACTGGGCAGGGAGCTGATGATCCGACATCTGATTTCGCATTGGCATCATTTTTCTGACGCCTGCCAGGTGCACAGCCCGTGTGGGAACGTTCCCATCATCTTTTTTGTGTAATTTATGGTCGCAGCTTCACATGTGGAGTGCTTGTGCGTCATATTGACAATTTTTGGAGCCCACCACACCAGGCAAAATCCTGCCAAGAAGGCCACAGAGGCCACCAGGGGGGGGGCAGTGGGGCCCCAATTTTACCCCCCAAAACATGTTTCTTCAAAAAAAAAATATACGTTCTCTCTTTCAAAGAGAAATGTTTTCTCCTCAACATTCTTCAAAGAGAAGGAGAGAAGGGACATCTACCATGGGACATTCTGTATCATCCATTTCACTGGTGAGCCACCACTCCCAGAGGTGCGTACCGCGGCCCTTGTGAGTGTGCCTGTGCGGTTTTGCAACACCACAGTGGGCCATCGGGAATAACAGATTGCAGCCTTCACAAAGGTGACAGGTGCCTGTGGCACTGCCCCGTGATGTAACACGCATGCGGCGGCGTGACATTACACGCCGCCGTGCGCTGCATAAATAAACGGGGCGTTCCCGGCCGCGTCAGAGCGACCGGGAAGCCGGAATTGCCAAGACGTGTGTGTGTGTGTCTGTGCAATGCGGGGGCTTACGGGACCGCATGGGGGCCCCGACCGACCCCCAACAGTGCCTGTGCAATCTGAGAGCATGAGCAACGCTGAAGACGATGTCCAAAGTGCTGGTGGAGCCCAGCAAGGCAGGAGGATGCCCTGGCAACAGGGCACACTGGCCCCGATGCCAGAGTTCAACACATCAGTTACTCCTTCCAAATTGGGTCCAAAATTACTGCTGTGGGTCGAAAAACTCAAAATGTATTGCAAGGCTGTGGGTGAAACGGATGACGGAGCAAAAGTTGCGACACTGATCTACGCAGCTGGGTCTGAGGTGCATCGCATCTTCAAATCCCTTACACCCACCAACAACTCATACCAGGCTGTGAAAGACTCTCTCAAGGAGCACTTTATGCCACTTGCAAATCAAGACTTTGAACGATTTGTAATGTGCAGTGAGAAGCAGCGGGAAGAGGAGTCCCTTGACCAATTTTGTTGGGGGCTCCGGCAACTAGCGAGCACGTGCCTCTGGGAAAATGAAGAAGGCATGGTCCGCAACCAGCTACTGCAGGGGTGCAGTTCAAAGCTATGCGGACAAGTCCTCCGTGAACCAGGGCTCACACTAGCCGCATTCTCGAGATGGGAAGGTCCTAAGAACTTGCAGGCAGCCGTGCCACCAAGATGGACGCCGCAGTTAAGTCTCTGAAAGGAGATCAATTGTGTGCAATTGGGCAAACATCAAACGCTGGCCCGTCAAGACACAGATGGCCCCGAGGAAAGCAGAAGCATCACAGCCATGTGGCTATGATCTCCCACATGCAGGTGACTGTCCAGTGAAGGGGAGAGTGTGTGGGTGCTGCGGGGCTGTAGGACATTTTGCAAGAAAGTGCTGGGCTGCTTCTACGGTCACCATACCCAGGGGACTGAGCAGAACAGTCAGCAACATGCCTCGATGGCAAAGGCACATTGGCATGGTGGAACAAGAGTTTCAGGATCTGGAGATTGCTGAGGAAGAGGAAGAAGAGGAAGAGGTCTTCTTTATATCCAGCATTGACTCTGTGAAAAAGAAAAGAAGACAACCAACGTGCAAAGTGATGGTATGTGGGACATTGGGCCTTATTACATGGTAGGTGGTAAGGGATTACCAGCACCGGTAAGCGCACTGGTGACAGTAATCCCTTACTGCCCTACTACGAGGTCCCTTAGTGGCTCCCTTCCTTAACGCCAGGTCTGACCTGGTGTTAAGAACGGGACCCGTTAAGGGACTTCAGAGCTAATAACAGTACCGCAAATTGTGGTACCGTTATTAGCTACTTCCCCATTCCAATTGAGTCCTATGGGGGCTCAAATGGGAATGGGGAATGGTTCCCGGAATGCGGACTTACTGGGTCCTCCAAGGTCGGAATGACCCGGTAAGTCCCTATTCCGGGAACACGGACCCGGAATGTGGTAAGGGGGTAGCCCTGGTGCTAATAGCGCCATTGCTACCGCCTACCGTGTAATGAGGCCCATTGACTCCGGTGCTGATTGACACAGGGTCATCAGTGTATGTACTTGCAACCCACCATTATGAAGCACTCCCAGAGCCTCCAGTATTAGGAGAAGCACGTGCCAAGATATTTTCATTTGGAGGAACCCAACCACTCCCCACCCGTGGTGTGTTTGTGGCTCAGGTGACCCATGCAGACAATGCCATTAGAGCAAGGTTCTTTATAACAGATGTTAGCCCTCACTCGCTCTTAAGCTAAGCTGCGCTGCATCAGAAGAGCCGGGAATTTTATATTTTGCTTTCTCAGTGTATGCAGCAGATATCCACGACATACTGGAGAGGTTCGCCGACATTTTCCAAGGCATCGGGAAACTCAAAGGTGAGCCCATCAAATTATATATTGACGAGACGGTGCGCCCAACGGCATTAATACATCAGCGCATATCCTTCCACCTGAGATAGCAAATAGAGAAAGAGATACACAACCTAGTGGACTAAGATATAATTGAAAGGATAGACAGCCCAACCAAGTGGGTGTCCCCGATTGTAGTAGCTGCGAAACCGAAACAGCCAGGGTCTGTCCACATCTGCATAGACATGAGGCCACCCAATCTCGCCATAAAGCGTAAAAGACACCTCACACCAACACTGGACGATGTGGTGGGGGAACTACAAGGGGTCAAGGTGTTTTCCGAACTTGATTTGCGTTCTTGATACCACCAGTTAGAAATACACTGGACTCGCGCTATATAACAAAATTTACAACTCATCATGGCCTATAGAAATACAAGCGCCTGAGCTTTGGTGTCTGCTCTGCAGCTGAAGTTTTCCAGAATGTCATCAGAGATGCACTCGCCGGCCTGGAGGGCGTAATAAACTTGAGTGATGACATATTAGTCTACGCTGAGACCGAGCACGTGACCCGCCTGGAAAAGACACTGGAGAGGATCAGAAATCTAGGTTAAACATTGCACTGTGAGAAGTGTGAATTCCTGAAAGACAATATCGAATTATTTGTGTTCGTCTTCCATTCCAAGGGAATCTCTCCAGATCCACAGAAGGTAAAAGACATTCAGGAGGCGAAACCCCCAGAAAAACATCTCAGAGGTTTGGAGTTTCCTTGGCATGGTGACCTATTGTGGGAGGTTAATTCTGAACTTGACAACCCTCTCAGAGCCTCTCTGGACCCTGACCAGGAAGGACAATACATGGACATGGTCAAATGCTGAATAGAAGGCTTTTGACACCATAAAGAAAGCACTTACGGGTGGTGAAACTATGGCGTTCTTCGATCCAGGGAAGGAGTCCGAATGAGTTGTAGATGCCACCCGTTCGGGTTTGGAGCAGTACTCCTCCAGCCAGACACCCAAGGACATGTGAGGCCCATTGCCTATGCCAGCAAGGCACTTACAGCGATGGAACAAAGGTACTCGCAGATTGAGAGGGAGGCACTGGCCGTCTTGTGGGGCTGTCTGCACTTTCGCACCTGTATTCTGGGAAAACCTGTGTCTCTGGTTACCGACCACAAGCCATTGATTCCTATCCTGGCAATATCCTCATCCAAACCACCACCCAGGACATAGAGGTGGATGTTGGCTCTCATGGAATACGTAGTGAAATTGAACTACCGACCAGGAACCCACAACCCGGCAAACTAATTCTCGCGACAACCCAGAAGCGGCAGCGATCAGGAGGCGACAACGACTGTGGACAGTGAAGAGCACGTCCTCATGGTGGTAGACTCAGGGAAACCCATAGCCCTAATGCTAGAAGAAGTGGTGGTGGCCTCGAGAGAAGATTAATGCTTCCGAATCATTCAAAATGCCATCATTAGTGGCGAGTGGAGGTCGACTCTGTCCAGGACAACTTGCAGAGATAAGGACAAAACGTGAAATAGAACAAATGTGGCAAGTCAGAACTCTCTAGAACTACAGAAGGACTGATGCTAGGCGGCCGTCAGATTGTAATCCTGAAGGCTTTGGTCACAACAGTAATAGAGCTAGCACACTGCCGCCACCAGGGCACAGCTAAGACTACGCCGCAAGGTGTGGTTCCCAGGGCTTGAGGGAAAGGTGGACGAGTAAGTCAGCAGGTGTGTCTGGTGCCAGACCACTGCCCCTGCCCTGCATTGAGTCCATGGTGAGAAGCAACAAACCCTTGGACACAGTCCATGTGGATTTTCGGTCGACAGAAATGTACTTTCTGGTAATGATCGACCAATGGTCAAGATACCCAGAGGTAGAACTGGTAGAGTCAACGCCCTGCGAACAAATCATCCAAGTGATGGAAAAGGTGTTCACCACTCATGGGTTCCCATGAATCATCTGCTCTGACAACGGACCACAGTTTCAGGGAGGGAATTTTGCAGAATTCATGACAGGCTGTGGCATCACACACAGAAAAGTGACACCTGGATGGCCAAGGGCAAATGGAGAGGGTGAGCGTTTCATGCAAACGCTCAATAAAATATTTTGCATAGCGCAAGGGCAAGGAGGAGAGCTGAAGAGAACCCTTTATCAGTTCCTCAGGGAATACCGATCTACCCCCCACCAATCCATAGGTGTGCCTCCAGCAGAAGCTCTATTCAACAGATGCCCGAGGGGGGCTTATTCCAGAGACGGAGGGCAGATTACCAAGTGTCATTGACGATGAAAGGACGTCAGAGGACTGGCTGGCACACAATGAAAGGGAGAATGCCAGGCGCTGGCTCAAACCGCCGGACATTGAGGTGGGCGATACGGTCCTGGTGAGAAACCACTGTCCGGAAGAAAAACTGTCCCTCAACTATGAACCTACTCCCACGGGAGTAACCCAAGTGAAGAGGTCCGTGGTGACCGCTGCCAACCAGAGAGGGTCGGTGACAAGGAACTCGTGTTACTTCAGGAAAGTTGGGAAAGAAGAACAACGGAGAGAGCTCTGAGAGGAAACCGCCCCTGCCCAACTGTGAACAGAGAACAGCCCCCTGAAGAAGACACTGGGGATCCAGAACTGGCACGAGATGACCCAGAAAGAGAGAGGGGTGATGCCGTGATAGAAGAGCGAAGTCTGTAGGTGTCCGGCGCGGTTCAAGGATTACATCATGGACCAGAGCTGAAATTAACTTGCGTCTATCTGTATTGCCTACGTTGGGCCTACCAAATTTTCATATGTTTTTACATGTATGCTTGTCATGTTGACAGTAAGTTATCTCTAGCGGCTATGTTGAATTTCGTTATGAAAAAGGAGGAATGTGATGGTGTCATGTGAGCGCGACGGCAATGTTCGCAGACGCGCATGTGCCGATAATAAAGTGGGCGTACCCAGGCTTGTTAGTTCTCACCAGGAACCCGAACCGTCAAGACCTTTGTCCCTTGTCTTCTTCCAGATACAGGGGGGCAAGGCCTGACACCAGGGGTCTTGGGGGCAATTTATAAATATCACATTATGTAACCAGATTAAGTAAGCTGCCATGCTTCCTTAATAAAGGGCGTTGTAAGTCTAGAAACGACCCTAACCAAGTATAGAAGTTATATTATGTTGGCCGAAAACCAATCGCATCATATGCCCTACATCGCCAACAAGGAGTCCTCAGTATAACAATAGGGCGTCCATTTTTGTGTAACATCCACCATTTGCTTTCTCTTTCTTCTGTTAAACGCTTTGCAAAATGTATTTCATTCCGAAAGCTCATACACGGTGCGAGGCCACAGTCTGCATGTTGAGAGATCGGACCAGACAGAAATGCCAAACAGTACAGAAATACATTGTTTTCCTCCCTCATAAATCCTTGAAGGCGAGCAGAGAGGCATTTAATCAGCGACCCAGGTGCCAGCTGGTCTCGCTAAGACTGAAGAAACAGGCCATTAAACATGAATTATACTTTTCCAGTGGCCCCTCTTCGGCGCTCTTCTTAGAGCAGACTGACCCCTAGTTCACAAATAGAAACCAGTAGATAACACGCTTTGGAATGTGTCTCTCCCACAAACACAGTTTCCTTGCCGAACAAGTGCCTTATGTTCTTCATAACAAAGAAATATGTCTTCAAGCTACAAATTGCAACTTTTGCTAAATGAATATAATAGATTAAGCAAGAAACATGTCATAATGTGTCATATTTGTCATAATTGTCAATTACCGAACCCTAGTTCGAAAAGATACATTATGGGCGGTTTTGATGTGTCACAATGAGATTGTATAATTGCATGTTTATATATATAATACTGTTGTAGAATGTGTGCTCTCTTGCGTCTCACAAGGTCTGGGTGACACACGTTGCAAGATGTTAGACCCCAGTCGGCCGACTGAGAATGTATTTGCTTTGCAATAAACCCTAGTACTTGGAAATCAAACCTCTTATCTTTCTCTTACCTCTTATATGGTTATTGTGCCTTGTTTCCAATTGCGAAGGGTCTTCAGGGCCTAACAAAAATGGAGCCCGAATAGGGACCCTCCCCCTTTTGCTCCATCATGTACATTGAATTTGAAGAAGGTGAAAACAAATCAAGGACGAGGCCGTCGAGCCGGGATCGAAAGGTGTTTGGGGCGCCCCTGTGAAAGTGATGAGAGACTACTTTGCAGATCTGTACACAACTGATCCCTGATTGACGAGCAACGTCCAGAGAGCATTGAGGTGAGGGTTCCGAAACAAGGCAGATTGAGCCAGATACGCAGTCACAAAGATTCTTGGTTGCGCCTTTATATGGACGAATTGCGTCTTGAATGACGAACTGCTTGATCAGGTGAGTCGTGCGCCGATTCTTAACAGCCCTGATATTGATTGAGTGTTGCTCTTGCAAGATCAAACGCCCAGGGTAAGGTACGAATAGATCAATATGCCTGGGAAATTGTCTTCCTGTCGAGTGGAATTTTTCCACTGCGGTAGACAATCTTTGGAAACTGGACAGGTTGCGCCACCCATATGGTCGCCAGCATTTGAAATGTACGTGGAGTATGGAATAGGGGCAATCATGTTTAATGTAATTTGGCATAGGCAGACCAGGCATGTAGCAGATTTGCAGTGGCCGAAAGATGGAACTTTTGAATTGGCACATGTAGAACATTTAGAATCAGTACTGCTGAGCAAGAAGGCACGCCCAGCGGCATTCAGTGTCATGATAGATTGGAGGAAGGAAGCTAATCTTCATTTAAAAAGTAGGGAGAAACATTCACGAAGACACAAATCAAACACAGAAAAAGCACTAGAACTAGATGAACTCAAAGTGACAGAGGATATCAGAAGAGGGGATAGGAGTTTTCAATTAGGCATACAAACAATATATCCACAACAAGAGTTGCATGCATCAGATGAACTAATAAATAAAATTCTGAACAAAAAGAGACAAGAACGTCCTCAAAGTAATGCTGACACTATTGCACCTATACACGTTACTCCTCCACCTCAGTTGCCAGCCCCCACTCCTGTTGTTCCATCTGCACCATCTCCACCTGTGCACGTGACACCATTTCCCCCACTACCGATGGAGCATGAATTAGGAGCTGCAGCAGGAGGCAGTTCTACGGAGGCGGGGCCTGCAAAAAGAGAGGGCACTAGAGTAACTCGTAGTACGGTTAGCAGGGAGAGAAAAGAAGAACTGAAAGAATGGGCAGAAATGTACATTGAAGGCAATGATGAGGGATCCGCGCAGATGGCAATGTATGACTATAAGAAGCCTGCTGAACAACAGGTATTGTTAGAATGCATGGGGGAATATCTTATAGATAAATGGAAGAAATCAACTGGTATGTTGGCACCACAGAAGTTGCGGGATCTGAATGTTTTGTATCGTATGAGGGAAAGCGCGGCGGAAGTACAAGAACACGTAGTCCGGCTATTTGAGTTTAAATGTGAGCTTGATCAATTGCCTGAAGAAATGAAAAGAGGGAAACAGCAGGTGGTACCACATGTCCAGCTGCGATTTTTTCCACCGTTAAAACCTGTTAGTGAAGAGATAAAAATGTGTATGAGAGAGGCGATTAGATGGATTCCGGATGCTACCATTACTCCAACGGAGGTGCATGATACGTTTGATCAGTATACTCTAAAGATGCAGAGGAAGGCATTGCAGGTGATGGCTGAGTATTTGCAAGATGAGTGTTTTGAAAAGAATTTTTGTTGACCCCCCGATTTAACTGGAAGGTCTGCCTTCTCCCTCGATTTAACTATATTGGGCCTCATTACGAGGTGGGCGGTAAGGGATTACCAGAATCGGTAAGGGCACCGGTGCCAGTAATCCCTTACCGCCCTACTACGAGTTCCCTATGCGGGTCCTTCCCTAATGCCTGGATTTACCAGGCGTTAAGGACGGGACCCGCAAAGGGATATCGGGGTCAATAATGGTACTGCAATTTGCGGTACCGTTATTGCCACCTTCCCCCTTCCCATTGAGCCCTATGGTGGCTCAAATGGGAATGGGGAATGGCTCTGGTGATTGGGGAATTACAGGTCCCTCTGACCTTGGAATGGACCGGTAATTGCTCCATCCACCAGACCGGAGTTGGTACGATTTTGGAGGCAGCCATGGCGTGGCGCTAATGGCGTGATGGCTACCTCCAACCTCGTAACGAGGCCCATTGTTTAATAAACGAACCAATGAGGAAACACCTAGTTTGCAATTGCCCATGAGAGAAGTGCCCCCCCACATTTGTCCCAAAGGTAGAGATTGCTGCCACTGCAACGACTGATGCGCACACGATAGAAGCCCATTATACAGCACAATTCGTGCATGTCCCTTCTTCCAGACAGGAGGTAAATAATATAAAACAAACAATCCCTGATTTGAGGAAGAATTCGGCAGGATTTTATAAGGAGATTGAGTCCTATTTAAAATCGTCTATTTTCACAATGAGTGATATTGATCTATTATTTCCTGTGATGCTCCCGATAGATATATGGAAACAAATTAGAAACGTAGATGATGTTGATATCCTGGGTGGTACATGGGAACATTTGATTAAAGAGGATGCAGGCAGAAAAGCTGGCGAGGAGCCATCTCCGGTTCTGTTAGCATTACCAGCGTGGATAGTACAGAAATTAAAAATATAATACCTGAAAAAAGAATTGTCTGGGATAAATTAACGGCATGTGTGCAAGGTAAAGATGAACTGGCTACTGACTATTTCAATAGATTTGAAGAAGTATTTGCAGATTTTAGTGGCCAAGATCTGAGTACCGAACCCGTGAAGAGATTATTTGTTGACAAGTATGTGAGAGGGTTGCTACCGAAAATTCTAAATTTAATAATGACATCTGAAAGTGTGTGGCAAGCAAAGTCACAGAGTGAAGTATTACACATCGCACAATACTATGAAAATAGAGTAAATGCAGAGAAAGAAAAAGAAAAAAGGGACAGAGTTAATTTAAAAACGAGAGTGTTAATGCAACAGGTAGCAAATAATAACAGGGGCGGAGGAAATGCACAAACGAGAGGGAACCTTTCCAACATGCACGGAGATCCAATTTGACTGAATCAATGTGTATATTGTAGAGAAGAAGGTCATTGGCGAGCGCAGGGCCCACATTTACAGAATAGGAATGGAAATGCCCCGAGAAGGCATATTAGAGGTCGCCCAGGAACACAAGGACAAACTAGAAACTCAAGGATGCCACAGAATCAGAATAACCAGGGAAGTCACAACCAGAATCAGAACCAAAACCAACATCAGCAGAATAATGCAGGAGAAGGAAACGTTTTTGATACTCAGTCGAATTCATACTACTCTGGTGACTTTACATCTGATGATGTATTGTTCAACTAGGACAGCCCAAGACAGGGATTTGAACCAGTATCTATTCCCATTGACCACAAAGGGCCCTACGTAGAGATGCAAGTCGGGAAAAGAGGGCACACTTTTCTAGTGGACACAGGTGCACAGAAGTGCTCAATTGACCATCACTTGGTTCCATATATACCACTTTCAGGGCAAAACAACATTTCAGTAGGGTTCCCAGGTACACAAGTAATGAGCCCAGTGTCACAGTCAGTACCTATAACATTAGGCCCATTCACTGAATCTTGGCCATTTCTTTTGACACAAAATTGCGGAAAAATTGTATTAGGTTTAAATTTGTTGAAAAAATTGAGTGTGGTTATTCATTGTTCTCCTGATGGAGTGCATTTGACAATATCACCACAAAAATGCTGGTGTCACAATTTTTGTTTAAACCATTACCAACTGAATTAAGCAGTGTACCAATTTGTATATGGGCGATGAATGATAATGATGTTGGTTGTTTGAAAATAGAGCCAGTGAAAATTGTTTTGAAGGAGGGAATTACACTGCCATGCATTCCACAGTATAACATTTCGGTAGAAGGTGAGAAAGCATTGAAATACATTGTTTCTGATGTAATTAAACGAAACGTAATTGAAGAAATTGCTGGTAGCACTTACAATAGTCCAATTCTTACAGTTTACAAGGAAGTAGTCAATGAAATACCATATTGTTTCATAATTGATCTGCACGGATTGAATAAAGTAGTTGATCCCCAATTTCTATTGGTCCCAGATGTCACTACCATTTTAACTATGATTCCAGCATCTGCATCGCATTTTAGTGTTGTAGATCTGAAGAATGCATTTTTTAGCATTCCGGTACATACAGATAGCAGATATTTATTTGCTTTTACATTAGGAGGACATTCTTTCACATTCACACGAATCCCACAAGGTTACACTAAGAGCCCGAGTATTTATAGCAGAGCATTAAAAGAACAACTAGACATGCTAGAACTACCAACGGGTTGTGTACTATTGCAATACATCGATGACCTATTGATTGCTGCATACACAGAAGACATTTGCAAGGAGTGTACCGTTAAACTGTTGACACATTTGGCAGCACATGGGCATAAAGCTTCATTACAAAAATTCCAGTATTGTCGAAAGGAGGTGGCCTATTTCGGCTACCTACTTTCGAAGGAGGGAAGGAGACTGACACCAGAAAGGATCAAAAGCATCTTTGGTATGCCTATTCCAAAGACACAGCAGGAAGTCAGAGCTATAATAGGCATGGCTTAATATTGTAGGCAGTGGATTGTTAACTTCGCCATGATTGTGAAACCAATAGTGGCATTGACAAAGAAGGATGTTGCTTTGCCTCTGCCATGGAGCGTGGAATGTCAGGATGCATTTGATCTGCTCAAAGTTGCATTGTGCTCAGCTCTAGTTTTGGGCACACCAAATTATGAAAAGAATTTCAAGTTATTTGCGCATGAGAGGAATGGTTGTGCTTTGGCTGTTTTGACTCAGGAACAAGGAGGGAGAAATAGACCATGCGGTTATTTTTCTTCCGCGCTCGATCCTGTTGCATGCGCTTTGCCGTGCTGTTTGCGAGCTGTTGCTGCGGCTGCCGCGTCAGTAAAACTAACCGAGGGAATGGTTTTGGATCACGCCTTAACCTTAGTGGTGCCTCACACAGTAGACATTCTTTTAAATAGAACGCAGACGCAACATCTTACATCAGCTAGACTGACGAGATATGAAATTGTCCTATTTGCACTGCATAATAAAATTTTGAGATGTTGCGCTTTGAATCCTGCAGAGTTAATGCCCCCTTCCAATGAAAGAACGGGTGAAAAGGAACCGTCACCCCATGATTGTATAATGGTTACTGAACAAGAAACAAAAGGAAGAATTGATTTAACAGACACCCCACAGAAAGAGCCAGATGGAGAACTGTTTTGTGACGGTTCCTGTTTCAAATTACCCGATGGTACATCAACTGCTGCATATGCCATCACAACACTAAAGAGTATTGTAGAGAGCAAAAGGATCCCACATAATTCAGCACAGGCTGCAGAGATAATAGCGTTAACCAGAGCATGTGCAATTTCTGAAAACCTGAATGTAAACATATATACTGACAGTCATTACACATTTGAGGTGGTACACAATTTTGGTCGACTCTGGGCTGAGAGGGGTTTTCTAACATCACATGGTGCCTCATTACGACCCGTGCGGTGTCGGAATGAAGGGGGCCGGTACGGGACCAGCCCCCTTCATTCCGACAGGGCTGATTCCAAGCTTCCCATCGCAGGACCCGGATCGCACGCCTGGTAAAACCAGGTGTGCTTTCTGGGTCCCGCAGGGGGAAGAAGGAGGTAACAACGGGGCACTCATAATGTGCTCGTTGCTACCTCCATGCCCATTCCCATTGAGCCCTATTGGGGCTCAAATGGGAATGGGGAATGGTTCCTGCAAGGGGGAATGACCAGGTCCTCCAATGTTGGAATAACCCGGTTATTCCTCATTGCAGGAACCCGGTAAAGGAGCCCGGTTTGGCGGCAGCCATGTAGCTAATAGCTCCATGGATACCACCAAACTCGTAATGAGGGCCCTGGAACCAGGATTGAACATGGTCCTTTGATAACAAGATTGTTGTTTGCACTTGCGTGTCCTAAACGATTAGCAATAATGAAATGCGAAGCTCATAAGAAAGTAACATGTAACGTTGGAAAGGGAAACGCATTTGCAGACAAAATTGCAAAACAAACTGCCACTGATTTACATACAAAAATGTGTATTGAAAGGTCAAAGGAGGTAGCCTGCATGGTAGAAAATGAGATTGCCACAGTTAAAGAGATGCAAACAGAAGCAACTATAGACTAAATAAAAGCCTGGTCAGAAGGTACAGCAGAACTAGACGTGGAGGGTTGTTGGGTGGACAAAATGAGTAAAAAGTGGATGTTGCCAAATGCTTATGTAACAGCGATGGTCACCATGGCCCATAGCCCCACACACGTATGTGCTGAAAAAATGATTCAGCATCTAGATACAGTATGGCAGAATCTGCACATTAGGAAGAATGCTGAGAGACTAGTCCAAAACTGTATGACTTGTTTACAACATAACATTGGAAAAGGAACCTCAAATCCTGTAGGTAGTTTTGCCCCCCCCCCTCTATGCCACTTGAAGTGATCCATTTTGATTTCATAGAAATGGAGAGGTGTCAGAACTTCAAGTACGTCCTTGTGGTAGTCTGTGCATTCAGTAGATGGGTGGAAGCATACCCGCTTAAGGACTGCACATCGATGAGCACAGCAAAAGTGATGCTGAAGGAGTACTTTTCCAGAGTTGGCCTGCCACATGTCATATGGTCAGATAACGGCCCACATTTTATTGCGGCCGTGATACTACAAATTTGTGCAGGCCTCCAGATTGATAAACGATTCCATTCGGCCAGACACCCGATGAGTGCCGGTCATGTTGAGCGCCAGAACGGTATCTTGAAGAACAAAATTAGTAAAATATGTTCAGGCAGTCAGTTGAAGTGGCCTGATGCGCTTCCCTTAGCTTTGTTGTGCATGTGCATGTCTGTGCAGGCAAGGACTGGACTCTCCCCATATGAAATCATGATGGGGAGGCTCGCGAATGTTTGGAGCGCCCCACAGCCTAGGCGTTTGAATGAAATGGAACACTCTTTATTCAGCACTTATTGTAACGTGTTAACTCAGAAATTATGTTTGATTCATCAGCAGGTGCAGGGGGCTCTTCCTGTCAAATACACCGGCCCAGGGCATTGTCTTCAGCCAGGAGAGTGGGTGCTAGTGAAGAACTTCGAGAGGAAATCTTCACTTGCACCATGTTGGAAGGGCCCATGTCAGATCCTCCTGGTGACACAGACTGCAGTCTGAGTGGATGGTCGCAAGGCGTGGATCCATGCTTCACATATGAAAAGGATTCCTTTCCCTTTGCAAGAGCTGCCTGATCCAAAAGAGGAGAAATACACAGCTGCACTCGATCACAAAGACACCATCGCCAGTTCTCTGCCAAAAGTGCTGCCTAAGCCCGAGAAAGGGCCTGGAGAGATTGCAACGAGGGAAAGAGGGCCAAAGGTGCCTTAAAATGGCCCGGCTGCAGCCGTATCATCACTCATTGCATCGCAGGCTAAAACTAAGCCTGCCTCCGGAAGTGACATTGCATTATTCATTGATCACACAGTACCTGGAGCAATAAGGTACAACCTACGTTCTCAAAATCGGAAGTGATATGATCTACGTGTTTGCTTTGCCTCTTTTCCCAACAAGGATGAATTGGGAATCGAAGGCCTAGGGACGTGGAGCGTGGGAGCTGTCCTCAATCTGCATCAAATTGAAATCTCTGAAACACGGCTTCCCTGTGCTACCTTTGAAAAGTGAAGGACCATTGTGATCACCCTGTGCAAACGAGTGGGGCGCATATGGTACTGACACAACTGATGCTTGCTCTAACGTTTTGGAGCACTTTGAAGAGCCACAAATAAGCTTGCTACTCCTTTATCAAGCAGGCTAACGAGAACTGGCCAAGACGTTTTGCTGATTTCTTTGGACGCTTTGCTGCTTAAACAGGTGCTGCTGTGAAGAAATTATTTGCGACGAACATTGCCGAGAGAAGAATTGCAGACAATGCCTATATTTACTTCTGTTCCCTCCTGCACCAACGCTGATGTTATTATAGATATAGAGGCTAAAAAAAATGTCTAGAAGGATTTGCTGTAGGAAATGTATGCTAATGATTATAACACTACTTTGCATTCTGAGTACACTGATCCCAGTATTATGATATCTGGCGAGTGTGCATCCATTAAGTTCTCTTTTGCCTGCTACCAATGCTCCTACCACAGACAGTCCAGTCCTTGTACTCTCTTATACCCTCCCTCCACTAGAAGAAAGACACAGAAGAGGGTACGACAATAACACGCTGCTTTTGATCATGAATATGACTCACACTATCCTGAATAGAACAAATTGTTGTGTCTGCTCCCATTTACCCCAACATGATGGGAAAGGAATGGGTTGATATGTACTGCCATTACCCCTTAATACGGCATGTTATGCATCATTGAGTGCACTATTTTATGGGAAATGGAATAAGAATAATACGGGTCAATTAGATGGAACAAACATAGATGAGTTTGAAAGAGTGATAATGGAACCGGTGGGTTGTTCTATATTTAAAAGACCAAGGGTAATCAAACCAGTGGTAAGACCAGTAGATCGCCTCTTTGTGCCTTTTAAATCATCTGTAATCACTTTCCACATGAATCCAGGAGGGAACAAGGACATTGTGCCCCCCTCCTACCATATCAATTACAACCCACACACTGTCCCATTTTGCTTACGAAAGAAGGGTTCTTACTCAGTAGGGACATTCACTAGATGCATGAATATTGCAGTACTTGAGAAAGAAGAAGAACCAATATATGTAGGTGACCCCGTTTATTTCATATGTGGAGAACAAGCTTATCCCTGGTTGCCTAGAAATTGGGGAGGGACGTGTTACTTAGGGATCATTTTCCCTGGTGTATTCCTTTCCAAAACGTCAGATATATCAAAATTATCCAGATCTAGGTCATGGCGAGATGAGACAGGATTAATTGCAGAGGACATAGCAAAATAATGTATACCATTCTGGGGCAAGCCATAAACTCTTGGAATATAAGAAGACTGTCCAGGGTATTAGAAAAAACGATAAATGGAACAACCAATATATTATATAATATGACTTTAGAAGAAAGCAGTTAGATTAATGACACTTCAAAATAGAATGGCTCTTGATATAATCTTGGCCGATCGTGGAGTTGTGTGTAAAATTGTGGGGTCAGCGTGATGTGTATTTGTGAGTGATTCGTCCCCTACGATTTTTGAGGCAATCAAGAAATTGCACATTATCAGTTCTGACATTCATACCCTGACAGGCGGATGGGAGCTGAATATAGGTTCATGGTTTTGGGAGTTACTGTGCTCATGGGGATGGAAACTAATTGCAATTCTAGTAACATTACTTGGCATCCTCATGACATGTTGTTGATGCATACACTGTCTGCCAATCTTTTGCTCTAAAATAACAAATGAATGTGTACACATGGTAACAGAGAAAGGAACTCCCAGGTTGAATACGAATGCAAACAACGAAATGGAAACGATCAAAGAATTCATGTCAATTAATAGTGATGATGACAATTACAGTAGCATGCATAGTTCAGACCTAGATACATGGTCAGATGAAGATGCGATGTATGGTTGATGCTCTTGGTTTACGGCCAAAAGGAGGGTTTGTAAGTCTAGAAATGACCCTAACCAAGTACAGAAGGTATATTATGTTGGCCGAAAACCAGTCGCATCATATGCCATACATCGCCAACAAGGAGTCGTCAGTATAACAATAGGGCATCCATTTTTGTGTAACATCCGCCATTTGCTTTCTCTTACTTCTGTTAAACACTTTGCAAAATGTATTTCATTCCGAAAGCTCATACATGGTGCTAGGCCACAGTCGACTTGTTGAGAGATCGGCACAGACAGAAATGCCAAACAGTACAGAAATACATTGTTTTCCTCCCTCATAAGTCCTTGAAGGCGAGCAGAGAGGCATTTAATTAGCGGCCCAAGTGCCAGCTGGTCTCGCTAAGACTGAAGAAACAGGCCATTAAACATGAATTATACTTTTCTAGCGGCCCCCCTTCGTGGCTCTTCTTAGAGCAGACTGACCCCTAGTACATGAATAGAAACCAGTAGATAACAGGCTCTGGAATGTGTCTCTCCCACAAACACAGTATCCTTGCCGAACAAGTGCCTTATGTTCTTCATAACAAAGAACTATGTCTGCAAGCTGCCAATTGCAACTGTTTCTAAACGAATATAATAGATTAAGCAAGAAATGTGTCATATTTGTCATAATTGTCAATTACTGAACCCCATCTCGAAAAGATACATTATGGGAGATTTTGATGTGTCACAAAAAGATTGTATGATTGCATGTTTATATATATGATACTGTTGTAGAATGTGCGCTCTGTTGCGTCTCACGAGGTCTGGGTGACACACGTTGCGAGACGTTAGACCCCAGTCGGCCGACTGAGAATATATTTGCTTTGCAATAAACCCTAGTACTTGGAAATCAAACCTTGTGTCTGTCGTATCACTAGTATATGGTGATTGTGCCTTGTTTCCAAAAGCGAAGGGTCTTCAGGGCCTAGCAGTGTGGCTGTGTCTGTATGCAAGGCAGGGATGACACAATTACCCTTGCTCCAAAAGGGGAGGGGACTGACTCAGTATACTCTGTGGACACAAACAGATAAGGAAAATTGAATCTCTAATTTACCATCGTTGACAGGAGTAGCAGGAATGTGGATTTACGAGTTGGAGAAAAGGATGGCAGGGATGACATTGGCAGTAGGGGATGTGAAGAGTTTATTTTTCTTCGAGTACGGGTGAACAATCAGAGGAATCCCGGTGTGGCGGCACAAAATACTGCACATGATGGTTCCCCTTTTAACAATTGCAGAGCTAATGTTTGGAGGGCATAGAGTATGCAATTTCCAGATACAACAGGTATGAGTGCGATTATGAAATGTAAAATGAGGATAGATGAGGATCCAGCTGCATATATAAAAGCATATATGAAATAAATACAAGAGAAGTGGCATTTGGAAACAAGGGGATGCTGGGACAAATATATAACTGTGTTTTACCACATTTTATGCCAGGGTCTTCCCGAAGATTTGCAGAAACAGCTGAAGAGAATTGTATGAATTGAGATGAAACAATGGCCGAAATTTCAGTTGAATATTGTTCATTTTTGCCGAATCAAACAAGAAAAGGAAAGGAGCAAGGTAGAGTAGAGGCAGAGAGGAAGCTAAATAGGTCCAAAACAACTGTCAACGATAATGTTAGAGGGAGCAATGATAAAAAATGTTTCGGGGGGAAAATTAGGAACAAGAATGTAATTTTTTTGTTGCATTTATGACAACGCCCAAACTCTGGGGTATCATAGCGTTAGTACATCATAATGGTAGGATAAAGTTACAATTTGGTAAGAACAATTGTCGGTGGAAGCAAAGCAGTTCCACAACATACATACATAGGCCACGAATGTACTCATACTTATCAAACAGCCAGGTCTTGGTTAGTTTTTTAAAGGCCCGGAATGAATGTTCATTGCGAATGTGCTGGTAGAGCATTGCACAGTGTGGGGACCATAATGCAGTAGAGAACTTCTCTGGCATCTTTTCTCATAAAGCAGGGGGTGACCAGTCAGATGCTGGAGCTAGATCTGAGCAAGCGTGTTGAAACAGATTGGGTAATGCAGTTATTTAGATACAGGGGGTGTCTTTATGCATGCAGTGATGCGTAATAATCAGAGCTTTGAAATCCAGACAAGCTTTGATGGGGAGCCAGTGTGCTTCACATCTAGTGGCCGAGATATGGGCCTCATTACAACCCAGGCATTAAGGGGTTAACGGCGCCGTAAAAGGTGTCAGCGCCGTTAAACCCTTAAAGCCTGATTACGAGGTCCCTTTGCGGGTTGCACTTTAACGCCTGCTTTTAGCAGGCGTTAAAAAACCAACCCGCAAAGGGACCTAGGAGCTAATTACGGCACTCTAATTTACGGTGCCGTAATTAGCGCCTTCCCCATTCCCATTGAGCCCTATGGGGGCAAAAATGGGAATGGGGAAGGGCCCATGGTGAATGGGGAATTACCGCCCCGCCAACCTTGGAATAGGGTGGTAATTCCGCCATTCACCATGGCGGAGTTGGTAATTTACCGGCGTCAACCATGGCGCTAATAGCGCCATGGTTAACGCCAGGATCGTAATGAGGCCCATAGTCAGAGCTTCTGAAGCTGAGGGCAGAATGAAGAGCTTTGTTTTGGAGTAATGGAAGTTTTGACAAGTTGGCTTTTAGGTACCCATCAGTAGTACATTGCAATAGTCTAGTTTAGAACGGATGAGGGCTCTATTGAGAGTGATGCAGTTGCTCAGTGAGAGGAATTGCCTACTAAGAACAATAAGCCTAGCTGTGTAGGCCATGGATGATGATATGGCGTTAATTTGTCTGTTCATGGAGAGGTCAGCTTCAAGGTAGAGTCCTAGTGTTTTTATTTGCTTAGAGACCGGGATGTGTATGCCATCAATCCAGAAGGAGGAGAATGTGGAGTCAAGGTGTCTGATCCGGAGCAGTTAGCTGATGATGAGGAGCTCAGTTTTCTCATCATTTAGGCTGAGATTGTGGATGGCCATCCAATTTTGGATGGTGCTATAGACTTAGTAGTAGTATCCGCAACATGATCTCCTGAGAGTGGGATGAGAGTTTAAGAGTCGTCCACGAGGTTGGTGTAGATGATGCCACTGGCATCCAGTAGATCAAAGGGTTTTGTACAGTTGATCAGCAGGGTGGCCAGGGTGGGCGAAAGGAATGAGGAACATTTAATGTTGCTGGAATGGCATTGGCTGCCGTGTCCCCTATGGCCAATCCAGTGGTCCTTCCAATAAGAAATTATTTAATCCAGGCTGTGGCTTCATGGGAGAAATGGAAGTGCTGGTTAAGGTGCTGGCAGAGGATATTATGATCGACCAAATCGAAGGCTGCAGATAGATAAGCAGCAGGAGGATGGCTAAGTTACTGGAATCCCTGATAATATCCATCTTTATTTCCATGCTATGCTTAGGGTTGAAGCCAGATTGTCTTTTGCCTAGCAGGTGGTTGTTTTCTAGGAATTCCTGGAAACTTATAAACTAGGTGAGTGAGAATGTTTAGTAAGAATGGAACAGAGGGTAGTTTGTTGGGATCGTGGGGTCAAGCATTGTTTTTTTCAGTAGTGGTGTGATCCAGGGTTTTTTGATTGTAGAGGGCACTGTACTCATTGCAAAGAAAGCATTTGCAAACCATGTGATAATGGGCAAGAGTGATGGCAATCAGAGCTTCACGATTTGGACTGGGCAGAGTCGCCTCTTCAATTGGATGGATTGAGAGCTCTGATGGTTGCCACCACTTGCTCCTGTGTAAATGGAGAGAAAACGAACAAAGGAATGTCGGGGTAGAAGTCTCCTTTGGGGAGCTGACCGAGCATGGCCTCAGAGGTTTATTGGCGAGTATCACGTTTTTATCATTGGTTTTAATGAGAAGGCACTCATTTGTTTTTTGAGTTAGGGTGTCCTGAATCGTGGTGCACCAAGCTTTGTTGGCTTGTGTGCTAGTGATCGGAGGCATGGGTGTTTCCAACTAACAAAGTATTGTAAATAGTTATTTTCTGTTGGAACTGGCATTGGAGATTCTGTCTTTGAAGCTGTTAGCTTTAGCCTTAACAACTTTTGGATATTTGGGAGGGAGAGGAGAAATCAGTTATTACCCTAAGAAGCGAGGGTATGTACCGAGGGGAAGTGGGTATGCATTTCGAGGTGGGCATGGAGGATGTTTTGATGGAATGAGTGTGAGGAATTCGACCATCCGCACAGGGAGTGAGAGCGCTCGCCTGAGCATGCTTGATTTTTTTGAAAATGAAAATTAATGATAGGAGATCAACCTCCAAAAATGTGTGGGGCTAATCCACACACTTGTTCTAATTCTCGCTGCACAACAAAAACATAGTCCAGTGTACTCTGGGGGACACAGTCTACAGGCGCAGTCCTCCCTGTCACATTTATTTGACAGGTGACAGGGAGGGGTCCACGAAAACATCCAGAGGAGAAATGCAACACCTTCTTCCTCCCATGGCCAGCCTAATTAAATATCAAAGGCTCCATGGATCCACCCTGTGCTATTGTCTAGGTTCTGTGTGTTGGTGACACATACTGATAAGAGTTAATTGTAGCAAGCCTGTGAATAGGCCTGTTCACAGAACTTAACAATGAGCAGGAAAACTAACACCACTTTGATATGCAATGTGTCACCTTGAATCTAGCTCCCATCCCTCTGGATGAAGGACAGTGAATGGCACGTCTGGGTCTGCTATTTACCGTAGGCAACCCCTGCAGAGCGGACCTCTTTCAGAGGGAAGAAGTATGTGATTTGAGGGAGACAGAAGCCTATTCTCATAACAAACTTCAAAGGAAATCTGCACCTTGATCAAGAGCCACAGAGGGCTCATTTAACCACTTTGATCTACAACACACCAGAAAATGGGTGGGATTTAGGAGTACAAGTTGTCACCTCTTATCTTTCCTGTTGCAAAGCACTCTGGTCCTGACCTCACGCATAACAGAAGATTGTTGGTGGGGACCCCGGATTGGTTCCTTAAGGTAGGCTTAGCCTGCACCAATCACTGTGGCCCATTTGGCTTTAAAAGAGGGCTGAGCCCCTCACTTAGCAGATCATTTAAAGGCTTCACCAGAAGCAGGAAAGAATAAATCAGCATTGGACCCTGGCTGAAGGTACAGTCTACCTTACAGCTTCCGCCAGTGAAAGAAGGCCAGAATTTCTAAGAGGGAAGCAAGATCCCTCCCCTAAACATCTCCCAGGGAACAGAGGGAGATACTGGACTCAGAGGACCCATCCTGCAGCTCCAGAACTGGCACCCAGCCAGTTCTCTGAAGGCCCCTAGCTTCTCTGAAGGCCCCTAGTGACATTTACAACCCCTTGCTCCCTTGGTGCTGAAACCAAATAACCTTGAACAGTTAAGACTGATTGCTTTACTGACTACCCTCCTGTCAGTATCCAGAGTGCATCCCTTTCCCTCGTTAAACTGTCTGTCCTCTGTGTTCCTCTACAGGGTGGGTTGTATTTTGTAGTTTGCTAGAACTGTCTGTTGTAATAATAATAAAGTAGATATTTGTATACAACCTTGACTGGAAAGTCCCTTTTATCATTGGGTAATAATTGTATTTTGACTGTGTTGCAACTAACCAACAATTCATGACCTTGCAGAGATAAGCCTGCCGTTCCGTCCACGTTACCAGAATTGGACAGGGAGGTTTATAATTGACTTGTATTCCAATCTGTTCTGATCCCTTCTGGTGTACTAGAGGTGTGGGGCTGATTGATGGATTAGAAACGGTATTCATTCCTGGACCACCGGTGCCCCGGTAGTAGATTTGTCACAATGAGACCACGATCTGGAGGTTTTAGAGGGTTTGGAGGACAATGTTTGACGTGTGGGAAGACATGGCTTTCTTCACGGGCATGTAGGAGCAGAGGGGCAGTGAGTGAAGAATGTCAACTATATGGCCCAAGAGGGAGGCCTGCATTCTCCCTGCCGCAGTATGCAAAGTCACAGCAAGAGCAGGACACATTTCAATATGCGCAACAGCAACCACTTCCACAACATAATGCCCTCCCACAGATGCAACAGACACTGCAGCAGCAACACCAGATTGTGCAGTTGATACCCCAAATAGAGCAGTCATAAGTACCACAATAATCATTAAATCCATTACAAATGTAAACACAACAGTCCAGACAGTGGGACAGGAACATATTCCCACAAGCTCCAGGGCCCATGGCAGGGGGTGCGAAAGTGGTAGGATGGAACACCTTTACTGGAACAGGGATGAATATCTATGCTCAACAGGAATGCCCACTGAGAAGCTTGATGTGATCAGTACTATCAGTAACTCCCGACCCGGAAGAGGAACCCTTGGTGGAGGTGACAAGACGAGGTAGGACGTTTTCTTTTTTAGTTGACACCGGAGCTAGAAGATCTAGTGTCAGTGAGGGAGAATCCACTGTTAAGAATAATGATGGACACACAAGGATTGTCTGGGACTTTGACAACGGTTCCATTCACAGAAGAGTTACCAATAACACTGGCAGAAAACATGATGGCTGTGCTATTGCTGTATTCCCTAAAGACACTGGTTAACTTGTTGGCAAGAGATTTGATGAATAAATGAAATGTGACAATGTCATTCACTGAGGAAGAGATAATGGGCCTCATTACGACCCAGGCGGTAAGGGGTTACCGGCGCCGTAAAAGGTGGCGGCGCCGTTAACCCCTTACCGCCTAATTACGAGGTCCCTTTGCGGGTCCCCACCTTAACAGCTGGTTTTACCAGCCGTTAAGGAAGGAACCTGTTCGATGTAATTACGGTACCGCAATTTGCGGTACCATAATTACCACCTTCCCCATTCCCATTGAACCCTATGGGGGCAAAAATGGGAATGGGGAAGGGCCAATGGTGAATGGGGAATTACCGCCCCGCCAACCTTAGAATGGGGCAGTAATTCCGCCATCCACCATGGCGCAATCGGTAAAATACCGGCGTCAACCATGGTGCTAACAGCGCCATGGTTAACGCCTGGGTCGTAATGACCCCGAAAATATGTTCAACACCAGGCATTCATTATGCAAATGGGAGAGCGTTTATACAAGAATGCTATGGTTCAAAAGGCACTACGAGGTATGCCTTTAAATTCAGAATTATTTCTTTACGGAGTACGAGTATTGTTAGAATAGCAGGATAAATTACTACGATTAGCCACAGAATTTATGTTCAGAGCAGAAGCACCCACGGATGTGGCAGAAGGAGAGATAATAACAATACATTTAGAAGCAGCAATGGTATGAGAGGACAGAGTAGTGTTACATGGAACAGACAAGGAAGGTATCAATTGGTGCACAGCATTAGCACAGGACTCAAACCAGTGGGTGAGCGAAATGCCAGATGATGAGCTATGTGAAAACAGTGATACAGATGATGATGTACTTTTTGAGATTTGTATTTCATACCAGTTGAAAATACAGTACAGGGAAACATCTCAGATAATATTGTTGGTTGAAAAGGTACCATCTTTTATACAACAGGATTTGGCAAAAGTACAGAGTAAATTATGGACGAGTGGCCCTCATGATGGTCTGCTGAATTGGATTAGAGCGGTAAAAATAAAATTGAAGGAGGGGGCAATATCACTCCGATTTGAACAGTACCCCATGTTAAAAGAGGTAGACGAAGGCATTTATGAAACGATTGCCGCCTTTATGCGTCAGGGTATCATGTACCATCTGAGTCCCCAGGCAATACAGCAGTGTACACTGCAGAAAAAGCAAAAGGAGGGTTTTGGAGATATATACAGGATTTATGCCCTTCGAATATTGTGGAGGTGGAATTCACAGTTGTGCCCAACACGGCCACCATTTTGTGTAACATACCACCTAATGCACCCATAGCATTACATAAAGATTTGCACTATCTACCAGTGTTTACGTATCACAGAATTAGGCTCCAACGCACAAGGGGTCCTGCAGATGGACCTGGAAAATATATACAGGCACCCAGTGCAATTATACAGGTTACTGATGAGTTGCTAGTGTGCAGCACCACAGAGGAAGAGTGCAAAATAGATTCAGTGATGTTATTAACATTATTTGCTGAGAAAGGATACAAGGTGGGTAAGGAGAAATTTGCTATATTTCCAGGTAGAAGTACTATATCTGGTCCAAATAATATCACAGGAAAGGAGGAGGGTGAAACCTGACAGATCTGAGGCAATTGCAAATATGCCCCACACATTGACAGTTAAAGAATTACAGCAATTCCTGGGGCTATGTAACTATTGTCATGTGTGGATATGTGAATACACCACATACGTACGGCCCCTTCTTGAAGTATTGAAGGAAACACAGAAAGAGAAACGCCCCATAATGTGGACAGGCAAAATGATCAATGCATTTGAGAAATTGAAAAAAGCAAAAAGCACAGCCCCCGGTTGGGAATACCAGATTACAAGAACAAATTTAATCTATTTTCACATTCAGATTGATACATGATGATGGCTGTCCTCACACAAAACAATTTGATGGGACCCAAACAATTGTCATATTACAGTGGGATCTTAGCTCCAGTGATGAGAGGGCAATTCCTATGTGAACAAGCACTTGCTGCAGCAGCCTTTGCAATAGAAAAATCATCCACGATAACAATGGTCTGTGCATTAACATTGTACATAGAGCATGCTCTATTTGCCATTCTCCAAAAAACAAAATCAATGCTCACTACACACTGAGCATCTGGATATGAGGTTATACTGTCCAATCCATCCATAAACATTGTCAGATGTTGATCAGTGAATTCTATGAGATTGATTGCTGAACCAGTAGAGGGGGAGACTGGGTTCATGACTGTTCTACGTACACAGACATAGATGATAATGTACACCCAGTAAGAGAAACAAAACTAGATTCGGGAGAGGTGGTCTTTATTCATGGTTCATCGATGATAGATCAGAGCGTGACATTCAAACATCAGTGGCAAGGAGTAGGGGCAAATATTTCCATGCAGGCAGCTAAGTTAGTAGCAAAGATACTGGCATTAGAACTGCATGGGACTAGGCACACTCAGGACTGGGACGGTGGAGAATGAGGGGTCACCAGTTTGCAGAGGGCACACCAGTACAGCATGCCCCATTACTAGAGAGATTACTTAATCCACTAGCACATCCCACTGTGGCTGCATTAATGAAGTGTGCAGATCACACTAAAGACTCAGACTTGATTTCCTGCGGTAACAAACCAGCAGATGCAGAACCAAAAAGGGCAGCATACTTCCCAAAAATACTAGAAATAACAATTCCCCCGCACAAAATGATGTTGAAGCTGATGTTAAAAGAGGGATATAATGCATTACCATTGACACAGGTAGCAGAATTGCTGGGGGTGTCCACCATTTGCAGAACAGGATTTGTGGATTAAGCATGGGCATTCTTTGTCCCCCACTGACCTGTTGGGGTGACGGAATAGCACAGAGAAGTCTATAATGCCCCTTGAGTTACTTACAGTAGTGTTAGAACAACTGCACTACCCAGCACACACTACAAGGAACATGTGCCAGCAGATATTTCACAAGAGGTGTTTGTCCCCAACTTGCATGAACATGTTGTACATTTTATTGTTAACTGTGCCATGTGCCAACAGTATACCACTGGACATACCTTGACAAAGGTGAGTGAATCAATACCACACCCTACATTCCCATTTCGGCATTTGCATAATAGACTATGTCGATATGCTCCAAAGTTGCAATGGATACCAATCCATGATTGTTGTAGAATGCCCTTTTTCATGCTTGATAGAAGCTTGACCACATACCCATGCAGATGTCAAGTCGGATGCAAACTTCCTGGTACGTGAAGTGCTTCCCCGATGAGGAGTGTGCAAAGTGTTGCAATCAGATACTGGACCACACTTTGCAAATGTGTCAGTTTCTGAAGTAACATCCCTGCTTGGCATTAAGCACAGTCTTTTTTCTGCCTATCATCCCCAGGCCAATGGCGTTGTAGAAAATCTCAACTGCCTTTTGAAGGAACGCATTGCAAAATTGCAAGATACGTTAAATAGAAATTGGCTGCACTGCCTTCCCCTGGCTCCTTTTGCTTTATGAAACTAGCCAGGTTCTGACCACCATCTTAAATGCCATAAATTGGTGATGGGTAGAAAAATGCATGTCCCTATTGCTCCTCCCACATGTGCTCGGTCAGATGCAGACAGTGCAGCAACTCTGCTTGGTGAAGAATTGCATGCTTATTTGACTGCTATGACTAAATCATTGAACTTTATTTTTTGATAGATACAGGTGAGATTGGGAGGACCCAGCAAAACCCAATGAAAATGGACAAGAAATAATATATCCAAATGCTGTAATCCCACCCCTGCAGTTGTTCCTGGTCAACCTTGTGTATGTCCGCAATCACATTAAAAAGTGGCACAAACCAATATTCACTGGCCACTACAGTTTATAATACACCACGCCATCATCAGAAAAATTTAGAGGGAGGAGAACGTGGCTGTACATAAGTTATGTTAAAGAATTCTATGGCAGGCCCCCCCGTCAGAAGAAACAGAGGACGATGAATAAAACGTGATGGAGCTCCATATGAGAGCAAGAGCTAACCAGCAACGTGACACATGATGTCACACCGCAGAAGAATGTATTTTTCAAGAGCAACGGACACTGAGCCTCATTCTGAGTTGGGCGTTAAGGGATACCGGCCCCGTTAAGGAGACCGGTGCCAGTAATCCCTTACCGCCCAATTCCGAGGTCCCTTAGCGGGAACCGTAAAGGACGAGTGGTCTGACCACATGTTCTTTACGGGACCCCTTAAGGGACTGTGGAGCTAATAACGGGCCTGCAATTAGCGGGCCCGTTATTAGTGCCTTCCCCCTTCCCATTGGGCCCTATGGGGGCTCAAATGGGAATGGGGAATGGCATTTGGAATGGGGACTTACCAGGTCCGCCTAGGTCAGAATGTCCAGGTAAGTCCCCATTCCACCAGCCCGGACCCGGTATGGGAGGTAGCCATGGCGCTAATAGCGCCATGGCTACCGCGCAACTCGTAATGAGGCCCACTGTCTCTTTAATATACCACCATGTGCATAAGAAGAGATATTTGGAGAAAATGGACTCTATAAGTATAATTATTGCTGTTTTTTCTTTTCCATTTCTGTTTTTTGGTTTGCATATACTATGGCAGTAAGATTTTTTAGTAATGGTAGTACCAATGGAGCGGCTAACCTAAGTGACGGAATGACATGAGTTAGGAGTGATGTGATTGATGATGAACACCTCCTGAGAGAAAGATTTGAAGGTTATAGCAAAATGAGGCACAACCTATGGTATCTCCTTATGGCTAAGGTCGGATGAAAACTGTTCTGTATGCTATCGGCTTGCGTATGCCTTGAGTATCTCCAGATTGTGCGGCGCCATGGAAATACCAGTAACCTGGGCACAATACCACAGAGGTTGGGCTTACTTAAAATGGGTGACAAAAGCAGATTCTCTGTATGAAGATAATGTTATCAAAGAAAAGACAATGGTAAACAAGGTGATGAAATATAAATTATCAGGGCCACAAAGAGGTGACATAACAATAAGTGAACATCTATTGTTGAAATGTACTGACCAACAAGGAAGTGAGATACCTCTATGTTGGGACAGAACTCAGTTACACATAGTAGGAGAGGTGTTTACCTCTCAAGGTTGGGTGGAAGGGATGATGCAATGCAGAATAGAAGCACGTGTAAGATTCTCGTGGGGACTAGCAGAAAAAGCTAATAGGATATGCCTAGAAGACTGGAAAAAATATGCCAGACTGTTAATATGGGTAAAAGAAGAAGAAGGGCCAGTACACATAACAAGTATAGCGAGCCCATCCCTGTGTTTTAGAAACAAAGGCACAGTGAAAGTAGGGGACAATTAGGGATACAAACACATCTTGGAAATGCTAGGCATTATATTAGGCACAGCAGTATAGATGGACCACTATTAGGCCTGTTGTACACAGGCCCATATGTAGCTACCGCCAAATTGGGGTACATGCTCACTAGTAGTGTTACATGCACTGGCACTTGCAATGCCACAAAGTGATGTCGTGCAAAAATACGGTATGGTAAAAAGTGACCGGAATGAGAAAAGATACAAAACCCTACAACGCACAAAAAGAGACAATTATTTCTCGAGAGGCATCTAACGACGCACTAGATGCTATCCCACCAGGACACAGGCTGTTTAGCAAGGCATATATGTTCCTTTCATTCCTTCCTACCCCTGGCTTGCAAACAGCAGTAAATACAAAGTTGTTGCAGAGAACTCAATGAGAGTTACTGCAGGCCATAAATGCCACTGAGAAAGGGCTCAATGCGATTAAGGAGGAGCTGTGAGCTATCAAATTGATGGCTCTGCAAAACAAGTCTTCCTTGACCTCCTCACTGCCGTTGAAGGAAGCGTATGTGAAAAGATTGGCTCACGTTACTGTACATTTACACCAGCACACAATGAGCAGAATGGAAGCTTGACGGAAGCAATAACATCCTTGCAAAACTTGAACACAAAGATGGTCCAGCAAAGTAGTGCAACCGAAGTTGAGGACTGATTTGAGCGACTGTTCTCATGGGTACCTACATGGTTAGGTAACAGGTTTAAAATAATAATAGCAGTTCAGGTATTGGTGCTTACAGGTCCTTGTCAAATAATATCAGCTCAGTCTAGAAAGACAGGGAAAACGGTTGTAGAGCAGCACAAGATGACAGTATTATTGGCCAATGATAACGTGGTACATGTTCACACTCAAACAGAAGAAACCCATCAGATTCATGTCATCGAAAGACCTATTTGGACCCCCTGGTTCATGCCCCCTTTCAACCTTGACAACTACACCCAACACTGGGGCAATTGTGAAGGTGATTCGAACTGCTGCTTTATGATGTGTGAGTCAGAGGAGTACGAAGAACAAGGAGGTAGCTTGTGGTGGGGTATAAAGTATGGATACCTAAAAATGGTTACAACAGGATAAAGGAGAATGGAGGTGTGGTCAATAAATTGCTCAAAGAGGGGAGTGTGATGGTGAAGGTGCTTGTTTTGCTCCTGTTGGTTTGGTTATTGATGTTAAATTTCATGGGATTGCGTTGGATGAGCTATGTATTCTTATGCATTTTATTTGTGTTTTACGTGCATTCGGATTGTCGTAAGTTCCGCCCTTGATGGTAGTTATGCAAAGACGTGTGCTCTTTTTATTGACTTTCGACTTTCTTTTTTGTTGTCATACATCCTTTTTGTAAATAGGTGTGATGGTGGACATGAGAGCTGCACTGGTTCTGGCCATGGCCCCACCCATTCCTGAGCATAAACAAAAGTACAAGCTGAGAGCCATTCTATAAACAGTCAGTAAAACAATAATGATCATGCAGCCACCATGAAGAGTAGGTTAGGTTGTGAGACACAAGTAGGGCTAGACGTAATGTGCATTAATAGAAGCAGGGAAAGGTTGCAGAATACCCAGACAGGGTTATACAAGTAGTACAGATATTGGCAGGTAGGGAGAGGTTGAGGTATACACAGGTAGGGAATAATGAATGGCGGCATGCAAGACACAAAAGAACTCTAAAATGGCCCAGAAAGAGCAGAAGTACTGCCATTACTCAAACTGACCCCTGCAAGGCCTCAATTCTGAAATATTGCAGCTTAACACAAATTTCCAGGCCTCACGATGCTCAGGCATCTGCCCAAGCACCAAGGTCAGTGTGCAAAAGGGAGCCGCACCAGATAACGTTTTCCAGGGCACAACATCCAATTATTAAGTTAATTAGGCAGGACAGGTTCAAAAACAAAAGCAAAATGTTTGGGGGTCTATAGAAAATAGATTGAAAGTTGCCTAAAAGGTAAAGCTTCCATAATGAGCAACACTGGATATGCAAGATGCAGACTTGTATATTTCAATGTTGCCAGTTTACAGAAAGTACCTAAGATTCAAAGTGGGGTCCATGTACTACCAATTCAAGGCACTGCCCTTCTGGATTGCGTCGGACCCTCTGGTCTTTTACAAAGGTATTAGCTGTAGTAGCAGCACGCCTGTGCAGACAATCAATCCAAGTGTACCTGTATCTGGATGACTGGCTCATAACAGGAGACACACCACCGATGTGCCAGCATCAAACACAGAAAACGATAAATCTTCTTTTTCAACTAGGGTTTTCTGTCAAATAGAACATCCCCAGCCAAGTCAAACAATTCCTAGGGGCAATAATTTGAACAGAAAATACCTTAGTCTTCCCCTCCAATGAGAGGGTCCAAAACATGCTACATCAAATCACTTGTTATACAGCCGGTCTCCAGTTAACAATCAATAAGGTTATGAGCCTTCTTGCTATGATAATATCATGCATATTTATTGTGACACATGCAAGGCTTCACATACGTCTGATACAAGAATGGCTAGCTAAACAATGGTCTCAGGCACAAGAGGAGTGAGATGATCTAGTGGTAGCTTCGCAGACCGTGATGTCAGCACTTCAATGGTGGATGGAGGACAGCCTAGAAAAGGGAACATCTTTTGTCACTCTGCTGACACAAGCCACAATAACAACAGGCGCATCACTATCAGGTTGGGGTGCTCATTACCTCCACCTAACAGCACATGGCATGTGGACATAGACACTATAAAAAAGCACATTAACGTTCTAGAGTTGTTAGCAGTGTACAAGCTTTCCAGCATCACGTGGCAGGGAAGAATGTATGCATTTTCACAGACAGCATGACCTGTATGTTTAACATCAACAAACAGGATGGGACACGTTCTCTAAATATGTCCAGACTAGCACAGGCGATCTGGAAATGGAGTCTCCAGAGAAACATTTTCCTCATGTCACAACACGTTCCAGGGGAAAACAACTGCCTAGGATAAACACTAAGCATAAATACAGATCAATCCTACGAAAATGAGTGGCAGCAACACCCAGACATTCTGAACAACATGTTCTTAAAGTGGGGGGCATCCAGACATAGATATGTTTGCCTCAAAAGAACATTTAACTATGATCCTAGTGGCTCCAATGTGGGCACATCATACATAGTACTTTGACCTATTCAGGATGCCCATGTGCCCTCCAATGAAGCTAATCAGCCCTTACAACATGTTTTCTCAGAACAAAGGGTCAACCCTTCATCCACATCCTCAGACAGCCAATTTAGCAGCTTGGCTCCTGAAGTCATAGAGTTCAGCCATCTTACTTTACCTAAAAAAGAAAACTCAGGTTGGACTCTGCCCCATTGTTTCTAAACTGTGAGGGGGGTCACCAATCTATATTTTTAGTATTTTCCATGTGGGGAAACATTTAACAATTACCAGTTCCAACTCATGTTGAGGAATAGTTAACAAAAAATATTTTAATCAAAAACAATTCATAGTTAAATACAATTCAATGAATACTTACTATTGTGATTTTAATACACTATACACAATTCCTAAAAAAACAATTCATTCACCATTAAAAAGACACCTTAAAAACATATACAAGTGACTTGTCTTTTATCTAACCACCCTTGGACTAGGTACCAAGATATGGTAGGGGAAGGAAAATTAAATTAGTAGATTATCCTTCCTCTTCTTATGCTCAACATGTTTCAGTTCTAAACCCGTTTGTAATGAACTTTCTTCAGGAGCTTTGCTTTTATGCACTTCTACAGACGTTTTAACGATTCGTATTCATTAGAGGCTCTTCCTCATCAACTACAAAGGAAGAAGAACTGGGACATTCATTAGCGCTGAATGACAGTATAGTTTTATGGGAATGTAAGGGAACAACCCTTGCACTCACTTCATTTCCCTTATTGGTGTGATTACCCGTGGGGGGTCTCTGGTAGGCACTGGTCGGTACAGAATCCACGAATCAGGTGGGGCAGTCACTGTTTATCCACCTACAATCAAAGGATTTGGTGACTCAATGGTATGCATATTACTCTCCTCACTGTTTATCCACCTACAATCAAAGGATTTGGTGATTAAATGATATGCATATTACTCTGTTCTGTTTTTGACATTCTTATCCCTACCACTGAACATACCTTAATTGGGTTCTGCGGGGTGTGGAAAGTGTTCAGGTTTTACTGGTTTACATCAACATCTGACGTGGTCCTTGTGTATAGCATAAGTCTTCTTTTGCAAGTGCTTAAGGCGCTCGTGTTATCTGCAAGTAGAGGACTCATCTAAATACAGTTGTCTTAAATACATTGCAGGTCTATGGTATTATTTCTCAACAGGGCGTTGTTACTTAACTCTGCATTTGTCAGCATAATGGGATCTTTGTATATGGAATGTCATTTCTTTATTCGTTCTTCTGCCGCTCATGACATCAGCAGCAGAGTTGATGTGTAAAAACGGTTGTCTAACACTCCTTGCGGGCAAACAGTGTTGTTTCTCTGAGGGGCATAGTTACTCACCTTCTAATATGTTGGTGTGTAGGGTTCTCCACGTGTTCCTTGATGTTTGTTGTTTAAAAAGATCTTACCGGGAAATGCTGTGCTAATATCTATTTATTTATTTTTTATATGTTTTATTGTTTTAAAAGAAACAAACCTTTAACATTATCATCCTTTGCAACCAGTTAATACCTTGTTTACACTTTGTCACACAAAACACAGAATAACATTCTAAAACATCAATAAATCAAAACCCAAAATTGGAAAGATGAAGGGATGAGCTTTACAATCACCAATTTTTCCATTCCACACACTTCCTTACCTTTAAACACTTTCCTTTAGAGCAAACTCCACCAGACTAATTGCCACAATGGTTAAGCTGTTTCTTTCGCCAAATAGAACCCATTCCCCACCATTGCTCTGCAGATAGAGATTTACATGCATCCAAATGTCCTTCCAGATATTTTGCTCGTACTCCCGTTAGTATTTTGCAAATGGTTACCAAATGGCAGAGAATTTCCACCCCACCTTCTTCATTACAATATCTACATTGAGCGTTTGATAAACCATTCTTTTTTCTTTATTCTTGCTCATTGGACCTCCCGTGTATTTAAGATGTTCAATCGGCATCTAAACAGAAGATCTTAATGAACTGCCGAAGGGAATTCATGAATAGATAAAGGCAGATTATTTAATCCCTTTTGCTCCTTTTTTAATGGTGTTTCTCATTTTAGCCCTGCTCCTCTTTTCCACTGTTATGATCCAATCCTGTTCCTGGAGGTTTTTTTTTCACTTTCACAGGATTATTCGCCAAATCAGCCATGAACCTTTAGCCGCTAAAATCATCTCCACCTTCCCTCCGAATTTGGTCAGACATTTATCTTGTCTAGCCCTATGAGGCTGGAAGATGGAAAAAGGGAAAACTGACGGCTCATAGGAGCATTAAAGGGACAACTGACGGCTCATAGGAGCATTTTCTATACTGGGCCATGGTTTTCCATAGAACTAACGATTCCAGGGATTGCAACTTTAATTCATACCTGATTGAATCCATCAGCAAGGAGTTTGGTAGCCTTAGCACTTGTTGCTAAAATAATCTCTCTAGTCTCTCCGAGATCTTCCATGAAAGACTTAAATCTGCTTCCACCCCATAAATTAATATCTGGGCAACCTTCTGCTTGTAAAATTAAATTAGAGGCACCATCGAGTATCTCCCATATTTTCTATCGAGTGCCCTACCCTGATTTTTCAGTGTGAGCAACTTCGTCCTGAAATGGATATAGTGAACCTTATCATCCACATTTCTATTGATCACTACACCCAAATAGATCATGATCTCTACTATTTCTAACGGTTGAGGTCCCACCCTCCATGTGAAGTGATCTTTCTTTTTCTTATGCGTTGACGCCATTTCAAGCATCTCTTACTTCCCCACGTTGACCTTCAAGCCATTCACCATGAGATATTTCCTAAATTCTTCAATAAGTCTTTGTAGGCCAATAGGCCAGAAACACCAGGTCATCTGCAAACAACACCCATGGGACGTCAACTGAATTAATTCTTGGAGGGAAGGCCACCACATCCTTCTGAGATGTTGCCAGGTCAGCAATGTAAAGGCAGAATAACAAAGGGGCTAAAACACGCCCTAGTTTTATACCCTGATATGTATGGATCTTTCTAGACAGATGGCCTTTAGCTGACAACCTAATTATGTATTAGAATACAAGGCTTCCATGGCCTCAACCAGGTACACGGGGCACTTCCAGTTTGTCAACCTGGCCCAATGTTTTTCTCTAAGTACCCTGTCAAAGGCCTGTTCTAGGTTCATGAGGGCCATGTATATAAATGTTTTTGATTTTAGGACCCTCTCTTTCAATATGTTGATAATTAACAACTTAAGGGTAGTTCCCACCCCGTTATGAAATCCTGTTTGTCTTGGGTCCAGGATTCCACTCCTACCAGCCATTGCTCTTAGGTCTCTCAACAAGACGGTTGCAAACAGCTTACCTAGTGTGTCAAGAAGAGCGATAGGACGGTAGTTCCTCATATCCACCCTATCTCCCTTCTTGTAGACTTGTAGTATCTTCACTTCGCTCCAAGAGCCTGGAATTTGTTTGTTCTGCATAATCTGCGAAAACATAATTACCAGAAATGTACCCTACTGCTACTTATTCTTTTTCAATTCCTGGTTCAAAAGCCTGTCCGGCCATGCTGCTCTCGAGGAGCTCAAACAGCCAATCATTCGTATTGGTTCCTCCTTGTCAAAGGAAAAATTCCATCTCGTACATGATGCCCTCCCCCTCTTTCTTTGCTAACCCAGGATCTGCAAGCAATGCAGCATAGTGAGTCACCCAACTTTCTTCTGACACTGAACTCATGGTATGGGCTGATCTAAAAGTCCCACCATCATTGATCAACTCCAATACATTTCTCGTATTTCGAGAACATACTGCTTTCAACATTTTCTCACAATCTCTCTGTGCCCTCGCTGTTCTTGCCGCAATTAGCCAATTTCGATATTTTTGCCTTGCACTCTGGATCCTTTCTTTCTTAGAGGTATCACCATCCTTCTTAATCCCTCTTATAGCAGACCTAATTACTTTTCTAGTCTTAACCAAGTCCCCATCATACGCATGGCGTGTGGTCCAGGCTCCTTTACCATTGATATTCCCACTCTGTCTAAAATCCCTCGTAATCCAAAGATACTCTACCTTGTTGGGGTTTACTTGAACAGAGGGTTGGTATTGGCTAACCACTTTAGCAACATCCATTTCCTTTAACCTTAACTTGTTCTTTCCCCATGAGAGCTCAACCTGTCCCATTTGATCTAAGTGCTTTACCGGATCTACCAAAGATATCTGAACAGAAAATAGGTCATGATCGCTTGACTGCTGCTTCAATATTTCATATCTTTCCACCATTAACACCACATTTTTTTACATGAATCAGCAGTCAATAAATGACGATTGTGCCCCTCCCCCCCACGTACAAGCCCCAGGAATGTCCCCCTCTGTTTGGGCATTAAGCATGTGCAGATCTAACTGGTCTATAGCTGTCATCAGCTACGTGCTTGTTCGTCCCTCTCACACTCATTCAATGGCCATCCTTCTTTATCTAGTAGTTTAATATTTAGATCCCCACCTGGGATAATCCGGGCACCCTCCCACTCCGTCATAGACATGTCTACATATTTCATTACAGAATCTTTTAATTTAATTTCTTTAGACATATTTACTCTCCAATATATATTCACCACTAGATAGTTCATGCTCATCATTTCGGATATACCAGTTAGTTTCAAGATTTGCATGTATGGACTTGGGTGCTCACAACTAATTACTCTCAGGCCTGTCTCTATTTTTATTAGCGTCAAGAGACCTGAGTAAGGGCGCCCAGTAATTCCTTTGGGTGCAGATTTAAGTATGGCATGTAACCGTCACACAGTGGAACAGTACAAATAGATATCTTTTGAAAGCACAACACATCAAAGTAACCCAACAAAAAGGATTTTTTCCGTAAAAAGTGCTTTAAAGCCTCTCGTATTCCAAGATGCAATATGTAGATTGTGGATCAAGCTCGAACAACAAGTCTAATCATGAGCTTGCCAATGCCGGGAAATGTCCTCCTTCTACTTCTCCTTTCCCAATTCACCATCATTCGTATCCTTCTTTTTTTGATTTTCTACTGTAAATTTCAAGGGAATAAGAGCTCTTTTTGAGATTGCAGTACCTCTATTATTTCCATCTTTCTTTTGCTCCATTATCCTTTCAGGCCCTTTATTAGTGGTTTTGGGATTTGCGTCACGCGTTCTTTTATTATTGTCTGTTGCCTCTCTCCAGTTTGCTCTTATTCTCTCTTGATAATCTCTTAATTCATACCCTAGTGGCAAGAGTTTGTCATTCTAATCTAAGAGCATTTCCTTAGCTGACTATGAGGCGAGGTGCAATATGACCCATTCCATCAGTTTTTTTCAAAACAAATTCAACCACCTTAATCTCGTCAGAGGAGACCTGTCGGAGTGTCGGTATATAGTGGAGTTTCAAGACATTCCTCCTGTTTGAAATTGAAGCATTTGGCCCCTCAATGACACTTTCTAAATATACCCTTGGGCTAGCCATTTTTACATCCCCATCATGAACTCTTGGTTTTCTTTTTTCCTGTGTATGATTCCTACCCTTGGGAGCATTTGTTCTCGTGCTCCCATGATCCTCTATTTGATGGAACTTTCTTACTTTTGAGGGTCTGGGAATATCTCTTTGTTTTTCTTCCATTGTTCTAAATCGAACCTTTTCAATTCGTGCTTTGGGCATATTTCCATTTTCTGGCAATTTTGATTGGTTTCTTGGGCAATTTTGTTCTCAATTTTGGCCCACTCTGATCTACTGAGATCATTCAATTTTCTGTCCTCCTCCACCCTGTCTATTTCTTCAATTAGATCACTTAAGCAGGTTTCCGTTTGATACACTTCAGACTCTTCGACCTCAATTATGGACATCATATCGGGTTTAAAGACCCCCTCCACCTGAGATAATGTCAATTATTTTCTTGCACAATTTGGCGTAGTCCTCTTGTCTGTAGGAGGTGGAGAACGCATGTTTCTCAAAAAGGCTCGAGAGCCATTTGATTTTCGTTTGTGAGAAGTTGATACGTTCTTTGATTTTTTTTGGCCTGGTGTATAGCTGTTTTTTTGCCACATCAGGGCTCTTTAGGCAATTCCACAGCCTTAACTGACTTGAACCAAGAGAAAACATGTTCAGAAACCAAAGACTGGCTCTGTTGCTGTTGACACCATGCCTATCCCCTCCAGGCTCTGGTTCAACTGTCCCATATCTGTCAGAGAGGGATTCAGGGGTAGGGATCGTCCACCGGCTTCTGAACAACATCCACCACGGCTGACTGCCGTTGTTTGTATTGAGTTCTCATCCGCTTGCAGTCTGCCAGGAGGGTGTCCATTAAAGAAGAATTGTCCGAGCATTCCCTCCTTGCCAAGTCGCAAAGGCGATTTTGCCACTGGCTCGAGCTTTCTGCTTCTTTATCCAGGCGGACTTTCACCTTTTTCACCAATACCTCGAGTCATTTTATTGAACATATCTGTGATCTGAGAGGACTTGTGTATGGACTCGTACAATTTCGTGAAAGGTGTGAATGGGGCTGATAGAGAAGTCATTACCGTTTGCAGGAAACATAGCTTCTTCTCCACTCTAGATAGTTTGTCCCATTTACGCTGGTTGTTTTCTCACCACAGCAAACACTGGATGTCTGAGGGTGAAGAGGATGATGAAGGGGTAGAGGACTCCCCCCCAACCTCCCCCTTTCTGGACTATCATCTTCAGTATTCGAATGGATACCCCAATCAATCACTCCTTCATTTTGGTTGCCGACCGTCAACCCACTATCTTGCCTTTTCTGATGCGCCTGCAGACCTTGACTGTGCTGTTCACATAAGATCTCGGTTATTGGGTAGGCACTATGCTGTTCTACTGATTTAGTCTGCAGATCTTGACTGCGCTGTTCTCATGAGATCTCGGCTGTTGGGTAGTCAGTTTGCTGTAGTACTGATTTCATTTCAATCCTCTCCACACTCTCACGGAAGGGGTTTCCTTCGACCCCTTTGGCAACAGCTGTCATCTCCAGATTTAAATCAGCTCTTTTCAAGGATTTGTCCAAGTCTTGCAGCCTTTCCTTCACACAGAATAGACTAGTCCTTTTTTGCTGAGCTATTTTCGCTGTTAGGTCCATTAATTGCTTTGATAACTGAGCTGTGTAGAGGAGGTCCTAAGTACAGCCTGCACTCCAACCGTCCATTTTGAAGTACCAGGAACGTTCACGGCCAAGTATGTGACGTATGATGAGCAAATAAACCAACAGAGAGCCGCAGCGGGGTTCCGTCCAGTACCTATTAGAAGAACAGCTCCTATTGAAGTACCTATACCTAAGAAACCATGAACAGTAAGGTACCCATTGAGAAAACCATATCAACAAATGAAACGAAATGAAGATCGTCTGAGTGCAGTCCCTGAAGAAGCCAAAAAGGTCTTAATGGAAGACGAATGGTGACGTCACAAGAACCCAGACTCACATATAGAAGATATGATGACCTGAGAATGACGTAAAGAGACGAAATGCCATGGACAAGAGACATCGTGAACCTAAAGTGAAAGGACGATGTCAAATGTAATAAGCTTAAGCTGTAAGCATGACGAAGATGTTCAACCAGTTTACGCATTTATATATGCTTGGAACTGCAAGAAAGCTAAGGAAATCGTGCGGCTTGCTATGCTTAAGTAGAAAGATAGAGTGCGGCAAGCGCCACCTTTACATATCTACCTCAAAAGAAGCATGGTATATAAGTATACTTCCACTTTGCACAAGAGGCATAATTACCCAAGTTTACTAAAGGCTACACAAGGAGAGCTTCATATTTAACAAATCGAGAATAAAAGGAAGAACGAAACTCAGCAGAGGCAAATCGTGCCAGAAAAACCAAGGACATATCAGTTAAATTAGAGGAACAGTAGCTACAATTAATGAAGCAAGGAACAGAATATCCTGCTCTGGAAGGTCGGGATAAGAAGCCAAAGGCAGGTGGTGGGTAAAGTGAAAATCAAATACACGAATTACATGAAGAAGATGCTAATGCACGGTGTCTGAACCACTCGACCAGCCGAGCCAGAAGAAGTGAGACTTTCACACCTATGCATGGCAGTGGGCCAGGCGAAGATATCAGAACTTTTCCAGACAGGAGATGCAGTCTTAGGCCAACCACAGTGAAATAATTGACACATGGCCACTAAAGTGATGAATGATTGTAACAATAATTGGAGGAAGGCCGGGGGAGCTAGTGCGCACCCTACACCTGGCCGACCATTCTGCATGCTGCTAAACCAAGTGGAAAAGTATGAGTGGGGTTGGTGCCAACCCAATCATAATGGACCAAGTAATCTAGGAAAAAACAAAGAGGTGATGGCTGGAAGGTTTAGAATGAATCTTAACCACTGGCATTGCTCTGGGCAACCCTCCAGACCATCGTTCTTCGCCTGCCAAGCCATTACAGAAGGGGAAAGACCATATGAAAATCAGGATTGGTCCCACCCCAAAAGGGGCAGTCCATCCCAAACTGCTAGGTCACATCCCTTCTGCACGAGACCACAAACATCCATAAGCATGTTTCGGCCTTGTTGGGCCTCATCAGTGAGGAGTAGCTTGGGTCTGTGAAGATGTGACCTAGCAGTTCGGGCTGGACTGCCCCTTTTGGGGTAGGACCAAGCCTGATTTGCATATAGTTTTTTCCCCTTCTGTAATGGCATGGCAGGCTGAAAAACGATGGTCTGGAGGGTTGCCCAGAGCTTTGCCCGTGGTTATGATTAATTCAAAACCTTCCAGCCATCACCTTTCTGTTTTGCTAAAGTCACCCTGAGTAGGACGTGCATGCCCAGACGTGGGTCCCGAGTCTGCCGGGCCTAGAGACCCAAGCTACTCCTCACTGATGATGCCCAACAAGGCTGAAACATGTCTGGGGATGCTTGTGGTCTCGTGCAGAAGGGATGTGACCTAGCAGTTCGGACTGGACTGCCCATTTTGGGGTAGGACCAAGCCTGATTTGCATATGGTTTTTTGCCTTCTATAATGGTTTAGCATGTTGAAAAACGACGGTCTGGAGGGTTGCCCAGAGCTTTGCCCGTGGTTATGATTAATTCAAAACCTTCCAGCCATCACCTTTCTGTTTTGCTAAAGTCACCCCGAGTGGGACGGGTATGCCCAGACGTGGGTCCCGAGTCTGCCGGGCCTAGAGACCCAAGCTACTCCTCACTGATGATGCCCAACAAGGCTGAAACATGTCTGGGGATGCTTGTGATCTCGTGCAGAAGGGATGTGACCTAACAGTTTGGGCTGGACTGCCCCTTTTGGGGTAGGACCAAGCCTGATTTGCATATGGTTTTACGCCTTCTGTAATGGTTTGGCAGGCTGAAAAACAATGGTCTGGAGGGTTGCCCAGAGGTTTTCCCATGGTTATGATTAATTCAAAACCTTCCAGCCATCACATTCTGTTTTGCCCAAGTAATCTATGGTCCTATAGTTAGTAGAACCAATGAGACGTTGTACTTTTAGTGAAGTCCATAGTAGCCATTTTGAAGGAAGATCTTAGAGGCCCCACCTGACAGTGTTTACCCAATCCCCTCACTCTGTTACCATATACAGATATAGTACATATATTTAAGTTACCTTTCTAGAACCAATAGAATTGCATGCCAACTTTTAAGCGTTACACGTCAATGATGATGAGTTTACAGTATAAATGATGTGTTTTTTATGAAGTTCTTTGGACTTGTGAAGAGAGAGAGAAGATCACGCATCCGCTGATATTCATGAGACTCCCCGTTTTTTGTACTTGTCATTTAACAGATTCCCTTTACCAAACCGTTGAGTTGTCATTATTGATTTGGTGTTTGAGTATTAATCTGCACCCCCATCCATCTCACCTGGGCTGCTATCTTATCTTAATGTGCTATTGGGCAAACCCCAGCTCTATGGGCCAGTTGGAGGTCCTGGTGCTTGGTAGAAGAGATCAGATCGTTTATCCATTATCGATTAGATAAGACACCCATTGACCGTCGACATAAAGTAACTCTACGTCCTCGGAAATATCACCAGTCCTTTGCCATCCAGCTGAGTAGACCATGAAGCTCCCCGTAGATAGTGGTTAGAGTAAAAAGCAGAACCTGCAGGCAGAGGTCTGAGGGGACCTGTGTTTCCCCACGTAGCCCCTTCCCACTCTTACGGGCAGCTGAGCGGGCAAACGGCAGGAGAGGTGGTGACGAAGGCGGTGATACTGAGCATCCAGAGAGGAAACATGCGAACAGTGAGTGAAAAAGACTAAATGCTTTGGCAAAAAGTGCATGCATTAGTACAAGTAAGGGAAAGTTAATGCAGGGAGGCGGGAAACCAAAATATAGCCAGATGTAGAGTAGAATGTATAAATATATATATATATATATAGATATATATATATATATATAGATATATATATATATATATATGAGGAAGGAAATAGTGACTCAAAGGGTGACTAAGTAGCAGAACAGGATATCGGGGAGGACACCCGAGAAGAGAGAGGATACCGGGGGGGGACACCCGAGAAGAGAGAGGATGCGCCCAAAACTCCTATGCTTTAATATAGCAGCTAGAAGAAACCTGTATCCATAGTCCTGAATAAAAATAGGAACAACTAGAAAACCACAGCGTTTAAAGACGCTCGTGAAAGGGATGGGTTTACACCCCATGTCAGGTTAACAGTAGGGTCAGAGGTCTGTGTAGCCAGCTGGAGTTTGTCTAGTCTGTTAACGTCTGTCTTATGTGTTGTTTGTTGTGATGTCATAGGATGACATTTTTCCTTCGAGGAACTAGCATAAAAATTACTTGATTGAGTAACTAAGATATTGTAGAGTACGAATTGATGTTTGTTGACTACAAAAGGGGATATACCGTATATTCTGCCGTATAAGACGACTTTTTAACCCAGGAAAATCTTGTCAAAAGTCGGGATCGTCTGATACGCCGGGTGTCATTGTTTATAGGGCAGGTAATTACTCTATATTTTAACTGGAAAAGATTGGGGTCATCCTATACACGCAGTCATCGTATATGGCGGAATATATGGTTCATTTTTGCGGAAAAACGGGATTGGAGCTTGCGACGATGGGTGCTCGCTCATACTGTTGAAGTTGTTTAAAAAACAAAAAACATAACAAGCGTTATATAAACAGAAAGTAAACAGATTTAAAACATGGAAGACATGACTCCATTAGAATATCTGTGCAAACAGTTGCCAAAACATGCACCTAAGATAAAAAAAAGTACAATGCAGAATGGATTAAAGGAACCGCAAACAAAATGTTTATGCAGTGGCACCAGGGTGGATCATTATCTAAAACGGTCCTACAGCACATGACGCCATATTTTCACGCTACATACACAGGCAAAAAGTTAGACAAATGCCTAGCTAGTTTAGAGCTTTGGAAGATGTATCAACAGGATAAGGAGGAGGAGCCGCCATTAGACTGGATACTTAACGTATGCACAGAGGGGGGTGAGACGCCTTCCGCGCCACCCGCCGGTTAAAATGGGATTCTGAACTCTGACCTGGAGGGTACTTGTAGGTAAATAGATAGAAATCGGGGTGAGAGATCCGAGAGCAGCTGTCGAATTTTTGAAGCTATTTTATTTTGCCTTCAAAAAGATTTTGCACAGATTAGTATTTTTAAACATTTACACAGCTTTCGATAAGCACGAAAGGTTGGGTGGACAGATATTTCTTTTTTTGCGAAAATACAAATGAGTATCGTCCTCTTTTCTTGCGAAGGAACAATTTTCACAGTGGTGCACAAGTATACAGTACAAGTGATTGACGACAGAAGGTGTCAACGGTGTGCAGCCCAGGACTGTGGTAGGTCCAGGGGTACTAGAACAACAATAGTGAACACAACACTATTCTACAAACACATATAGACAGGGGTTGTGCCACAGAAAATCGACACGACAGTGTTTCGGCCAAGCTGGGCTGGGATTACGCCCGGGGTGGTAGTGGCCTTCATCAGGATGCTTTCTTGCTACAGGTTCTGTCCGTAAAAGAAATCTGTGGGGGAAGGTGGAGAGCTGTCAGGATCTCGGGTAGTTAAGGTTTTATTTACGTATTAATAAATAACGGCTGAATGGTGCCTAACAATACACTTGGAGTGTATTGTCATAGAACAGCTTACCGTCTGCTGTGGTGCAGCGGTGACGCTGTGCTGGAGTCCTGTTATGGTTGCCGGACTCTTGGAGACATGGGAAGACTCGTATGACTAGGGTCACTCAGGCTACTACTTAGTGCCTATGGTCTCTGGGAGCTGTAGAGATAAAGGTAAGTGTACCGTTAGCCCCGTAGGTGGGGGAGTCAGTGTATTTAAAGCGCAACACAGGCCCATGTGCATCCAGCATGGGATGTGTTGGAGTGGTGAGTGTTGGACCTGGAATGATGAACACCGGTGGTGTGGGTGTCTCGTAAGAGTGGTGTTGGTCAGCAAAACGATCGGGTGGTGCCTATCGAATTGGTATCCTGTCGGTGGCAGGAGTCAAGTTAAAAAAGCCACGGTGAACTATGGGCTGTGAAACCCAGTTTACTGTGATTCAAAGTGATGCTAGCGTGCAGGAGGAGATACGATTTTGTGGTAGGTGCGCAAAGTCCGGAGTACTGGTGCGCGATCAGAGTGGAAGCTGGCGTGTTTTTTGGTATAGGCCGTTTGCCAATCTTTTTTGCACGCATGGTGCCGTCGTGCGTGTGTAGAAGATGTCTACCAAAGGCTAAAGGCTTCTACAGTGCACGAGTGGGACTATAAAAAGACAATGGGCCTCATTACAACCCTGGCGGGAATCGAAAAACGATGGCGGAAATGCAATACCGCCATCGAATAGCGCTCGGTGCGATTATGACCCGTCACCGCAAAGTACGATGCCATTAGCGACACCGTAGTGAACGCCAACGCTAACTGCACCAAGTACGCGCGCGCGCGCCATGCCAAACCGTAATTACCACCATGGCGCAACGGTACGCGAATTCTGACCCTAGCGGACATGCACCTAACGCCATCAAGCACGGCGGAAAGTACCATTCCGCCATGGTGAGAAGTACGGCATCGCGAACCAACCGTAAACGGCCCCACTGAGTGCCTGTACACCGCTCCCTGGCCACATTGTACAACTCCCCGTAGGTGCAATGAAGTCACACAATGCAACCAGTGAAATGTACTAGTCATCCATGCCTGCCAACGAACAAATGAATCTCAAGAGGAGCCAATGGGAGCTGCAGGGCCCATATGGCCTTCTTGTTCGCAAGTGCCGTCCTGGTCATTTGCGTGGAGAAGACGGCGGCTGCATTCTCCTGAGGGTCTCTGTGAGTACGGTGAGTTCCTCACGGGAGAAGTGGACCTGCCGCTTGCGGTCGCACGCTTTCTTCGCTACTTTTCCCATTTTTCTTGGTTTCACTAGGGTGGATGACGGGTTGGGATGTGTCTCAGGGTAGTATTTTTAATGGTTGTGTGGATTTTGTGGTTTTATAGGTGTACGGCGTGATGTTTCCCGTTCCGGGACCATGCTTTTACTTCCGTTTCCGTATATTTACGGTCACCGTACTTTCCGGTTGGCGCTCACTGCGGTGTCCGCTAAGATGGGTGGCGGTATTGCACCTAGGGCGCCGTACGGCGGCGGTGTGGGCCGTTTTGGGGTCATTTCCGCCATCGCGGACTTTGCACTTCCGCCATGGCGTGGTGCTCGTGCCCGATGGGTCAGAATGAGCCGCACTTTGCTCCATCGTGCAATGGCGGAAACGCTATTTACGCTGTGGCGGTCCGGTCAGTCACTTTCCGCCAGGGTCGTAATGAGGGCCAATGAGTTAGGTAGGAAATGCTGGAGGTACCTTGGCTGTCTGTTCTGAACACTCTAAATGAGCGAAAGAGCCTAAAGCTAAAAGGTGACTTACCGGAGCCTGTGTTGGCTGTGTCTGCGCTCCTCGCAGTAATGGATGCTACTGAGGGGTGCAGACACCATAGGTTAAAAACAGCACAGCCGTGCCGGCCAGCCAATGGATGCGCAGGGTGAGGAAAAGGTCAGATTGAGTAATGGCCGTGGTTATTGGCGTTTGACAATGGGCCAATAGAGAAGAGGCATGACACGCAACACATGAGACCCGTATGTGTGGACTCCTGTCATGGATGACTTAAAGAACAGGCTGGACTATTGTGTACTTGGTGCAACGGGAGTGCGGCAGGAGGATGATGGATACTGAAGGGCGTGGATGGCTAGAAACAAAGTCAATCACAAGTCAGAGATTTAACATAGTTTCATTCAAAGTCTAGACTATGTCCAAGAATGTCCTTCGGAGTTGGACACAATGTTGTGTGCTAGAGACTCGATGTACATAAATTGGTGTTGGGGTACGGGTGAAAAATCCACATATACGCACGACAGTATAAGCGGTATAGTTGCTTATGCGATTAAAGCAGGATCATACAATGCTGTATATACACAGTTGTTCAATGGCATATATGTTGTTAAAAAACTGCAAGGAAAAAATATGCAAACATACAGTGTCAGATAACAGGACAGCAGGGTGTGAACCAGTACTCGGGGACGACCTGTTTTGGACAATCGCCAGGGGAGTCTACGGGAGTCACTTAGTCCCAGAAGTGTTTCCACTCTACGGTGATATTGAGTCCAGTTCTAACTGTGTCCAGTCTGTGGACCCATTTCTGTTCGAGCCTTGTGAGCGCTAGATTGATATCGCCTCCTCTTCTTTGTTGTTGTAGTTGTTGTAAGATGGTCCAGGTAAATTGCTCATTGGTGTGGCCTTTTCTGCTGTAATGCTCCACTAGTGGTTTATCCTGTATGGTGTTCTTGATGCACGATCGATGTTCACTTATCCTTTGTTTAATGGGTCTGGTTGTTTTCCCAATGTAAATGAGCTCGCATGGACACTTTATCACATAGATTACGTTTTTGCTCTCGCAATTCGTATGGCTACGCATTGTCCAGATGAAATTTTTGTGCGTGAATGTCTTGCTGGTCTTAGTGTAGCGACATGCAACGCACTTTCCACAGGAGTAGTGTCCTACTATGGGCGGTAGGCCCCATAGTGTGTCTTGTTGTTTTTCTGGTTCGAGAAATGTATGTACCAACATGTCTCTAAGGTTCCTGTTTTTTTTAAAAGCAAATAAAGGTTTTTTGTCCAAAGTGCCTTTGTTTTTTATCAGGTGCCAATGCTTGTTTATGGTGGTTTTCAACAAGTTGCTGATGGGGTTGAACGTAGTGACACAGACCGTCCGGTCTATGGATTCCTTGGTGTTGTTGGTCAGACAGATGGTGCGGTCGGTGTTGGCTGCTCTTTTGCGGGCCACTTTGATGGATTTTTTGGGATAGCCTCTTTCGCTTAGGCGTTTCTGGAGTTGTTGGGCATGATGTTCGAATTTGTCTTTGTCCGTACAGTTCCTGCGTACACGAAGAAATTGTCCGTACGGTAGGTTGTATTTGAGTCCTAGTGGATGGAAACTAGTGAAATGGAGTAGGCTGTTCCTGTCGGTTGGTTTTCTGTATAGTTCTGTTTTTACAGAGTCTCCAGAGCGGTAGATGTGGAGGTCCAGGAAGTTTACCGCTTGGTGATCCCATTCGATGGTGAATTGTATGTGGGAGTTTCTCTGATTTAGCCATTTGTAGAATTCAAGCAAAAGTTCTTTGCTCCCTTCCCATATTAGGAGAACATCGTCGATGTATCGGCGCCAAAGTAAGATGTGAGCTTTGTAAGGGTTGTCATCATGGTAAATGTTGTCGTCCTCATGTTGGGCCATGTATAGGTTGGCTACGTCAGGGGCAAAGGTAGCCCCCATGCTGATGCCTTTCACCTGCTGGTAAATCTGGTTTTGAAAAAGAAAGAAGTTCTCGGTCATTGCTAATCTGATACACTCCAGGATGAAGTTGGTGGGAGTGGACGTGATGTCGGTTCTTCTGTTGAGGCAGATTTTTAAAGCTTCTAGTCCTTCCTGTTGGGGGATGGAGGTGTAAAGAGCCTGTACATCCATGGTAGCCAAAATGGAGTCGGCGGATAGGTGTATGTTCTGTAGGACCTTCATAGTGTCAGTGCTGTCTTTGATGTATGACTTCATACGTCTGATAAATGGCTTCATGAAGAAGTCAGTGTACAAAGATAGAGGCTCCAGAAGTGAGTCACAGGCCGAGACGATAGGACGTCCGGGTGGTTGAGTGGCATGTTTGTGAATCTTCGGAAGTATGTAGAAGGCTGGTATCCTTGGATGGGTTTTGTTGAGGAAATCTCGTTCATCTTCGCATATCCAGCTCTGGTCTTCAGCGTGTTTTGTAAGGCTGAGGATCTCTTCTTGCAATCTCTTGGTAGGATCTCTGTTTATTTTCTTATATGAAGAGGTATCGGCTAAAAGACGTAGACATTCCTGGTTGTAGTCTGTGGTGTTCATACAGACAATCCCGCCGCCTTTGTCTGCTGGTTTGATGGTGATGGATAGGTCTTCATTGAGGTCGATTAGGGCTTTTCTTTCCTCTTTGTTGAGATTTTCTTGGTAGAAGTTTTTGTTGGTTATGCCTGTGTTCACAGTGGTTGTAACCAGCTTCTAGAAAGTGTCGAATTCACTAGGAATAGTGTGTGAAGGTGGTACAAAATTGCACTTTGGTTTCAGTCCTGTTGTATTTTCATCTCTAGTGGTGGTATTCTGTGAAAGTGTGTCTTCTGAGTTCTGTTTGTTAGGAAGGTATATTTCGAAAAAGTATTTAAGTCTCAGAGTGCGGAAGAATCTTCTGAGTTCTGCCTCGGTTCTGAAGGAATCTGCTTTTGTGGCGGGGACGAAAGATAACCCTCTTTGTAGTAATGTTTGTTCTGCGTTGGTCAAAGTTCTAGTTGACAGGTTGAAGATGGGTATCGTTGTCATGGTTGGTTGGAGTACCATTGTCTCGTCCTCATGTACTGTCCTAACTGCTGCGGGCGCCTTCTTGGTCGGCCCTGTTGTCCTCCCCTCTGAAAAAAAGGGTGTTGTGGAGGACCGGTGGTTCTACCACTCCCAGGTGGGCTGGGGATGCTGCCACTCGATGAGCCCGAGCTGCCGGAGAAATTAACTATGCGGTTCCGTTTGTTGAAGTAGTGCTGTTGTTGTTGTTGCAGATCGCTATAGAATGTCTCCTTGAGGAAAGGGTATGTTTTTTCTTCTGCGTAGTTCGCCAAATCTTTTCTGAACTTTTGTACTTTTCTGTCCACCGTTAGTTGTTTGAATTTGGTGATCTCCTCTTCTAGTTTTTCCAGTTTCTTCTTGGCTTCTATTATGGTTTTGTCGTTATTGAAATTTTCTTCGAGCGTTGCAAGTTCTTCTCCTTGTTTTTTACATTCTTCTTGCGCCGTGTCGATAATGAGTATGATCCAGTCACGACTGCATTTGTTTCCAACCCCACTGAAGTTGACTTTGAATTTAGGGTTGTCGGTAAATACCCTGGGGATGTTCTTCACTTGGAGTCCTTCTGGTATAATGCCCGCTTTTAGATACTCGAGCATAAACGTGCCGTGCATTTCTGTGCGGATGAGTTTCTTCTTTTTTTGTTGGAGGATGTCGAGGTCATCTTTGTTCGCACCTTGATTTCTATCTATTTACCTACAAGTACCCTCCTGGGCATGTCAGGACTTTGCCAGGCGCCCTTTATATACTCTTGAATTTAGCACAACCCGTGGTTGTAGGGCTAACAAGTATCCGGCTGTGTGTCATCAGATCACTACATAGCCACTCCATATAGAATGGAAAAAGTAAACGTTGTATCATACTCAGACGATTACTTCAAAAAACTATTGGGCACCACCTCATCCCTAGGAGCCGAAGGTGGTGCGATTGCACAAGGTGCGAACAAAGATGACCTCAACATCGTCCAACAAAAAAAGAAGAAACTCATCCGCACAGAAATGCACGGCACGTTTATGCTCGAGTATCTAAAAGCGGGCATTATACCAGAAGGACTCCAAGTGAAGACATCCCCAGGGTATTTACCGACAACCCTAAATTCAAAGTCAACTTCAGTGGGGTTGGAAACAAATGCAGTCGTGACTGGATCATACTCATTATCGACACGGCGCAAGAAGAATGTAAAAAACAAGGAGAAGAACTTAGAACGCTCGAAGAAAATTTCAATAACGACAAAACCATAATAGAAGCCAAGAAGAAACTGGAAAAACTAGAAGAGGAGATCACCAAATTCAAACAACTAACGGTGGACAGAAAAGTACAAAAGTTCAGAAAAGATTTGGCGAACTACGCGGAAGAAAAAACATACCCTTTCCTCAAGGAGACGTTCTATAGCGATCTGCAACAACAACAACAGCACTACTTCAACAAACGGAACCGCATAGTTAATTTCTCCGGCAGCTCGGGCTCATCGAGTGGCAGCATCCCCAGCCCACCTGGGAGTGGTAGAACCACCGGTCCTCCACAACACCCTTTTTTTCAGAGGGGAGGACAACGGGGCCGACCAAGAAGGCGTCCGCAGCAGTCAGGACAGTACATGAGGACGAGACAATGGTACTCCAACCAACCATGACAACGATACCCATCTTCAACCTGTCAACTAGAACTTTGACCAACGCAGAACAAACATTACTACAAAGAGGGTTATCTTTCGTCCCCGCCACAAAAGCAGATTCCTTCAGAACCGAGGCAGAACTCAGAAGATTCTTCCGCACTCTGAGACTTAAATACTTTTTCGAAATATACCTTCCTAACAAACAGAACTCAGAAGACACACTTTCACAGAATACCACCACTAGAGATGAAAATACAACAGGACTGAAACCAAAGTCCAATTTTGTACCACCTTCACACACTATTCCTAGTGAATTCGACACTTTCGAGAAGCTGGTTACAACCACTGTGAACACAGGCATAACCAACAAAAACTTCTACCAAGAAAATCTCAACAAAGAGGAAAGAAAAGCCCTAATCGACCTCAACGAAGACCTATCCATCACCATCAAACCAGCAGACAAAGGCGGCGGGATTGTCTGTATGAACACCACAGACTACAACCAGGAATGTCTACGTCTTTTAGCCGATACCTCTTCATATAAGAAAATAAACAGAGATCCTACCAAGAGATTGCAAGAAGAGATCCTCAGCCTTACAAAACACGCTGAAGACCAGAGCTGGATATGCGAAGATGAACGAGATTTCCTCAACAAAACCCATCCAAGGATACCAGCCTTCTACATACTTCCGAAGATTCACAAACATGCCACTCAACCACCCGGACGTCCTATCGTCTCGGCCTGTGACTCACTTCTGGAGCTACTATCTCTGTACACTGACTTTTTCATGAAGCCATTTATCGGACGTATGAAGTCATACATCAAAGACAGCACTGACACTATGAAGGTCCTACAGAACATACACCTATCCGCCGACTCCATTTTGGCTACCATGGATGTACAGGCTCTTTACACCTCCATCCCCCAACAGGAAGGACTGGAAGCTTTAAAAATATGCCTCAACAGAAGAACCGACATCACGTCCACTCCCACCAACTTCATCCTGGAGTGTATCAGATTAGCAATGACCGAGAACTTCTTTCTTTTTCAAAACCAGATTTACCAGCAGGTGAAAGGCGTCACCATGGGGGCTACCTTTGCCCCTGACGTAGCCAACCTATACATGGCCCAACATGAGGACGACAACATTTACCATGATGACAACCCTTACAAAGCTTACATCTTACTTTGGCGCCGATACATCGACGATGTTCTCCCAATATGGGAAGGGAGCAAAGAACTTTTGCTTGAATTCCACAAATGGCTAAATCAGAGAAACTCCCACATACAATTCACCATCGAATGGGATCACCAAGCGGTAAACTTCCTGGACCTCCACATCTACCGCTCTGGAGACTCTGTAAAAACAGAACTATACAGAAAACCAACCGACAGGAACAGCCTACTCCATTTCACTAGTTTCCATCCACTAGGACTCAAATACAACCTACCGTACGGACAATTTCTTCGTGTACGCAGGAACTGTACGGACAAAGACAAATTCGAACATCATGCCCAACAACTCCAGAAACGCCTAAGCGAAAGAGGCTATCCCAAAAAATCCATCAAAGTGGCCCGCAAAAGATCAGCCAACACCGACCGCACCATCTGTCTGACCAACAACACCAAGGAATCCATAGACCGGATGGTCTGTGTCACTACGTTCAACCCCATCAGCAACTTGTTGAAAACCACCATAAAAAAGCATTGGCACCTGATAAAAAACAAAGGCACTTTGGACAAAAAACCTTTATTTGCTTTTAAAAAGAACAGGAACCTTAGAGACATGTTGGTACATACATTTCTCGAACCAGAAAAACAACAAGACACACTATGGGGCCTACCACCCATAGTAGGACACTACTCCTGTGGAAAGTGCGTCGCATGTCGCTACACTAAGACCAGCAAGACATTCACACACAAAAATTTCATCTGGACAATGCGTAGCCATACGAATTGCGAGACAAAAACGTAATCTATGTGATAAAGTGTCCATGCGAGCTCATTTACATTGGGAAAACAACCAGACCCATTAAACAGAGGATAAGTTAACATCGATCGTGCATCAAGAACTCCATACAGGATAAACCACTAGTGGAGCATTACAGCAGAAAAGGCCACACCAATGAGCAATTTACCTGGACCATCTTACAACAACTACAACAACAAAGAAGAGGAGGCGATATCAATCTAGCGCTCACGAGGCTCGAACAGAAATGGGTCCACAAACTGGACACAGTTAGAACTGGACTCAATGGCCCTCATTACAACTGAGGTGCTAAGTGCACCAACTTTACCAGCATGGTGTAAACTACGTTTACACCATGGTGGATGGCGGATTTACCGCCCCATTACAAGGTGAGTGGGGCGGTAAATCCCCATTTCCCATTTTCCCTTCCCCATTCCCATTTTTGCCCCATAGGGCATAATGGGAGTGGGGAAGGCGCTAATTACGGCACCGTAATTAGCACCAAGGTGCCTTAGCACCATGGAACTTAACGCCTGCAAAAAGCAGGCGTTAAGGTGGGAATCAGGCGTTAAGGGTTAACGGTGGCGTTAACCCTTAACGCCTGCGTTGTAATGAGGGCCAATATCACCGTAGAGTGGAAACACTTCTGGGACTAAGTGACTCCCGTAGACTCCCCTGGCGATTGTCCAAAACAGGTCGTCCCCGAGTACTGGTTCACACCCTGCTGTCCTGTTATCTGACACTGTATGTTTGCATATTTTTTCCTTGCAGTTTTTTAACAACAACATATATGCCATTGAACAACTGTGTATATACAGCATTGTATGATCCTGCTTTCATCACATAAGCAACTATACAGCTTATACTGTCGTGCGTATATGTGGATTTTTCACCCGTACCCCAAAACCAATTTATGTACATCGAGTCTCTAGCACACAACATTGTGTCCACCTCCGAAGGACATTCTTGGACATAGTCTAGACTTTGAATGAAACTATGTTAAATCTCTGACTTGTGATTGACTTTGTTTCTAGCCATCCACGCCCTTCAGGATCCATCATCCTCCTGCCGCACTCCCGTTGCACCAAGTACACAATAGTCCAGCCTGTTCTTTAAGTCATCCATGACAGGAGTCCACACATACGGGTCTCATGTGTTGCGTGTCATGCCTCTTCTCTATTGGCCCATTGTCAAACACCAATAACCACGGCCATTACTCAATCTGACCTTTTCCTCACCCTGCGCATCCATTGGCTGGCCGGCACGGCTGTGCTGTTTTTAACCTATGGTGTCTGCACCCCTCAGTAGCATCCATTACCGCGAGGAGTGCAGACACAGCCAACACAGGCTCCGGTAAGTCACCTTTTAGCTTTAGGCTCTTTCGCTCATTTAGAGTGTTCGGAACAGACAGCCAAGGTACCTCCAGCATTTCCTACCTAACTCACTGTCTTTTTATAGTCCCACTCATGCACTGTAGAAGCCTTTAGCCTTTGGTAGACATCTTCTACACACGCACGACGGCACCATGCGTGCAAAAAAGATTGGAAAACTGCCTATACCAAAAAACACGCCAGCTTCCACTCTGATCACGCACCAGTACTCCGGACTTTGCGCACCTACCACAAAATCGTATCTCCTCCTGCACGCTAGCATCACTTTGAATCACAGTAAACTGGGTTTTACAGCCCATAGTTCACCGTGGCTTTTTTAACTTGACTCCTGCCACCGACAGGATACCAATTCGATAGGCACCACCCGATCGTTTTGCTGACCAACACCACTCTTACGAGACACCCACACCACCGGTGTTCATCATTCCAGGTCCAACACTCACCACTCCAACACATCCCATGCTGGATGTACATGGGCCTGTGTTGCGCTTTAAATACACTGACTCCCCCACCTACGGGGCTAACGGTACACTTACCTTCATCTCTACAGCTCCCAGAGACCATAGGCACTAAGTAGTAGCCTGAGTGACCCTAGTCATACGAGTCTTCCCATGTCTCCAAGAGTCCGGCAATCATAACAGGACTCCAGCACAGCGTCACCGCTGCACCACAGCAGACGGTAAGCTGTTCTATGACAATACACTCCAAGTGTATTGTTAGGCACCATTCAGCCATTATTTATTAATACGTAAATAAAACCTTAACTACCCGAGATCCTGACAGCTCTCCACCTTCCCCCACAGATTTCTTTTACGGACAGAACCTGTAGCAAGAAAGCATCCTGATGAAGGCCACTACCACCCCGGGCGTAATCCCAGCCCAGCTTGGCCGAAACACTGTCGTGTCGATTTTCTGTGGCACAACCCCTGTCTATATGTGTTTGTAGAATAGTGTTGTGTTCACTATTGTTGTTCTAGTACCCCTGGACCTACCACAGTCCTGGGCTGCACACCGTTGTCATGATGCCTACCTCCAAGGAGCTAGGTCCGACTCAGCAACCCCAGAGGCAGGCATCATTCCCCCCACGGAAGTGCCAGCGGGCCCAAGCTGAGGCCCTTTGGACACAGTCCTAGCGCCTTAGGCACCAGGCTCATGGTAGACCCCGGTCCGGGCGCCTTAGGTGCCAGGCTCATAAAGCTAGACATGTGTTCAAGTGTTTTAAGGTGCACTTACCTGATGCAGACCATGCTGCTACATCCAGGCCCTCTTGAGGCCTGAATGGAACTACTTTACCTGTGGGACTACTTTCCACCTGGGTGTGGTCGGGGAAGGATACATACCTGATTGGTGGAAGGATACATACCTGGAACTTCTTCCAAAGCTATTTAAACCACGCCCGATCAGCAACTCACGCTTCGCGTTGTTCTGCTCCTCGCAGCTGGACGCTCACCGTGTCAGCTCCTGCATCTGGACTTCAGCCACGCCTGTCAGCATCCTGGGTCGCCTGCAAAGGGAGATAAGAGAGAATTGGGGAGAAAGAAGACCTTACCAGCTAAAGCTGCATCACGAAGACATCACACCGACGATCCTGAAAGGGAAGACATCATTTTAAAAGCATTTCGCTTCGATCGCTGCAGCGCTGCATTCCACTCACCTTTCCTGGGCACCTCCATCTTCAGCAGCGATCATCCGGATCCGCACCCACTTCTCAGAGCCTAGAGAGAAAAAGACAAGAAGACAAGGGGCCTCATTACGACCCAGGCGGTAAGTTACTACGTTTACACCATGGTGGTTGGCGGACTTACCGCCCCAAGTCCCCAATCCCCATTTACCCTTCCCCATTCCCATTTTTGCCCCATAGGGCATAATGGGAGTGGGGAAGGCGTTAATTACGCCACCGTAAATTACGGTGGCGTAATTAACTCCATGGTCCCTTAGCGCCATGGATTTTAACACCCGCTAAAATCGGGTGTTAAAACCTCCATGGCGCAAGGGGAACTCGGAATTGGCGGTAAGGGGTCGGCGCAGCTAACGCTGGCGTTAACCCCTTACCGCCAGGGTCGTAATGAGGCCCAAGGTGAGAGAAGGAAGGGAATAGGAAAGGCTCAGTTTCCTTCTAAGACTTACCTGTTGGGTTATTCCCATTTCATTTCGGGTCCTGCCTCTTCCTGGCATTCCGGACCCCGGCCCCTATGGGGAAAAAAGACAAGGACATTGAATGAGCGAATGCAAAGACATTACCTGAACGCTCATCCAGAACTTACCTGTCATTTACTGGAACTGCACATTTCACTTCGGGTCGGTGCCATATCTCCGGCATTCCGAACCCCGGCCCCTAAGGGGAAAAAAGACATAAGCATTAGCGCTTGCTGCAATAAGACAATGAACATTATTATTAAGCTTGAACTTTTGAACTTGCAACAGAACTCTTACAGCGCCTCACCTGAATAGTCAAGCTTATTTTGAACTCCCATCAAACCTCAATCCAGTGAAGTAACTGGGTTTCAACGCGCCCCTGCATAAGAAGCAGGATGGAGAACTCATCCTTCCAGACCCTAAGGTGAGACTTCACGGGGAATCGTGGAAGGGTATCGTGGAGGGCTGGAAGGGAGTGGGAGGCTTGAGCATTATTCCATCAGTAGGTAATACTCCCTTTTCACGCACTGCGAGCCAGAAAAGACCAGAGTAGAGGGGCCCTTCCAGTCCATCTTCAGAGTCCTGCGCTTCACCACTGAAGAAGCATCAGCACTGGAAGCCAAACCTGCACCTCCGTGGGAATCAGGTGAGCGTGACAACCGTTGACACCTTCTGTCGTCAATCACTTGTACTGTATACTTGTGCACCACTGTGAAAATTGTTCCTCCGCAAGAAAAGAGGACGATACTCATTTGTATTTTCGCAAAAAAAGAAATATCTGTCCACCCAACCTTTCGTGCTTATCGAAAGCTGTGTAAATGTTTAAAAATACTAATCTGTGCAAAATCTTTTTGAAGGCAAAATAAAATAGCTTCAAAAATTCGACAGCTGCTCTCGGATCTCTCACCCTGATTTCTATCTATTTACCTACAAGTACCCTCCTGGGCATATCAGGACTGTGCCAGGCGCCCTTTATATACTCTTGACTCTGACCTGGAGGGGCAGAGGTTCAGAAGGCCAGTCCTGTTTCTTGGAACAGGGTAACCTCTGGACAAGCTAGACCAAACAGGGTAGCGATGGCGGCGGTCAAGACTAAGTCTCAAGAGGGGTGAGGGTGACTGAAAGACCTCAATGAGCACACAAAGCAAGGACACTTACAAATTACTCCAAACAGGTGTTATATTAAAAATATAGGGCCTCATTACGAGTCGGCCGGAAAATCCGGCACAATTACCGGCATGGCGGGAAGTGCGTGTCCGTGCCCTCGAGAACCCGCTACCAGCGGCCGATCACGAGTGCACGAGCACGCGCATCCTCCCATGCCGGTAGTGGAAAAACCGTCATTCCGGTAACGTCCCACCAACCCCCCTATACCGGCATTGCGGCTTGTGTCCACTCCGTAACCGCCTTCAATGAACCCCTAAACACTGGCACGGAAACTCCGGCATGGAATAAATGTGTTCGCAAAACCGGACTCGGAAATTATGTCATCGCGCTGGAACGGGAAATGGCCCGGCGGCCATCTTTAAAAACACAATCCATTGCAATCCTCCACAACCAACACTCCTCCCGTGTCGTAGTGTGTCAGAGGAGCATCATCATGTCCAAGGCCAGCAGGAAATCCACACAGAGGAAGAGGAAGCAGCGTTTCTCGGAGGCTGAGCTCACCATGCTCGCCAACACCCTGGAAGAGCATGCGGATGTAATACGCAGCACAGACCTAAAGCATGCGGCCCAAACCCGCAAAAAAGAGGTCTGGGTTGAGGTAGCTCGGAGGGTGACCGCAGTGGGGTGCGCCCCAAGGAGTGTGCGCGACTGCCGGAAGCGGTGGGACGACCTCCGCCTCCGTGTCCGGAGGATCATGTCTGAGAACCGGAGAGCCGCAATGGCGACAGGCGGTGGCCCACACTCCCCAGTCCAATTGATGCCATGGGAGGAGACAGCAAGTGGCTTCATTGACCCCGAAACCATTGAGGGGATCGGAGATCAGGAGGTTGGCGCAGCAATCACCACAGAGGAAGGTGAGTGTACCATCACAACCACATATCATGACACATGACGTGGCCCAACTGGGGAAGTTAGAGTGGGCAAGGTGATGCATCAACATATCCATAGAATAATCATTGTCACTCCCTGCACCACATGGACGCTGAGTGACGACCCCAATCCCAACAGAGGTTCCACATGACCCAACAATGCCCATGCACCCACCACACAGAGACCAAACTAATGCTACCCCACCAGCCATGCATTGATTCCCCACATACCCCCTTAGTACACCTAAAGCAACAAACCAGAAATGAAATGATGGCTGAATGCATGAACATATCCGACCGCAATTCAACATAGCTGCCATTTGACATCACTGATGACCTGCATCTCTTCTATCCCCCAGGCACCGATGAAGGTGGACCACTGGACAAGGGTGCAAGCACGTCCAGTGCATGCAAGGGGACCATGGACACCCCAACACAACCGGCCAAGGAAAAGACACCTGCCAAAGCCAGTGTGCCACGCAAGGCACCAACCCTGCAGGGGACACCTGCACCCACTGCCCAACAACAAAGAACCACAACAGTGGTAGCCTTGCCGCCAGCCAACAGGGACGTTGTGTCCACAGAGGTGGAAGAAGAATCAGACATGATGCCTGGCACACCCACCCCAAGCCATATTGCCAGCTCTCAACCTCTAGCGGAGTCTGAGTGCCTCGATGATCCGTGTCTACATGATTCCGACCTCGGGGAATCAGACATTGCGCTGTTTGAGGACAGTGCCCCGGAGGATGGCTCCGCACAGGCCTCTTCCTCCACTCTGCCTTCCTCCCCTCTGCCTTCCTCCACTCTGCCTTCCTCCACCCTGCCAGCAACCTGCAGACCTGCAGACGACACCTCATTTGATGCCCGCCTGACAAGGGTCGAGGCCCGGCAGGAGTACATGCTCCAGATCATGCGCCAGCAGGTGGAAGCAGGCAATGAGGCCATGAGTGCCATCGAAAGGGCAATAGCAGCCAATACTGCCGCAGTGGAGGCATCCACGCGTGCCTTCCGGGAGTGCATGGGGACACTCACGGAGGCCATCCCTGCAAGTAACACTCCGATGCAGCGGCCACACCTTCACACAGACAGTCGATTGACAATAGACTCCTCCGCAACTACTAGCCCTACCACCTCGGCGCAATCCAGTCCGGTGCGTCACATAAGGAGGAGCGCACGACAGTCGGCCATGGCACCACCCGACACTAAAGTCTGAAAGAAGTGAATGTACGGACAATGACATTGTGGCAAAACACATTGTGGAAGGGAGCACTGTCCGTTGCACACATGGGGACACTTTGCATCTGTGGGGTGGGAGAGGGAGTTAACAGGGGTGTTTTGAGGGTTTGTGGGGTGGGAGAAGGAGTTAACAGGGGTGTTTTGAGGGTTTTGGGATGAAAGAGGGAGTTTGTTGGGGGATTGTGGGAGGGGGGAGTGGGCACAGTTTTGCACTTTCATATAATACAAAAGGTTTTCTGGAGAACAATCCATGGCTGGACATTGTTATTTTTGGTGTGCATCCATTTAATGTGTTAAGGTGTTCAATGTCCAAATTACAACATTCCCTTTGTGCATGTTCACATTGGCCCAGTGTCTGACTGACAAAAGTCAATCATGGTCCCTGTATCTTAAAAGTATTCGTCAATTAGTGCTTGGCTTACAGCATGGCCGTCCCGTGCATCACGTACTGGCAGGGGGGCTCCTTCACCTCTGTCTCCATCCCCTTCATCCTCATCCGGCCCATGTATGTCAATGTCAGGTGGCAGTGGTACATTCCTTCGGACGCACATGTTGTGCAGCATGACACAGGCCATGGTGATCTTTGCCACCTTCTCAGGCCTATATAGGAGTGCCCTACCAGACCTGCTTAGGCAGCGGAACCGCGCCTTCAACAGGCCAAATGTCTGCTCAATCACAACACGGGTACGAGTGTGCACACGATTGTACTCCTCTTCATGGCTGTTCTGCGGGATCCGCACAGGGGTAAGTAGCCATGGCCTCAAGGGATATCCTCCATCACCTGCAAGCAGATACAAATAGGTGTGTGTCACTCTGAACTGACAACTTCAGGGAGCACGGTCATGGCAGCAGCTATTAGGTGTGAGCATGCACATGTCCCTGTACGTGTACCAAATAGTCACCAATATGGAATGTATACTGTAAAGAGGTGTGGAACACTGGATGGGGTTGAATAGATGATGCAGGGTGTAATCATGCATGCTGAGGCAGATGTGCTGTGGCAGTGCGACAATGTTTAGCCTCCAATTCATGCTGTATACTCTTGACTATGCATGGTCACACAGGCCGCATTGGCACAGTTGCCATCCTATTCAGTCATGCATTGCTTGCCATCACCATGGTGCCCCGGTTGTGCCTCTTACTTGTTGTCTTCCATTTGCATTATTTGTAATATGTGGCCCAGTGATGTGTCATTTTCCGTTTGGCTGTGTCAGGTGAGGAGTGTTTAGCTCTGCATTCATTCTCCACTCACTGGCTATTGCCACCCAGGTAAACTACCCCCCCCTTTCCCACCCAGGTGTACTATCCCCCCCTTCTCCCTTCTGCATCCGCACACATGAGTACCCCACAGCATGGCCATGGGCCTGTTGTGCAACTCACCGAGCAGCCAGGCACGTGGTCCAGCATGTCGCTCCATGTGACGGGGTAGCGTGGAGTTGCGCAGTACGATGGCATCATGTGTGGATCCAGGAAATCGGGCGCAGCAATGGGTGATGATCTTGCTGAAGTCACATACCATTTGCACATTGATGGAGTGGTATTGCTTGCGATTGCGGTACACCGCCTCTATGGCATGGGGGACTACCAATTCCACATGGGTGCAGTCGATGGCACCGACACAATTGGGCATGCCTGCCAGTGCATGGAAGCCTACTTTGGTTTCGGCTACCTCCTGGGCAGTCCGTGGTAGGGATATGTGGGTGCTTGCATGCTTCAGGAGGGCATCCAGCACTTGGTTCAGCATGCGTGAGAATAGTGGTTGTGAAATGCCATGCAGCTGGCCCACTGTGTGTTGGTAGGTGCCTGTGGCCAGGAAGTGTAGCACAGACACCACCTTCAGTAGTGGGGGGATGGCAGTGCGTATTTGTATGTGGCTGGCAATGTCGTTGTGTATCATGTCCACTATGGTGGTGATGGTGTCACGGTCCAACCGGTACAGGGTGTGGATCTGCTCAGGGGTTAGGTTGAATGGGCTGGGTCTGGTGCGAGGGATTGGTGGCTGCCTACGAGGCGCTGGTGGCTGGGCTGGTGGTAATTGCTGGGCCTGTCTCACCCTCCTTCTCCTCCTGCGTCTCCTCTGTGCTGCCTGTTCTTGCAGCTGTAGTTGTTGTTGTTGTTGCTGTTGTTGCTGTAGTTGTAGCAGTATAGGCATTTCCTCCAGCGCCATGATTGCAAATGCTAGTGGTAGCATTCTGGTGTAGGAAGGGGTGTGGTGTGTGGGTGTGCTCCTTTTGTACTGGGCCACTCTGCATTGCCTACACCTGTGGGGGGGTGTGGTGTGTGGGTGTGCTCCTTTTGTACTGGCACAGCCTCCTTTGACTCCACCGTGGGGATTGTGTGCACCTGTGGCAGCTGCCTTGTATCTTGGCTGCTCTTTGCGGGTGGTCCGCGATGCCTGTTTTTCTGGCATCATGCAGCCTGTTATTTCTGTGTTCGCGATGACGGTATTTGTATGTTTGCGTGGGTTGTGATTGCTCCCTATTACCGGCATGCCGGTATTTACTACCTGAAGAGGCGCTTGTAAGCGCCTATGCCGCTATTAACGGCACCGTAGATAACGGTGCCGTTAATCCCGGGTTTGCGGGTCAGAATGCTACGGGACGTTAAATGATGCCGGTATTTACATACCGGCATCATTTTTCCCTTACCGGCATGACTCGTAATGAGGCCCATAGACACATTTATTACAAGGCCTTTGTAACATCGACTATAGCAAAGAATCACAATAATACTAAAGTAAACCAACACATCACAATCAATACAATATATATACAAGACCGAGAGGTCTAAGGAGTTAGAAGCACGAAATATGTAGACCACCTAGATGGTGAGGAAAACAGGCAGTGCAAGTAATCGTTAGACCCAGTTCGACATCAGAAATACACCTAACTAGGAGGTAGTCCAAGCCCTACGAAGAGAGGAGCCTTGTGCTCAATAGTACATGCACACGCTTGTGCCAATGGACAAAATAGGGTCTCTTCAAGGGTCTCTGACAGTTCAGGAAGGTGGATAAAGCGATGAAGAACAAGTCCCCACTACTCAAACACGACCTCCACTTGCGGGCAGAGGCAGGGTGAGAGTGCCGGATGGATTCTCTATTTCGCAACAGTGGTAGAAAAGAAATGTGTTCCTGCGCTAGGGGCCACCGGTTGGGGTATGGACTACTCACCGATCCCCCTGCAGGCAGACCCAGACTTCGCCAGTTCAGTTCACGTTGCTGGCAGGTACGGATGCGACAAGCCGGACGTCTCGACACCGTGTAGATTCCGCGGTAGCAGGATTCAGGGTCGAGGGGGTCACAATTGCAGCGAACGTGCACAGGTCGTTATCACAGCAGACTAACACGGCAACCACGTTTACTCTGGTCCCGGCGCCCTCGTCTCACTTCAGACCTGGGAATGCCAAGTGTACGAAATTCGGTGTGAGGGTGCCGTGGACACAGAGCTAGCAGTGGGCCAAGTTTCGAGGGCTTCCCCGAAACGGCGGCGGTGACAGAGCAAAAAAAGTCCTGCGTAAGCTGGTCAGCCCACTGGTTGGCACAGGGACACTTCCAAAGAGGCTTACTTGCAGGGTTTGTTGAAGGTGCTGAGAATAGTCGGTCCCACTTTTCCAATGGGTCGAAACGCCTTCGCAGACCTTCTAGGACGATCAGATGCAGAGGGGTCTCGCAGGACGACAGCGGGCTCAGGGTGCCAAACCTTCCAGCGGGTCACCAGCTTCCTCGACTCAGCTTCTTGTTGCAGGATACTTGGCTCCTTATCCCTTGTTCAGTGTGAACTCAGGAGATCGACATGGTAGTGGTGTTTTCAGCTTCCTCTTATCCAAAGTTCCCTTCGCGCCAAAATGGTGAGGACCCAAAGGGAGATTTGCTCACAAACACTCACTCCATACGTGGACCAGTCACGGACCACGGTGGTCCCAGGCATTCAGGACACTCCAGACTCTCTGGCACCCAGGATGTGTATTGGGAGCAGACATCCCAGCCCACATCCTGGACGCACACACACAAGGCATGCAGAAGCCCACAAAAGCTTTAGGTTTCGCGGGAAAGTGCATGACCAAATAAGGACTGACCCGGGTCTACTCGACATGGGGAAGGTGAAGGGGCAAGATGGCCAAAGGACAGGACAAAGAACCTCGGTGCATGGCCATTTTGGAGCCAGGCCACCTATTCGTGCCAAACGTGGTAAGCGCAGATAACATGGCAAAAAAGGGTTCAAAACATAAGATAAACGATAGCTGCCACCAGTCCTGTCTGTGACACACCTGCACAGTTCATAATAAGTCCAGCGAGAGTTTCTAGGGCCTTTGGAATGACTAGAGACCCAAGAGTGCGGTAAAGTAAGTTACATTGCACTCTTGTTACATGTTGCACAAAAGTTGCAACATGAGGAAAGGACTAAGGGAAACGACAGTACTGACAGTCTTAAGGGCATGTCAGTTTCCCCATAAGAATTGAGCAAAAGCCCATAGGCTTCTCTGGCTAAGTTTAGATCAGGGTGTAAAACAGCAGCAAAATGTTTGGGGGTTGACACACGGAGGGAAAATTACATTCAAATATGAAATCTTTCCTAACACCACCCCATCTGAATTGAAAACTGAGGACAGTAAGGACGAAGGGTTATATCCGCTAAGAGAACTTAAAGCAGCTACAGGGTATAGCAATCAGGCATAAGAGTCACCTAAGCAAAGTAGTGACGAAAACCTAGACAAGGATAAAGATAAGGATATTACCTCCAAAGTCCTGAGGGACAAGAAAAGATGCGAGAACGAGAGAAAAGACCAGGCACAAGCAAGGCAGAAGATGGAAAGGAAGTGAGGCTAGAACTGATGAGATAGTATTCACACAGAACAAATGGATGGGAGGACAGATTTTATTGAAACTCGATGGTAAAGGCATTGATGACGCGAAACAAAAAGAGAAGCTAGATGATTTTCAGAGGAAAGAGAAGGAAAAAGTAAAAGGATTGAGAGACGAAAGAATAAGGAAAAAAGATAGGCAGAGATGAGAACAGTTATATCGCGAAGAGCAAGAAAGGGTACACGATCGTAAGCAGAGAGCAGCCAATGATCAGGACAGACAGGAGCAGCGAAGAATAGAGGAAGAACAATGGATACGAGAGAAAGGAATAAAGAGATGAAGGGATGAGGAAATACGAATGGCAAATGAACGTAGAGATGCAAGGAAAGAGGAAGAAGATAGGGTCAGAGAAGAAGCCCTTTCCAGTAGTAGATTGGGAAGATATAGAAGAATTCTTTCCTGAGTACAATTCAGTACCAGGCACATCTAGGGCGAAAATCGAGGATGACTTTGACACCAGAGGCATCAGAGAGACGATCGATAGACAATATTATGAAATGGGGCTAGAACAAGTACCCCAAGTGGAGGGGGAAGACGAGCGCCTGGAGAGCACTCAGCTTTACGATACTGAGGACGCCTCCCGAAGTAGTAGAAATAGAGAACTGTCCCTAGATAGGTTGGAAACCAGTAGGAACAAAGAAGATGCAAGAAGTTGCACCAGTTGGGCTCAGACAATGTCAGACACAGAAAGAGAGGAGGATGAGGAAAAGGAGGACGAGAGAAGACGCAAAAAATGATTCTCAGGAGAGAAAGGGATAAGATGGTCAGATTCTAGTGGGTCTACATGAGGGCATCAGAGTCAGCCACACAGTCAGACCGACGCAAAGAAGTATCTCACGGTCAGAGGGGGGTATATCCAACACCCTATGTGAGCCGGCTAAGGACATTGCCAGGTTGGCGGTAGTGCGGGAATACTACTCCTGCAATAGACAGAAGAACAATGAGAGAAGAGAGGGCTATGCGTCCCAATTTTCGTTGCTCGAGAAAGGTGGAAAGAAACCACAGCATATTCCATGGCCACACATGGATCGGGAAAACCTGAAAAATAAGCTTCCGATGTTGATATCGCAAGCCGGAAAATGGATACACGAGCTAGAACAAATGACGAGAGGGAACAGGTTAGCTGTAGGGAATATCAAAGGTATTTTAATTATGATACTTGGTGATAGAGCAGAAGATGTATGGACACCGGCAGGTTACCCCGGTGTGACCACAGTTAATACTGCGCATGATGGAGCACCATTTAACAATGTAGAGCCGCGGTATGGAAAGCATTAGAATTGCTATATCCAGATACTTCTGACATGTGAGCTATAATGACACGTAAAATTAAGGAGTCAGAGGACCCTTTTCTTTACATAAAGAATTTCCAAGACATGTGGGTACTCGAGACTCAGGGAATCTTGGTGGAAATCTATACCCGTGTTTTACCATTTATTATGCCAAGGGCTGCCAGATCAGGTACAACAGCTCAAGAAATTGGTAGGAATTGAGGCAAAACCATGGTCTGAAATACAGTTGACCACATCACACTATTGCAGGCTGCTGCAAGAAAAGAATCTCAAAAAAGAGGCTGCACGAAAAGGTGAAAAGGCAAAATTAGTGCAGAATAAATTGTCAAAATATGCCATTGAAGGGGCAATGATAACTAGCACAGACGGGTGGAGCATGCAACAAGTAAATAATCCACAACAGAATAATCAAGGCAATGCTGGGTTTTACCCCAGGGGAAGAGGATTTAGAGGAAGAGGATGGCAGAGTAATCAGGGAGGTTTTCAGAATAATCAAGGAGGCTTTCAAAACATGCAAAATGGCAATCAAGATATGTCAAATGGGCAAATAATCAGACCACCACCAATATGTTGGTTGTGTGGGATGACAGGGCATCTCACGTGCACATGCAGAAGTCAAGGCATGTTGCAAAACAACCTAGGTACAAGAGCAGGTATGGTGAATCCACCTGTGTTTTTACAGCAGGGAAGAAGTGGAGTTGCGCAGAATCACACGACACAACAGCAAACGCCAGGAATGCAACAAAGCTGACAACCTCAGAATTTGATCAGTTTTCCACAAGGACAGTCTCAGCAGTCGCTGCTGCAACTGTCGCAGACAGTAAATACAGATCAGGTTGTGAACCCTGGAATGAGGAATAACACTGTTGATGGGGGAAGTCCATTCGCACAAGGTAGGACAGCTCACTGGGAACCCCGATGTGTTCTATCCTATCAGTGACACCAGACCATCACCAGGAACCAAAGAAAGATGTTGTTATAGGGGATAAAGAATATTCCTTCTTAGTTTACACCGGTGCAACATGTTCGTGTATATGTGAAGGCAAGTTTTCCTTGTCCGGCAATGCTATAAATACTCAGGACTTTACAGGATCTGCAAGTCGTGTTCCTTTTACAGACACACTTCCAGTCTCCATAGGAGAATGTGATATGAATGTACCGCTATTATATTCGTGACAAACCCCATTAATTATCTTGGGTTGAGATCTAATGACAAAGTTAAACATAACAATCTCGTTCACGGAGGAGAGCATAGTATGTTAAACTCCAGGAATGCATTATTTGAACGTATGCGAAATGATTAGAGCATACGTGGGACAAACAGCTATGAGGTCTGTACCATTCGAGTCAGAAATATTTGCATATGGAATATGCGTGCTAATGGCAGGGCTGTCAGGCCTTGCAGACAAAACCATGAGGACCCCAGATGAATTTCTATATAGGCCCTATGCACGAGGAAAAGGGACAAGTATTTCCCTTGATGATACACACAGCCGCGATACGAGGGATAATGGCTCTGTTTGATGGTTGTGATGATGAAGGCAGACAATGGTGCACAGTAATCGCCTTTGAAGAAGGATACAGATTGACCTACGTAACTGATGACGAGCTGTTTTACGAGCAAGCAGCTAAGGGAGAAACAGCAGTTGAGGTAAATCTCATTTTGTGGGTGAAAATGATCAAAAGAGAAGTGCCTCAGAGAATGATGTTGGCACAGAATCGTCCTGAATATTTCGAGGACGACATGGCCCAGGTGCCTGTCTCAGTGTGGACCACAGGCCCCTATGACGTAGGCTTATTGAAAGGAGTCAGAGAAGTAAAAATTAAACTGAAGCCAGGAGCAATTCTACCAAAAGCACGACAATATCCCATGTCCAGGGAGACAGATGAAGGGCTTTTCAAGACAATTTCAGCGATGATGGAGCAGGGCATCTTAGTGACGTCAGAATCGTCATGCAACACTGTGGTTTATCCGATTAAAAAATCAAAGGGAGGGTCTTGGCCTTTAATTCAGGATTTACACCCAATAAATGATATTGTCAAGGCCGAGTTCCCTTTCGTCCCTAACCCGGCTACAATCCTATGTAATATACCTGTTGAGGCAAAATATTTCACAGTGATTGACTTGAAAAATGCATTTTTCTCAATCCCATTGCACCGAGACTCACAAGATCTGACGTCATTTACATTCAGACAAATGCGTCTGAAAAACACGAGGCTACCCCTGGGATACTGTGAGTCTCCTATGTTTAACAGAGTCCTGCAGATGGACTTAAGCAATATTGCATTAGAAAGTGTTGTCTTACAATATGTGGATGACATCTTAATTTGCAGCACTACAGAGGAAAGATGCGGATGCGATTCTATTCAGCTACTGACTATACTGGCTGAAAAAGGCTATAAGGTTGACAAAGAAAAGTTACAATATTGTCAGCGAGAAGTGCTGTACGTAGGCCAACTGATCTCACATGAGGGGAAAAGGAGTACCCCAGAAAGGGCTGAAGCCATACTGAACACAGCCAAGCCACACACGATAAAGCAGATGGAGAGCTTTATAGGTCTTTGCAATTATGTCAGGGCATGGGTCTTTGACTACAGCTCATATACCAAGCCCTTGTTACAGGTCCTAAAGAAGGTACAGGTGACGAAAGAAAAGATTGATTATTCTGAGACCATGGAGGAAGGATATACTGAACTCAAGAGAGCCATTTGCACTGCACCAGTTTTAGGGATTCCCAATTATGCAGAGGAATTCTACTTGATTTCTCACATGAATGGCAGTGTTATCCCCACAGTACTCACACAGAGAACCACATTGGGGTACAAGCCCCTGGCATATTACAGTAAAAATTTGGACCCAGTGATGAGAGGTAATTTACCTTGCGAACAAAGTTTAGCTGCCACAGCGGTCGCCATAGAAAAGGCTACAACCATAGTGATGGGATGCTCCATGACGTTGTACGTCGAGCACGCGCGATTTGCTATTCTAGAGAAACCAAAGGGCTCATTGGGGGTCATTACGAGGTTGGAGGTAAGGGATTACCGGCACCGGTAAGGGTGCCGATGCCGGTAATCCCTTACCTCCGTATTCCGAGTTCCCTTTGCGGGTCCTTCCTTACCTCCTGCTTTTAGCAGGAGTTAAGTACGGGACCCGCAAAGGTACCTCAGAGGTAATTATGGTACTGTAATTTACGGTGCCGTAATTACCTCCTTCCCCATTCGCATTGAGCCCTATGGGGCAGAAATGGGAATGGGGAAGGGCAAAAGGTGAATGGGGAATTACCGGCCCCTCCAACCCTGGAATGGACCTGTAATTACTCCATTCACCATGCCGGATTTGGGACGGTTGCGGAGGCAACCATGGAGCTAATTACTCCATGGTTAGCTCCAAACCTGGAATGAGGCCCATTGACATCGCAGAGAGCTTCTGCCTATGAAGTGATTATATCGAATCCATCGATTAATATAATTCGATGTAGAACAGTGAACCCAGCTATGTTCAAAGCAGAGCCAGTCACTGAAGGAGAACCAATACTTGACTGTGCGAATTACGAAGATTTCTATGACAAAATTCCGAGAGTGAAAGAAAATGCATTGGCAGAATGAGAAATTGTCTTTGTTGACGGTTCCTCGAGAATCGATCAATACGATGGCCAAAGATATGCAAGCGCTGCTGTGATAAAGCATATTGCAAATGGAGAATTTCGAGTATCGTTAGTGCATGATTACCATCTCATTGTTCAGTGCAAGCTGCAGAAGTATTGGCGTTGATACTCGCAATTGAGAATCACGCAGACCAGGAAGTGATGGTGTACAGTGACTCCGCCTATGTGACATCATCGGTGCAGGCAGGCTTAGCGCGCTGGAAAAGGTAGGGCACGCAGCCTTATTGGATAGGCTCATTAAGGCACTACAGCTCCCAGTGGGCATAGCGGTCATGAAATGTGCCGCCCACACAAAGGGGACAGATTGTATCTCACGTGGAAATCAAGCAGCAGACACGGAAGCCAAATGTATGGCATCCAAGAGCAAGATGATCATGGATGTGGAAGTCACTGATGTAAACAAAAATACGATTGTCACACGAAGTGAACCTGAAAGCTACAATAACATGGGACAAATGCAGTTAATGGAACTCCAAGGGGAGGCACCACAGGAGGAGAAACATCATTGGAAGCGGCGAGGCCTTCTTTAAACCCCTCCAAAAGCTTGTGACAACAAGACAGCACTGATAAACCAGTTACGCCTATAGCCCTGTTAAAATTAGCATTGGAACAGTTACACTAGCCAGCGCACATGACAAAAGAGAATCTTGCGGCAACACTCACTGAAAACTGGTTCATACCGAACTTAGCAGAGCACGTTGCATTTTTTATGGTGAACTGTATAATTTGCCAACAGTTCATGTCTGGGCATACACTAAAAGTAATTAGAGGAGTCATCCCAAGGCCCAATGGACCTTTTCAGCGCTTGCATGTCGATTATGCCGATATGATTCAAGTATGTAACGGGTACAGGTATCTAATTGTTGTGGTGTGTCCATTCTCTAGATGGATAGAAGCAGGTCCATGTACACACCCAGACTCTACCCATGCGGCCAAATTTCTAGTGAGAGAGGTATTTCCCAGGTGGGGAGTATGTGAAGTCATGAGATCAGATAATGGGACTTACTTTGTCAATTAATTTTTTGAACATATTAGCTTGTTGCTTGGTATATAGCACAAGTTCTCATCAGCGTATCACCCGCAATGTAACTGGATATGTGAGAAGCTCAACAGCTTGTTAAAGGAAAGGATAGCCAAGTTGAAGCTTACTCTAAGAAAGGGATGACTACACTGCCTTCCTTTGGCACAGTATGCACTCAGAAACCAGCCTGGTTCTGACCATCATCTTACACCGCACGAAATAGCAACAGGAAGAAGGATGCACACTCCCCTGACACTCCGAGACAGAGCTAGATGTGATGCCCAGCCGACAAGAGAAATCTTAGGGTCTGAAATGCAAAATTACTTGAATTGCATGACATCTTGTCTTACTGTAATTTCAGGCCAACTGCAACGATGACAAAAAGGATGCAGGACAGCATGGAACACAGAAGGAGATACTACTGCATGCCCAGCTCAGAGCCTATGTATTCCATCAATCTTCTCTGGAGACACCCTCCTGGTAAAGAACCACACGAGAAAGAAGTGTGACAAGCCAAGGTTTAACAGTCCTTTTACAGTGGAAGATTGCACTCCCTCTGCAGTGAAGCTGCAAGGAAGAAGAGCTTGGATCTTTTTGGGTGACATCAAGCCATACATCGGAGAAGGCCCCCTGCCTGCACCCCAACGGGAAGAGACTACAAACAACAGGGAAGAACCACAGCACGTGCAGACGAGATCCGTGACGAGGAAGAAGGACACATGACCAGCAGCAAAGCAAAGACAAAGAACTTGTGTGCAAAGATGTGGCTTCCTTTGAGACATTCCTCTGAGCAAAAGGAGCTTAAGGACATAAAAACGGACAATCAGTGCATCCTAGATGCAAGTTGAAGAGAAAAACTGCAATTATAAGCCACAACATAGTCTGTCGACTTTGAACTTTGAACTAAGGCATACTGAAGCCTTGACGAGAAAAGAATATGCCAAATTTTGATCGAGGACACACAAATTGGAAGAAAATACAGTATCCTGATTCTTTCAACACAGAGACCTTGTTCGGAGTCACTTATGGTGTCCCACAGTAGCGACATTACCAAGGACGTATTAGTATATTTCGAACTAGTACTGAGATCATACCCGTCATTGGGGGGAGGCTCACCAGTATCACTGACTTTCTTCAAGATCCTGAACATGAAAAGACCATAAGGAGGCTGCTCACTGTAATTGCGAGCAGTTCCTCCTGCTTCCAGAATACAGCGAGGAAAAACCAAATGTCCCAATTGGAGGAAGAAGTGAATAGGCTTATCAATGTACTGTTCTTTCGCTTAATTGAAGACTGTCCTGATCTTGTCGGGAGAACCACAGACGTCTTGACATTTCGTCGAGATCCAGCAAACATCGAAAGTTTAAGTATAATCATGAATGGAATTATTATCCAAGTTGCTCTCCATGCACACCGAAATTGTAGAAACTGTTCACAGTGAGTGAGGGCCAAACAGTTCCAAACTTCAGCAAGGGCAGGACAAATGTCCCTGTTCACCAGAAGACAGCAGGTTGGCAAGTAACGTCTTTTTTTGCCTAATTGCGGATTTCCCAGAACTTGTGGGGAGACCTGCCAGTGTTGATGTCCTCACATTCATCAGAGACCCAGCTAATTCTGTGCAGATGAGCATGCTCTTGCATGGTATCGTGATGCAAGTCGAAATTTCTAACCATCAACAGAACTATCTGAGAGGATTTTAAAACTTCTACCGAGGGACAGATCGAGAGAGTGTTGCCAGAGACTTCACCTTGGTATACTAACAGGAACAACATGTCTTCAGGAATGAAGCAAATCAGAGGCACTGATTGGGAACTCATATATTTTGAACATGCACAGTAAAGAGACTTGCTGAATTATTGCCTGATTTTGACACTTCCCATAGCCTAGCAAGAGAACTTTCTCCAGAGATAATAAGACAATCCATTGTTCGGGCAAGGAGGGACAATTGTTTTAATACATCTTTCAACAGATGATCGAGATGAGGATTCAAAGCAGCAACCTTGTCCTCCCTCGGGAGGAGAGACACTTGTATTTTTCCGGAACTAAATGCTGTAGATAAACCTACAGGGGCATCATTATGTATTATATTAATCATTGTTTTACTGTCACTGACTATTAGAACTGCATTTTTTATTGGTGTACAAAGTGTTCCAATTCCAGTGCACCCACCTAATGATGCACGCATAAAGCCTATGAAGGCACCCAGACCTTACATAATCGTTTCAGTCCCTAGGAAGTCCAATAGCGAAATGAATGAACTTGAGATGGATGTGATCAGCAATAATACACACACACTTATGCTAACAAGCAAAATGAAAAGCCAGAGACAGTGTGGGCAGAGTATGAATGTAAAAGTGTTACTGACAAACACACACATTTAAACACTGAATGCACACACGCCAGGCCTAGTGTCAAAAACTACAGAACTATAGGTCAACGAAGAGAGGAAAGTTGGAGTACCAACAATGAGAAGCTCCACAAGTAGCGAAGTTAAGAGTCACATGAAGCAAGCTGAGTTCCTGAAGAGACAAGAGGAGTTGGAGAATAAACTGACAGAGACAACATTGACAAGTTCAAGTTCTACAATACAGCCATATACTTGACCAAAAGCGGATTGGATATGGACGTTTATAACCAGAAGAAAAAAGATGCAAGAGGACAAGGAAAGAATTGACAGACTTTTGCCTACTCAAATGGTACAGAAAAAGAAGCCTGCACCATGGACCAGGATACCTGAGAATCCTCCAGCAAGAACAAGCCATACGGATGCATTCAGGGATGGATGTAGTTATAGCGAACTACATGAAAACCTTAAGAATCAAACGAAGCATACAAGGAGACGACAGAATCAAAAGAAGCATACAAGGAGATGACAGTGAACTAAACGATTACTTGGGCAGCACAGCACATTTGGGAAACATCTGGTACCAACACATGAAAGAAGTTGGAAGACGGAGTTCAGAGGGGGGGAATACTTTGTTTGTGCAATCCTACCTTATAGCATGGGGAAGTCAAAGATCTTTGTGGCTGTAGAAATTGATGTCCAGACAGCACACTCTCTATCACACATAGCAATGTGCAAGACCAGAGGCCAGTTCATGGGAAGTGATGCCTCACTGAAACGGGCAACTGAAGCAACTAATCCAAATGAAGACGATTATGTCCAGGACATAAAAACAAGAAACAATGGAAAGACAAAACACATTGTAATCAGATATGAGAAGCCTGGAGTGAAAGGAGCAGACATCAAAAGAGAAGCGAATAAGAAACTAAATGTCCAAGGGAAAACTCCAGAAGAGGCTTGAAGTTGGAAGAACAGAGGCCAGATGCAGATTTGGGGAGCAGTGCTTTCACGAGATGAATATGAAAAAGGAGTAGTGATTTGCGGAGCATGGATGGTCGGTAGAGCCTGCAAAGAAGCAATTGAAAATTCACAAAGGTTATGCGGCCAAAGCTTGCTAAACTATTAACATGGGTCAAAGATAGAGGAGGACCCCTGCAGATAGAACCACTCGAAAGCTCAAAATTGTACTTCAGGAATAATGGCTCAAGGAAGATGGGAGAAAATCAGAACTGTGGATGAATTTTTGATGCTCCAGGGATGGTAAATGGAACTGCAGTAATTATGGATCATTACTGGGCATGTGGATCCAAAGCATACATCAGACTGCCGGAAAACTGGGGAGGTGTATGCACATTAGTGAATGTCCATGTTCCAGCGTTGGTGATCCCGAAAAGTGACCTGAACATTGACAGTTTTCCGAAAGCAGAAGCTCACCTGAAGAAAAAGAGATCTGTGGAACTGATGAACCGAATGAAGAGAGAGAATTACTTTTCTGCCAAATCAGAAGAAGCTTTTCATGCAATTCCATATGAACACAGGCTATTCAGCTTCACTTCATCAGTGTTCACGACAATCTTCATGCCAAGAATTCAGGTTGGAGCAAATACTAAATGGTTGCAGATAACGAGATGGGAGTTACTGCAAACCATCAACACAACCATAAAAGGATTCAATGCAATTAAAGAAGAGTTAAGGGCAATCCGACTGATGACTCTCCAGAATAGATATGTAATTGACATGATCACAGCTATGGATGGAGGTGTTTGTGCAAAAATTGGAGAATCATGTTGCACATTTATACCTTCTCACAACAAAGGAAATGGAACTTTTACAGAAGCAATAGGTATGCTGACAAAACTACAGAATCAAATGATTGATGAAACTGACGAAGTGGACGACGACAGTTGGCTTGGATCACTATTTTCATGGGTTCCACAATGGATGGCAGATGCATTCAAATTTCTAGGAGCCCTGTTAGTGATGCTATTGATTGGATTTTGTGTTATCAAGTAAATAATCTTTCAGTGTCAGAAAACTGCGAAAAAAGCCAAAGGGATGAAGATCATGAATGATGTCGAACCAGGATGGAAGCCCAAGAACTTGACTGACTAAGAAATAAGGGACTTTGTGAAAGCTAGCATTCATTCATCAGAATGAACAAGTTTCTCTATCCTAGGAAGCATAGAAATTATGTGGGAAGATGGGTTTACTGCAGCCCAAATGGACAATGTCAACTAATGACGTGGAAAAAGGACAAACACGTGAAAACAGCAGGAAGTTTAAAAGGAGTCATAAAAATAAGGACCCCAAAGAAACATTTCTTCAGACCATCATGTATAGACCCAGAAGATGAAGAAAGAATGGAACCAAGCAAGGAAGTAAAAGGGAATCCAGAGGAACCAAAGAAGATGGACCCAAAGGAAGAGTGTAGAGGAGGTCCCAAGTACAGCCCACACTCCAACCGTCCATTTTGAAGTACCAGGAACGTTCACGCCCAAGTATGTGACGTATGATGAGCAAATAAACCAACCGAGAGCTGAAGTGGGGCTCTGTCCAGTACCTCTTAGAAGAACAGCACCTATTGAAGTACCTATACCTAAGAAACCATGGACAGTAAGGTACCCATTGAGAAAACCATATCAACAAATGAAACAAAATGAAGATCGTCTGAGTACAGTCCCTGAAGAAGCCAAAAAAGTTTTAATGGAAGACAAATGGTAACATCACAAGAACCCAGACTGACTCACACATAGAAGATATGACGACCTGAGAATGACGTAAAGAGACAAAATGACACGGACAAGAGATATCGTGAACCTAAAGTGAAAGGACGATGTCAAATGTAAGAAGCTTAAGCTGTAAGCATGACAAAGATGTTCAACCAGTTTACACATGTATATATGCTTGGAACCGTAAGAAAGCTAAGGAAATCGTGCAGCTTGCTATGCTTAAGTAGAAAGATAGAGTGCGGCAAGCGCCACCTGTACATAGCTACCTCAAAAGAAGCACGCTATATAAGTATACTTCCACTTTGCACAAGAAGCATAATTACCCAAAGGTTAGTAAAGGCCACACAAGGAGAGCTTCATATTTAACAAATCGAGAATAAAAGGAAGAACAAAACCCAGCAGAGGCAAATCGTTCCAGGAAAACCAAGGACATATCAGTTAAAATAGATAAACAGCAGCTACAATTAATGAAGCAAGAGAATATCCTGCTCTGGAAGGTTGAGATAAGAAGCCAAAGGCAGGTGGTGGGTAAAGTGAAAATCAAATACACAAATTACATGAAGAAGATGCAAATTCATGGTGTCTGAATCACGTGACCAGCCGAGCGAGAAGAAGTGAGACTTTCACACCTACGCATGGCAGTGGGCCAGTCGAAGATATCAGAACTTTTCCAGACAGGAGATGCAGTCTCAAGGTCAACCACAGTGAAATAATTGACACATGGCCACTAAAGTGATGAATGATTGTAACAATAATTGGAGGAAGGCCGGGGGAGCTGGTGGGCACCCTGCACCTGGCCGACCATTCTGTGTGCTGCTAAGCCAAGTGGAAAAGTATGAGTGGGGTTGGTGCCAACCCAATCATAATGGACCAAGTAATCTAGGGTCCTATAGTTAGTAGAAACAATGAGACATCGTACTTTTATTGACGTCCACAGTAGCCATTTTGAAGGAAGGGCTTAGAGGCCCCACCTGACAGTGTTTACCCAATCCCCTCATTCCGTTAGCATATACAGATATAGTAAATATATTAAATTTACCTTTCTAGAACCAATAGAATTGCATGCCAACTTTTAAGCGTTACACGTCAATGATGACGAGTTTACAGTATAAATGATGTGTTTTTTATGAAGTTCTTTGGAGTTGTGAAGTGAGAGAGAAGATCATGCATCCGCTGATATTCATGAGACTCCCCGTTTGTTGTATTTGTAATTAAACGGACTTCCTTTGCCAAACCGTTGAGTTGTCATTATTGATTTGGTATTTGAGTATTACTCTGCACACCCATCCATCTCCCGGGTGCTGCTATCTTATCTTAAATTACTATTGGACAAACCCCAGCTCTATGGGCCGGTTGGAGGTCCTGGTGCACAGCTGCCAATTCAGAATTTTTCTGGGCTCTTTCTGTGGGGGTGGGAGGCAAGCCACTCACACCCTTCTTCCTCACTTGAGGACACATGGCGGTACTGACCCACCTCTTTCTGATATGAGTACCCCAAGTTTGGATTATTTGGATCATCCAAAACTGCTGTAGAATTTTCCATCATCACGTTTCCTTTATGAGCAACACCCCCTTCAAAAATATTTTCCTCCAGGGCCTCGGACACAATTTCAATTATACTCGCCTGTGGCTCCTCACCACAACGAACTCCAACAAGCTCCACTTTTTTCCACTTCACCACTATATCTTAATACAACGCTGTCAGCATTCGGTGAAACAGAGTCACCACCGAGCCGCGGCGAGCCGGCCAGCGAACACCAAACACTTATCCAGGACACTTCGCGCAGGCGCTTTGCATGGCCAAAAACGTTTTCAAGCAACGCCTCCAATGGTAGTTAAAGGCACCAGCACACGTAGGAAAGCAGAAGCCTTCAATTTCCTTCGCTTTGCCGCATGTGAAAATCTTTCACTCTCCCGCTGTGAAAATAATGTCAGTTTCCTCCGATTCACACAGTTCTGGAAATGCAGTTCAGGAGATGCAATATTGCAATGATAACAGAGCAGCACTCCAAGCAAATGAAGCACCAAACACTTAGCCAGGACACTTCGCTTATCTATATTTATCGGTTCTGTAGGATCAGTCTGAATTTTCTAGTGGCCATCTTTGTGCGTGTTAACCATCCTGCCCTTCATAGCCGAACAATGAGTGCTAATATAAGAAGTCATGAGTATCTGCATTTTTACTGCATTTTTACAGAATGCATCCAGACACCATTACTCTCTCATGTGGTCCTGCACTTCATGAAATCCTCACCTCCTCTCTGCACGACCATCCCTGATGGGGGACCTTCCCTGATGGGGACATTAATAAAACCCTCTCATCATTCCAAACTAGCCTGAAATGTGTTACTTATTATACCAATCATGTCGGGGGGCTAAAATGCTGTGATTGTCGCCCTCTCGTGGTTGCGAGATGGTCTCCTATTAAATTTCCCTATAGTAGTACCTCGCCAGTCATCAGTGTTACTGGATATAGCTCATAACACCATTGGATTTTACTACTAATGAATATGGACTGTGGGAGCCCAAGAGTTGCATGGCTGCGGGGGTTGGGGGGGGGTAGGAGAGCCTTGTTCTATCTGGTCTCTTAGAAGTGATGCTAGATACTACCTATCTAGGTTACATTACAAAAGACTAGTAATTCTTTGGATATTACTACTAATGAATATGGACTGTGGGGCCATATACGGAGCCCAAGTGTTGGATGGGGGGGTAGGAGAGGCTGGTTCTATCTAGTCTCTTACAAGTGTTGTTCTATCCTATATATTCTAGGTAACATTACAATTCCAAAAGAATTTCTTAGTAGTTGATGAAGAAGAGCCTCTAATGAATACAAATCATTATAGCTTCTGTAGAAGCGCCTAAAAGAAACGCTCCTGAAGAAAGTTAACCACAAAGGGGTTTAGAACTGAAACATGTTGAGCATAAGAAGAGGAAGGATAATCTATTAAACTAATTATCCTCTCCCTACCATATCTTGTTTACTAAATCCAATGGTGGTTAGATAACAGAGAAAGACACTTCTATATGTTTTAAGATGTTTTTTATGGTGAATGAATTGATTTTTAGGAATTGTCTATAATGTATTAAAATCACATTAGAAGGCATTCATTGAATTGTATTTAACTATTAATTGTTTTTGAATACAATCAGTATTTTTATGTATTGCTCAACATGAGTTGGGACTGGTAATTGTTAAATGTTTCTCCAGATGGAAGCTACTAATAATGTAGATTGGTGCCCCCTCGACTACAGTTTAGAAAAAAACGGGACTGAGTCCAACCTGAGTTTATTTATTTAGCTCATCCAGGTAGAGGTCAGACGCCACACACCTTTACCATTGAAGGTGTGATGCGGAGTCTCTCTCATTGTTTGTAAATCTTAATTTACCTACATGATGATTGTACATATTAAGAGACACGTCAACCAAACACTAGACACTGCTACTTTAACAAATGGAAAGGATTTCTGATATGGTGTAGAAATGTGAATCCCATTGACTGTTCACCTTCTGAAATAGTGCACTATGTACTGCACTTGTTAGACTCAGATCTACTTTTAAATTGCTAGAATGTCTATTTAGCTGTTCTCTGCATACACAACATTTCAAAGCAAAGTTTCATGCTGGAGGATACCAGTTGTGAAAGCCTTCTTGAAAGGGGTGAAAAGAATGTATCCCCCAATTGCAAATCCACTACCAGGATGAAATGTAAACAGTGTCTTAAGTAATCTCATGGACCCTTCCTTCAAATCCATGCATGAGGCAAGTCTCAGAGATCTCACTTACAAGGCCCCCTTTCTTATAGCTATCACCACTATAAGAGTAGGTGAGCTCCCAGCAATATCTCAGAGCCTTTTGTCACAATACATAAAATCAAGGTGGTCCTAAGGACACACAACAGTTTGCTCCAAAGTTGATTTCTGTTCCATGTCAAGCAATGTATGGAACTGCCAGCGTTTTTTCAAGAGGCACAAAACTCTGGAGAGAGAGCACTCAATACACTCAATAAGACGGAACCATTTAGGTAGACACACGAGGGGCCGGATGACCTAAGAGAATGTGGGCAGACAAACCATTTGCGCTCTGTTTAGCGCATGGTTGTGCGGCCCCAGGGATTATGGACAGCGGCCGTGGGGGGCGAGATGCAACGCAGAGCTGTGCATTGTTGGTGTGTGTCACACCTGGGGCTAGCTAACAGAATCTTTGCACTGTTGCAAGTGCAAAGATGCACGGTATTAGCACTAGGGCAAAGTTTGCCCTATTTTTGAAAACACTGGGACTGGGATGGGAAGTGTAGCTTGGGATAGTATAAGCACAAGGGCAAAAATTGCCATAGAGCAATAAAGATACATTTTCAATTCGTTTTTTCACCAGGGCAATGTTTGCCCTATTAGCACTTGGGCAAACTTTGCCCTGTTGCAATAATGCAGTGAAAATGTATCTTTTTTGCTCAAGGGCAATTTTTGCCCTGGTGCTTATACCATGCCAAACTGCACTTGTCATCGTGCAATAGTTGTCTAATATGTCCTATTGTTTTTTTTAAAAAATAGGGAAAGTTTTTTGCCCTAGTGCTAATACCATGCAACTTTGCACTTGCACTGGTGCAACGTTTCTGTAATCTGGCTGCAGATAGAAATTTTTCGCACATGCTATAGTGTGTGCGCACGTGCTAAACACACACACGCTAATACCTGAAAGGGAGTGCTTGGGCCATCTAAGATTATGGACGTGTTTTTCCGGTACGCGCGCACAACAAATGGCGCAGATGCTTTTCACCAGCATGGAGGAGGCGCAACGTGTTGGTGACGTGCTGCAGAGAAAGGTAGTGCCCGACTGCCCGTAATATTGTTTGTAATTTATGCCAGTAATCTTTTTCAGGTATGCTTACTGTTTTTGTTTTAGCAGCTGTTAATACTGATTCACGAAGCGTTTATTAATGTTATCCATTGAGAAAATGCTTTTGTAAACCAGGCCCAAATATTTGTGTCTGTTTGTACTGGGCTTACGGGTGTGACATTAGTGAAGAGTACTGCACTCGTCACGTGATAGGGTTCATGGACAGCTTTTCTGTCAGTGTTGCATCATTCAATGTAGGCAGCCTTGAGAAGAACGTGGAGCATGCAAAACATAGTTGCTGTTCATTTAACCGTTGTGTGCTTTTGCAGGAGGCAAATCATAATTAGAATATCCCCTTTGAAAACTGTCACACTAATTATAAAATGTCTTCCAGGGAGGATGGAAGCGCAGTTATCGGCCGGGTCTCACAGGGTTCATTTTTTTGCAGGGATTTGGAGGAAGTGAAACTGCATGCACCCTCTCACTGGGGGCCCCCTAAACGTATTCTTAAATAAACAGGACAGAAGAACAAGGAGTAAAAACATTTACACCACCCTTTCCACATTTATCAACAATGTCCGCATTCTGCACATTGGCAAAATAAAACAAAAGCACAGCTCCCGCCTTACCTTCTCTGTGATCTGCAAGTTGTAGACCAGCTGCACAAAGGTCTCCAGCCGAGTTGGCGCAGCAGAAGCATGTACAATAGAAAAGCACGTGTGTTCTTCCTACATAATTGTTGTTTTATGTCAGTAGTTCTCCACGTAAATAAAATCACACATTACACTATCCTCACCACGCAAGATAAATACAAGACATTATTACGCTTTTTTTTAAAAATGTCCCTGCCTCTTCTCCGCCTTGCATTCTGAGGCTTGCAGTCCTACATCAAAAATGTTACATCTAGAACAACAAGTCCAGTTGTACAAAAACAAGCCACAACCCAAACATCTACGTGAAAAAAAAAACATTAATTCCCTCAGTGTTTATTTCGGCAAGGATTACCAGACTACAAAATGTGCCCATATGTTATAAAGAACATTGACGTGGCTTGAACATCAGCAGCCGCTCACCATGGTAGTTGTTCTCCTCAAGATGCATGTAGTTAGGGCTTCAAGTCTCGACATTCCATTTAATAATATCTCTACATGTAGACTTTCTGTAATAATTATTAACATTGTTTTTCGTTTATTTCAAAGCATCAAGTGCAAAGCGGCCCATTTGTCTTCGTTGCCAGCAAATTCATCTGTATTACGGTACACGCACTCAGCGTTCATTGGAGCGCAGGGTCCTTGCGCCACTAGTTATATGCCCATCTCTACTTCACTTGTCTGTAATATGATGGAAGTCACTCCAATTGTGATGGTGCAGCGTGTCTTTGTTTGCCCTGCGCTAAATGATTTTGTAATCCGGCCAAAGTTCTTTGTTTTCTTAGCAGCGGGGAGCGAACGGTATCCTCTGTCCAAAGCAGCCATCTCCAGATGGATTGTAAAAGGCATACAATAATGATACTGCTTATCTAACATAGAACTTCCATTTAGACCTAGAAATGCATCTGGAACCGGTGCCCCATTAGCCTTCATTGCAAATGTGCCCTTAGATATACTCTGTAGAGCAGCAACATGGGGATCAGTTCACACATTCACCAAACATGACTCTGTGGACACACAAGCTAGGAGCGATTCTCAAGTAGGACAAGTGGTGTTAAGGAATCTTTTAGCCTCTGTCCCTTCTAACAACCGAACTCCTTCTCCTGGTACTGCTTGCTAGTCAATGCAAAGCATATGATTCTAAGCAGATCCACAAGCCTCAGAAGACAAACAGTACATACCTGTAATCATCTTTCTGATGTTTGCATCTGCTTAGATTACATGCGCCCACCCTTTCTCCCCTTGTTGGGAGTAGAAGGTACACAGACAATTTACACCTTCACATTTCTTATCCTTGACTACACACTTCATACAACCTCAGGTCAGAAATAAAACAATCTCAGGACCTTGATGTGTGAAGCACCATGGGCAGTATATGCCACAGTAGTTATAGTATTACAAACACTTCCTGTCGACGTCCATTTACGATTTCTGAAACAAGTAATGTAATACTCTGCACTAACCAATAGATGTCGGCCTATGCAAAGCATGTGGATCTAAGCAGATGCAATCATCAGAAAGACAATGGCCCTCATTCCGAGTATGGTGGTAGACATGGAGCAATTAGCTCCATGGCTGCCTCCCATACCGGTACCGCCTCCGGTGTTGTTCAATGGGGACTTACCGGTCCATTCCGACCCTAGAGGGACCGGTAAGTCCCCATTGAACAAACCATTCCCCATTCCCATTTGAGCCCCCATAGGGCCCAATTGGAATGGGGAGGGCGCAAATAACAGGCTCGCGAATGGAAAGCCTGTTATTTGCTCCCTGGTCCCCTAATGGGACCCGTGAAGGACGTGTGGTCCGACCACACGTCCCTTACGGCTCCCATTAGGGGACCTCGGAATCGGGTGGTAGGGGATTACCGGCACCGGTCTCCTTACCGGTGTCCGGTATCCCCTACCACCCAACTCGGAATGAGGGCCAATTACAGGTATGTAATGTCTGTCATATATATCAGGGTGCCAAATGTGCACTTGCCACTGGTGCTGTGTGACTCTTGGTGGGTGAGAAGTGGTGTGCTTTGTGTGTTTGTGGAGTTGAGGTGGCAAGTAACTTTCTTGTGGCTAGTTAATAGGTAGTGACTTGGAATTGTTGTCTCCTCTGTGTGTATATGTGTATATGTATGTATAAGTATATATAGCAATGCAACACATTTTCTTTGTGATGCATATATGGGACTATGATAGCATGTAATATAGAATAATGCAGTACGGTTTCTTAAAGATTCCTAGATGTGAGCCAAGACAGTGTTTAGAACAATGCAAATTGTTGTTTATGGATACTTGGATGTTAACATCATAAAGCAAAATGTACGGTGATGCACTTTCCAGGATTCCTAATTAGGAAAACCCAATGGGCCTCATTACGACTTTGGCGGTCCCGTAATGAAGGGTGCCGGTACAGGACCGGCACCCTTCATTACAGGATGCCCTATTACGAGGTTCCCTTGCGGGACCCGGAACAGACGTCTGGTAAAACCAGACGTCCTTTCCGGGTCCTGCGAGGGGACCAAGGAGCTAATAACGGGCCCTTTATTAGCTCCATGCCCATTCCCATTGAGCCCTATAGGGGCTCAAATGGGAATGGGGAATGGTTCTGTGCAGGAGGAATTACCGGGTCCTCCAAGGTCGGAATGACCCGGTAATTCCTCATTCACAGACCCCGGTATTGGAGCCGGGTATGGAGGCAGCCCGGCGCGAATAGCACCATGGCTGCCTCCATACTAGTAATGAGGCCCAATGTAATACAAAATGGAACGATTGATTCAATGTGCTATCCAGGGATATCTACATTTGAGATACATTGGAAGAGATAAGATGGGGCACAGTATAAAAATGTATTATAACGTACCTTGATGTGAATGCGCACCAGATAATGCAATTCGTTTTCCTAAGAATACATTAGCTATGAAGCAATGGAGTGCAATATAGATCAAATACCATGTGATTTATTTATCAATTTTGGTCTGGATGCCTAGGTGGTAGGCAACAGTATAGAGCGCACAATAGTGTGCTTCCTTGTGAGGAACTGAATTTGAAGCCAATGTTTGTTTGTTTGTTTATTTATTTATAATGCGCAGAAGTACCTGGGAGTATCAGGGCGCAGCATTTACAAGACATTTCAAAGCTTAGTTGCAATACATAGAGAATATACAAGGTAACAAAATAAGGTGCAAAGCGATATATACAAGTTAGCAGTTATGTTCAGGGATCATAATGTACAGGTAAGCAAGAAGGATACCTGATATAGAAGCAAGTTACAACTGGAGGACCGCAGGGGCCTGGGTAGGAGTATTGTCAGCTTGAGGTAGAAGGGGTGTGTGGGAGGGGGGCTTTGTCCCTTACCTGATTGTAGGAGAATTCAGGACAGAAGTCTCTGTAGGGCTAAGCTGTTAGGCAAATGGGCACCCTAAACATCTGTCCCTTGCCAGCTGCCTGGGCAAAACTTCCCTGGGGCTGGGCACAGTCAAACATGCTTTATCAGGTCACATGCAGTACCAATCTGCCTCGAAGAATGGAGGGCAGGGAGCAGGCTGAGGGTGGATAGTGGGTCTGTGAGAACTCCCAAGAAGAATACAGTATACAGTCCTACCAAGCGTGTTAGCCATCAATCCTCAACGCCGCGAGGAAACTTCAGGCACAGCCAACAGGAGATTATCTGTGGAAATAATGGCATATATTGATGCAGCTAGCATGGGCATATTTGGGCACAGACAACATTTAAATGTTTCTTTATACTAGCATATTATGGGCAAATCCATCATGAAAATGTGTTAGAAAATGCACCTGTGAACCCTGCTTGAGTCTCTGTGCTTTCTGAAGGGTCCTTGGACTAACTGGTGGACATACCAGTTCTCTTGGACTACCTGGCTGCAGCCGTTGCTGTTCTGAGTGTATCCTTGGATCGTGGAGGGTCTTCAGTTTTTACAACAAGAAACCTGCTCCTGCATTTTCAGCTGCCTTGCATTAACAGAAGCCTTGCAGTACCTGCAACTTAGTTCGTCTCTGAAAGATCACCTGTTGATGTCTACCATGTTGACTCCTATTTCAACCCTTTGCATCTTAGATCTCTCTTGAGGTTGCCTGCTCCGCAGAAGTCTTCATCTTTTCTTTGGGTGTTCAGCTGAAACGTGCCTGGAATTGATACAGAAGCACCACGAGCGACGGAAACTAAATCCCGTGCTGAAAAGTGACCTCTTCTCCAGTGAAACCCCAGCCAAAGCAATGAAGAGTGAATTCTCCCGCGAACTCTGCTGAGGTTCTGTAATCATTTGGAGACACTCTTTGGTGCATACTTGTTACACCCCCCTCTGATTCCTCTTTTTTGCCATAGGGTTATATGGGTGTAAAGTCCTGTCCTTAATTCACACTTTTCTGACTAAAGGATGGGCTTAGGAAGGGATCGTTGGCCAGCCCTCCACCGACAAGTGTCTGGGATTGAGTGAGTTTGCTTACCTGAACTTTACTTACTTTTTTACTTTTTATTTTTTAATCCATCCTAACCTCATCCTGTGCCGGCAACATCACAAGATCGATTATTAACTCATCCCTCACTTCAGGCACCTTCCCAGCAGTTTACAAGACCTTGTACATCAAACCCCTACCCCAAAACCCCACCTGTGAACCCCTTCTACTGACCAATTACAGACCTATCTCAAACAAATGCTTATTTATTTAAAAAATGTTATTGTACATTTCTATAACACCTATACACAAGTGTTTCAAGGCTTCAGAGCTAAACTAATTGACCAAACAGCCTACACCCAGCTATGACTTTTCAAAGAAACCAACCTCCTCCACAACCTCGCTCAATTTGCTTTCAAACTCCTACTAGGAACTGATTCATGCTTAGTCTCCATCTGGGATGATTTCAAAGGAACCAGAGATATGGAAGGTTTTATCGCTCTAATCCTTCTCGACCTCTGGGCAGCCTTTGACACTATTGAACACCTAACGCTCAAGGACAGACTCCACACTCTCGGCATCAGAAAAACTGTCTCAAAGTGGATCTCCTCCTTCCTCTCCAACAGATCCCAAATAATACATATGCCTCCCTTCGTCTTGACTCCCCGTCCTGTCACTCATGGGGTACCACAGGGCGCCCCTGTCTCTCCTCTGCTCTTTAAACTCTATCTGTGCCCCCTCCCCGCTATCATATGCTCACATGACCTATCTTGCTACAACTACACAGATGACACACAAATCATCTTCAAGAGCCCAAAGGACCCTACAAGCACCAACTCCTATGTTGCGGCATGTCTCACAGAAATCAACCACTCGATAACTACTAACCAACTCCTTCTCAACCCTGGAAAAACTGAAATCATGATCTGTGGGAAGACTGCCCTCTTCCCCCTACCGACCCCTTGGCTGCTCTCCCTAGGCCCACCCCTTCTACCTCCAACACAGTAAAAACAACTTGGATGCACTATGGACTCAGACCTAACACTAACTACGCCTATGCATTCTCTGACACATCTTCCCCGACCTGACCTTCCCACAGAGTCACTACAATCTCGGCTATTGCCCTCCCACACCTAGACTATGCTAACACCCTATACCTGGGCATGCCTGCGTCATAGCTCAGAAAATTCCAATGGTTCAAAACACTGCAGCAAGGCTCCTTCTTGCCCTAGGCCCCAGAGAACGCATCTCATCAGCCCTCTGTGTCCTTCACTGGCTGCCAATTGGCCGGCGATCCATATTTAAGGAAATATGCATCACACACCATGCCTTGCACAATACAGGACCAGAATATCTTCAACACAAGCTCAAACCCTACAGGCCCACCAGAACCCTGAGATCAGTCATAGCTCTTCTCCTTGTCGGGGAGGAAGGATAGCTCATGGGCAAAGCATTTGGTTTGTAAGCAAGCGAACGCAGTGCAACACAGGTTCAAATCCCGATCCCGTGCTTAGAAACCACTCATTGGTATTAAACACGTTATAAAAGAACAATTCTAAAAGAGCAATTATAATCCCAGTCGCTAAATCGACCAGCAAGGGGGGATCTTCTTTCTCCGTCCAAGCTACCCCCATCTGCAACTTGATTCCATTTAGCATCTGCCGCATAGAGAACCACCTATCTTTCCAGAAGGCGCTCAAGACCTTGATCTCCCTCTTCCCTTCTGCATCTTGACTGACCTAGTTCACCTTCTGGGTGAACTATCACCCCTGACAGGTAGGTGGGGGCACCAATGAATCTCTTGATGAGACAAGGAGAAAGTACCTAGCGCACAGAAAGGATTCCAGCCGGTCCGTATGATGCGATCTGCATACCCTCATCGCAACTAGATATTAGCCTTGACTCTCGGGTACATATAGAACTCCAATTCAGTAGAACATAGATGGACCCCTTCCGCGGTGCAAACACCCACCTGCATACATCTCCAACAAATCACTCTCAACTTCATAACGCACATCACCTCTGCCATGAGAATGCAGCTGAGTCCCACAAAAGAATTCTAACACCCATGACATCTTTGATGTCATGGGTGTTAGTCTTAGCAGTGCACAGGGGTGGCGCGAGTTGCTTAGCTTACCATAACTAGCTAATTTCTGGGGGTTTTTGGTTTTACTTGTAACCATAGTATGGATAGGTTATTGTTAGTGCAAAGTAACTGTAACGCCCCTGTAACAAAAGTTTTTGTACTGAAGTTGCTAGGTTAGGGCAACGGAAGCATAACGTCCCTTTACCAATTTCTTTTCACTGAATTTGATGGGTTTTAGTAGGGTACTGTAACCAGACCCTTCCTTTAACATCATTTTTTCAGTAAAGGGGATAGTTTTGTAGTAGCGCAACTTAACCATAACATCCCTTTAACAATGTTTTTTGTTAGTGAATTTCATAGGTTATTAGCAGGGCACTGTAACCAGAATGTTGCTTTAGCATAGTGGTTTCTGTAAAGGTGATAGGTTTTTGGTACCGCAACTCAACCATAACGTCCCGTTAACAACGTTTTGTCACTGATTTTTTGGCTGCCCTCATGACGAACGTGTGGCATGCCCAGATTCTCCTGTGTATGTATCCATTTGTGCTACCCCTTCCCATTCCTAATAGTGTCGGTGTATCTTAGAAATTAAAGGTGTACATGTTAAGTGTTGGTGAGTGTGTGAGTGTTTTTTCTTTTTGTATTAACATTGCATGGTGAATCTGTGCTGCACAGTACTGTCCGAAATGACTGCAGGTAAGCAATATGGAGGTTTCCTAGGGAGACTGCACCTGGCCAGCGTTTGTGCAATCACACCGCAGGTATCCATAGGACTCCAGTGCTGGCCACATGGCCACATCTTCTAATACACTTTTAATCAGTTGTGGGAACGCACATCTATCTGTTGTACAGCTATGCACACGCGTAGAGCATCCTCTGTGTCCTCCTCAAACCTACCAGTTTATGGCTGCAGCACGCCTGGCTATATTAGGCCCACTGGAAAACAAAGGACAGCAAACTCCAGTGTACAGTGGGCATGTTAAATGTTGCATTATTTGATTGATGTGCTCCTTTCTTTTCCATGATCCGTGAAACAGACACACTGTCTCTGCACTGAGCACTGTGACGCAAAGTGTCAGGGATTCGCCTGCTGGTCGTATAGTTGGAGAAAACATTTAAATGCACGTTTAACAGTTTGTAGTGAGTCTGCAAAATGGCAAAGCTGGTGCGGCTTGGTCGTGCACATAGTGCATGTAAAGAGAATTAAGCAGACAGCAGATTCTACGGAGCACAAAGAATGTCAGTGGTGGTTAGAAAAGTATTGTAGCCGCATGAGTCTCGCTGAATAATTATCTTCCTGCTCCACGTAATGAAGCTGCGTTTCTCGTTGTAAGTATTCTTGTATTTCAGAATGTATTCATCTCCGTGAATGCTAGTCCTACATCTAATGCCATACCTTGAAGTGTCCGTACTGCATGTGACGAGAACTGAAATGGAACCACAAGGGACCAGTGGGCAGGGTACTGCCCTTCCAAAAATGCAGTAGGGTAATTTCATGTGCATAATTTTCCACATCTGCTGGTGCCAACAACAGGGGCACTCCTGTAGGGCAGCTTACCTTTAAAACATCCTTGCAGACCATAGGCATCATTCCGAGGTTGGAGGTAAGGGGTTAATGCCGCCGGTAATGGTGCTGGTGCCGTTAACCCCTTACCACTGCATTACGAGGTCCTTTAGCGGGAAAAACCAGCCGCCCTTAGTGGGAGCAGCTAAAGTACCAGCATGCTAATAACGAGCCCGTTATTAGCATGGTCCCCATTCCAATTGAGCCCTATGGGGGCTCAAATGGGAATGGGGAAGTACCGGGTCCGGGTTCCTTGAATGAGGAATTACCATGCCCGCCAAGGTTGGAATAGCCGGTAATTCCCCAATCAGGGAACCCGGACCCGGTGTGCGGTAAGGGGGTAGCCATGGTGCTGATAGCACCATGGCTACCTCCTACCTCAGAATGAGGCCCCATATGCTGTGCTACAGACCCTTACCTAGCAAAGGGCATTGTATTGTGAATGTACTGCGATGAGCAACTCCACAGAGGGAAGTTACTTGGAAGTGCTTGGGAAGGGTCAGTCCGGGAGCAATACAATGACTGCCACCTATTTATGTGAGTGCCACCCAACCTTTCCCTCTCGCTTCATGTCCCCTATGTTATCCCTGTAGGTGCTGCCCCTTGTGTACTGGTCCTTGCCTTCCGTTCCATTTGTGGCATGTGTTACAAGACCAAAATAAATAGAAATCAACTGGAAAAGGAAAAAAGTTAAATAAAGAAAGATCCTTTAAGAGTTGAACAATGGAATTAACAATGAACGGATGCGGGGCGCTAAATAAAGGGAATGTGTGCTAAATAAAGGGAGGCGTGGCATTGTGGAAAACACTGTAGTGGAATCGGGTAGAGAGGACTCACTGTAGAAAGAAGTTTCTTTACATGGGGCAGTGCATTTTGAAGAGTGTAAGTGCGCAACACTTACTACAAAAATCTTCCTGTACTTCCAAGAAAGGTAGCAAGGCAATTTGGATAGGGCATGCAGAAATCAGAATGGAAAGGAATAGCAAGATGAACGTTATTGGTGGGAAGAACCCTTCTTGCTGTGAAACGTCATATTCCCATTTTTGAAGTACACCTTTGGCATATGTCGTAAAAAGGCACAAATAGACTTCTTCACAACATACCACACTTTCTCCATTTGCGGACCAAATGAAAAATAATGCAGCCACATCAGTGTCTGCGTAATGCGATAATAAACTATGCAGGAGACCGAAAAACAGACGCATGACCTGAGCAAGTGCCTCCTTCATCACCAATGTCACTGAAACTCGTGTAACATGTTGTGCAATGTTCCCTCCACAATGAGGAATAATAATGTCGGCATGATTGCATGTCACCACGCCTCACATAGACAAAATCAGTCACTTCAATGTAGGTACTCCATAGCAGTACAAATCCACATGATAGAATCCAAAATGAGCAGCCACTGCGCAGTGTTTTCCATTCGCTTTCAATCAATGTATTTAGAACTCCCCCAAAAACCGTACGCTGTGGTTCGTGAAACACACAGCCATAACCGCACCCTCTGCATTTCTGTCAACAAATACACTGTGTACCACAGTCTGTGTGTAAAAACCACACCCAGAAACCTTATTTACCAATCCCGTAGCCTCCACAGGCCCATTTCTATGGCCGCCATCTGCAAAAGGGGCGTATGTGACACGTGAAACACTGCAACTATCGCAATGTCCATTGACTTTTTCATGCTGTTCATGCGCCGGAGTGGGGGAATACATTTAAACCAGGGTAGGGGACTTAGTTATTAGTGGCGGCTCTGAAAAGAGCCTTTTTTGTTTTTTTTAAAGGTGCTTCCATAGAAACACATTTTTTTTGCAGTTTATATAAGTATGCTTGTGTTTTGTAGGTCAACTCACATTCTTACAATAGGGTCTTCAGTGCAGCATGTAGATTGTAAAACAAAATATCATTGCCACTGGTCGAAAAAGAAATGCCATTTGCTTTGAAAAGGTGTATATATCAAGAACCAATGTTGTCATTCTCACAGGAGAACATCCAAGCAGCACTCAAGAAGTCACACATGCTTCTGTTGATGAGACCCCTTTGTCTCTGGCTGGCAACAACAATTATTGGAATAGTCCCATACTATTCTCGGTGGTATACATGAGAAAAGCACCTTGGCAGTGGGAAAAATGTGCTTCACTGCTTTCATCAACTTCTTCAGTTGACGGTACACATGGGAACAAGCCATGGAACCCAAATGCAACGATCCATAGTGCACGACCACACCATCTATAGTTGCGAAAGTGGCCACTCGTCGACATTCTGCAAGCAGACCGCCGAAACTGCACACATCACTACAGCACCACAAAGATTCCACTCCGTCTAAATCGAAATTGTCAAAAAAGTATTTTTCGATGGAACACTGGAACAGATCTTCCACAAAGGCATCACCGACTATCAAAACAGTGCGTCTCTCCATCTCTGCCTGCCACCCTCACTACACAGGGTAATGAAAAGAAATGTTGCCACCCTTTCCTGTGATGCACACACTGAGCACCTGATTGGACAATCCCCACAGTCCCATCTCCATTGGCCAGCATGGTAAGAAGCACAGAATGTGGCACATGCTCTTCCCTAAGTACCGCGAGGGAGGCGCCCCAGTAAAGCAGGAGCAGTCCTTCAGTTTCCACTATTTTTTGTTCATCACTACCTCATTGGGTACTGTTAAATAGTCACACACGCATCCATCAATTGCATCCAAGACGTTAGCATCTAACACTGTCACTTCTGTACAACAATGCGTATGTACCATTGCACTTTGAGCCTCCAGTGTCATGTCATTGGAAAGCACATCCAGTAGAAAGTTCAGTAAAAGAATGCAAGATTTGTGCAACAGCATTCATCCACATGAGCACCCATTACCACAAAGTGGAGGTATGAAAGCTGTTTCTACAGTATGTTTACAACTCTATCATAAGTGCCTGTGCGCCAGTGAACGTCCATTACGTTCTTAAAAAGGTTACTCTTTTTTTCTCACATCCACTATCGTAAAGTGGCACTTGAATTGTATATGTTTGCAAAGTTTCCATTTACCTGTATCACCCATTGTATATCGAAATAGGAACTATCTTCTTTCCTTCCGACAATACTACAAATGTCTTTCTCCACTAACGCATCTCATACATAAATCATAAAAATATGCCACTAAAACCAGCACTGAATGTATGTTACCAACCTAAAGCAATGTCCAAAAAGCTCACTGTCTCCACGGCTGTGGACCGCTCTAGGTTAGACTATTGCAACAGCCTTGTTCTAAATCTGCCTTCTTATACTCTCTGCCCTCTGCATCTCATCCAGGAGATGACTGTGTGCATTGGGTTTGGCCTCAAGACCAGGGATCGTATCTCTCTGGGACTGAAATGTCTGCATTGGCTCCGGGTAGCTGAGAAGAATAAGGTCAAAACCGTCTGCATTATGCACAAGGCCTTCTGGGCCCTGGGGCCTCAATACCTGCAACTCTCACTTCCAAAATATCTCTGTGCTCGAGCTCTTCTCTCATCCGCCTTCAACTCCCTCAGGGTCACTCGCTTCTGCAAGCAATCAGTTGGTGGTAGATCTCTTTCTTCGGCTAGGCCTCCCTCTGAAACAGCCTCCCTGCACCCCTAAAACGTAATGAGAACCATCGCCATTTCCAGAAGCACCTCAAAACCTTACTCTTTGCCTCTGATTTTTCTCCTCCTATCCCCTGCTGACTTTCTGGCTGAAACTGATTCTGCACTGGTTACCTGTCCTCCCTCTGATCTCGGGCCCAGGCAATCTCCATCCGCCAGTCACACCCCTGCACTGTCTTTCTGGCAAACCCCACACTTGGGGACTGTTTTCTGTATCCCTAACAGTTCCACCACCACCTGATGTCTGCACACTTGCCACCATAGGGCAGTATTTTTACTTATTGTCATTGTTTCTTCTTCCCATGTACTGCACTTTCTCCTCCCCCTCCTCATGCACTTGGGCGATCTGAGTGACACCTGGCCTAGTAGGTTCTATTGTCTCTGTCTCCCCTCTGTTCCCCCACCCTTGCCTCAGTACACCTTCAACACATGTGTATATGCACAGTACAAATGGCTTAATATAAAATATCCCTTCGTATGATATTATACACTCATTGCATGCATAACAACAGGATGCCTGACAATTAACTTGTACACTTCACAAACGTTTTTTCTGCAGCACCCCACTTACTGCAAACTTATCCAAAATTATTACAGAAAAGCAACACTAAGTGTGTGTGAGCAACTGCAAACAAGTACATACAGTGCATGCACACAAACATGATACCTGCCCCTTAGCTTGCACACTTCCACCATAGTTTCTCTGTATAAAGAGACCTTCTGCTACCGTTTTCCATACACACAACAACCAGAAACCTTATTGAGCAATCCCTTTGCCTCCACAGTCCCATTTCCATGGCTACCATCCTGAAAAGGGGCGGATGTGGCACCTTTAATCCAGAAACTACAGTGGAATCCGCAGAGTTATCGTGCTAAGAATGGGGGCGTGGGATGAAGAAGTGTGAAACAGTTTAGGGGATTGGGTCTTTGTTGTTCCCTTTTTTTTATGTGCTTACAAATCACTTTTTTTGTTTTTGCTCTTTAATTGAGTTTCTCTTTTGGTTGCCTTCTTACATTGTTATAGGATTGTCTTCAACACTTTTTGAACAGTGTAAAACAAAACAACATTGCTAATGTTGGTAAAAAAAAGACATTTGCATGGAACACATTTTTCTCATTAATGATGCCATAATCGGTGGAGAAGATCCCAGCAGTGGACGTAAATTGACACATGCCTCTGTTAATGAAACACCTTCCGACCTCTGGCTGGGGACAAATTACACTGGCATGGTCCCATGCTCCTCTTGGTGGTATGCTTGAGAAAACCACCTTGGCATTGGTAAAAATCTACATTACGTCTTCCATCAACTTCTTTAGGCGACTGAGCAAACGTCCACATGACATGTACCCCAAATGTACAGCTCCATAATGCAGTACAACAACATCAACAGTCCCGACAAAGGCCACACATCTGCAAAGGTCAACCATTCCGTTGAAACTGCCCTCATAGACAGTGCCCCAGAAAGCCTTCACTCCTTCCAACGCAAAATTAGCAGCCATGCCACTTTGTACAGCATACATGTACAGATCTTGCACAAAGGTATCACCCATTATAGGACTTTGTGCCTCTCCATCGCTGCCTGCCACCCTCACTACACAGACTGTTGGGAAAAATAGTACTGGCCCTTCCTGTGAGGCACACCCTCGACACCTGATTGGCTTATTCCCACAGTTCAATTTCCTAGCCCATCACGCTTAAAAGGGCAGGATGTGGCACGTGCGCTTTCTCAGCTACAGTGAGGGCCACACCCCAAGTAAAGCAGGGACAGTCCTTCTTCCCCTTCCATTCCAGCCATGCATCCAAGGTGCTAGGCCATCACCACAGAGAACACACCATAGTACACCTTATGTTTAAATGCTCATGTCATGTGCAATTCACTCCCCATCTGCAATTGAGCCTGCCAGCTTTCACCCTGGCAACATATTTGTATGCATGGCTGCATAACGTTGCGTCGGGTGTGCTGAACGGTATGTTGGTGCCTGTGTAAATTGATCATATTTTACATGTGTAGGCCTTGGCCACACCCACCACAACATAACAGAGCCATGCAGGTGAACATGTAGCCAGGTTCCACAATTTACAAAGGCAACATAGGCACCGGCACTTCTACCCAATCGCCACCCCATAATACAGCGATGCATGCAAACATGTTCCAGTTACCATAATCTACTCACATGCCACACTGGTTGGCACCCCTGCCCATTTCCATTCACAAAGCATTCTATTACTGCCAACCAGACAAGGAATTGTTGAAAACATCAGTCCTGCTCCCAACACTCTTGTAAGTACATAGAACCAATACTGCATAGTGTACGGCAACATTTATTAATCTATGCAATGCAGACTACTGAAGCACATATAAGAACCAGTTCAACTGTACCCTCTTCTATATGGAGACTAATCCAACACTGGAACCTGTGGACACGCTACACCACTGCTCACTGCAGAATTTTCACCCATGCAGCCAAAACTGTAACAAGTAACTGCAGACAAGCAATAGTGCAGAGTGCAGTACAACACTTACTAATCCGCTCAATGCAAACTACCCAAGCACGTATTGCATCCACTTCAACCGTTCCTTTTTCCATATGGACAGTATTGCAACACTGCACCCACTGGACACACTGCAGCACCGCAGCATCTCCAGCCATGCACCGACAACTGTAAGATGTTCTAACAATCACCACACCCATGGAACCAACAATGTATGCAATGTAGCCAAACAACACACAAAGCAACAATGTCAAACCTACTTGCATACTTGTCGGTACAAGGGTTCCAGCCATGCATGTAACACAACATTTGAAGGGTCTTATAAAGGGCAAACCCTAGCAAACACAAATGGTCACATGTATCTCCCTAATGTGCAACACGTGCAATGGCCTACACCATATGCTAACGTACACATAGCAGGTCACTTCTGCTGTTCTACCAAGTCTACAATGTCCTCCACAACCATTGTGTAAAGGTCCCCACCTTCGAAGACATGCAGAGTTACAACTGCATTGCTGCATTATGTTGTGGTGGCTGTGGTGAAGACCTAGGCCTAGACTGGTGGCTGCATGGCCTATGGCCTATGGCCTTTGCCCATGCACCCACCAATCCAGGCCTCGCCCACACCCACCACAACATAACAGAGCCATGCAGGCGACATGTAGCCATGTGCCAAAATTTACAAAGGCAACATAGGGACCAGCACTTGTACCCAACCGCTGCACGATAAAGCAGGGATGCACGCACACATGTTCCACTTACCATAATGCAGAAAAATACCACAGTGTTTGGCACGGCTACCCACTTCCATTCACAAAGCATTGTATTAATGCCAACCAAACATCAAAATCTTGACATTAGTTCTGCTCCCAACACTGTACTACGTGCATTGAACCAATACTGCATAGTGCACTACAACTCTTACTAATCTGCGCAATGCAGACTACCCAAGCCCATATAAGAACCAGTTTAACCGTTCCCTCTTCTATATTGACACTATTCAAACACTGGACCCAGTGGACACACTGCAGGACTGCTCATTGCAGCATCTCCACCTATACACCGATAACTGTAGGATGTTCTAACAATCACCACACCAATGCAACCAACAATGTGTGCAATGCAGCCAAACCACACACACACAAAGCACAAAGCAACAATGTCACACCCACTTGCAACCAGTGGACATACCTTTTCAAGCAGTGGACATATTTCTCTGTGCAAGGGCTCCATCCATGCATCGAAGGGGCTACGGACTTACCACACACAACGCGCCATAGTACATGCTATGTTTAAATGCTTATGTCATGTGATATACACTCCCTTTCTGCAATTCAGCCTGCCTGTTACTCACCGCACGGGAGTGGACAAGATAGGAGGCCAAACCAGCGAGACTGTGCGTTGATTGAAGAGCTCGGGTTGGAGCCTCCACCCGAGCCTCCTCTCTATGAGGGAAAACGACCTTTCTGATGATATGACCCACTGCTGATATGTAAGCCAGACAGAGGGACCGATCACCCGAAAGAGCGGGGAGAAAACGCGCCGCCACGGACCCAGCTGCAAGAAACAACATACAATTAATCACTTGGAATAACAGCAACTATCAATAGATGGGGATAGGACAGAATAGTACCTGAACAACCCAATCCTAGGAGCCTGATACCACAATGTTCTAATAGTCCCCTAGGAAGTCACAGTTCCCTTTACTCCAGGATGCAGAACAACAACGATAGTGCAAAATAATAAACGGGGAATGTTATTTGGGTAACTAGTCCCGGGCGGAACGAGGGACGCACTAGATCCGGGTAGGTGCACAACTGCAAGGCGTCCCCAAAGTGCACTTTAAAGGACGGAATCCAATACAACCAATGTCCTTGAACTCTTGAGCCAAATAGGAAGATAATCCTTGTAACGATCCAAAAGTCGGTACACGAGCGAGCAGGAAGGTAACCAAATCAGCAGGCAGACAGTCCTTATAACAATCCAAGTCGGTACACTGGCGAGCAAGAAGGTAACAGAATCAGCAGGCAGACAGGCAGTCCTTAGTTCAAAAGAGGGATTGTTTACCTGAGAACGGAATGAAGCAGAATAGAACCGTAAGGAGGAGCTTCAGGAAGTAGGGCGAAAAGAAGGAACTTAAGCGCCGGTTGTAACTATCAAACAGAAGCAGCGTCCTCCGGGCTGCAGCCGCTTATATCAACGAGGAGGTGGAGCCAAGTGAGTGGAGATCACGTGATGTTAAGGACTACGAATTCCCTTAGGTTTCATGGGAATCGTAGTTCGGAACCGTCTGGCTGTTGCAGTAGTCGTTAGCCTCCAGGGCATTTTCCACTTCATCAGGAATGGCGCTGCAGAATGCCGAAGAGAACGGCGCAGCGCAATAGTTTTGTCGAATGTCCTTTTCCGCAGCCGGCCCTGAGGTAGGTATGGAGCACGGTGTCGTAGTGTGGAACGGAGCCGAGGTGTGACAGCATCCGCCCCCAAAGGCGGCGCCCACCCCCTGCGCGCATGGAAGCGGCGTAGGAGTCTAGGAGAATGGATATTATGCAGCGGTTCCCAAGATCTGTCTTCAGGACCGTAGCCCTTCCAGTCAACCAGGTAAAACGGACGACCCCTGCGTAGTCGGAAGTCCAGGATATCCGCCACTTCGTATTCAACATCACCCTGCACCCGCACGGGAGGGGGGCGGAGTGGCAAACGAGTAGCAGGAGGACAGGGCTTAAGGAGACATACATGAAAGACAGGATGCAATTTGCATGAGGCGGGCAGAGAAAGACGCACCGCCACAGGACTAACCACATCAGTGACAGAATAGGGACCCACAAATTTGGGCAAAAGCATGCGTTTACCAGGAATCTTCAGGTTGCGCGTAGATAACCAGACCTTCATGCCCACCTCGTATGTCGGCGCAGGACTCCGACGCCGGTCAGCGTACTTCTTGGCCCTATTCTGGGCAGTGAGGAGATGTAAACGAACTGCCATGTGGACGGATTTGATGTCCCGAACGCATGCCTGAGCCGCTGGATTATCCAAGGGAACAGAAGGATCCAAGGGCAACGACCGTGGATGCTGCCCATACAATGCATAGAAAGGCGACACCCCAGAAGCCGAGTGCAAAGAATTATTATAGGCAAATTCAGCTGGCGGCAACATCGTCAACCAGGAAGACTGAAAGCGTAAGCACAGACAACGGAGGAACTGCTCTAGAGTAGCGTTGACTCTCTCAGTCTGCCCGTCCGTCTGAGGGTGATAGGCAGTGCTGTACCGATCGTCAATGTGTAAAGATACAGTTAAGGCTCTCCAAAAACGCGAGGTAAACTGTGGGCCGCGATCTGACACCACGATGGATGGTAGACCAAAGAAACGGAAGATGTGCTTGAGGAACATAGATGCCAAAACTGGTGCTGAGGGCAGACCCATACAAGGAATAAAGAGTGCCATTTTGGTGAAATAGTCAATGACCACCCAGATAGTATCAAAACCATCCACCGGAGGCAGATCCACTATGAAGTCCATGGAGACCATATACCACGGCTTGTGCGGCACCGGAAGTGGTTGCAATAACCCCACTGGTTTGGAACGTGATATTTTGCATTGGGCACACACAGAACAAGCGGCCAGATAGTCAACCACATCCCTAGACATAGAGGGCCACCACGCCCAGCGACGCAAAGAGTCCAGAGTTTTTTGTTGACCCGGGTGGGCCGCTATTAACGAATCATGAGACCATTCCAGGGCGCGGAGGCGTGCCTCCCCAGGTGGCAAGTATAAACGACCCTGAATGTATGGCAATCCCTGTACTACATCGAGATTGAGGGCCATGCATTCCTCTGCATGTGAGGAAACCCATTCCAAGACCAGGGAGCGAAGCGAAGGCTGGGGTGTGCAACCACAAACCACCCTACAAGGTAACAATAGAGAATGGTCTGATGCAGAATTGCTCGGGTTGTGATTCAGACGCGATAATGCGTCGGCACATGTGTTGAGTCGGGCCGGCCGGAAGGTGATGGTGAAGTTGAACTGGGAAAAGAAGAGATGCCAGCGGGCCTGACGAGCGGTGAGGCATTTCATGGATTTAAACGCCAAGAGACTCCGATGGTCAGAGAAGACCGTGACCAGATGACGTGCACCCAGTAAATGGTGCCTCCATTCTGAGAAGGCGTCCTTAATGGCCAAGAGTTCTCTTTCAGTGATGGGGTAGTTGCGTTCGTATTGGGTTAGTTTTCTAGAATAATAGGCGACTGGATGGATCTCCCCGGAGTCAGGACAACGCTGAGACAGAACCGCCCCAATGGCGGAACCAGAAGCATCAGCCTCCACTAGAAAGGGTAGATGAGGATTAGGATGTTGTAAGACCGGAGCGGTGGAGAAGGCAGCTTTCAAAGCCTCAAAGGCGTTCTGCGCCTCCTCATCCCATCGATATGGTTTCTTAGAGCTTGTCAGAGCAGTGAGGGGGGCTGAAATGGATGAAAAAGAGTGGATAAAACGCCTATAGAAATTAGCAAATCCCAGAAAGGACTGCAAGGCTTTAATTGAGGTAGGGACAGGCCATTCAAGTACCGCCTTAACTTTGGAACGACTCATTCTGATGCCTTGGTTGGTAAGGTTGTAACCAAGGAATTCAACCTCGGTAGTGTTGAATACACACTTCTCTGCTTTGACAAATAGATTGTTTTCCCTGAGCCGTTGTAGTACAAAGCGTACGTGTTCAGTGTGTTGTTCAGTGGAGGATGAGTATATTAAAATGTCGTCCAGATAAACAACAACAAACTGGTCTAGACAGTCATGAAAGATGTCATTCATAAAGGCCTGAAACGTGGCCGGAGCGTTACAAAGTCCGAAGGGCATCACTAGATACTCGAACAGACCATACCGGGTTTTGAATGCCGTTTTCCACTCGTCCCCTTCACGCATTCTGACGAGATTATAGGCGCCCCGGAGATCCAATTTGGTAAAGATGACAGAAGACCCGAGTTGATCCAAAAGGACTGAAATCAATGGAAGGGGGTACTGATTTTTTATCGTAATGGCATTCAATGCTCTATAATCAACACAAGGACGGAGGTCTCCTTCTTTCTTCGGGACAAAGAAGAGAGGAGACGCAGCAGGAGATTTAGAAGGTCTAATAAACCCAGTGACCAATGATTTGTCAATGTACTCTTTCAGTACCTTGTCCTCGGGTATGATAAGAGAATACACTCTCCCAACCGGGATTTTAGAACCTGGCACCAGATCAATAGGGCAGTCATATGGTCTGTGAGGTGGCAGGTGCTCTGCCCCCCCTTTGTCAAACACATCCCGAAAGGAGAGATATTCCGAAGGAATGTGCGTAGGGGTAGAAACGGCCCCGATGACTGCCATGGATGCTACCAACGCCTGAGAGGATGATTCTGGATACACACTTGTGTTCTGAAAACATTTTTCATTGCACAAGGAGGAAGGGAACTGAACCACCCTGTTTGCCCAGTCAATAGAGGGATTATGGTGTCGTAGCCAAGGGATTCCCAATATGACCCGAAACTGGGGAGCTTTGATCAAGTCAAACGATAAGGATTCCACATGCCCGTCCTCTGTCTGCATCCGGAGCAGAGACGTGTTTTGGGTCACCAGACCGGAGATCAAGGATGTACCGTCAACTGCATGTACAGTTTCGGGTTGAGCTTTAGACAGGACTGGTACGTTGTTTTTTACAGCATATTCGTAGTCCATATAATTACCGGTGGCCCCAGAATCAATAATGGCAAGGGATGAAAATGAAGTGTCAGGGGTCACGGTAAAGACTACCGGCAGGCTGACTGGGGCAAAAGCGACCCCGTGAGAGTCCAAAGAGTATACCCCCGGCGTAGGGACTCCGTCTATCGCCGGGTTCTGGCGTTTCCTGCCTTTTTGTGGGGTCTCTTTGGACAGTCAATTAGCAAATGTTCGGCTGATCCACAATACATACATAAATTATGGGATCGCCGGTGCTCCCGTTGTGCAGGTGTTAAAGGACCTCGGACGGCTCCCACCTGCATAGGTTCTGGAACAGAAGAAGGAAGACTGACAGAATCCAAGGGAGGGGGTATTGGTGTAGTTGACTTGCGTTCCCCTTTCCTTTCAGCTCTTCTAGCGTCAATCTGTAATACCAGGTCCAGGAGTTCACCAAATACGGTAGGGACTACTGGTACCGTGGCTAGGGTGTCCTTCAACTCTTCTGACAACCCTTTATAGAACACTGCTGACTTCTTTTCTTCGGGCCAGTCAGTCTCAGCAGCGAGTTGATTGAACCTGGTAAGATAAGTGAACAGAGAAGAAGTACCCTGACGTAAGTTCAGGAACTCTAGGTCTGTAGCTTGGGATTTATAACGGGTATCAAAAACCCTGTTCATGGCGATGATGAGGGCATCACAGTCATATAATAGGAAGCTATTTGCTTCGAGTAACGGATTGGCCCAGGCTGCAGCCGTCCCTCCTAGATGTGAGAGGACAAACGCCGCCTTTGTGGTTGAATTGGGAAAGGCTGCGGGGCGGCAAAGGAAGTGCAGTTTGCATTGATTGATGAATGTCCGATAATGCTTTGGATCGCCAGTGAAGCGTTCTGGCGGGGCCAATGGAAACTGTGTGGCCATGAGAACAGGGGCTGCTGTAAATCCCGACGTGGAGGCCGGAGAGACACCGGAACCAGAAGCAGTGGCACCAGATGTGTCTATCCCCAGTGTGTGGGGAGGCGGGAAATGTTGCAAACCATCAATACGGTGGTGCAGGGCATCATATGCCGCCGTCATGTCCGACCGTAAGTCGGATACCAAACGGACCAGAGCAGCCAAAGGGTCCGTCTCTTCCATGGCTTCTGTTTTTGTTACTCACCGCACGGGAGTGGACAAGATAGGAGGCCAAACCAGCGAGACTGTGCGTTGATTGAAGAGCTCGGGTTGGAGCCTCCACCCGAGCCTCCTCTCTATGAGGGAAAACGACCTTTCTGATGATATGACCCACTGCTGATATGTAAGCCAGACAGAGGGACCGATCACCCGAAAGAGCGGGGAGAAAACGCGCCGCCACGGACCCAGCTGCAAGAAACAACATACAATTAATCACTTGGAATAACAGCGACTATCAATAGATGGGGATAGGACAGAATAGTACCTGAACAACCCAATCCTAGGAGCCTGATACCACAATGTTCTGATAGTCCCCTAGGAAGTCACAGTTCCCTTTACTGCAGGATGCAGAACAACAACGATAGTGCAAAATAATAAACGGGGAATGTTAGTTGGGTAACTAGTCCCGGGCGGAACGAGGGACGCACTAGATCCGGGTAGGTGCACAACTGCAAGGCGTCCCCAAAGTGCACTTTAAAGGACGGAATCCAATACAACCAATGTCCTTGAACTCTTGAGCCAAATAGGAAGATAATCCTTGTAACGATCCAAAAGTCGGTACACGAGCGAGCAGGAAGGTAACCAAATCAGCAGGCAGACAGTCCTTATAACAATCCAAGTCGGTACACTGGCGAGCAAGAAGGTAACAGAATCAGCAGGCAGACAGGCAGTCCTTAGTTCAAAAGAGGGATTGTTTACCTGAGAACGGAATGAAGCAGAATAGAACCGTAAGGAGGAGCTTCAGGAAGTAGGGCGAAAAGAAGGAACTTAAGCGCCGGTTGTAACTATCAAACAGAAGCAGCGTCCTCCGGGCTGCAGCCGCTTATATCAACGAGGAGGTGGAGCCAAGTGAGTGGAGATCACGTGATGTTAAGGACTACGAATTCCCTTAGGTTTCATGGGAATCGTAGTTCGGAACCGTCTGGCTGTTGCAGTAGTCGTTAGCCTCCAGGGCATTTTCCACTTCATCAGGAATGGCGCTGCAGAATGCCGAAGAGAACGGCGCAGCGCAATAGTTTTGTCGGATGTCCTTTTCCGCAGCCGGCCCTGAGGTAGGTATGGAGCACGGTGTCGTAGTGTGGAACGGAGCCGAGGTGTGACACTGCCACCATTCATCACAGAAAGATATCGCCGCTGGAGCTGTCATGCCATAATGAAGGCTGCCTGCAATCACCACACAAGGTTGTTGCCTGATGAGGTAACTGCAAATTGGCATAGCATGCATGGATACCGCTGACACACCACCGTCTTCTTCTAATGCGATATATCAGAGGAAGCACTTCTCACTCCCCCCCTTCCATCCCTTCTTCCCACCACCAGATGCTGTAAAGTATGTTTTGCTAACCCTTTCGCCGCCGCATTGTCCTCGGATACAACATGCGGGCGGTATCGAAAACGTATGGCGCACATCACATCACTGCACACTGCAGTGGAATGAAATTTTTGACCATGCAGCGAACAGGGAAATGGGATGCCGGAGCAGAGCCAGATTAGATAATTGGCCACACTGTTACGTACAAGAGCCCCAGCCATACACACAATGCCGTAGGGGCCTGGCACACACACCACAACACTCTCCTCCAATACACCATGGTGGCGTTTCCCAAAAACTTTGACGCACAGCACGCTTCCCTCCAGCCAACCACCGGCCGCATCCAACATTTTCCGACAGCACGGCATACTGAAAGCCAATGAGACTTCTGTCCACGGAGCGAACAGTGAAATGGGTCAGTAGAGCCGAGTCAGATATCACTAATTTTTTGAGACATACATTTCAGTTCTTTGCAACAAAAGTACTGGTCTGATTTCCACCAAACACACAAAAGCACGCTTTCTGACCCAAGCCCCCACGCTTCTGCCACAAATTTGGTGGAAATCCGTCCAGCCGTTCAGCCTGTTGCTGTGTACAAAGTTTTCACCCATTCAGTCTATAGGACCCTCCTAAACCTTTCCCCCCTGCATGAAACCTCACCAAACTTGCAGAAAAAATTCAGAGCGGGCCATATACTTTTTTTGCAAAGTTTGGTTAGGATTCCTCTAGGGGAAGCAAAGTTATAAGCCGCCGAAAAAGTAGTCTTCCTATGGGTTTAGCAACTTAACCATAACTACACGGGCCGTGTAATACTCATGCTAGAATATTTTAGGAAGTCTCTAAGGTGAAATACCAAATAAAAAAAACATTGTTTCTCGTAAGGTTGGGCAGTGTTAAGGCGCTGTCCAGCCACATTGCCCAGGGGGGATCAACTGATAAGGAGTCAATATCAGCAGCAGGGGTGGACTGGGAACCAAAAGTGGCCCTTGAAATAATGTTCAAAGTGGCCCCAAATTACACATTTTCAGCAAGCCCAGCCCTTTACCTATGGGACAATTTGGAAATAACACACAATAAAGGCCCAGGGTACAGAGGCCTACCACGAAATCTCCAAGGTTCCCTATAGGCCAGTCAACCCCCTGGTGAGATGACGCCCATGCGACTGGCGGTGCCTGCATTGACATCTGCTGCAGACTTCAATTTGACAGAGCCCTAGTTCTGCTCGCTTTAGTTGAGGGCTGGCCGGCTGGGTGTGTTCAAGCCCCCCCAGGGTTAAATCTTAATCTACTGTTGTTATGTAGCCAACTTGCATGGAACATAATTCAAATGCTTTGCATTTCTGAATGTAGTTGTTGGCCGCAAGCCACATTGAGAAATGATGGTTGCTGGGAACTCCCACCTCAGTCTCACGCTTCAGCGTGATGCTTTGGCCGTTGATTCTGTAGGATGTAATATCATACTGCCATGACCTAGAAGTGCGGTGCGGTGAGGAATATGGGAGCATAGCTGGTGCTGCTGTGGGACACACGTGTGGCATTGCAAATAAAACTCACCTTCGCCAGGGGAGGACGTTTATTTTGCTATAACCTGAAACAGCACTGTCTTGGCTCCAGAGGCCGAAGTAGACAGGAACTTTACCTCTACTTTTAGGAAAATCCACCATTGTTCCCCTTTTTTGTCACCCATATTACGTTACTAGCAGATGGCACTTTTGATTTTCGCTTCTCCCCTACTGGGGATACGAACCTTTGCCCTGATCCAAATGCTCTAGTCTCATATAAAGCTGAGATACCTCGCTGACGCCGGTTTGTGCTTCTTTATTTCAATAGCCTGCTCAGGGCACGGCAGCGGTTCCCATAACCTCTCATATCCATGCACTGCACTGATCAGCGTTTATATTCTCAATGCAAGCATGATTAATGTGAAATTGCTGCAGGCCTAGCAGGATGTGCAGGTGATGGGTGTGGTGGTGCTATACTCCTTGGCATGTCCATTAAGTAATGAGAATGGTGCATGATTAGAAAGAGGCAGGTGAATAAATGAGCATGCTCTGGGGGCAATAGGGCTCATTAGGAGTTCCCCGTTATGGAAAAATGCCCCTAAAATGCTGGTAATCCCGGCACCAGCATTTTTTCCAGACTGGGGAAACCTGCCGGGAGTTCAGGCCCCTACCGACAAATAAATGCCGGAATCACTTGCACCGGTAGTACCTGGTGATTCTGGCAATCCCATCCCATGGAATGGGAACTTACCGGCGTCTCCGCCGCCCGTAATATCTTGTTAAAAAACAGCAAGGCAATTTTACCATTATCCGCCGGATCTACCAGCGGGATACCGGCTAAACTGTAATGAGGGCCAATCACGGTAAATAATAGTGGTCGTTTTACTTTCACTGTGGTGCAGTCTGAATATATCAGTTGTAAAACACTGTGTTGGGGGTGGAGTGGAGGAAAGGCAGGACCAAGGTGTGGAGTTTGTATTGGTGGGTAGGGATAATGAGGGTGGCTAATGGGTCAGTGGGCAGAAGGGAGGTCGGGGGTGAGTGTGGACGAAGTGGCGGGGGTGGGGCAGAGGAGAACAGAGTCCCACTGCCTCTTTTACACTTAGGCCCTGCCTCGCTCTTTCCCGAGCACATTTGCATGTGACAGAACAAAGTTAGAAAGTGACAAGGAGGATGAATCAGATCTTTAAGCACCTTAAGGAAAATGAATGGGTAAAAACATGTTTCTTACTTTTTTCTTTGAAGTCAAGTCAAAATAACCTTTATTCAGTGTAAGCCATATCGGTTAGCAACACAACAAGAAATAATCACAGAATGTCCCAACGGTGCATATTTTAAAATCATCATCAATTCATGAACTCTAAAAACATTTGATAAAAATTGAATAGAAGTAGTGCGACATACGATGCAACATTTTATTGATCAAAGTGCTGGCAGACCCAGATCAGTGATCCATCATCAGGGGTGCCGCTTTAGGTGTGGGGGTTTATTCATTTCAAAACCTTCACGGGATACCCTCAAGGGCCTTGTTCCTCCTTAGCAAGGCTCTATGAATATATTTATAGACCAAGTGAGCCGCGGTCAAGTCCGTGGACTCTTTACATAGATGGGTAGCTTCGCTAATAGTTCAGGAAACAACATAGCTTAAATGGGTATCAGATACATTACTCTAAGACCTTTCAATGTGTCACAGAATAATAAGAAATGCGCCATTGTTTCCACCCCATTTTCGCACAGCGGACACACAGGATTTTCTGACCCTGCCCACTTTTTTTTTATATCTCGTAGTGGCAACAATCCCAGGCATTGCCTCATGTATAGTGACCCGCGCAAATGCTGGATTGAGAATGTTCAAGTCATTTTCAAACCCCTGAGACTCTTTTGTGGCAAGATACGCTGGGCTCGTGGCTAGAGCAAGTGTGAGGTCCTAGCTCTTATCTCCTAGTACTTTCTAACGTCCAGCCAGTGTTTGACATGCACCAGCCAGGAAATCTTCTGCCATCCCCTCAGAGATAGCACATGTTCCACGGTCTGGCGATATTCCTCAAGTTCCCGGCTACCCCAGATCCTGACCCATAAAAAACTGGTCTAACTGCTAGTTCCTCATCAATTGGCAGGAGATGATTACATTCCATGCGAGAGATGATAGTTTGATGGCTTTCAGGAATTTATTTTCTGTAGTTCTCATGGCTGATGTTTCCGCATAGCCCCAAACCCCTGCCCCATAAATAGCCGCTGTCTCTGCTTGCACCTTATAGGGGCCCAAAGCCAGACCAAAAGCCCCCCTGTCATGTCTTGCATAATAACCCTTGACCGCACCACTGGCTTTCTCTAGACCAGTGCTGGCCTTGATCACCTGGTTCTCCCACCATCCCCCCTTTGAAAATCGGATCCCCAGGTAATCGTACCAATCCACCTGCTCTAAAGTACTACCATTTGCCCATACGTTTAAGAGCTCTGACCTTTACTATAGCCTTAGTTTTTGAGGCATTGATTTCTAATCCTAGTTTAGCTCACTCACTTTCAAGCGTGCTCAGGGCACACCACAGGCCCATCGGGGAAGTGGAAAGAAGGACAGCGTCATCGGCAAAAAAGAGAACCAGAATACGTTCACTCCCCATCCTAGGGAATCCATATTTTCCTCCAGAGGTCTCACAATTATTGAGTTTATATACAGGCAGAATAAAATGGGTGCCAGAATGTATCCCTGCTGAACCCCTCTAGCCACCCAAAACTGGTCTGTTAGTTTGCCACCCAATCCCCATCTAACAACTGCTCTGTTGTTTTCATAGAGGAGTTGGATCGGGCATAGCAGTTCTTCTGGGATGTTTTTGGCCCTCAGGCCCGCCCATAGGGTTTCTCTGGGAACACTGTCAAAAGCTGCCTTTAGGTCCACAAAAACCCCATACAGGTTGGTCTTTGTTATCCTAAGGCGTTTCTGGATGATTACATTAAATTACATTACATTTTTTTTTAAGTGCTGCACCATCTTCTGTCTCTTGGAGCCTAGGTGGTGGGACTCCTCAATAAGTACGAATGGTGACAGGCTCTGGAGGACGGTAGGAAGGCACACTCAGCAGAACCTGCCAAACCAACTAATTCCTGCGCTTTCTTCACACGTCCTCTTGTCCCAGGTCATTCGGGAGATGATTACCCAGTCCGAATTTTCTTTGCACACTTGGATCTTTGCTTGTCCAATTACAATGCGAGGAAAACAGACCCAGAATGCATAGAAAAATACAAGCATTGGCAATGCCAACAGTTTGGGATTTTATGTAGGCATGGGAAAAGCACTTGCCAGGCACAGCCGTAGGGGTATTAACTACCCATTGTTGGTAGCAGGTGTAAAATGGTGCGAACACCTGGGCATCTAATAGCAGTGCCTGGCAAAAGCTTAAAACGTACGCACAAGCCAAAAATGTTGGCTTTGTCAATGCTTGTTTTAAGCAGGACTTCAGTGGCTTTGCAAAGGCTTGTTTGTAACAAACCTTCAGTGAAGGACACTCAAAGTGCTTATAGATCGAGTGGCTGAAGGCAAGCCTGGCGTTCAAGACATTTTTATTACACTAGAAGAGGATTTACGACTCAAATTAAGTCATTAACTCTCAGAAGATTGTTTTGAACAAACACTGGAATGCACTTTCAGGGCTAAGCATGAGGGTAAGGTTTCATTAAAGCGCACTCTAAGAGTTCCCACGAGGAGGTGTTTTGGGCGGGCAGAGGCAGGAATGTGGGGAATGGCCTTAGGTATCAGCATGGCCATGGGCAGGCAAAGGCTGCGTTCCTAAACAAACTACGCCTATAGACTGTGTATCCCTGCTCATATGCCATTCCTGTCTACCCCTTGTCATGTGTCATTCCTCCCTATCTGTACTCCAATGCAATAATTGCGGCGACACCTAATAGTCCAAACTAAAAATAGGTCCGGAATGAAATGAGGCATGCGTGGCATCACTGTGCAATGGCTGGTACACATGTCAATCTCTAAAGGTGATTGTGGCTAGGGGCACTAACAGCTAGCATGGTGCTGGCACCACCGACCCCCAGCTCTCGACTGAGCCCCTCTTTCCCACAGCTAGGGTTGCTTTCCAGATTGCAGGAATGCATGAGCGGGGTTGATGTAGGAACGCCTCAGTACTCTGCTGTGTATCGTACTGGATATGGCGGTTAATGCTACATTTATGTTGATAGAACATGCTGCCTGCCATGCTCCATCCGTGATCCGTATCCTGCCACCCAGGCCTCAGTTTTCCCGGATTTTATTTTGGGCCTCATCAGTACCTGTAGGCAGGAGGATGGTGTAAATGTCTATTATGGGTTTCTGGCGTCCCTGTGTGTAAAATGAGTGTTATGAACAACCCCTAGGCTCAGCAGAAAACTCCACCATCTTTTTCTACTAGTCCCACGAAGGTGTACATATTTGAATACACTCAAAGTATTCGGGGTGTGTACCCCACAACTCATGAGTGCATCGAATAACGACCTCACTGTTAAAGATCTCCCAGGTCTTGGTGGGGCACGCTGAAGGGATCTAGTCCAGGCTCACCAGCACCTGTTGCAGTTCAATCCCTCAATAGCACATGGACACTATATGACAAGGAGACCCAAGCCTGTGTAGCACTTTCCTCCATTTCTTCGAAGATGCACCCGCTATGGGGCTCCCTCTTAGACGCCCTCTTGCCATAACAACTAGTGATGGCATTCCTTTGGGAGAGACCTCTCTTCCTTTTCATTTTCTTGTGCTAGCCGCCCTCCCATTATTTGTTCTACCCAAATATGTGCTGCAGCTGGCAGGAAGTAGCTGTATAGATCGGAGACCGTTAGTCCCTCCTGTACATGTGTTAGCCATTGCGATTTTGCTACTCATACTAATTTAGTGATGAGATCTGTGCACCGTTTGTAAAGGTTGCTGTGGGGCACACATGAAATGTTGGGGAAGAAATAGATGTGCATGGGATAAGATCCTTCCTGCCATTGCAATCAGAATCCACAGCCAAAATCCTGTCCTCCTCTCCAAGGACTCCAACGCCCTCCTCTCCAAGGACTCCAATGCCCTCCTCTCCACAGACTCCAACACCCTCCTCTACAAGGACTCCAATGCCCTCCTCTCCAAGGACTCTGACGCCCCCCTCTCCAAGGACTCCAACAACCTCCTCTCCACAGACTCCAACACCCTCCTCTACAAGGACTCCAGTGCCCTCCTTCTTAAGTACTCCAAAGCCCTCCTCTCGAATCGAAGGACTCCAAAACCCTCCTCTCCAAGGACACCAACACCCTCCTCTCCAAGGACTCCATCGCACCCCTCCTTAAGGACTCCAATGCCCTCCTCTCCAAGAACTCCAACGCTTTCCTCTCCAAGGCCTACAGCGCCCTCCTCTCCCCCAAGGACTCCAATTACCTCCTCTCCACGGACTCCAACACCCTTCTCTCCAAGGACTCCAGTGCCCTCCTGCTTAAGGACTCCAAAGCTCTCCTCTCCAAGGACTCCAATGCCATCCTCTCCAAGGACTCCAATGCCCTCCTCTCCAAGGACTCCAATGCCCTCCTCTCGAAGGATTCCAATGACCTCCTCTCCACGGACTCCAAAGCCCTCCTCTCCAAGGACTCCAACGCCATCCTCTCCAAGGACTCCAACACCCTCCTCCTTATGGACTCCAAAGCTCTCCTCTCCAAGGACTCCAACACCCTCCTCCTTAAGGACTCCAATGCCCTCCTCTCCAAGGACTCCAACGCCCTCCTCTCGAAGGATTCCAATGACCTCCTCTCCACGGACTCCAAAGCCCTCCCCTCCAAGGACTCCAACGCCATCCTCTCCAAGGACTCCAACACCCTCCTCCTTAAGGACTCCAAAGCTTTCCTCTCCAAGGACTCCAACACCCTCCTCCTTAAGGACTCCAATGCCCTCCTCTCCAAGGACTCCAATGCTTTCCTCTCCAAGGCCTCCAACGCCCTCCTTGCCAAGGACTCCAACACCCTCCTCGCCGAGGACTCCAATGCCTTCCACTCCAAGGACTCCAACGCCTTCCTCTCCAAGGACTCCAATGCCTTCCTTTCCAAGGGCTCCAATGTCTTCCTCTCCAAGGACTCCAACGCAACTCCTCTCCAAGGACTCCAACGCCTTCCTTTCCAAGGACTCCAATGCCTTCCTCCATATTAACAAGACATGTGTCCTAGACTCTCCTGCATTCTTTGATGCTGAGGTTATTAAATTACTTGGGTGCAAATTGGTGTGGCCAGTCTGGGATTGACCAATGAATGTCCTGGTTTATGGAAAAATGTCAGATGTTTTAATGTTTTTCTTTCCAGGCGAGAGACCTCCCCCAAATTGGCGTATAATCATCAAGGCAAATACCATCTCCTCGCTGTTCTGTCTATCTAGAGACAAACGTTGCTGCATAAAGGGAAATAATGGATTTCCTGTGACGCACACTAGTACCCTCACCCTCATCAGCACTATTGCTAATGGTTCGATGGCAGTCACAGAAAGAATAGGGGAAAGCGTTGCATTCTTGTGAGATCCTTATATTTCATTTTAATAACCACTCTAGGGGACTGATACAAAAGAAAAACAAGGTGAGACGGGTAGCTCTCAATGTCGACCTTTCCTAGTAGCTATATAGAGCTGAATGCCTTCTCCGGTCTCAGATCTACCCCAGCCCCCACCTGTGGAGATGACATTCCCTCTGACATTAACGAGCCATTGATATTTCCTGATGCGGATCAGCCCGGAATAAATACTGGTTGGTCCAGTTGAGCAACCCACATAGCAGCGGCTGCATTCCATTCACAATCCCTAACATCTGTACTGTTGAGCGACAGGGAGCAGCGCAAACTGCAATAGGCCGGCTCTCGTTGGGTATTAACAGCACAGCAATATTACCCATTTAAATGCTTTCTGTAAGTCCCCCTCCGCCCCTGTCCCACTTCTCCCGTGTCCATTTGAACAGCTTGCAGAATTTTGAAGCCTGGACATCCATGTACATTTTATAAAACTCATACCCTGGCCTGTCCCACCTGCACCAAGATCGCAATTAGCCACCCCTATTTCATCACTCATGATATGCTCTTTCAACGCTGCCATGGTTTCCACGGGGATCCGGGGCAGTTCACTTCTATCAATGCAGAGCTCCAAATTATAGGGGTTGATGGGTATAAACTCAGCAAATGTTTGTTCATAAAATGCTCTAAATTACTTTCTGCATACCGGTCTCCCACGAGATGCAAATCCCACTTCCCTTTAAGTAGCTATGAAAAGCACACCACGCCAAGCCCCTCTTGTCCTCACCATTCCAATTTGTTTTCCATGTAATTATCCGTTTCAGAGGCCAATTTCTCCCTGAATGGCCGTCGACAATCAAGTCTGACTGAAATCTCCAGGAGCAAGCTTCATTCTGTCATGGGCATGCCATGTAGTCCCGATAGATGATCCCAAGGAGTTCTGGGAAGGCTGTAACACGCCATGGCCTGTCTGTCTATGTCTTTGTTTATGATCTAGGCGAGAGGATGGTGATAGATCACCAGTATGTGTCGTGCCTCCTGTCCTGCTGAAGATCCCTCCAGACATTCGTCAGATCCAGGAATTGCATATAGTCCTTTGCTTGGAATATTGCATGCAGTAGTCATTGAGATGTCGAGCACAAGGTCAAAGTCAGCTTCTAATGTGAGAGCTTATGCCAGCGATTCCTGACGGGTGTAGAAATGTTGGTCTTAAAATGCAAGGGTGTCCAAATTAGGACCATATATATGCATATTCACAAGTATTACTTTCTCCTCTTAAAGAATCCCCTTTATCAAAGCAGACCTGACATTCCTGCAAACCATGGCATGCTCAGTCACAAGCAAGTGACTTTTGTGAACCATTAGAGCCACCCTTTTCACCCCAGAATGAAACAAGTCTGCATACCTTGCTGCGCCCATGTAGCAGCAAACCTATCATCTTCCTTGGTAAGATGTGTTTCTGTAGTAGGGTAATGTCTCTACCCAAATGGGCCAGGACTTTGCATCGTTTGATTTTTGTTTTTTGTTGAGATCTCTAAATCTTTCAGGTTAGCATGTGTCTTAGTGTTCTGTCCACCTCCCCAGTCAGCGTGAACATGAACTTTCGACGCTGTGCATGTGACCACAGCTCCCGCCCTTCCACATGGTGTGTTGGAAGGATTGTTCTCGCTGTTGCTGTCTTATCCTGCCCTTGACTGCTCCGTCCATAACTACACCTCCTGCCTGTCAATTCACCCACTCCACCCTCACCTGTGCTCAAACTGCCAGATGACCCGTTGCCTATCCCCTCTATCACCTCCCCCTTTTCCCTAGTGTGTTGCACTAACAAGTAGACACAATGGCGTCACAGGGCCCACCCAAACGCACCCGATGGCTCCTATTGCTGCAAGCTGTTCTAATGTGATATCCTGCCACACCTTGACACACAACCTTTACCGTGCTGCAGACCTCAAACTTTGTACTCTCCACGAGCCATTGGTGAATGATTAGTGACTCTCGGTGAATAGTTGGTGTGCTGTGTGTCGCACCACACAGTTAGCACCGTCTTTGCCCGCTCCATTTACAACATCCAATCCTTTTAAGCCTCCCTGCTGCCCCACACCATACTCTCCAACTCACAGCCCATACTTAACCGAAGCAGAATAGTTTGGTGCTAAGGAACATAAACACACAGCTGGCAATTGTAAAGCACCTACAAGATTGGTCATAAGCATTGGAGTATCTCTTCATCCCCTCCTTTATCCTCCCCCCAACTAGTGTCCATATGGCCAAACATGCACAAAAAAACATTAAGTTCTCTGTCTACTGGGCCACGATAAAAACATTTTTTAACCATGAAGCCCTTTGTACGTGTTCATGGCACACTCCAACTGGAAGGCGCTAGGCTAATGGGAGCAATTGGGTCGCAGTCAGCACCAGCACTGAAGAATGGCCACAAGGCACAGTGCACACCTGGAGGAGGGAGTTAAAGGGGCAATGGGTATCAGCAATGGTGATCCAAAGGATGTAACCCATGAATTTCCCACAAGTCCATTAACCACCCACCCCTTAGCCACCCTCCTCAGGACCTCCCCGCACCCAATGCTGTAAAGAACCTGGGATGCACCATGGACGCTGATCTGACACTCTCTCACCACATTAACTGTGTGTCCAAATATTGCCATCTACACCTCTGCATTTTCAGATGCATTTTCCCTTACCTTTCCTACCCTCACAGAGACTGCAATCCTGGCCATCGTCCTCTCCCACCTTGACTATGTCAATTCCCTTTACCTGGGCACTATCGCATACCAACTTAGAAAGCTCAGACGGGTCAAAAACACTGCAGCTAGGGCCCTCCTGACCCTTGGCCTGAGAGAGCATATAACACCTGCCCTCTGTGTCCTCCACTGCACCCTGCCGGGCAACGGGCCACCTTCAAAGACATGTGCATCACCCACTGTGCCCTCCACAAGACAAGCCATGAATACCTTCAACAGAAACTCACCCATTACCATCCCAACAGAAACCTGAGATTAGGCACTGCTCTCTTCCTTGTGAGCCCTCCCTTCAAATCGACAAGAATAGGGGGGTCCTCGTTCTCTGTCCAAGCCCCCTCAATCTGGAACACAATTCCCTTTAGCACCTGACGCAGAGATTCACCTTGCATTCCGGAGAGCCCTAGAGAGCTGGCTTTTCCCTCCTGCATCCCAGTGGTCGAAGTGTACGAAAAGAAGTAGTCTAACTATCTTCCCTGCTGCCCTGCCCCCACTCCCCACAAACCCCATCACCACGCCCCCTCCCACATGCAATCCAAACCCCCAAACAAGCACGCCTGCTGTTTAAAGAACGTTCAGTGCAGTGCACCAAAGTGCAAGTTTCAACTTCTTCATACTCTTATTTTAAATCAAAACCATTCCAGAATAGTTTCTTTTTTAATAAAAGTAAATGAACAGTAAAACGTAATTTAAAAAAGTAGTGGAGCACCGCTTCCAACTGTCCCGCCTACTGCTGCAGCCTGACAAACCCATGTCATGTAATGTAATGTTATAGAAATGTATATAGCGCAACATCCGCCCAGTGGCATCTTGGTGCTAGGCTGCAATGACAGAGCGAGAAAAAAAATAAAAAGAGACCTAAAAAGAAGAGGACATGTGAGCAAAGATTAAAACATATGAGTTTTAAGCGAGCCCCTAAAAACAAGTAATTAACCATAGAACGGAGTGACAGAGGAAGGGGGTTCCATAGCACAGCTGCTGCGATCGAAAAAGCTCTACCCCGAATACGAGAGTATTTAGCTCGGGGAACAACAATCAGGCAGCCACTGGCAGGGCAGAGAGAGCGGGTCAGAACATACGGGCAGAATTTTGCCTGAAGATACTCTGCTCCACTGCCATGCAAAGCGTGGTGCACCAAACACAACGATTTAAATTGATATGATATGATATGATAAGTAATTTATAAAGTGCCTGTACACAAGTGTTTCTAGGCGCTACAAGACAAGGAAGGGGAAGACAGGGGAACAAAACAAATGATCTTACTAGGTGTTGTGTCCTTCAGATTGTGCAAGTACAAGGGAGAGGAGAAGTGCCAGGGGGAGGGAAAAGGAGAGTGCAAAGCAAAGCTCAAGCAAGTGCCGCTGGGGTGGCCGGTTCTAGATAAGTTCAGTTGGCAAGGGGCTGTAGGGTTGCAGATACAGTCCCTAGTGCACAGTAGGCCCAGAGGCAGTGCAAGGGGGCTACTGGTCATGAAGGAGCCTGGTCCCCTTAAGGTTCCTAGGGAGGCCAGGTAACCAGTTAGTGCAGTAGACCAGAACATCAGCAGGGGAGAGAGAGCGAGAGAAAGCAGAAGCAAATAGGAAGGTCTTGAGTTGCTGCCGGAACCTGAGGTGCTCCTGCTCAATTTTGAGAGATGCAGGGAGGCTATTCCAGAGGGAGGCAACAGACCATGAGAGAGAGCCACCCCCACTCTCTGTGTGGAGAAGCGTCTGACCCTCAGACAGTTGGAGGTGGTTGAGTGGAGGACTCGAGAAGGAAAGTGCTTAGGAAGAGAGAGTTGGATATGGTGCCGTCCCCGACCCCAGAAAGTCTTGTGGACAATGCAGAGGGTCTTGGATTTGATCCTTCCAGCCACCGGGAGTCAGCGGAGAGATTTCAGGGCTGGGGAGATACAATCCCTGGGCTTCAGGCCAAGGACAAGTCTCACAGAACTACTCTGGATTAATTGCAGAGGGCGAAGAGTAGAGGAAGGCAGATTTAGAAAGAGGCTGTTGCAGTAGTTCAGCCTGGAGAGAACCAGGGCTCTGGAGACAGTGAGCTTCTGGGGAAAAGTGAGAAAATGAAGAATATCTCTGAGGAGGTGCAGTGTGCAGTAGAACTTCTTAGAGACGTCCGTGATGTGAGGATAGAAGGAGAGGGTGGAATCGAAGATGACACCAAGGTTTTTTGCCTCGCAGGAAGGTGCAGGTAGAGGGCCCAGAGAGGATGGCCAGAGTGAAAGAGGGAACGTGGGGGGTACCAATGAGAAGGATCTCAGTGTTACTGGCATTCAGGCAGAGATCGTTGGAAGCACACCATTCCTGAATCGTAGACAGACACTCAGGAATGAACAACAGAGGAGAGGTAGAGATGAGATGGGCCAGAGGTGCCAAGTAAAAGTTGAAGAACCAGGATGAGAGGTTAGAGCACCTGGGAACACCACATGTGGAGAGAGAGGTGGTGGAGATAAAGGACCCCAGTTGGACCTGGGAGGGTCGATCAGAGAGGAAGAAGGTCAACCAGGCTAGGGCCTGATCCGTGATGCCCAGGTTGAACACGTTTGGCCACCGGATGCCCACCCAATGCCAGTGAAGGTGGCGCAAAACAGGCATGAAATGGGCACATCTAGATTTCCCTGTGGCAATTCTCGCAGATGAATTCTGCAGGACCTGTAGATGCGGAATCTGGTAAGCAGGTTGAGCCAGATAAAGAGAATTACAGTAATCCAGTGAAGATAGAACAAGAGAGGACGCCATTGGAGCTCTAAACTCAACTGGTTTTAAAGGGAGGACTTCATGCAAGACCTTCAACTGAAAGTATCCCTTCTGACAAACAGCCTTAATCTGGTTTTCAGCAGAAAGAGAGGCTGAGATTTGTACCCCTAGTTCACTCACAGCCGCCGCCGGAATAGGAAATGTGCACAGAGAGGGGGCCAAAAAGAAGGAGTCCAAATAGCCATACCTGAGGGGGTCCCACTACCAACAGCTTGGTCTTATCACCATTCAGCTTGAGTCAATTATTGCTCATCTTATCCCGCACAGCACCTAAACCTGAACGCAGTGTCAGCCTGGGAGAGATCAAGGCGCACAATGATTTGAGTATCATCTGTGTAGGAGTAACACAGGAAAACATGAGAGTTGATGCACTTGGTTAGAGGCTGGATGTAGATGTTAAACAGGACCGGGGAGATGGCAGACCCTTTAGGGAAACCACAAAGAAGAGAAACGGGAGTAGAACAAAACGGTCGAAGAGAGAGAAAGATTGAGTCCGGTCCAAAAGAAACAATGTGAACCAGGCCAAAATGGCACCTGAGAGGCCAGCGCCCTCCAGATGCTCCAACATATGACATGGTCAATCATGTCAAAGGCAACAGAGTGGTGAAGAAGGAATGTATGCTCCCACACCGCCCTGATCCTGCTGACACATCAGATTGTCAATAGCCGACACTAGGACCCCCTTCCGTGCCATGGCCAGGTCAAAAACCGGATTGAGAGGGATCAAAAAGGAAGGAATCTTCTAGAATAGAACTACCACAGGGACCCACCAAAGATTCTAGCAGTTTCATAAAAAAAGACAATAAAGAGATAGGACAGAAGTTATAAAGAACAGATGGTCCAAAGAAGATTTCTTAAAGACAGGAGTAACCAAAGCATACTTAAGAGTAGCAGGAATAGAACAGAGCTAAGTAAAATATTGACGGCCTGAATAACCACTGGGGCAGCCAGGGGCATAATGTCCTTCCATACCAAAAGAGTGATGGAATTCGCTGGAGGGGCAGATTTGAGTTTTGTAGTGTGTGCAAGGATGTCAATAGTAGAAAACACAGGAAAGGAGGACCGCAGAGTGGAGGAATTACGCATGCTGAGGACATCCTAAGGTGCTAATCCCCATCCTTATGTTCTGAATCTTTTCCACAAAATTGGAGGATAAAGAATCACATAGGTGTTGCAAAGGGAGAATCACTTCTACAGGGGGAGAAGGAAGAGAGCACACAACTCTATAGAGTTCTCTAGATTGATTAATAGAGACCTCAAACTGATGTGCAAAGTGAGTGCACTTAACTTCACAAATTGTTTTGTGATATGAGGCAGACATTTGTTGCCAGGCTAATTTAGCCTTGGGGTAATAAGTGGCTAGCCATTTTCGCTCTGCCTGTCTCAATTGGAGGTGCAGGGTCCGAAGAGTGGCATTAAACCATGGCTTAGATGGACAGACTCTATGTTAAGAGGACTTAAGCGGCGCAAAGAGGTTAGCAACCACCATGCCAGCTTGAGAGATGTGGCACACACACATTCATGCCACACATTGGGCTATTCAACCACCTCTCAGGTAGGCCGGGGCAGCAAAGAACATGCAAATGAAATATACCGAGCGACAGAGAAATTAAACTCCAGCAGACTAGAGGACAGAATCCATGCCACATTTATGAAACCAAGGAACCCGCCAGAACACACTGGTACGTATTACACTCCCTCCTCATGGACGATATCCGAAGGCAAGGCCATCCACCCGCACACACCTCTGCCCCCACATACCACTCTTAAGACACATTGCACAACACCTCTGCCATAAGAATGCAGCTATCCCCCATGACAAAAATATGGCCAAGCTGGACACATAATGAGTCTCCTGCATTTGCATACTCTCCAGACAATCACACAGCACCCATTCACATGCAAGCTCACCATGGGTAGCTATTAGGGACTTGGCTACCTCCTGATTACGTCTCTCATCTCTGACTGTCTGTCTGCCATCCAGGAGTGGTGTGCCGCCAATGATCTCTGCCTTAATGCCAGTAAGACTGAGATTCTCCTCATCGGCACACCAGCTCCCTCCTTTCCTGTCACTCTCTGGCCGGCCTCTCTTGGCCCTTTTCCTGCACCTACCTGTGAGGCTAAAAACCTTGGGGTCATCTTTGACTCCACACTCTCCTTCTCTCCTCACATGTCTGACGTCTCTAAGAAGTCACACTACCAGCTGCACCTCCTCAGAGGTATTCTTCCCTTCCTCTCCTTCCCCGAGAAGTTCACTGTCTCCAGGGCTCTGGTTCTCTCTAGGCAGGACTATTGCAACAGCCTCTTTCTAAATGTGCCTGCTTTTACTCTCCGCCCTCTGCAACTCATCTAGAATAGGACTGCGAGACTTATCCTTGGCCTCAAGCCCAGGGATCGTATCTTTCCAGGACTGAAATCTCTGCACTGGCTCGCAGTGGCTGCGAGGATTAAGTTGAAAACCCTCTGCATTGTCCACAAGGCATTCTGGGGCCTCAATACCTTCAACTATCTCTTCCTAAATATCTTCCTTCTCAAGCTCTTCGCTCATCCGCCTCCATCTCCCACAGGGTCAGTCGCTTCTCCAAGCAGCGAGTTGGTGGTAGATCTCTGTCTTCGGCTGGGGCCTCCCTCTGGAACAACCTCCCTGCATCCCTGAAACTTGAGGAGAACCATCTCCGGTTCCGAAAGCACCTCAAAACCTTCCTCTTTGCTTCTGCTTTCTCCCCCTCTCTCCCCTGCTGAACTCCTGGCTGAAACTGCACTGGTTGCCTGGCCACCCTCTGATCTCTGACCCAGGTCCCCTCTCCCACCAGTTGCACACCTGCACTGCCTCCCTGGCAACCTCCACACTTGGGGATTGTTTTTTGTATCCCTACAGTCCCCCACCAGCACTTGACACCTGTTGTCTGCACTTACCCTTGCACTTGCTACCAGCTGGCCGTACTTCTCTTATTGTTTATTTATTCTGTATATCCCATGTACTGCACTGTCCTCTACCCCCACCCACCCCGCACTTTTCCCCTTCCCCCTTCCCTTGCGCGAACTGAATGACACTTGTCCTAGTAGGATCAATGTCTCTGTCTTCCCTCTGTCCCCCCCTTGCCGCGTCGCGCCTTGACCCAATTGTGTATAGGCGCATTATAAATGCCGTATCATATCATATCATATCATACCCACCTTGTTATTGCCTAAAATGCACACACACATTCTAAACTCCTGTGATGAATTTCTCATAGCTTGGACTTCAGTCTCATGAGGGTGTTCACCTATAGCGCTTTGAGACCATACCAATAGGAAAAGGCGGTATACAAATGACATATGTGCAAAGCTATCATGTTTTCCATTTTATTGCATGAGAAAGCCATCTAGGTCTGGTTTTCCTTGGAACTCTGGGATCTGTAGTTCTAAATTTTAAGAAGAAATACAGAAACTAAATGTCCCCAAATTCCAAGGGAAAACAGACAATGGGCCTCATTATAAGATTGCCGGTCCGGAAACAAGGGTGCCGGTAAGCTCACCAGCACCCTTGTTTCCGGATCGGTAAACTGCAAGTCCGCCTGCCATGGCCGCTGTGCCCCACAGGTCTGACCCTGCCGGGCGCAGCAGACACGGTAGGCACACCGGTCACGGAAGCACCAGCACCGTTAGCAACAGTGCTGTGCTTCTGTGTCCCCACTCCCATATGGACTCTATGGGAACGGAGACTTACATTTTACTGGCGCCTGACTTCCCAAGCTGCCAGACTTGGAATCTCCCGGTGGCACCGGGAAGTCAAGGGTCGGTAAAATGTTACAGGTCCTGCGGCAACCCATTGGTAGAACCGGCAAGGTTACCACCGGACTCGTAATGAGGCCCAATATCTTTCTCACACATGGAACTTGGAAACTTGAGAACTCCAGTACATACCAACCGACCCTATTCCCATCTGAGGCATGCCAGTCCCGTCCGTGTGCATTTTGGCATGTATGCACTCAAATTGAGTGGAAAATGCGTGCTTATTCTGGTGTCAGGATTAGTCAGGCGAGTACAAAGGCAGCGAATATGGCAAGGGAAATGTGCACCCAGGAACAACGACTCAGGTATGCTAGAACCCAGGAGTGCAAATAGAGTGTGACATCAAAACCAATATATGAAAAGGGATGTGGGGTAAGCACCTGACCGCGAGGAAAGTCGGCAAGCACCTTACCCCCAATTGCTGTTACAGGTACTGACAGCGCTAAACCCACGTGGAGGGCCAGCAATGACAGGATCTGTGTACTAACACTCTTGATGGTATTACATAAGGGAACTTAAGAACTGTACTCACGAGGACGAGATACACCTCTTGAATGTCAGCTAGCCCACGAATCCTGTTGATGAATCTGGGACCCAGAAAAGGCTATAACAGCAATGGGAGAAGTAGGGAGGTCCAGAGGACAAGGGCTGAAGGCAGCCGGAATGAGGCAGGCTGCCGGGCAGGGAGCCCAGAGGACAAGGGCTGAGGCTGGGAATCAGCAGAGCGAGATCCGCTGCAATGTAGAGAGCCCGGCAGGGCAAGGGCGGAGACTGGAAGGCAGCAGAGCGTGATCCGCTGCTATGTGGAGAGCCCGCAGGGCAAGGGCGGAGGCTGGAAGGCAGCAGAGCGTGATCCGCTGCTATGTGGAGAGCCCGCAGGGCAAGGGCGGAGACTGGAAGGCAGCGGAGCGTGATCCGCTGCAGAAAACTAAATACCTAAGTTGGAATAGGGATTACAAATTAGTGGGGAAAACATAAGCATTCACACAGGAGCTAGCTACCACCGCACACCACACCTAATGATCAAATGGGAAATGGATGCAGAAGTGCAATGGAAAACATGGAATGGATCCTCTAGAAAGTAAGGATCAGGAGCAGGGAAAAACGAAATAACCTATGCAAACTTCTCCCTACCCCTCCAAGGAAAAGACAGGAAACTAAACTAAGAGGGAGGCTAAGGCAAATGGGTAACAGCAGCAAAGGACAGAGTCAAAGAAATATAGAACACAGACAAACTGGGCTGCATCTAAAAGGGGAAAGCACTGAGAATTTCTGCCTGCAAACAGGGGAAGACAAAAAGGGAAATCAAGGGAGCAGAAATCAATTAGCGCATGAATCCGAAATTCAGGGCGGAGGAAACAAGAAAACAGGAACAAGGAAGTAGGTACAAAGGCAAGGAACCAGGAACCAGGGACTAGTCAAAAACAGGAACGCTGCAAACGATGACCAGCGCTGGACTGAAGTGAGACTGAGGCTTTTAAAGCTGTTTAACGAGCACACGCCTCAGGTGTGCTGACTGCTGCACCTGCAGCCACAGGTGTTGCCTATCCTCCACCCAACCTTGTCCTGCAAGGGTGGAGGTGGAGCAGTGGGCCAGGCATTCTGGGAAGCACAGTCATTTGGTTAAAGAAGCATGCTGGCTGCCAAAAACCTGGAATGGATCCGGAAGGGAAGTAGTTTGGAAAATAGGGATTTAGCGCTCCCAATTCATTACAGCACTGTGGCATTAGGTTCGGAGGAAATGTCCAGCAAGGAATAAGCCCCAAAACATGCCCCCAAGTGGCGGGAACGGGAGCGAAGGGAGCGAGTCGTGACATCTGGTTGGACTCAGCAGTGCACCCATACCTCATGCACTCTAAATTTTGCCAGAGCAAGGTAGCTTCTAGAACTTTATAGATCACCTTTCCTAAGGAATTAAAATATGTTAATGACAAAGCACCGGAGCACTAGCAAAGGATTATTTTTTCCAAAAGCTACTTCTGATGTCACTGCTGCTTCAGTGAAGCTGAGGCTGTCCCCTCCAAGGCCCCCTCTTAACTATTCGTGCTTGTTTCTTATGGGACAGGCCCCAGAAGGGGCAGTCACTGCTGCCCCTTTTACAGTGCTGGAAATTGAAACAATGTGAAGGGGGATCGCACAAGAGCTGGGGTGGCGGCAGAGTTTGGAGGGGATAGAGTTGGCATTTGACCTATGCTCAAAGGAAATGTTCAAAATAAAAGTTTCAAAATTGGCCAATTTCTTTCATGCTGCTTCTTTTCAAACTCCACACTGTACATTAATTCCACTTGAAATCACTTCCTTGGCAGTGGTGCATCCCAAATACGGTTGGTAATGCAGTGATATTTAGTACATTAAGGGATCCATAGAGGCTCTACAGTAGTAGGTTAAAGGGGAAGCTCAGCAAGTTGAGAGACCGTTGCTGAGATGTTGTAAATTCAAAACTGGTTGTTGATCGTATGACTTTTTGCAATTCCTTATAAAAAGTACAAGTGCTATAAAATGTTTTTGACCAGGATGGCCAGGGTGGTCGCTTGCTTATATTCAGGGCGGAGGTGGGGGTATTTCTGCTTCTCTAGTGAAAATCAAAAGTTGGCACCCAGGAACCCACAGTTTAATTTCCTAATAACGGCTGACAGCACAACAGTAACTTTTATTTGTGATTGATCAGTTTGACAAGCATATGACATCTTTATAAATATAACCTGTGATAAAACACAAAGGAAGGGGCACAACAATTACAGGGTATTTGTGTGATAGTCCGACAAAAAAAGGAAACACCTTTCAAACAAAACTTGTGAATGCAAGTTTAAGCAGCATTTTTGACTTTGGAAACAACTATTTCTGGGCGAAGGAGGCGCAGGCAATACCTGCAAGAGCAAGCCCGTGCTAGGAGCACTGGAAGGCCCAGGATTGAGGCCTATAGCACAGGACTGCTGTAAAATCCAGGAGGGGGTTTGGAACTCACTTATGGTGCTCGTGCCACATGTGGCGGCCATCCAGCATTGGTGAGTGATAAAGCCAATCCCTGAGAAGGGGGAGAGAACAGTAAAGAAACTCAGTCATCGGCTTACCCAGTGGATGGTGCTCGTGCCCCAGTGGCGGCCATCAGAGAGAGGGAGCTGTCAGAAGACGCTACTCTAAAGCGACTACCCCACTAAACATCATGTCGGGCCAAGATGACGGACAGGGAGCACAGGCTCAAGGGAATGGGCCCCCAGCGCCAATAGCACCAGCACCTGATCATGCCCCGTACCAACTACCGGACACACTGGCAGCTAAGATGCCAGGAAGGAAGATGAGTGGGCACCATTTGATTATACGTCCACGTGTTTCAAATATTTGAAATTCTTAAACAAAGCAATACGTTTGTTCCAATAATTTGTGTCTAAATATTCAGAAGGGAGCTGGCTGAGACGAATTTGGAGAAACCCAAACTCAAAATACATGTGAGGCATAAGACCAAGTGAAATACAGGGTCACACAGCCGCTCTCCAAAGGACCCGATCCGGGTGTATGAGTAGTCCAAAACTTCTTTGAAAAAATATATATACTACAAAGTGAACAAAAAATTATCTTTTGATTGAAAAAACTAACAAAAATATTAAGATTCAATTGTTTTTCAAGATGGTTTTATCCACAAGAATTCTATCAAAAAAATAAGTCTCATAAAAAAATGAGAGATCACTAATGCTTTCTTAGTGAGGAAGAAATCGCCACATTCGCTTTTTCAATCAGACCAATAAATTGCCAATGCATTTCGGAATTCAATTTCCTTCATCAGGGCAGGTCTACAGGTCATGTATATGGGTACATAAATTTAACAATAATAAAGAAAACAGTTCATCATGGTACAAAAAAACCATCACATAATAGTGCAAAAAAACACATGTTATAATATCAATTACATACCATTCAGTCGAAGTCGCAGAAGAGAGTGCAGAAGTAAGTGAATAGGGTAGAAAAATAGAAGAAAAGAGAAGAATAAGGCTCTGTATGATATCCATGGAGAATAGAAAATGAATGCAGAAAGCATTTTACCTGAGTATGTGAACTTGAATACACAGAGTGTGGCGTAGTGCATGTAAAACATGTAAATATCAGAAGCTGCCTGACGTGAATCAGCGCAGAAATCCAGCCGTCAGAAGATTGGCTGCAACCAAAAAGTATACGAGTTTGAGGGCCGGTGAAGTCCGTGATTGAAAACAGAATTACAACGTTAACCGCGCTTACCGTGTGCAGCGCGGGGGACAGGAGTTCTCCTCTTGCTGTCTCGCGTTCGACTGTGGCTTTCGCATCGAAGCGTTGCTGAGGCAACGCTTCCATTTATTACCACGTGATCGCAAAGCCGCCCAGATGGGCGCGCGGTCACAATTGCAAGGCTGCTATGGAGCCAGTAAGCTGATGCTGAGAGGATTCAGACATTTACCTGATCTAGTACACTGGCAGCTAAGATGCCAGGAGCATTCGATGTGACAGACACCAGCAACATGGGTCCCAGGTGGACCAAGTGGATCAGAGACTTTGATCTATACATGGGAGCCACAGGGCCCGTTGCAGACGCCAGGCAAGTGTGCCTCCTGAAACTGGCCGTAGGATCCGCCACTCGAGACATCATTGATGAATTGCCCCAGGACTCAATCCAGGACCTCAAAGACGCGCTAGCAGCGTATTTTGCACCGCATACCAATGTAGATTATGAAAGGCACCTGTTTCATAGCACCAAGCAAGCCAAAGGGGAAACCATGGACGCATATGTGATGCGACTACGCACCAAGCTAAAACACTGCAAACTATTCAAATACTGAAGCCCTGAGCTCGCAAATCATCTCAGGATGTGAATCGCAAGCATTCTGCAGGAAGCTGCTGCAAAAATCCAGCACGCTGGAGGAAATCCTAGCGCTGGCAAGAGTTGAGAGAGCCATTGAGTCCCAAGTCGAGAGTTTTGGCAACACCACCACAGGGGAAACCCTAAACAGACTACAACCAGAGAGGAAGACCGAAGAGCACTTCTGCTATAAATGCGGGTTCGAATACCCACATGACGGGACATGCCCCGTAGTCGGACAACGCTGCACCTCGTGTGGCGAAGAAGGCCATATCAAAGCTGTATGTAGGCTGTTCCGAGACCGAGGGAGAGACCGACTCAAAGACAACCTGACCCGTTCAAGAGGCCGATACGGAGCATCATCAAACAACAACCCAGCCCCAAGCGCACTGACCACCTCGACACAACCTGCAAGTGAACCGAGAGACAGAGACTCAGGTAAAGATCCGCAGAAAAGGAGAGAAAGAAGAAGGTTTGTGATGCGTGCAAGACCCGAGCGCAGATCGAGGCACCATGTCCGATACCTGGTGGAGCAGTCCCCCACAGATTCTGACCCCAGCTTATCGGGGAGTGACCCGAAGAAGAAGGCCTACGTGTACGCTCTGGATAACCCCACCGCAACAGCGCACAGCCCGACATTCATCATTAAACTGCAAGAGAGGCCAACAGAGTTCCTGTCAACAGGCAACGGTCAACGTGGTGATTGAGAAGTCTACGCTGATCTCCCACAGAAACCTAAGTTAAGCCCAGCAACCGTTGACATATATGCATACGGGGCCATACGGGGCCAAGACACCCCTGAGGTGCCTCGGTCAGTTCAATGCACTCTGTCGGTACAACAGCCACGAAATGCGAGTGCCAAAACACGTTCTGGCCACTGAGGCCGACAGCGGTTGTGTTCTAAGCTTTAAGGCAGCTGCTGACATGGGATTAATACATATCCTATATAACATCATGGTCCATAAGTACATAGACCCAATAGAGATGATAAACAACCTGTATCCCAGAATATTGAAGGGAATTGGCAAGCTCAAGAACAGACAAGTTAAGCTCCATGTGGACGAGGCGGTACCCCCAGTAGCTCAACCCTATCGCGGGATTCCAGTAAATATCCAAAAGAAGGTTGAAGATGAGCTCCAAAAACTACTGCAACATGACATTATTGAAAGAGCCACAGGACCCACCACATGGGTGTCCCCTATTGTCTCAGTCCCCAAAAAGGGATCTGATGCCATAAAACTGTGCGTGGATATGCGACGCCCGAACCATCCTGATGTTCGCCTCATATCTTCTACGGCAGCCCATCACATCATACCCGCTCTAGACCACATGTTCTCGGCATATGGAGTACCCAAGGTACTTAAGACAGACAATGTACCCCCATTTTGTGGCCATCAGTTTGCTCAGTTTGCAGACTACCTTGGATTCCACCACAGGAAGATCACTCCCTTGTGGCCAAGCCAACGGGATGATCGAGCGATTCATGGCAAACTTGAAGAGAGCTCTACAGATCGCCCGGCTGACAGGGCAGCCGTACGAACAAGTCTTGAACCAGAACCAATTTATGAGGGACTACAGAGGGACACCGCATAGCACCACAGGGAAGACGCCGGCTGAACTCATGTTTGGACGAAACATACAGACACGCCTTCCCCAGGCCGAAGTGATCAACCCACCTCCCACTCTAGACCCGGAGGTACGGGAACGAGATGAGGCAGCCAAGTCCTGAATGAAGGAGTATGCTGATACTCGCCGGCAGGCACAGGCATCTCAAATAGAGGTGGGAGACGTTGTGGCAGTCAAACAACCGCTAACAAACAAACACACGTCAGCCTTTCGTAAAAAACACCTACTCGACACACAAAGGAAGGGCTCGATGGTCACTGCTCAAGGGATGGACGGATCCATCACAAGGAACTCATCCCACTTCAAAGAACTTCCACAGTTAGGAGCGAGGCGCCTGAGTGGGCGGGTACAGGCCCCCATCGACTATGAGTCGGACGATCCTTATCAAGGAGATCAGTGGGACTCGGAGGAATCGGAGCAGGAATTGGGGAAGGAAGTTGCAGAGACCAGACCGTCTCCAGGGCGGAAACAGGCCTGCCCTCAGAGGGCCAGGAACAGACCTCGATGATGGATTGAGGAAATGGACTAGAGGCCCAACAGACCGTTGCCTGTTGCAAAGAGTCTGGTGACTGTTTAAAAAGGGGAGAGATGTCATGTTGATTCTCCAGGACAATGGGGAGGGGGGGAGCAGAAGAAAGGGAAGTGACGTGGGAGGGGGTGGGGGGAAAGGGGTAAATTTCCAGTTGATGTGTGGAGTTACAATAAAGAAGACGTTATGAGCAACGTTCCGTGTCTGCCTGATTAATGCTGCGACATCCTGCGCATAGCGTAGACCCAGCCACAACATTGTCCAGGGCTGAGGTAGGCTGGGTCCGGGATCCGGCCAGTCATCTGAGGCCGGATCTCTGACACGGCAAGAGCCGGTCCATTGCATTGACCAGCACTGCGCTTCCCATCTCCCCTTAAACATGATTGACCTGTTTCCCGTGTAATGTGCACCAACTGCTAACCCCTCCCTCCCGCCTGCACTAATGCAACGTGCTGCAGATTCTCTGACTTATTAAACACTGCGGCGACGCACCTTCACCCCATCACCTGCACTGACTAACCTTTAGGGCTTCTCTGCATATTAGTGCACTAGCAGCGGAATCACAGGGATATGCAGGTTTATGGGCTTCCTGCTGCATGTTAGCTTTTTACTCTGAAACAGAAGGAGAGGCTGACCAACCCAGTTCTCCTCCTGTTTCTGAATAAAGAGACATCACACAGCAGGTGAAGCCGAAATGCTGCGACGTCAGGTGTCAGCATTTCCGACTGGAAAAAAGAAAAGGCATCCAAAAATATGACACCTGCAGGCAATCGTGTAACTGTGCAGCGCTCGGCTAAATGGTTGCCTGAGAGCTCGTCGTGGCTGGGGCTAGTCTGGGTGAGCCCCGGCAGGGGCCCCGCTCGGGATCCCATCTCAGAGACTGGTGGGCCTTGGCCCAGGCTAGCCCCGGTCCACTTAAAGCAATGGGTTTTGGGCTGGTTGATGCAGTAATGGGTGAGCATAGCCATAGGGATTTGCATGGCCATGGGCAGGGAATAGGTGGGCTTATAACCAAACAACATCTACACTGTGTGGCCCTGCTCATATGTCATTCTTGTGTGTCGCTCGGCATATGCCCTGCCTCCCTATCTGTGAAAATCTGTACTCAAATACAATAGTTTGGGATTTATAGATGTCATATCTATTAGCCCAAACTAACTAGACTGAGTGATCGTTTCCTGCAGGACAAGAACAGTGGCGTACCGAGCGGGGTGGCGGGCGGTGGGCAGCTGCCCCCATGTGGCTCTTTCAATAGCCAGACAGGAACATTTGCAGCGGGCCACCCCTTCTGCTCAGCACTCTCATGTCCTGGCAGCAGGACACCTTTCCTATTCTGCACCTTCATTGTCAATGAGGGTGCAGAAGAGAGAGGTGCCCCTCTGCCAGGACCATGTCCCGGGGAGTGCTGGGCAGCAGAGCAGCTCTCCTGAGAACCTGACAAGTTGCTCTGTGTCAACAGAGCATTACAATGTGAGCCATTAGGCCAGTGGTCTTCAAAGTTTTTTGGCCGGGGCCCCCCGGTGCAAAATTTGGGCAGGCAGGGACCCCCCAAAAATGCCAAATGGACAGTATGTATGATATGATATTATAGGTTATTTATAAACCTGAGGTTTCTAAGCGCGGACTCGGGGATCAAACCTGTGTTGCTTCGTGTCGTCTTGCTACCAAGGCAAGCACGTTGCCGCTGAGCTGTCCTCCTGGGCTGTCACCACTATTACATGCTGTCACCACACCCTACTCTCAGTATAGTCCATGGGCTCCCCCAACTGCTCCCATCACAGTCCCTGGGCTCTCCCTACCCCATCACACACCATGGGCTTTCCCCACCCTGCTCCCACCACTATCCCATGGTTCCCGCCCATCCTGCTCCCACCACAGTCCCTGGGCTCCCCCCATCCCATTCCCAACACAGTCCAAGGGCCAGTGGCGGCTGGTGAATTTTTGAAGTGGAGGGGCATAACTATTTCCTCCAAAAATGCCTACGCGACCGAGCGCAGTGAGGGAGCCTGAACCAATAAATGGGGGTTTGGGGGGTTTTCGTCTGTGATTTTTTTTTAAAATAATGGCTAAAATGTTGCATTGTAGAGCATTGTAGAGCATACTTTCAAAAAAGAAATGAGTAAATATCCAAACAGTTTGCAATTGGTGCTGGGGGGGCCCTGGTGGCAGGCATGACATGTTTTACTGGACATCTATGAAAGATGTCCAGTAAAAAAATACCATCCCTGTCCCCTGGGCCCCACTGGGCCTAACACAATCAACATGATTATGTGTGTATGCAAGGCATTGGAGTGCCAAGGGGGAAAGCATGGTATTTTTGATCGGACATCTATGATAGAAATCCAGTAATAAAATACCATCCCTGTTCCCTGGGCTCCACAGCACCTCAGAAGGAGAGCTGATTTTGGTAGGTGGGTAGAGGGATTGTGCAACAAAGGCATTTAGGCATTTTTAAAATGCCTTTGTTGTACAACCCTCCTTCCCTCTCTATCCACCACTTGCCAAAATCAGCTCAATAGACCAAAACAAACTAACACACACATTCATACAGCAATCTCTCTATCATTCACACAAGCATCCATCACCATACACTCACTCATAACACAAGCATACACACATCCATACACATGTTTAAATTTAAAGAAATGAACATAAACGTACCTTCTGCAGGGGTCTGCGTGTGAGTGCTGAAACACCCTGCTCCAGGCTGCTCTGTCCGTTTGTGCGAGGAGGCCCAGCAGCTCCTCCTCGCACATACAGACATTCAGTGCCCAAGTCAGCATTTCCAATGAGCTATGCAATGCTGGCGAAGAAAACCGCCACAGCCTTGCATGGCTCAGTGAGCATGTGCGGCTCGGGCCCTGAACTGAACTGTCAAAGGGAAATAGTGTTTCCCTTTGACAGTTCAGCTAGCCCAGGAGCACTCCCTCAGCTGGAAAAAACTGCTGAGGGAGAACTCATTGTTTCGCTGGGCTGGCTCCTTAGCTCCTCCATAATGGGTGAGGGGGCCACTGTGTGAGCGCCCCCTTGACATTCTGGATGAGGCACCAGGCTCGGACTAGCCTATAGGGTCAATAGGGCAATGCATGCATCAAAAATGTAAAATGCTAGTTTGAGCCATTTAAAATGGGTCACCTTTTTGGCCAATGTGGGCCAGTTTGATGAGTTACTTTACTATGCAGTTAGATTTTGACCATCGAGCAGTTAGTAATTTTGACCATTGTTGCTGAATAAATATTCTTTAAATATCACAATTTACTTACATTTTAACACAAAGCACCCCCTTGGGTACTATTCAAACAGTCTGTGACTAAAGCATATCCATTTAAAGCATATCCATTTACAACTGCGGGTCCCTTTTTCATTGGTGCCTGAGACAGTTTCATGCTTCTGCCCGACCATGTGAGCCACCCAAGCCATTTCTTCCAATAAAAAAAAAAACAAATGTTTTTTTTAATTTCATGCTGTCTTCTCACGGCCCCCCAGGGATGCGGCCGTAGCCCCCTGCGGAGCCGCGCCCCAGTTTGAATCGCGCTGCATTAGGCACTGATGGGAGGAAGGGGACACTATTAGCAGGGACTTCTGTTCCTTAAGTAATGTGAAAGGGGTAATCAGAAGTGGAAAGGGTGCATAATGCTGTGTGCTTTATGAAATAATGACTGTGGCTTTAAAACCCAAGGGGGATTTGTAAGGTTCACATTAATCTCCATGATGCTGGTGTGACTTTGCATGCAGGATGGGGAGAGTACAACTAAAGCCATACTCTTATTATATTTCTATGGCGATGTATGTGGTGTAAAATATATGTAAATTAGGAGATGTGCATGTATTTTGCCCCACACAGCATGGACTGAGCTCTAGTAGATGAGTTTGCAGCATCTGTAACTGTCCTGCAGTTTTTTTTAGTTTTTTGTTATATGTGTTAAAATGGCATCTGACACACATTTTACCAAAATAGTTGATTTGGGGGTGGGGCCTTTGGGGGCACGAATGCGACGTATGGAATCGCGCGCACTGCATTTGGGGGGAAAAGTAGCAAGATGTTTTTCGTGGCCACTCTTGCAATGCTGGATACTCCCCGGGACACGAGGTGTTGCATGGAAGCTGTTTAGACACTGCCTTTGATGAGGAGTGGAAGACTTCCCAGGATAGATGTCTTTGTTGTCTCTTGCCAGAGAGCTTGGCTTCCCAAGTAAACGCCAAGGTACTAAGGTGTCTACATCTCTTTCTTTTTTTGTGGCGATTTTGGCATTGCGTCACAAGTGTGCATAGTCGTTTCAAAGTGTAAATTAATCTATGTCGTCCGGATCTTGTTTCCAACCCTGGGCGTCATGTAAGGGAGATGCGTCATTGGTTTGTGACACGCAAATCTGGCCACCACATTAGGTACACAATTCACACTACATCCATACCTGCCTAACCTCCGGAATTTTTCCGGAGACTCCGGAATTTTAAGCATTTCTCCGGGTCTCCGGAAAAATCCCTTGAATCTCAGGAATTTTGAGATTCTTTCCGGGTCCCGTCATATTCTCCACCTGATTGGCTGCCGCCGGTAGCCAATCAGGTGGAGAATATGACGGGACCCGGAAACGGCGCGAAATGTTCGTGCCTACTGCCTGCAACACTGTAATAATAGTGCTTCCAATCTATGTCATTGGATTGTAAGCAGTATTATTACGGTGGTTGTGCCACGTTCATTTTACTTACCATAGCACTGAAAATCATTCATTCAGTGCTATATTCAGCAAAATGAAGGCGGCGCCGCAGCCGAAATAATGCTGCTTTCAATCCATGTCATTCGATAGAAAGCAGCATTATTTCTGCTGCGGCGCCGCATTCATTTTGCTTACTATAGCATTGAATGAATGAATGGTTTTCAGTGCTGTGGTAAGCAAAATGAACGTGGCAACGCCGCCGTAATAATAGTGCTTTCCATCCAATGACATGGATTGAAAGCACTATTATTGTAGCCTTCATTTTGCTTACTATAGCATTGAAAATAATTCATTCAATGCTATATTAAGCAAACTGAAGGCGCCGATGCCGCAATAATAGCGCTTTCAATCCAATGACATGGATTGAAAGCACCATTATTTCGGCGGCTTTGCTTACCATAACATTGAATTAATTATTTTCAATGCTATAGTAAGCAAAATGAAGGCTACAACAATCAGGTTTACCTTTTTGAAAGGTGGGCGGGGCGTGTGGGCGGAGTCTTGTGTGGATGTGGGCGGGGCTTAATTCTCAGGAATTTTGATTTTCAAATGTAGGCAGGTATGACTACATCACGCTCTTGTGAAATCTTTATATTTACATTTTACAAAGGCAATGCATACATTTCAGTGCTCATAACTCGAAAAAAAATCGTCTTGGCAAAACGACAAAAAACGGGGGCTCCTCCTCATTGTATACACGCAGCGACTTAAGCAATAGAGCCAAGTAAGAAGGAGTCAAGAAAAAACGGCATAGTCGCTACATGAGAACACGGTACCTTGGCACGCAGCCCAACCTAGGGAACCAGTCTTCAGCGGAGGGCTGGGCAATCGCTGATCCCCGCTTCCTGACTCTTTCCTGCTGCACATTGAAGGCGGGTAGCACACAGGGACTGGGGCAGACGGGGCTCTCCTGGCACGGACAGCCACAGCAGCCGAGGCGCACAAGGCAAACGGTAAGGAGAACGAACGCTGCTCTCAGCATGGCGTTTCACATAGCGCTTCGCGTTCCCGTCCTTCGACTTCTAGGGATTAATAAGTGTACTTTATCCCCAGGGGCGCGACATAACCTACATGGGTTTCTAACCCTCCAAATGTTGGGAGAGGCCCTGACGTCAGAGATGGCGGGCGAGGGGCAAACCTATTTGTGTGGGGGCTATTTAACTTCCTTAGGCATTCTAATCTGACTATTCACGTGCCCCTTCAATGTCACAAGCAGTTAACTCTTCCATTTACATCTGAAATCACGCAGGACTGCTGCGAAAACGATCAGTTGCCTGTCCCCTCTCCACCCTTCCAATCGCCCCCCCCATGCAAGTAGAGAAGGGGTAGGAGCCGAATGTGACATGTGGCACATGCCACAGCGTGCCACAGCATGCCACCAATCTCTGGACTGGCTGATGGAAAATGTGCAGTTTTAAGAAGTTCAAACATATTGTACAAGTGAAAAATACCCTCTCAATCATTGTGGGATTGTTTTATATTGAAACACTTTCAGCAAATGCATAGTTTAAGTACTTATCATGCCACAGCATGTCACCAATCTCGGTACTATCTGATGTCAAATTTGCTTTTTAAATGACTTTTAAGACATTAAACAAGTGAGTAAAAAGCCTCACAATCATTTTGCGATGTTAATAAATCAAATAAAAATATAAAAAATGTGGATTCTGACTGCAGCCAAGAACTTTCAACCCCATGCACTATAGTCTGCAGCTCTACAGGTGCACCAACGCTTTATATTGGAAATCTTTGGTGCTAGTTTTTTTGACCTATTCAAACAGCAGGGCCCCACAGTCCCTTTTCAGTGTCAATTCTAACGTGGCATGCCACCTAGATATGTCTTATATCTCCTTCAAATCAGTGTTTTCATTGCTTCAAAATTACTTCAGGCATCTCACCTCTTAGTCTCTTGTCTTATGTTTCATGCCTTTCAGCAATTGAATGTTTGGAAGCACTTGGAACTCCAGCATGCCACAGCATGTCACCCCTCTCGGGACTAGCTGATGTCAAATTTACTGTTTAAATGACTTTTAAGACATTAAACAAGTGAGTAAAAAGCCTCACAATCCTTTTGCGATGTTAATAAATCAAATAAAAAAATAAAAAATGTGGATTCTGACTGCAGCCAAGAACTTTCAACCCCATGCACTGTAGTCTGCAGCTCTACAGGTGCACCAACGCTTTATATTGGAAATCTTTGGTGCTAGTTTTTATGACCTATTCAAACAGCAGGGCCCCACAGTCCCTTTTCAGTGTCAATTCTAACGTGGCATGCCACCTAGATATGTCTTATATCTCCTTCAAATCAGTGTTTTCATTGCTTCAAAATTACTTCAGGCATCTCACCTCTTAGTCTCTTGTCTTATGTTTCATACCTTTCAGCAATTGAATGTTTGGAAGCACTTGGAACTCCAGCATGCCACAGCATGTCACCCCTCTCGGGACTAGCTGATGTCAAATTTACTGTTTAAATGACTTTTAAGACATTAAACAAGTGAGTAAAAAGCCTCACAATCCTTTTGCGATGTTAATAAATCAAATAAAAAAATAAAAAATGTGGATTCTGACAGTAACCTAGAACTTTCAACCCTATGCACTGTAGTCTGCAGCTCTACAGGTACACCAACGCTTTATATTGGAAATCTTTGGTGCTAGTTTTTATGACCTATTCAAACAGCAGGGCCCCACAGTCCCTTTTCAGTGTCAATTCTAACGTGGCATGCCACCTAGATATGTCTTATATCTCCTTCAAATCAGTGTTTTCATTGCTTCAAAATTACTTCAGGCATCTCACCTCTTAGTCTCTTGTCTTATGTTTCATGCCTTTCAGCAATTGAATGTTTGGAAGCACTTGGAACTCCAGCATGCCACAGCATGTCACCCCTCTCGGGACTAGCTGATGTCAAATTTACTGTTTAAATGACTTTTAAGACATTAAACAAGTGAGTAAAAAGCCTCACAATCCTTTTGCGATGTTAATAAATCAAATAAAAAAATAAAAAATGTGAATTTTGACTGCAGCCAAGAACTTTCAACCCCATGCACTGTAGTCTGCAGCTCTACAGGTGCACCAACGCTTTATATTGGAAATCTTTGGTGCTAGTTTTTATGACCTATGCAAACAGCAGGGCCCCACAGTCCCTTTTCAGTGTCAATTCTAACGTGGCATGCCACCTAGATATGTCTTATATCTCCTTCAAATCAGTGTTTTCATTGCTTCAAAATTACTTCAGGCATCTCACCTCTTAGTCTCTTGTCTTATGTTTCATACCTTTCAGCAATTGAATGTTTGGAAGCACTTGGAACTCCAGCATGCCACAGCATGTCACCCCTCTCGGGACTAGCTGATGTCAAATTTACTGTTTAAATGACTTTTAAGACATTAAACAAGTGAGTAAAAAGCCTCACAATCCTTTTGCGATGTTAATAAATCAAATAAAAAAATAAAAAATGTGGATTCTGACAGCAGCCAAGAACATTCAATCCCATGCACTACAGTCTGCAGTTCTACAGGTGCACCAACGCTTTATATTGGAAATCTTTGATGCTAGTTTTTATGACCTATTCAAACAGCAGGGCCCCACAGTCCCTTTTCAGTGTCAATTCTAACGTGGCATGCCACCTAGATATGTCTTATATCTCCTTCAAATCAGTGTTTTCATTGCTTCAAAATTACTACAGGCATCTCACCTCTTAGTCTCTTGTCTTATGTTTCATACCTTTCAGCAATTGAATGTTTGGAAGCACTTGGAACTCCAGCATGCCACAGCATGTCACCCCTCTCGGGACTTGCTGATGTCAAATTTACTGTTTAAATGACTTTTAAGACATTAAACAAGTGAGTAAAAAGCCTCACAATCCTTTTGCGATGTTAATAAATCAAATAAAAAAATAAAAAATGTGGATTCTGACAGCAGCCAAGAACATGCAACCCCATGCACTACAGTCTGCAGTTTTACAGGTGCACCAACGCTTTATATTAGAAATCTCTGGTGTTAGTTTTTATGACCTATTCAAACAGCAGGGCCCCACAGTTCCTTTTCAGTGTCAATTCTAACGTTGCATGCCACCTAGATATGTCTTATATCTCCTTCAAATCAGTGTTTTCATTGCTTCAAAATTACTTCAGGCATCTCACCTCTTAGTCTCTTGTCTTATGTTTCATACCTTTCAGCAATTGAATGTTTGGAAGCACTTGGAACTCCAGCATGCCACAGCATGTCACCCCTCTCGGGACTAGCTGATGTCAAATTTACTGTTTAAATGACTTTTAAGACATTAAACAAGTGAGTAAAAAGCCTCACAATCCTTTTGCGATGTCAATAAATCAAATAAAAAAATAAAAAATGTGGATTCTGACAGCAGCCAAGAACATTCAACCCCGTGCACTACAGTCTGCAGTTCTACAGGTGCACCAATGCTTTATATTGGAAATCTCTGGTGCTAGTTTTTATGACCTATTCAAACAGCAGGGCCCCACAGTCCCTTTTCAGTGACAATTCTAACGTGGCATGCCACCTAGATATGTCTTATATCTCCTTCAAATCAATGTTTTTGAGGGCCTAATTCTCGGAGGAGCTGGGAGGACACGTCCTCACGCGTCCTCTGCTGCTCCCGTAATGCGCGCCGAGCGCGCGGGGGCGGCCCTAGTGTCCGCGGCCGAGATCTCGCGAGAGTTGCGGCTCTCGCGATATCTCTACACACCTCCCCCTGATAATGCAAAGGCAGTTCATTGCAATACATAGTCATTGTATCTCACCGGTCTTCTGTGTTCTCTTCTTGGCCGGTCACTTTTCTCGCTGTGGGCATCCTGATGTTCCAGTTCTCGTTCTGCTGTGGGTGCATCCGGTTCCAGCTCTGTTTCTTCCCTTTCTCTGTCATCATTCTCTGGCTCACGTTCTTCTTCTCGCTCGTGGTCCATTCCTCCTTCCGCTTCTGATCTCTCCGGGGTCCTTGCTCTCTCTTGTCTCTTCTGGAATAGGGCTACTCTTTCCAGGTTCCAAGTGCGCCCGTCTTCGGTGCGGACGTGGTTGATTCCTCTGTGAACCACTTTTATGGGTCTGCTGAACCGAGAGCCCGTGATTTGATCCTTTGTCGGTAGTCGTATTTTGATCCAATCTCCCTCTCTAACGTCTGACGCTTGTTTAGTCCTTCTTCTTCTGTCACTCCATGTTTTCATGCGTGCTTAGCTGTTTTCAATTCTCCACACCACCTCTGACATGTCTACTTCTTCATCTTCTCTTACTTTAGTCAACCATGGTGGTATAAGCGTTGAAGCTGCTCTACTCCCTCTCAACATTCAAAACGGGGATATTTGAGTGATCCCGTTGGGAGTAAGCCTGTGGGCCGCTATGGCCTCTTTAGTTGTTTTGAGCGGGTCCATTCCGGAAGCGGTTGCTAGCTGGATAGCACCTTTTATAAACCTGTTGGCTCTCTCTACCAGCCCATTGGCTTGGGGATGATGCAAAGCTGCTTTCTTCTGGTGTATGTGGTGCTTTCTCAGGAATTGTTCCATGTCTCTTGAAATTAGTTGTACTCCATTGTCCGTTACTACTTCGTTGGGGAGTCCTTCCCTTTGAAAAATTTCGGTGAGGACTTTGATTACTGTCGCGGTGGTGATGTTTGGAACAAACTCAGCCTCAACGCACTTTGATAAGTAGTCCACTAGCACTATGCCATAGCGATGTTCGGGCGCCATCGCCTCCAAGGGTCCTACAAAGTCTATACCTACTTTTGACCACACAGCTTCTGGTACTTCTGTGGGAATCAGAGGCGCCTGTCTGACCTTTAAGCGCTTGTCACTGTTGAGGCATTCATGACATCTCTCTATCATGGTGCGAATCTCTTGATCCATGGACGGCCACCAGTAGGCTTCTCTCACTCTGCGACGGGTCATAGTGTTCCCTAGGTGGCCCGCATGGGCTCTGCAGAGAATGGTCTTCCTCATACCTACGGGTGGGATTATCTGGTCCGTTTTCAATATTATTCCATCGGTTTCTGATATCTCATCTGCCACCTTCCAATAGGGCCTCATGCCTTCTGGCATCGCTTTTTCATTCGGCCACCCTTCCTTGATCCACTCTCGTATTCTCGCCATGGTTGGGTCCTTTCCGTCTTCTTCCAACCAGTGCTTCTCACTGAGTTCCAAGTAGTCTGGTGCTTTGAGATCTGTGATGGATGCCACGATGCATTCCTCTTGTAGAAATGTGGTGGCCTTGTCTTTACCCTCTGGCAATCCTGACATGCAGTCTGCCTGCGAATTCTTCCATCCTGAGATGTGCTGTACCTCAAACGTGTACTCCTGCAGTTTGGCTGCTATGCGTGCCAATCTGGGTGTTGACACTTTAGTGCCTCCTGGGCTGAGCATGTGGATGAGGGGTTTATGGTCGATTACCAACCTAAATTTTGTGCCCCACACATATGTTCTGAAATGTTCTACCGCCCATGCACACGCTAACATTTCCTTTTCTATGGTGAAGTAGTTTTGTTCGGCCGAGGATAAAGCTTTCGAGGCAAAGGCTACCACATGTTCCGTGTCACCTTTCTTATGCGTTAGGACAGCTCCTAATCCGTACGCACTGGCGTCTGTGGTGATGACTGTACCCCATTCGGGGTTAAATGGTTGTAGACACGGCGCTTCCATTATGTGGCGTTTTATGATTTTTACCGCTTTCTTTTGGGGTTCTTGCCACGAGTACTCCGACCCTTTTTTGAGAAGTTCGCGGAGGGGTGCTGAGGTTTCCGAGAACTTGGGGATAAATTTTGCATAGTACTCCGCCAGTCCAAGGAATGACCTTACTTCATCTTTGCTGGTGGGTTCCGGTGCTTTAATTATGGCTTGCATTAAATTTTGTTTGGGACTTATCCCTTGCTCGGATATTTTGTACCCTAAGTACTCAACTTCTTTCGCTTTGAATACGCATTTCTGGTAGCGTAACCTCACCCCCGCTTCTTGCAGCTTAGTTAGGACTGTTCTCAATGTGGCATCGTGTGTCTGTTCATCCCTTGCATAGACAAGGATGTCATCCTGAAAATAGGCCACTTTTTTGACTTTCCGTAGTAGGACATCCATCATTCGTTGAAAAGCCGATGCAGCAGAAGATAAGCCGAATGGCATCTTGGTGAACTGATAGGTGCCAAACGGAGTGATGAATGCTGTGAGGGGTATGGATTCCTTGTGCAATTATATCTGATGGTACGCGTTTCTCATATCCAGTTTTGAGAATATTTTGGCTTCTTTCATCATAAGAATCAGTTCATTTATGCTCGGTAGCGGGTAACTGTCCGTAATGACCTCCAAGTTTAAACTGCGAAGGTCAATGCAAACCCTTAGCTCTTGTGAGTTGGGTTTCTTTATGAGCATGACTGGGCTCAGCCACTCCGAAGCTTCAATTTCTTCAATGACGCCATCCATCCTCATTTTGTCCAATTGACTCCTGAGTGTGTCTCTCGCGGTTGCTGGTACTGGTCTCACGCGATGTTTGACTGGGACCGCATTCCTTTTGAGCATTATTTTGTGGACGAAGCCTTTGATATGTCCCGGCTCCTCCGAGAAGAGTTTAGGATAATCACATTTGACTATTGGCACACTCCTCCCGCAGACAGAGAGTACCTGATCTTCTGTGCTGGGGTCCAGTTTGATTTTCAATTTATCTTGGTCGTCCCATCCTAATACTGCCGGGCCTTCTTGGCTGAAATATACTCTGGTGGTGGTTTCTCTTCCTTTAAACTCCACCTTCCCATTGATATAGCCCAGTAGGTCAACTGACGCCCCTCCAAAAACCGTGGGTTTGTGCCGTGTGGTGAGCACTCAAACCTTTTCCGTCCCCAACATTTCTTTGTATGTGCATAGGGCTATTATGGTGAGGTCAGAACCTGAGTCCGCCATGACTTTTGTTTCCACCCCGTTGATTTTGATTATGCAATGGGGTTTTTCTCTTCTGGCCCGTGTACTGTTCACCATGATGACTGTGGGTCTCCCTTCATCTTCCGAGGACGAATCTCTCTCTGTGTTGCGATCCATGTTGACGTTTGCGACTTTCTTGTTTCTCCACCGACACACAATCGAGAAATGGCCAATACGTTTGCAGATAGAGCACTCTTTATCTCTGGCTGGGCACTCCCTGTCAAACGCCAAATGTTTCGTGCTTGTACACCTGTGGCATTTCAGTGGTTCTTTCTTGCTACATTTTTCTTCTTTCGTGTTCGATACCTGTCTCTCTTTCTTCGGGCGAAACGCCACTGCTTGTATTTCAGTGGAACTATGGCTTCCCGTGAGTTCTTTTCGTCTCCCAGCTGTTTCTTCGACTGCTCTGGCAATCTCAATCGCTTTCTCTAGCAGCAGTTCCTTCTCCATAATGAATTTATCTTGCACTTTCCTGCTGTTGGTGTGAACCACCAGCATGTCGCAGATGAGGCTCTCGGCATTGTTACCAAAGCTGCACAGCGCTGCCAATTCCCGCAGCTTGGTAACGTAGTCGTCAACGGGTTCCGAGGCTTCTTGTTTGCGGCTATAGAAACATATTCTGTGCAGAAACGTGTTCTCTTTACTGGCAAACCTTTTTACAATTCTTCTTACAGCTTCCTTGAAGACGTCATCGTTGTCACCAACCACCGGGCTCGGGGTGAGACTTTCAAACACCCTCTGTCCTTCTACACCTAGGGCGTTAAGTAACATTGCCCTGCGCCGTGCCGCTGAGAATCCTGCACCGCCCACAGCCTCTACGTACGTCTTAAATAAGGGTTGCCATTGCGGCCACGGGATGGCAGGTCTACCTGGAGTTTGTAGGAAGGGCGGTGGTGGTGTCGCGCCTTGCATGGTTCACGTGGGTTGTAGCGGTGATCCTCGTCGCCAATTTATGTTGTATAATAGTTGTAAGGATGACAGGAGGCGTCTTAGTTATTGTGATGTCCTTTATTCAGCATACGACATCAGTTGTCACATATAGATGTATATGTGGGGAAATCCAACTGGACAACGTGCCTCTTAACTAATGTGTTGCAGCTGGGAGGCTGTCTTGTCTCTTGTTAGGCTGAGGGCCTAATTCTCGGTGGAGCTGGGAGGACACGTCCTGACGCGTCCTCTGCTGCTCCCGTAATGCGCGCCGAGCGCGCGGGGGCGGCCCTAGTGGCCGCGGCCGAGATCTCGCGAGAGTTGCGGCTCTCGCGATATCTCTACACAAATGTTTAGGGAAGGACCAGCCTTCAAAGAGGGGAAAGTTTCACAAACTTTCTCTGTGGTCGAAAAGATTTCCGGACCGCGTTTGCACAGTACGTTTAAAGTTAAGAAGAGCTGTAGCTGAGGCAGTTGTTCCTGGCAGTTCAAGCAGACCTCGCTGTTCCTCTGCTTCAGTCGTAGGGACAAGAAGGAGGACGTCGGGAGGTTCCTGCACTGCCCAGGGACGAGGCCACAAGCTTGGCTAAACGTCGGTTTAAGGTATGAGTGCCTTAAAGAACACAAACTGGTATCCTTCCCACTGGCTATCTGGTTTTCCACAGCACTCTGTAGAAAATTCGACCAGGAGGGGACGGTTTCCAGGTGGCTTGTGAGTTGGTTGGTCCCACCAAATTCGAGGGAAAGAGTTAACCTTGAAGGGCTTCTCTGTCGATGGGGTTTCAGGCAATTCAGACCTGCAGCAGGGCTTCACCGGTCGTCCAGGAGTTGCAGAAGTCCTCTTCCTTCAGCTCGTCTTCGGTTTTTTCGTTCCAGTGGTCGACTCTGCTTTCTAAGTCCCAGAAACCTGCTTTTAAACAGTTTTCCCCCATTCATTCCAGCCTGGCTGTCACTCACACAGCAGGGTGGCTGTCGTTGCCGGACAGCCAGCCAGCCAATCACGTCAGAGTGCATTCAGGTCTCCTAGGAGACTAAGCACAGGGAGTTACGGGCACCTCCCTCACATCCTGTCCACCCCAGACACTGAGGCGCCAGAGGAGGGCTTCAGCACTGTAACCCGCCAAAGGACAACGAACAAAGGGACCAAACCTGGTTAAACACAAGAAGGACCTTTCCTAAAAGAAACGGCAAAAAATGTGGACCGGAGTCTGTTTTTACAGATAGGTCTTGGGCGCCATCTTGAAAAACATGGCTGACCCGATTTTTTTGCTACCGTTGTTCGTGGTCTGGTAAAATCATGATAGTTTGATCTAAACCACTGCCACCAGCCATTTAAAGTAGGAAAGGGTAACATTTGACTGTTACATGAGTGTTTTGACTCAGGGGATGCTAGGCAACCCCTCCAGCACTCTATAGGAAGATTCTGGGTCAGTAAATATAAAGACTAGTAAAGTCAATTTAACTTTACATGCTCTGGGAGACAGTAGTCAGTCCCAGAGAAAGTGTTTAAACCCTGGGGAGTCTGAAAGACACCCCTTTGCCACTACACTGAAGGTGTTGTGTGGCACAAAGAAAAAGATGATGCCTATGGAGTTGTTTGAAAACACCATAACCAAAGAACACAAAAGTAAAACACACATCAAAATACATGGAAGAGTGGGAAAAAAAAGGCTCACACTCTTCCCAGGTAGAAAAATCAAATCCTAGAAATCCAGCAAAGTTGCTGGGGGTCTCAAAAGGTAAGGGAAATGAGCACATTTTGAGAATTCTCCCTAAACACAGAGGAGGAACAAAGCCTCATGGACAAGGAAGTAGGAGAGTTTCTAAAGAAAATGGCGATAAGGCCAGCGCAGCAGGTGGTGCAACGCTTCTTAAGCAATGTCTTACTGGTGAAACAGAAGCAAAAGGTCAGGCCGGTGATAATCTCAGGCAATTTAACGCCTTTCTCGTGTACCGACACTGCAAGATGGAGGAAATCCATCTCTTCAGGGACATTTTGCAGAAAGGGCACTGGCTAACCTGCACAGATTTGAGGGATGCCTATCTAGCAGTACCCATTCCTGAGATGCAGCAGCAATTTTTAGAATTCCTCTGGTGATGGCAAAGGTGAGAGTTTATGCGTCTCCCTTTTTGGACTAACTTCAGCACAGTGGTGCTTCACAAAGCTACTCAGGAGTCAGACTGATTTTATACATCGAGGATATTTGTCTCATGGCGCAGGATCCAATGCGGCTGCCAGAGCAAATGGTCCCAATGACGGGTCTCCTAGAGAAACTGGGATTTCTCATCAATTGGGAGAAATCCAACACCAGGCCACAGCAGAGAATGGAGTTCCTGCGGTTTATCACAGACTCAAAGCTGGGGCACTGTCTCTGCCCCTGTAGAAAATGAACAACCCTTTGAAACATCACAGTATTGACTTTCCATTAAAGACTAAACTTTACTTGACAGTCTTATGTTTGCTCAATCACCTCTTCTGTTTAAAAGTTCTTTTAACTAACTGATCAATTTCCCATCAATCATATGTTAAAACAAGTTGCATTTGTCAGTAATTTTACAGTCACTTATCTAAGAAGGAATCTGCTGAACCTCCAAGGGAACCTGACAGCAGATGCGGACACTAAACAGGCAGACAACACACGGCGGATCCCTGCTGGAGTTGGAGGCGGTTCATTATAGGTTTTGTTCTTCGCTATATCCTGTTCGAGATGGAGTCATTCATTAGGAAGCTACAGCGAGACAGTGAAAGAAAGAGGAATTGGGGATGAGGAATTGTGAGGTGATAGGACCATAACGTTGTGATTCATGGACTAGGACAAGTGTCATGCCTGTGGGCAATAGAGTTTCAAACTGCAAAGAATACATTGACAGAAAAGGTTTTTTTTTATTTTTGTTTAATGTTTTTTTTCTTTTTAAGATTGCTGCTTGAGTTTCAATAAAGAAGAGTATGCATAATACGAGCCTCTGGGTCTTTAATAGAATCATGACTTTCCTGAAAGAAAGTATTGACAATTGGGACTCTACCACAGTACCAACTGCCTCAATGGAGTTTACCATTAGACAGCATTTCTGGCTAGTCCCTTTTTTCTGGCAATGTATTCCATATCGTGTCATGGAGTCCCCCCTACATTTCTCTGTCAACAGAGCTGCCAAGTGTCCCTAAAATCGTGGGAGTCTCTAGCAAAAGGAGACGGACACCTGCAGTCTCATATTTGAGCAGGATTTTCTTTCTACATTTGCAAAGATCTTCAGCTGTGCCTCAGACAGTCCCTTTGTTTGTGGCAACACTGGGTTGAAGTAAGTAACACACTGCTGAACACAGCACTCAACAGCACATGCTGGTCTGACTTGGGCTAAGCTGTGTCCTGTACTCCTCGACTGCTGAATCTCCAGCTGATCTCAGTGGCAACTTTGGATACAGAGGGATAAATGGGATAGATAAGATGATCATGTGTGTAATTTCAGCACAGGTGGTGTGCGAGAGGCTACACAACCCATGTGATGGTCTGACATATATATTCTGGCACACAAACATGACTGTAGTGTCTGACAGGACATATTCTTGCTTTGCTTCTAAATATTATTAGAAACCACATCCTGCAGTCTCATATGAAGCACAGTTTAGGGTTTCTAAGCCAGATCTTTCGTTTTTTAATGTTACATCAGGAAAGGAGAGGACCTAGCAATTCTCTTATTGATTTCATGTGCAAGTTCATCACTACCAGGTCGGTGCTGCAGACCCCAGTCAATGTCAAGGGATAGGCTTCACGGAGGGACTACTTCACCTTAATGTCTACTTTCCTTAAGCCTCAGCCGAGGAAAATCCAGACGCTTCCCAACAGACTGGTCGCTGTGGCTCATATGTCTCACACTCTGCCCGACCTCTATTGTCCTTCAAAGGCATGCACGAAATGGACAACTGCCCTCAGGGCCGCAGCTTTATGGAAGAAATGGCAGCAATTATATGGCTTTTCCCCTAGTCCATGTTGGCAAGAGAGTAACAATATTCTTATACTGCAGGCCCATGTGAAATATAGCTTTCTCTTAAAATCTATGTATCATATGTTTGTCCTTCTGTAGGCTGTTGATTTCTTGGAGTCATAGATGTGTGTGATGTGTTGCATTTTGATAAGTTGTTCATTTTGTGAGGCCCATTGCTTCCGAGTCACATTTTACATGTTATTGTGTGGGATCTCAGTAGTGGGTCAAAGAATAGAAGAAAAGCATGACAGGGTTTAGTTAAAAGCAATATTTCCAGAGACACATGGGCTAGATGGAGCCTGGGGTCCCCTGCTATATTAAACAGGCCAGGCATTTCAGGAGCCACATAAGGAAAGAAGGAAGGCCCTTTACCCTGGAATAGGGGGTGCAGAGAGTGGGGGCTCCCAAAGCATTGATACGAACAGAAATGCGACATTCACAAATAGAGTGTGAGGTGTTCCTTGGTCTGTTGTAGTGTCGTCATGTCCACCTTTACATTTTTCATCACCCTATCATGATCGTGATGGACCCAAAACCCCTACTCCCAATTTTCCAAGGGTCATTTCTGCGCACACCACTCCCATTAGAGCACTTGATTGCAACTGTCAGATTACATGGTCACTGTCCATTTCAATGCAGTGGCTGGCAACCCCATGGACTACCTGCTGGGTTATCCAGGTCTTCGGGCGTCGACATCGGAGGCAGTGGAAGTTGAGGCGAAAGCTCTGGTTAGCATGGTCAGATCGATGACTCCTCTAAAATATTTATCACTTTGATTGTCCTGCTGCTATTTAAATACGTTTTCAGCTGTGTGCACATCGTGATTGTCCTGCTGGTGTTTAAATTCATTTTCAGCTATGTGCACATCTTGATTGTCCTGCTGTTGTTTAAATTCGCTTTTAGCTGTGTGCACATCTTGATTGTCCTGCTGCTTTTTAAATTTGTTTTCAGCTGTGTGCCCATCTTGATTGTCCTGCTCCTGTTTACATTTGTTTTTAGCTGTGTGCATAACCTGCTTTTCATGAGAATGTGTTAACAAGTCCACCCCTCTGTACTCTGTCTAGTCTGCTACCGGTTCCCTCACCCTTCCTCAGTCCCATTGTCCCTCTGTGCTGTTATTCCCCTCAGCCATACACCCACTACGTCCCCTTCCTCTGCATGTTCACTGTTTTTCTGTGCATATTACCTCCCACAGCTCCCATTGTTTTTCTCCCAGTCTTGTTCCCTGTCTCCCCCCCTCTACCTTCTGCTCTCGCTGCACCTCTCTGGCCTCAGCCTGGTTAAGTGTACCTCACTCTCTGCAGTTTGCTCTGGCGCTATCTATCTCTCCTATCTTCTCAAGCTGCTTCTCTATCTCTTATCCTTCACCCCTTACTAAGTCTGTCAGGAAGAACCTCAAGAAGGGCATACTGAGCTCTACCCCAGGCCTTCCAATTGCAGTCACCTATGTCATTGCCTCTGTCAGAGAGACTCTCACAGACATACTCTGTCGTTCCCTCACCTGTCCTATGGACTCTCCATATGATTGCTCTTCTCTCTCCTTTCTCTTCTTTGCCCATCAATGGTGGCACCCGCTGTGAGGTCTTTCTTGCCCTCTCCACCTCCAGGGGCATCATCAATGTCTACTGCAATGGTACCATCATGGTCTAGGGTCCTCAAACCAACCTTCTACTCTTTCATAGGCTCCTCCCCCGCCTTATCAACCTCCCTCCGCCTTTTGCACCAGCTCCTTCAGCTGCCCTGGCTCCCATGCCAGCTGTGCCCACCTTGGCTCCCTTGCCACCTCCTAACCACCCTTCTACCCTCGCCATGGCTTTCTTGCCACCACCCCACACATTGACAACCCCATCTGCCTTCTCCTCTTGGGTGAACCAGTCACCCACTAACACTGTATCTGGGGCTCCCTTGCCCCCTGTGGTGGCTCCCGCACTGGCTCCCGCCTCACCCATTAAGGTCCCGGCTCCCTTACCGGCCTTGGCTCTTCTGCCCCCTCCACCTCTGACCTCAGGTACTATCATCACTTAGGGGGGCCCACTGTCCCCTTCTCCCCCCGTAAGTCTTTCACTGATTGCAATCTGCTCCACATTGCCATGGTAAGCACTCGCTCAGCTGTCAAACACTCCTCTGACATCTGCAACCTCCTTGATCTCCTGGATTGTGATGTTCTTGCCATCACTGAAACCTGGTTCAGGGATTGCTCTGTCACAAGTTTTGACACACTTCTCCCAGAAGGCTACACAATACTCTCTCTTCCTAGACCAAACAGACCAGGTGGGGGAGTAGCATTGATCTTCCCTGAGTGTATCCCTGTGTCTGTCATTCCCACTCAGGCCTACTCATCCTTTGAGTGCCTGATCTGCAGGCTGTCCCTCACTCCAAGCTCTTCACTGCTGCTGTCCACCTTCCATCGGCCACCTGGTCAGCCCCCCCTCTTCCTTTCGAAATGGGCTGACCTGGCCTCCTCTCTCCTTTCCTCCTCTTCTCATCTCCTCCTACTAAGTGATCCCAACATCCATCTCGACTCACCTGATTCCTTAAGACCTTTATTTAACCTTTGGGACTCTCCCTTTCTTTCCATTTTACCGTCTGGCCCAACGCACAGCGCTGGCCACACCTTGGATGCTCTCTTCTCAACTGACATTCCGCTATCTAGCCCTCTCACTACTTCTCTCTCCTGGACTGATCATTTTCTCCTCTCTTCTCACTTGAAGCTCTCTCCTCCCGCTGCATAGGTAAGCCCGGCACTGCCTCCCGTCTACAAGGTCATCTGACCCATGAAAAGAGTCTCAGTAGCTGCCTTTGCCTCCACCTATTATGCTCCTTCTACTCCTACGACTGACTCCCACCCTGCCACAGCCCTCTCAAACTTTATCCTCTCTGGTTCCAATACTCTTTATATTCTTGCCTCTGTCATGAGGGTACGACTGAAGCCTACCAAAAAGTGCAACTCTTGGTATGACTCCAAATCAGCTTCCGTTAAACACAAGAGCAGGGCAGCCAAATGGAAATGGGATTCCTCTGGCGCACCCTCTGACAAACTGGCCTGCCGCCTCCTCCAAAGGCAGTATAGACTCTGCATCTGCTCCCAGAAAAGAGTCTTTATACAAGCCTGCATCTCTGCGGTATCCAATAACACAGACACACTTTTCAAAGTCCACAAGGAATTAGCCAACCCTACCGCAGCCTCCTCCACCACCTCGCACCACCACCTCGCACCATCCACCACACATGACACAAAGTCAGGCACGCACACAGTGTCAATGAAAGGGAAGGGGCGCCTGAAAGCAGACATGGATGCGTGTCAAAGGGCAAAATAACACATATACTGGATAGCACCTGCATCACACACAAGCATGTGACTGGAATAGTCCTTCCACAAACATGACTGATGCCAATACACAGATGGCACGTAGTATAGCCATAGCAGGTTGTCAACCAGCCTCAGATGGAAGTTGAATACTACTGACCATGGGCCATGTACAATGCATGTCAGATGACATTTCATGGAATTCCCTATTAGAAAACACACATGTGTCACAGGGTGCAACAACGCTAGGGTGTTGTAATACAGTGAGGGCAGGCATACGGATTCAATAATGCTAGGTCACATTGACATCACGCAAGTAATTAGGCATATTGAAGGGGATAACAGGGTTTAGAAGTGTGTGGGTGCAGTGCAGTACATGGGTACGGCCTCAACTACGAATAAAAACACAGATCCAGTAATGTCAATGTCGTGGCCTGATGGCAGTGTAAGGGTAAGTGCCGTCATCATGTATAAAGTGTTGGTAGTGGTTGTATGGATACAGTAAACCCCACCCCCAAGGGTGGGGGTGGCTGGGGGGCAGTGCATGGGTTTAAATGGTTGCTCAGTGTCGTAGCAGACAGTGTGGGCAGGTGGCAAGTGCATTCTCTCAGTCATCTGGGACTACAGCAGGGGAGAGGAGGACAGAAAGCACAACACATGAAGAAGCATCAAGCTACACCTCCAGTTACATAGAGGCAGGGAGGCTGTACCAGAGGGAGGCCCCAGCTCAACACAGATGTGAACCACAAACTAATTTCCATGAGGAGCAACTGACCCTGAGGGAGTAAGAAAGGGATGATCAAAGACCATGAGAATGAAGTAAATACTGGAGGTGGAGTTGAAGGAATTACTGGCCCAGGACCCATAGGGACTTGCTAAGAATGCACAGGGTTCAGGAATGAACACTCATAGCCACTGTGAGTCTGTGCCATCATCACAGTCCTAGGGAGATACCTTGCACCAAGCCTAAAGGACTTTTCACACAGTCCAGGACTGGCAGAGTTGCAGAGGGAAGAGTGTAGAATCATAGAAATCCTGGTAAAGCCTGTTGCAGTAGTCCATCATAGGAATTACCAGTCCTCTGGAGACAGTGAGCTGCTGGGGGGATGGAGAGGAAAGGAAGAATGCCTCTGAGGATGAGCAACTTGCAGGGTGACCTCACAGAGATGTCAGTCATGTGATGATAGAAGGCGACTGTTGAGTGGAAGATCATCACAGGCTATCCGCGACCACAGGTTGGAGCAAGAATAGGGCCAAGAGAGGCTGGACAGAGAGTGTCATGGAAGGAGGGAGCAGGTGTGGTGATGAGGATTGCCTCTGAGTGGAGCATATGTTTTGTATGCAGTCTGCATGACAACAAGCACGTATCAGTCCAACATCACATGGGTCACACATGACAGTCATTACAATGTAGCCTGAACTGGCAGACAATCATAACACATCACCCAAGCAACATACACATGGCATATACACACACGGATCACCACTCACCAGACATTCCCTCATATATTGGCAGGTCTCCCACGCCTTGGATCTGCTCCACTGCAATGAAATCACTAGCAATCTCCTCATGTCCAGTGAGTTCATCGTCCTCTAGTGGTGACCCACTGCCAGTCACCATAGTAGAGGCAAACTTTGTAGCCAGCTTGTCTTTTGCTCGGTGTTGGAATTCATTCCAACACTTCACAACATCACCATCTGTGCGCCTCTCATAGCCCAAGACGCTAATATGGTCAGCGAGGCACTGCCAGTGGGTCATACGCTGAGCAGGTGTATGTGTGCTCCCTGCCTGCACCAGCATGTCACAGCCATGTTCCAACATGTAGTCCACGAGCATCTCCAGTTCCTCATCACAGAAACTCCTCTTTCTCGACGTGTGGGACTCCTTTGCCGTGTCTGGGGTCTTAGCCTGTACTGCTGGAGCATGCTTCTGCTTCTTGTGAGGTGGTGCAGACCCTGAGTGGCGTGTACCGTTCAGGTCAGCAGGGGCTTGAGTACAGGTGGACTGGCCTATGGAATCAGCCACCAATGTAACTACAGAAGGTCAGCTTGCAGGTATCAGTAGCTGGGTGCTGTTGCCAGGACTCTGCGCCACACGTGTCTTGGCCTTAGTGACAAGGGACTTGGCCCCTGAGTCACACTGGGCCGGGACCAATCCATTCCTGGCTGGGTGACCCTGAGACAGGGTTGTGGTTGCTACAGCTGCCCCTGCAGCTTCCAGACCTTGGCCGGTGTGAACAGCAGATGACACTGCTGCTCCAGATCCCCGGGTGCCGGTGCCTGGAACTTGCACAGCACGTGTCTTGGCCTTCGGGACATGGAAATCGGCCATTGAGTCACCCTGTCCCTGTGCCGGGACCACTACCGTCCGGGCTGGCTGACCCTGAGCCTGGGTAGTGGTAGCCTCAGCTGCCCCTGCAGCTTCCACACTCTGGCTGCTCTGGACAGCAGATGGCACTGCTTGTCCAGGACCACGGGTGCTGGGTATGTCAGCAGCTGCTGCATCTCCCTGGCCCGGTTGGGTGTGGGGCATAGTTCTCCCTGCATGGTCCTGCACACCTTGCCCACGTGGACCACCTTGGCCACCTTGGCCACCCTGGCCACGTCGCCCCCCTTGGCCAGCTTGGCCACCCTGGCCACGTCGCCCACCTTGGCCACCTCTGGCAAGTCGGCCACCTTTGCCTCCCTTCCCACTTGTTGCCCTCCCAGTCATGGCACTGATGGACTAGCACAATGGGAGGTGCAGCCAACAATTGTCCTGGGCAATTGGAGTGAGGGGCCAGGGTACGTGATGAAAAACGTACCACTGTGCTCCAGAAAGGCTCTATGTGACCCCTCGTGAAAAAATAACGGGTCGCGCAATGCTCAGGCACCGGAAAAACAAAAATCAATGTGTACGTGACCCCTCGGTAGCCCACGTTGAGTAAAAAACATCCTGCAGTACACTGTGTCACCCAGCAACACAAAAAATGTGTACGCGAGGAACACATAGGCTACTATGACCTCGAAAATGGGGTACGCGTCACACAGGGGCAACCATAGTGGGAAAAATGTGTGCACGACTCACTGTCTGTCTCGTAGAATGAAAAAAATCACACGTGTGTGTGTGCACGTAGGCAACTCCCGCGCCAAAACAAGAAGTACGCACTGCCACAGTAGTGAAGTATTTGCGTGTGAACCCACAAAAATATATAGTTCACGCATCCATCCCCACGAAAAGCATGTACAGTGCACTGTTGTCCTACGCAGACCTTTAACCCGATACTGATTGACAACGCTCAACGTCCAGCGCATGTCACGTAACTTACGCGCTTAAGGCCTTTCCTCTGATTACACGCTAACGCGCTGTTTACGCATGTGTGGAGTCACTCTGTTTACGGCTGGCCACGCGAAAGAATATGGAAAAACCACGCTCCTGCCTACAAGGCCATTTACCTGCCTACAACTGCCAAAGCGGCCTCCTACGAGCCATCTGCTGATGCCAGCCCACTCTGTGTGCCTGCTGCCCACATGCCCTGCATTGTGGTGCCTGCTCATCAGCCATTGCCAGTGATCCTGTCGTTGTGACCACCTCTGCTGATCCTGAAGACTCCTGACTGCAGTACCACCACTCCACAGCCCAGCCCCAGGACCACCTTGCCCACCCACACCTACCTCATGGGTTGCCATGTCTGACACCATACCATCTGAGGCAAGTGGCAACCCCCAGCAGAGAGGCAGAGGGCTGTCAGCTTCTCACCCAGGGAAGTTGGCATCCTGGTAGAGCAAGTCCTGGGGCATCATGAAGCCCTCTTCCACGGCCCATCGCAAGTTGGCAATGAAGGACGGAAGAAGATCTAGGCAGACATCGTGGGTGCCATCAATGTAGAGGGGCTGGCACCCCGCGACTACCATCATGTCCACAAGTGCTGGGAAGACTTCAAGTCCAGGACCCACAACAAGGCCCGGTGCCTCATTAAGGCTGGTGATGATCGAGTGAGGTGCCGGGGCCGGTTGACCACCGACGAGATGAGGGTCCTGGAGCCTACCCAGTGCTGTACCCCCAGGTCTTGGAGTTGGTGCTCCATCTGGAGTCGAATGGTTCATGTGTTCCTGTCCACCACTGAGCATGTGCATGTTGACATGTGGCTGGAGTGTGCACTTTGGCCTTATGTCTGGCATGCCTCCTGTACAGATGTCTGTGTGCATGTCCCTGACAGTGCTGCATGAGAGTCCATTCAAGCGTGTCCCACATCAATGGTGTCTATGTTGCGCACCGGCATGTAACGATGCACACATGTTTGCATACCTGTGTCTGGTCTGGGGCATGCAAGAGGTGTGACACATAGGTGCTTATGTCATCATCATGGACATGCATGGTGTACATGTGCGTGTGTCTGAGTAGTGAGTGTGTAACTGGCCAACATTCCGCATGTATGTTACTTGAGTTCTTGATTTGTGATTGCCTCACGCTGCCAATTTGCCCTTGAGTGCACTGTGACGTGATAACTCCATGGCCTGCCTCATGGCTGTCAGGTGATGTGTGTGAATGAGATGTGTATGTCCCATGATGTGTGTGAGCTGAATACAGAATTATGATCTTGTGTCAGGGCCTTGTCCATGGATGTGAATGTCTGTTGTGAATGATAGACATGTTTGTGAATGTGTGTGAATGGCACTTCCCTGTGTGTAGTGGAGGGTGATGATGGTTGTGATCTTTGACAGTGATACTGATGTACATTTGCATTGTGACAAACACACATACACACATATGTTCAGTAGCCTGATATTTGTGTTCTATGTTTCCCTATCCACAGTGACGATAGAAGAAGAGGGCGGAGATGGCCCTGTGGAGCACCGCAGCGGGGATGCCTCCACCAGGCACAGATGCAGGGCCCAGTCCTCCTCCCAGGTACCGTCATCTTCCGGTAGTGAGGAGACTGGTGCTGCGTCCATGACAATGGCCTCAGCTGCTGAGGGGACGCCCAAGAGGGTGAAGTTGGTCATGGGCACCTCAGCAGTGGGAGGGACAGGTGAACCCACACAAGGGCAATCCTATGCAGAAGACAGTGGGGAGTCATCCAGGTTGGTGGTGGTGGAGGAGGAGCAGGAGGCCATATCAGCCCAGCACATGGGGCCCGGCTGCGGTGATGAGGTAGGTGTGAGTGGTGCAGTCCAGGATCAGGGGCCGGAGGCAGTGCAGGTCACCGTGGAGGGGCCTGTGACTGATCTTGTCCCTGGAACTGCGACTGCACCAGTATGCACCTGCGGGCATGCCTCAGGCCGGACCCCTCCACAGGTGGCGGATGTATCCATGCAAACAGATCGTCTACTACCTGCGGATGAAGCAATTTGTCACAGGGTGGATCGGTTGCTAGCCGTTGCTAGCCGGTATTGTGAGGCATACAGGCACCATTCGTGATGATGTGCAGGCTTCCAATCGTGGGCTTGCACATTATCACAATGAGGTCTATCGCCTCATTAACTAGCTAGCTCAGTTCCTGGTCACAAATCTGGTACATGTGCTGGCCACTGCTGCAATCCCCTCTTCCTTTTCCTCGTCTGTGCGCCAGTGTCCTCCCTGCCGTCTTCCAGCCCAGATACCACCAGGGCCCCCTGTGTACCTGTCCCAACCCCAGTGGCCAGTCTGGTGGAGATCACATCCCTGCCACAGTCGGGAGTCGAAGGAGGATCAGCAAGGGAGGAAGTGCAGGCACCAAGAAGGAGGGCACGTGCACGACAATCCCGAGTTGTGTCATCATCCCGGAGGCTGTCCTTGTGGCGAAGGCACCGGGCATTTTGGCAGCAGCAGGCTCAGGAAAGGAGGCAACAGGACTCGGGGCGTTCATCATCAGAGGGGCAGGTATCGGCCATCGGGCAGGAGACAAACGTGGACCTTACGAGGGGGAAGCCGAGGCCCGCCTACTGGAAGTGGATGCAGTGTTCGATGACGCCCTGGCGGAGAATATGAGAGAGCATGGTGAGGAGATGGACTAGCCTGCTGCCTTTGTATATAGTTCTTTAGGAGTAGGTTTCATTTGTTTTTTTCTTTTTATTTGGAGTTCCTGGACTTTGCTCCGCATCTTGTATATAGTTTTTTTTGTATTGTATTTTTGGGATTTTTCTACATGTTTTGGGACCATGGACCCTGGATCTTTGTAAATATTTGGACTTTAATTTGGAATGGTTTTCACATGATATGTGATTTCATTTGCACATACATTAATGGACAAGGACCACATTTTTGACTCTTTCATTTTTTACATCACATTGATTTTGGTTTTCACTTTATTTTGATTTTTCTTTTGGTTCATGCATGTTTAATTTGTTGTTTTTACTGTGTGTGACTTAGATACATGTTTTTTAATATCATTTTTTGACATTGAAATCGAAGTGGTATCTGGTCTCAACGGTTTAGTGCACGTTTCACTCCTCCTTGACGCATTTGCGTGTCCCTGCTGTTCACCAATGTTGTTCATGTGTGTGCACATGCATGCATGTGTGATGTTAGGATTCACATGACATAGGGAGCATGACTAATGGATGGGTGTTAAGGTGCACCAGGGGGATGCAGCGTGTGGTGGCATTTTAGTTGGCATGTGCTGCGTGGTTGTATGTTGGTCCAATGTGTTTTGGGGTGGGGGGCGGGGACATGTGGCAGGGCCTGCCTGCAGGTTGCCGTCACTGGTGGGGGTTGGGGACATGAGGCGGGGCCTGCCTGCAGGTTGCCGTCACTGGTGGGGGTTGGGGACATGAGGCGGGGCCTGCCTGCAGGTTGCCGTCACTGGTGGGGGGTGGGGACATGAGGCAGGGCCTGCCTGCAGGTTGCTGTCACTGGTGGGGACATGTGGCGGGGCCTGCCTGCAGGTTTCCGTCTCTGTTGGGGACATGAGGCGGGGCCTGCCTGCAGGTTGCCGTCACAGGTGGGGACATGAGGTGGGGCCTGCCTGCAGGGTATGGTCACGGGTGATGGGGTGCCCATGTGGTGTGGGCTGCCTGCAGGGTATGTTCACGGGTGATGGTGGTGTCCCATGTGGTGTGGGCTGCCTGCGGAGTATGTTCACTGGTGATGGTGTGGGTCCCATGTAGTGTGGACTGCTTGCGGGGTATGGTCACGGGTGATGGTGGGGGTCCCATGTGGTGGGGGCTGTCTGCAGGGTGTGGTCATGGGTGATGGGGGAGCCATGTGGTGTGGGCTGCCTGCGGGGTATGTTCACGGGTGATGGTGGGGTCCCATGTGGTGTGGGCTGCCTGCGGGGTATGTTCACAGGTGATGGTGGGGGTCCCATGTGGTGTGGGCTGCCTGCGGGGTATAGTCGTGGGTGATGGTCGGGGTTCCATGTGGTGTGGGCTGCCTGCAGGGTGTGGTCACAGGTGATGGGGTGGCCATGTGGTGTGGGCTGCCTGCAGGTTATGTTCACGGGTGATGGTGGAGATCCCATTTGATGTAGGCTGCCTGCGGGGTGTGGTCACAGTGATGGGGGGCCATGTGGTATGGGCTGCCTGCGGGGTATGGTCCACTGCTGGGGTCTGGCTGTCCCGTGAGGAGGCGTCTGCTTCCAGGAGAGTTGTGCATGTATCACAGGGTACACGCAGGCCTTTCCACGTGATTTGACTGGTGCGAGCAGGGTACGCGATTTCGCTGGGGGGCGGACGGGGTACACGCAGGCCTTCCCATGTGATTTCGCGAGTGGGGTACATGATTTTGCTGGGGTGTGGATGGGGTACACGCGGGCCTTCATACGCAATTTGGCTGGTGCGAGCAGGGTACGCGATTTTGCTGGGGTGCGGACGGGGTACGCATGGGCCTTTCCACGCGATTTGGCTGGTGCGAGCGGGTTACGCTCTGATTTTGCACGCAATTACAATGGGGGGGATGTGTGCTGGGTCACGGATGGTGCGGGGCGTTGCGCCGTATTGGGCATTTCACTGTCTTTTGCCTGCGCATGGGGGTGTGTTGGGGGCGTTGCTGGCGCTACTTGATGTTCATTGCGCCACGGTTACTAATGCCTCAGAAAATCCATGAATACGCGTGCCGTGCAATTGCTGGTTTGTGCCACAGCTGGTGCATGCATGGCACATACTCCTTCACAGCGTGCAGCACTTGTGCTGCTTCTGCGCTGGATTCTATGAATTGGGCCCTAAATCTGAAGATTTAGCAACATTTGTAAATTATGTTTTCATGATCCTGTATTTACTCTGATATATAAGTTATACATATTATCAGTAGGATATGGTTGTACTGTATTTATCACAGTTCGTACAGTCAAGTGTGAAACGCATGAATTAATGTAAAAACACACACACCTTAATATTGCGACCATACTGTTTTGGAAAACATGTACACAATACATGTTTGACATTTAAAGCATTACACAGTAACAGGTTTTGGATTGAACTGTTTTTTTACATTTAGTATTATGCAAGAAAAGCACAAGATGCAAACACTTTACGTAAATTGTTTCTATCCTACAAACTTTCAGAATTGTACATGCAGTTTGTTTTAAGATGTAACTTAAATCAAGAAAAGGAGCAGCTTTGAACCATGTAAGAGTTCACATTAGAGGTAGAATTTGAACCTTTAACGTTGTGAGATGTAATGGTGCAGTGGTTAATGGCGCTAGGCTCATATCTGGATGTCATGAGTTCGAATCCTCTGTAGAGCATTTTAATTTTTACAAAAAAGGAATAAAATTGGCGTTTCGTATTTTTATTTTTAAAAAGGAGGATTATAATTTGAAAAACGAAGAGACAGACTTACCGTGACACGTGAAACCATTTTTTGTGGCATGGCATGTGACACCTGCTAGTGGCACGTGTCACTTGTAGTGGTGACATGCAGTGGCACGTGTCACTGGCATATGACACATGCCATATTCAGCTCCAACCCCTACTGTGCAAGTACTAACCCCACATCACGATTCAAATGGTCTTCAAAATGTATGCATGTGAATACAGATGCTAACAGTTAAATGCTTTACGTTAGTAAATGCAGGGCCCATGTTAACAGGGAAGCTCGGCTGCCGTTTAACATATGTGTTTGGTTCTATTCGGCCACGTCGCTGTAGGTCAGCCAGGACGAGTAGACATAGCCCACAATTTCGTTGGGTGGGGGCGGGTAATGAAGCGCGGTCAGCTCAGTGGTGCTGCGCCACCGTTTATCTCCCTCAGTGCTCTTTTGCACTCTGTAGGTTGAAGTGCTTGTTGCATGTGAACCCCTACTGGTAGCATGGTAGCTCCCAGGATGTTGTAATGGGTCACGTGGCGGTACGCAACCAACATAATAAAAGAGGCGAGCCGCTTCCGGCTCGCCAGTCACTCCCATTCTGGCTCCAGGTCCGCTTATTATAAGCGACTTTGGGCTTGTTTTTGCCCAAAGTCGCTTATAATATTTGGAGGTCGCTTGTCGCGGTTTTCGTCCGCTTGTTGGACCGTCTGTGCGCGTGTAATTGGGCTTGTTTATATTGCTGTTAAGCCCATTACACGTCGCACAGAGCGTCCTGCACTGGGCTGCTGGCAGCACTTGATGGCAATTGTTGCTTTGTCTTGCTCTCGGGTGCGCCCTGTATTTTGAATATGCTTAAGTGTTTGGCACTGATGGGATCGTTACTTGCCCACCAGGTGGCCCATCAATGCCAAATGCCTAAACATATGCAAAAAAAAGCGCCCTTTAAAAGTTTTGTCATGCAGGCAGACACACTGCCATGTAAAGATGTAAAGAAGGGGATTGGTTTAGTTTAGCAGGCGTCTCTCTATAGCAATATTATCCTGGTGATATCCCAGTGCTGACGCATTATCCACTAACATCCTTTATTTATTTATTTTTTAAAAACTTTTTTTTGCAAGACTGGGTTAGAGGATTATTTGAATCTATATACAACATTTTCTCAGAAAGATGTATTCAGGAAGGCCATGTTTCTTTTCAGCTTCCAATTGGCCATGTTACAATATTATATAGCGCCTTGGATTAAGGCGCTATATAAAACAATAAATACAAATATTTCAGGGCCGTATTATTTTGCAATCTGGGACTTCTAGTCACCATGCAATCAAATATTGTTGTTCTAACACACTATGTCAGTGTTCTGTCTATGTATGTTTTTCTTGTTGTTATGTTTCTTACTTTTGAGACCTTTCCACAACTTTTTAGGTGCACGCTTGTTTTTTCCGCTTATTTGGATGTGAGTCAGCTTGTTTTGGGCTTGTTTTTGAAGGGCATTCAGTTTATTTTTTCCTTCGGACCTGGCAACACTGCTCCAGCGTCGTTCCTGCTGCACCAGACTGGTGCTGCGCTGTTGGGGCTGGGCCCACGGACGAGGCCCAGCTTAAGGACGGTGCCCCTGCCGGGCAACGCCGTCTGGACGGTGCCCCTGCCGGGCAACACCGTCCCTGTGGGTCCCCCAGCCATGTGAGGCGGGTTGGGGATGCGACCCCGGCCTGGGTGCCCCCAGAGCCGGGGCCGTGGTGGCCAGGTGGACCTGGCCACGTGTGCGGAGCTCCGGTGCTCTGGAGCGGGGTGGGCAGAACCCCCACCCCTGAGTATGCGGCATGGGCGCCGCCTAAGTGTGTGTGTTGTCGGGTGCCACCCGACCCGAGCACGGGGCTGCCCGGTGATCCGGAGCAGCCCCCAACAGTGCTTAGCATGCCCCTGCCGAAACTTGAACCTGTGACTACACAGGGATCTGTGTATGCATGCGCGTGTGTGTATGGCTCTTCTAACGCTACCTATGCAGCGACAGAGCGCTGTGAATGCTAGGAGTGATGTTCTAATAGTTGAGTGTTTGGCGACAGTGGAACGCTGCGCGGGTCAGAGTGGAAGCGGAAGAATATTTGGGACGAGTGCTTCTTTTTTTTTTAACACTCTCACTGGATAAAGAGCGGTTCTATGACAAGACTGGAGGCGAGCATTATGCTTCATCTTCCTTTATTTCTATTCTTCAGCAGTTCAACAAACATATACAACCAAATCATGAAAAGTGTCTTAAAACTAGCAACTTTTCTCTTGTCCAAAACTACAAAATCCATGAGCCTCTGTAGTCCATGCTCACTCCACCAGTCACAATCCACTTCCTGTGCCTGGACTCCTCCTCTTCTTTTACTGCTCTTCAAGCAGATAAGTACTATTTTCTTTCCTCTCCTAATGCCTGTAGAGAAAATTGGCTGACTGAAGAGGGGAAGTGTGGATTAATGATAGGACATATGTTCAGAGAGTGTGACTTGCAGGGGGAACGTGAGAGAGGTTGTTTGGCAGAAGCTTTTTTACCGCAAATGTCCCACCACGCCCGCGCGGGCTAAGCTTGGTGTTTTTTCCCTGTTACAGGCGCACTCGCCGCGTGGAGCACTGCGGGGCCCCAGGGAAATTCCCTTAATCTATAGGGACGACCGTGAGGCTGACGGCCCCGTGCCGTATTCCCGGCACATCAGGGGTTCGGTCAGCCTCACGAGCGACAGGAGTCACACGCATAGCCTCCCACTGGAGGCCAGAGCTAGCGCGCGAAGCGCAGGGCGGATCGCCTCAACAGCATAGCCCCCACCCGCGGGTGGGCGGAGCTAGCGCGCGGAGCGTCTCGCTCCAACAACATAGCCCCCACCCGCGGGTGGGCGGAGCCTACACGCGCGAAGTCGCGTAGCGTCATCGCGAAGCGGCGATTGCTAATTTCCTTCGCCAGCGTTCGTAGATGCAGAGTTTCTCGACCCCAACTAGTTTGGAAGCGGAAGATAGCGATCGTACGATCGCGCGCAGCACGATCAGCTGGAACGATAACCTCAGCACTGCTTCTAGACCTTCAGCCGCAGGAGCTGGGAGACTCGGGTCTAGGAGCCCTACACTGCCGTGAAGCAGTAGAGAGTTGATTGGAGGCCGGAAGGCTAGAAAAGGACAGAGGTGCAGCCACATAAAAAAAAAAAAAAAAAAAAAAAAAAAAAAAAAAATACAATTAACATCATAAAAGAGTAGTGGGCGTGCTAAGACACCTGTTCCAGGTATTTTAGGCACACAGCACAGAGGAATATGTCAGATTTTGAGTGGAGTGAGGAGGAGCAATCGCAGGACCTCGCTGCCAGCTTCAAACAAGTGCTGGGGAGCTCTCTTATGGATGCAGTGGCAGAAGGGGTGAGACCCCTACAAGAGAGGCTGGAGACGTTAGAAGCTATACTCTCGCAGCCAAAGACCAGCACCAAAGTGGATAAGCGCACGCCCACAGAACCCTTGAATGAGGGGCATAGGGGAAGAAGCAAGCCCTAAAGAGGAAATCCTCTGACGACCCCCGGGGCTCATTAGAGGAGGCGATAGAAAAGGCCTCGGAGGTGCCTGACGCTTTTGCTAAGCTTAAGGAAGCGTACCTACAAAAGCAGGCAGTGCCGAACCTCACGACCCCCGCTCCAGGGGAGGACAATATTGGAGAGGACCTTGGCTCGGAGGAAGAGCTAGTAGATGAGCAAGGCTCGTTAGAGGATGAAGAAGTGGAGGAAGAGGACTGGGCTAGACCCAGTGGAGGCAAGAAAGCGAGGAAGGAGAAACACCTCGTAGAGAACGAGGAGGATATGTTCGACCCAGACAGCATACGTAATCCGAGGTCCACCGAGTGGCAACCATCCCCCCGAGTGACTCAGTATATGGCGGCAAGATTACGCAAGCCGCTAGACAAGGAGGTGAGACAGCGCCTACGGGCAGAGTGCCCGCGCCCAGATTTGCCAGGAAAGGTGGCGGAAGCACCTGAGCTCGACCCAAAGATGCTGACCTTTGTGGCCAAGTCGAGCAAGGACCCCCGGAAGGGGATTGATAGATCCTGGAAATCCTGTCAGGAGAAGTTACTAGATTTAGCAGGTCCGCTCGCGAAAATTATGGACCTCGCAGAGAGGGCGAAGGACACGGGAGAAGAGGTCGATCCGGAAGCCCTCGCAGGGTGGGCTCAGAGAGCCGTCTGCCTGCTTGGAAACGCGAATTGTGCCATCGCGTCAGAGAGAAGGAAGGGCCTATTGCTCAAGATAGACTCGAAATTGAGCGATTTGTCGTCGTATGAAGCAGGGGAAGGCGCACAAGGCCTCCTGTTCGGAGAGACCTTTGGGAAGGAGATGGGCCGGTTCGTAGGCACATTCGCATCGCTAGAGAAGGCCCAAGCATCTATTCGCAAGATATTCCCCAGCAGAGTTTTTGGAGGGACCGGCCGCTACAGAGGTCGCGCAGCCGGTCGCTACCAAGGAGGGAGAAGACCTCAGAACACCAGGGCACAGTACTGGGAGAACAAGAGCCAAGACACCTTTTTCCCGTCCAGGGGGCGATTCCCAAGAGGCCGAAGGCCCAGAGGATCAGGAAGAGGTCAAGGATTTACGCCAGGTGAGAGCGATTATGTATCCCCCAGTAGGGGGGAGGACGCGCAGATATTTAGAGAATTGGCGCAAGCTTTCAAGCGATTCCTGGATACTGCAGACCGTCAGCGGTCTGCAACTAGATTTCATAGAAACCCCAGTGCAGCGATACGAGCCGCGGGGTCAGAAGCTAGCGCAAGCGGAACAAGCATGGCTAGACAGCGAGATAGCGCAGCTAGTCACCAAGCAGGCGATAGAGAAATGCGAGACAGCCCCGAAATTTGTGAGCAATATGTTCCTAGTGCACAGGAAGGAGAAGGTACGCCCGGTGATAAATCTCAAAGAGTTGAATGGCTGGATCATATATCGGCACTTCAAGATGGAGGGCGTCCATCAGCTCAGAGACTCCCTAAGAGAAGGAGATTGGTTGACGCGTCTAGATCTAAAGGACGCTTACCTCACAGTACCTGTTCTCGAGGAGTACAGACCATTTCTAGCTTTTCGCTGGCGAAGTCAATTCTGGCAATTCAAGTCGATGCCATTCGGTCTTGCTTCGGCACCATGGGCATTCACAAAGCTAATGAAGCCGGTATCAGCAGCAATCAGGGAGAAAGGAGTAAGGCTTATTATTTACCTGGACGATCTCCTGCTGCTTGCAGAAGATCGGGAGGTGTTAGTATACCAAACGAGATGGGTGCAGGACCTTCTGACCTCACTAGGATTTCTAGTGAACACAGAAAAATCAGATACAGTACCAGCGCAAAGGTTAGACTTCCTGGGATTCATTCTAGACACCAAGAAGGCGACCTTAGAACTTCCAGCTCGGAAGATGAGAGACATCAAGAGAGAGATCAGAGTATGCTTAGAGAAGCGACAAGTATCTCTCAGGACATTAGCGAGAATAGTTGGGCTTCTAGCAGCATCTATCCAGGCCATTTTTCCGGGGCCACTACACTACCGTGCACTGCAGAGATTGAAAATAAAGCATCTGCAGCTAGGTCTGAGATACCATCAACAAGTGCCGCTGGATCAGGACTCGATTACAGAGCTAGAATGGTGGTTAAAGAATATGGACGCTTGGAATGGGCGAGCCATATTCGGAGACAAACCGGATTTGATAATAGAGTCGGATGCCAGTCGGAAAGGCTGGGGAGCCAGATGTGGGTCTTTACAGACCGGAGGCAAGTGGAGCGAAGAGGAGCTTCGTCTACACATAAACTGCCTAGAGCTCCTAGCAGGATCATTCGCGATCAAAGCCTTTACGAAAGAGAGAGTGAAATCTTGTGTCCTGCTGAAGATGGACAACATATCAGCAGTGCGCTACATCAACCATTTGGGTGGTACGAGATCCAAGATGCTGGCAGATTTAGCGAAGGACCTGTGGCATTTCTGCCTACGATCAGGGACGTCGGTGACAGCAGAGTACCTGCCAGGGACACTGAACGTAGTAGCAGATTGGAACTCGCGGTACCTGACGGATTCCAGCGATTGGAGGCTGGATCCAGCAGTGTTTCAGAGACTGAACACGAGATGGGGACCATTGCAAGTAGACCTATTTGCTTCCCGGCTCAATACGCAGAGGAGCAGCTATTTCAGCTGGAGGCTGGATCCGGGAGCGCTAGGAACAGACGCGTTTCTGCAAGAGTGGATAGGAGGTCCGCATTACGCTTTTCCCCCCTTCGTGATGTTGAGCCGAGTATTGGCGAAATGCCGGAGGGAGAAAGCAGAATTGGTATTAGTAGCACCATTATGGAAGTCTCAGGTGTGGTTCCCCACCCTAATGGAACTAGTGTCGGACATTCCCAGAGTCCTCCCCGACGAGGAGTGACTACTCACGGACCCAGCTGGGTCGTGTCATCCTCTGAGAGTGAGAGGGACACTCCCGCTAGTCGCGTGCAGGATATCCGGAAACGGTGGGCCTTGCCAGGAATTTCGGCGCAGGCTGCTCAGCTTATCGCGGAATCCTGGGCTCCATCCACTAGGAGGAGCTATGACGCAGCTTGGGCAAAATGGACAAGCTGGTGCAAGGACAGAGGTGTTCATCCCGTTTCTGCACCTGTAGTGGAGATTCTGAACTTTCTAGCGAACTTATTCCAGAGCGGGAGAGCTTTTCGTACTATAGGAGTGTACAGATCAGCGATTTCTGCGGGTCACCTGCCAACAGAGGGCGTCCCGGCAGGTGAACATCCTGCAGTGGTGAGGCTCATCAGAGGAGCTAGATTTAAAGCGCCGCCGGAGCCCAGGTATACCACAACATGCGAGGTGACTACAGTGCTGCGCCTACTAGCGAGTTGGCCGACCAATAAATATCTCTCGCTTAAGCAATTATCTGGAAAGCTAGCTATGTTACTCTCTTGCAGGAGATCAAGCATAGCATCGGACGTAAGAGCGCTAGATGTTAACAGACGATCCTTCGGTCCGGAGGGAGTTACATTCTCCATAGTCAGAAGGACCAAGACAGGGACGTCTACGGTACATTATCCGTATTTCCCGAGTAATTCGAAATGGTGCGTAGCACGATGCATTAAGGAGTACGAGAATAGAACTGCAGAGTATAGAGCAGCAAGTACTATTCAGTTATTAATAGCGCGCAGGAAGCCCTATCACGCAGTTGCATCAGCTACCATAGCAAGATGGGTCAAGGAAGTTATGCATGCAGCAGGTCTGAATGTGAGCACATATGGAGCTCATTCGGTGAGGGGAGCAATGGCTTCGTCCGCCGTGAGAGCAGGAGTGCCTTTGAATGAGATAATGCTGGCAGCAGACTGGTCAAGCGATAGGACTTTTAAAGAATTTTACTTTAAGCCAGCGGAGAGTTTAGCAAGTACGGTGTTGGGTAAGCTTTGAACAAGCATAATGCTCGCCTCCAGTCTTGTCATAGAATGAAGATTACCCCTGCTATCTGCGCAGGGAGTATTAATTCTATTAAAGACTAGGAGGCGAGCATTAAATTCCCACCCGGGTCTGGTACTGTGTATACGATGGCAATGCTTTATTATGTATCAGTACGAGACGTTTGCACCACCCTAACGTAATCTTTTGTTGCTCTTTTCATAGGAGAGGATCAGAAGAATAACTGAAGGGGAGGACAGAGCAGAGAGGATCAGGAGTCCAGAGTTGTTTCAGCAATTAAGTTAAAAGTCCAAGAGAGTCTTCGCACAGTTGTCGAGGATCAGTTAGAGACTTTCAGAGCGAGTAAAAGCAGAGGAGGAGTCCAGGCACAGGAAGTGGATTGTGACTGGTGGAGTGAGCATGGACTGGAGAGGCTCATGGATTTTGTAGTTTTGGACAAGAGAAAAGTTGCTAGTTTTAAGACACTTTTCATGATTTGGTTGTATATGTTTGTTGAACTGCTGAAGAGTAGAAATAAAGGAAGATGAAGCATAATGCTCGCCTCCTAGTCTTTAATAGAATTAATACTCCCTGTGCAGATAGCAGGGGTAATCTTCATTCTATGGTCTAGCAGTGTCATGCATTAGCCCACAAACGAAACTCCTCCTCGAAAACCTATCACGCAGAATTCCCAAATTGTGTTATGCCGGTGAGTGCATCGCCCGAGCACAGAGAGCAGCGAGTGTCGGGCTGTTCGCGGTTGTTGAGGCTCGCGCACCCCAGCTCCTGTCACCTCATCTCGACCGAGTCGATTACCTTTTTCCCCTGATAACGGTGAGTGCCGTGTGACTGGGAGCTGCCCTTGACAGAAAAACGCACGCAGCACGTTTTCGTGTGAACTTGCTGTAGTGGCACATAGTTGGACTTGGACTCCACCCCTCCCCACACCCCATCTCTTATCTACTAATACCGACTAATACCTGCTCCTGTGGACATTGGCCGACTCCCTCTTTTGAATGCATATGGAATGGGCTAAGGAGCTTGGAGCCGGGTGTGAATGCACACATGTGTGCCATGCATCATATCACAGTAAATTATCAGGTTGCTTTGCTGAATTCTAACAAGGCAACGTCTGATTCTGCTGAATTTGATCAGCTATATTTTTTCTGGGCGTTCTGTAGAAATAAGGGACTTTTCCTTGCTTGCTTCCCCGTTGCCCCTTTAGCTTTGAATACAGGCAGTGCCGGCCTTAGCAGCGGCAGCGTCCTGGGCGGTTTCAGAAAAATGTGCCACCCCACCCACCCCCCCCATGCGCCCTTGGTCAATGAGGGTGCCCATTTTTTTTAACTCCCCGCTCTGGCGCCTGAGCAGGGAGTTAATCACTGGAATATGGCGCTCATACTAATGCCTGAGCACCCTAGTCTAATGAAAAGCACCTCGCTCCTGCATCGGAGCGACGAGGTAATCATCTCAATAGGGTACAGATGCTTTGCATCAGCACGCTATTGTTATTAAATGCACCCAGCCGTCGAAGGCGCATTTAATAACACAAGGGTGTCCCACCTTCTCCCACTATGCCATCTTGAAGTGTCCTTGAAAGACTCACCCAAGCTGGTGTGGCAGGGAGCTAATGGTTCTCTGGGGTGGCTATGCCACTCCGGGGGTCTCCCGCACCGCCCTGCCCTGAATACAGGCACTAGAGGAGGTGTGTCAAGCCGCTCGCTTTCCTTTTCCAAGTGAGATAAGCGTCAATATTATGGCCAAGAACGTGACCTTCAGTAAAAAAAAAAACATTTACGACCTACGCAGAGGGGCGCCGTGGTGCTCAATACCTCCCTCTTGGACACCTCGGCAGCCATGAGTTTGGCCATTGAAACCCCACTGCCAGTCGCCTCAAAGGAATTAGATGCAAAACGTAAAGGATCATACTTCAGTGCCAAGAACAGCTGCGCTCATTTCTAAGCCCAACGATTCTGAGATTGTGCAATGGGCTATAACTCATACGTGCCTAATCTCTGGGTTTTCTCCAGAGACTCTGTTTTTAGCCTCTTCTCCGGGTCCCCGGTGAAGACCATGGAGTCTCCAGGTTTTCAGTGAAGTTTCCAGGTCCTGTCCAATCCTCCATCCGGTTGGCTGCAAAAGGCTGCTGCTGGTAGCCAATCGGGTGCAGGTGTAGGTGGGACCAATAAGAATGCAGACTGGAGCAAAATAAACATAGAATACTGCTTTCAATCCGGTGTTGAAAGCAGTATTACCGCGTTTATTTTGCTGAAGCTTTCATAACCCCTGCATTTGTCCATTTGCCCTCATTGCCAATTAGCCCTCTTTCGCTCGTTCCTTCGCTGCACCTTGTTGTTAAGACGGATTTCTGAACTCTGTCCTGGTGGCGCAGAAGTTCAGAAGGCCAACCTAATTACTTGGAACAGGGTAACCTCTGGACAAGCCAGACCAATCAAGGTAGCGATCGCGGCGGTCAAGACTAGGTCTCAAGAGGGGTGAGGGTGACTGAAAGCCCGCAATGAGCACACAAAGCAAGATCACTTACAAACTACTCCAAACAGTTGTTATATAAAAATATATACACATTTATTTTAAGGCCTTTAAAACAATGACCGTAGCGAAAAAATCACAATATCACAATATTAAACCAACACATACCAAATCAACACAATATATATACAAATACGACAGTCGCAAGCGTTATAGGCACGAAATGTGTAGTCCACCTAAAAGGGAAGAACAGGCAGTGCGAAATAATGCTTTAGACTCAGTTCGCCTTCAGAGGCACCTAACTAGATGGAAGTCCGAGCCCTGCGAAGAGTGGAGCCTTGTGCTCAAAGTACCTGCACGCGCTGATGCCAACGGGCAAAAGGAGAAGCTCTTCGAAGGAAGTCAGGCAGTTCAGTTTAGTGCACAAAAGAAGAAGAACAAGTTCCGTGACTCAAGCGCAGCCTCCACAGTGGGCAGAAGCAGAGCGCGAGTACGGACAAGGGGTGCTGTTTTACACAGCGGGGAAAAGCAATGGGCTCCTGAAAGAGGGCGACCAGATCCTAGCTATACTACTCACCGGTCCCCGATGCAAGCAGACCCAGGCTTCTCCGCGTCAGTTTCAGCAGCTTGCAGGTTCAGAAGAGCAGGGAACGCCTCGTCGTCGTGTTGAGTAAAAAGACGTCCCAATCGAAGAAATCTGCACAGTTTTGTCACCACAGCAGGGCAACGGAGCGGCCGTGTGTATCTGAGCCAAATGTACACTACTCACTTCAGACCTGGGAACGCCAAGTGTACGAAGCGTGTGAGAGTGACAAGGACTCGAAATACTACACAACCTGGCGGCGGTTACAGAGCAAGACTCCCGTGTAAGCTGGTCAGTCAACTGGATGGCCCAGAGACGCTTCCGAAGGCTTACTGGCAGGAGATGGTGAAGATGCCGAGAATAGCTGTCCCCGCTACAGGCCTTCTGGTTCGATCAAAGGTGAAAAGGGTTTCACAAGGCGACAGCAGTGCAGAGGAGGAGTCCTTCAGCGGGTCACCAGCGATTCCTCGGTCCAGCCTCTTGGTTGCAGGATACTTGGCTCCTGTATTCCTTCGTTCGTGAGAACTCAGGAGATCGACATGGTAGTGGTGTTTCCAGCCCCCTCTTATCCACGGTTCCCTTCGCGCCAAAACGGAGGGGATCCAATGGGAGATCCGCTCATTAACACACACACCATTTGTGGACCAATCACTGACCACAGTGGTCCCAGGCATTCACACCACCCTAGACTCTCTGGCACCCAGGATGTGTATTGGGACCAGACATCCCAGCCCACACCCTGGAGGCACACACAAGACATGTAGAAGCCCGCGAAAGCATCTGTGTTTCGCGGGAAAGTACATGCCCAAATAAGGAAGGCCCCGGGTCGGCTCGACCTGGGGAAGGTGAAGGGAGCAAGACGGTCAGCGGACAGGACAAAGGAGCCTCGTGGTCTGGCCATTTTGGGAGCCAGGCCACCATTTTGAGTTAAGCGCAGAAAACGCGATTAGAACGCCAAAAGGAGCTCAAAATACAAAGAAACGATCGCTGCCACCATTCCCGTCCCTGAATCACTTGCACCGATCAGATACAATCCTAAACGAGTATCTAGGGCCTGTAGAAGGCTAGAGACCCAAGAGAGCTGTAACTTAGCTTACAGTGCCCTCTTGTGTTATGTTGCACGAAAGCCGCAACATGATAAAAGAAACTACGGGAAACAGCGTTCCCCGGTACTGACTGTCTTAAGGGCATCTCAGTTTCCCCATAGGAAAGGAGCGAAAGCCCAGAGGAGTGCGGCAGAAGGCTGCACTTCTCTGGCAATGTCGAGAACAAGGTGAAAAACAACAGCAAAAAGTTTAGGGGTTGCCACATGGAAGGAAAATTACCTACAATTACGAAATCTTTCCTAACACTTGTTACTTACACACAATTAATTGGCATGAGACGGTATTTTCAAAATGGCAAACTTGGCCGCAGTTTTATTTCCATAACAGAATTATTGCACACATTTTGTAAACTCTAGTCTGTAGGTGTGGCACTTGCTCCGTGTCCGACCTCCCCTGCTTCCCCCTATACTTTTGTATAGTTTCCATAGTAGGCCCAACTCTCCCAACCCTTTGTGCCTGAGCCTATCCTGCCCATGCAGGTGTCCATGGGTGGGGAGAGAGCACCGTTTCTTTTTTGGGGGAAGCTGAGCCTTAGTTGTTACCCCCAGACGCCCCCGCCATTAGGCCCCCAAGAGGCGCTGGTCTGGAAGAGCGACGACCCATTCCGGTTTCCTTCTGGCTCATCCGGAGTCTGTCATTTGTGCTTGGTGGCCCAAACACTGCCTTACACCATTCTGACCGTCCTGCGACAGCGACGTCCAGGTATCACCCTCTTTCCCTTCCCTTTCGTGGGCGGGTGGAAAACAAAATCCCTCACATGGCACGGCGTGTCTGCAGGGTGCTGCTGCAGAAGCTGGATGTCTCTGCTAGGACCCTGCTCGTTATAAAGGAGCTCGACCCGCCCCATTCTTTTGTTTTGCCCTTCGCTGGCTTTGGGGTGTTATGGTGCCGTTCTGCCCCCGTGCCCTCCCCTTTCCCAGGGAGAGGGGAGAAATTGGTAGAGGACCCTGCAGCGGTTATCGTGCTGCCTCCTCCATTTTCTTTTTGTGCTTTTCCGTCGTCCGCGGCATAACCACTGCATTTGTCCATTTGCCCTCATTGCCAATTAGCCCTCTTTTGCTCGTTCCTTCGTTGCACCTTGTTACTTACACGCAATGGCAAACCTGGCCGCAGTTTTATTTCCATAACAACAGAATTATTGCACACATTTTGTGAACTCCAGTCTGTAGGTGTGTCACTTGCTTCGTGTCGGACCTCCCCTGCTTCCCCCTATACTTTTGTATAGTTTCCATAGTAGGCCCAACTCTCCCAACCCTTTGTGCCTGAGCCTTTCCTGCCCATGCAGGTGTCCGTGGGTGGGGAGAGCGCAGTTTCTTTTTTGGGGGAAGCTGAGCCTTAGTTGTTACCCCAGACGCCCCCGCTGTTAGGCCCCCAAGAGGCGCTGGTCCGGAAGAGCGACAACCCATTCCGGTTTCCTTCTGGCTCATCCAGAGTCTGTCATTTGTGCTTGGTGGCCCAAACACCGCCACGCCACCAGGTGGCTTACCGCCCACCGTGGCTCCCCTTCCTCCCGTCTCCTTTCTACAGTTCCAACAATTTGGTACGTATGTTCCAGAAAAAGAGCTCCATTCCCATTGTAGATAGATGCACACCATCCTTTAAAAAATATTCACGGATTTTCAAGTTGATTAGGCCGTGTCTGATTTGTTGGAAGCCTCTGCCCCTGCAGAACTTTGCCATGACCCCATTCAGCTTTTTCCTTGATTTTTCGACCGCCGAGTGACTCTCAGCACCTCTCCATTCCGCCTTGGGAATTACCTCCGACGACACGATCTCCATCTCCCCCAGTCGTGCCGATATTTCCTGTAAAGAGAGCATCATGTCCCTCAACAAAACCCCCCTCCCTAGGTTGGTCAAATCATTCCCACCCAAGTGGATTACCAGCACCTCTGGCTTCTGCTGCTTACCCAGCAGTTTTTCCAGCAGCCCCTGCAGCTGTGCCCATTTCATCCCCGGCACCCCGTGCCACTCAACTCGGAACTCACTGGCCGTCAGCACCTCCTGCTGTGCTGTCCAGCTTGCTTTGGCCCTTGAGACAAAAGAAATCCCAACTACCCACGCGGTGCACTTCCTCCTTCTTTACAATGCTGGTAAATGAGAAGTAGAGGGAGCGGCATGTTAAATCACATTTTTTCAGGTCTGATATATTTTTTGAAACACCCAGAAGACCATCTCCCTAGTTTCATGATGTCCTCTGCCCCCAATCCCCCAGCTGCTGCGGAGGTGGCGGCCCTTATCCGGAATGAATGGGTCCCAAACCGACCTTCTGTTAAACCAATTCTTGCAAGGGCCAGCTCCATCACCTTCTTGAATTGGAAGCGGCTCAATGAGGAACCGTCCCTATGCAAGAGCAACAGTGCCACCACCTCTGATAGTTGCCGCTGCTGGAGGAAGTTGGCCACCGCCGCCACCGGGCACACCCGGCTCTTTTGAATGGCCTGAAGGGTCAGTGCCACTCCTTTCCCTTTTTGATCGGTCTTTGACCTCCTCACGTAAATGACCACCTGCGTGGTGCTGACTTGCACATCCATCAACCGTAAAAACCCGCTCCCCTTGCCCTCTTTATTCTCCGGCACCAGCTCGCTGACCCTGAGTGCCCCAAAGAATGCTACAGTAAAGGCCGCCGTGAATAACACCTTCTCAGCCTCGCCGTTACACACCGTGTCAAGACATTTAATCAACCAATGCAGCTTTATAATATCGATGGGCCGTCTTTCGTCAGGTTTAGGTATCGTTTTCTTAGCCCAGCCTTTCATGGCCAGAGTGATGTAATGCTCCTTGGTGAGGTCCTTTTCCCCTTTGAGCTTGGCATAATGTGCCATGGCTGCTAAGTGATATGACACCCATGCTCGGGTTTTCCCCGTCTTCCAGCACCAACCCACAAAGGCCCGAACCGCATTCTCACCCTGACCCTCCAGCAGCACTTCTTTTTGGAATTCTACAAAACGTTCCAAACATGCCCTGTACCTTCTTGTTGTACCTGGTGCCAGTGCTGTCTCTACCAAGGAGCTCAGATCACCCCAATCATTCCCCACCAATGTTCCTTGAATGGGGTCATTTCCTTCCTTGCTTCCGGCAGCTTTCTCAGAACCTCTCTCACTGTAAACGAGACAGAGAATCAGCGTCCGTGTTTTTAATAACAGGAATGTGCCGTGCCCTGACCTCGATCTTCTTCCTCCTCCTCTTCTTCCACGCTGTGTATTTCCACCTCCACCAGCATCCCTTCACTGGCGCTGTCCTGAAACATGAGGGGGGAGCTTCCCTCTTGGCTGGGCCCTGGTGTTCCTTGTCCAGCTTGAGCCACCATGGAGCTCATCCAGTCAGGTCCGTGGGTTGCTGCTGCCAACCTTGCCATTTCCAAAAAGGCCTCCAGCTCCATGACTTGTCCTTCTCTTCCCACCAACAATTGGGGGGGTGAGGTCTGCTCGCGTCCTCACTCGTTGCCCCACTGCACCGCTGGAGTTCTAGCCTCACTTATGCGTTCCACGTCCTTCCCCGCAATCCGTGTTTCTTTAGCACACCCCGTGTGCTGAGCGGTCGCGGTTGCCCTGTCCATGCCCCGGGGGGAGGGGTTGCAACCTGTACTTTCACAGACCGATGCTCGCCTGTGCTGTCTGGGCCCTGGTCTCGCGCCTTGCTTGCCGCCTGGAGGGGGGGGGGTTACTCTTCCTCTCAGTCTGTTAACCGGTCCTGCGCCCCTCTCGGGGTCGTGTTGCTGCAAAAGTTCGGGCTAGGAGCGCTTCCAGTTGCTCTGGCGCCTGTTCCCTCCTCCTCCTTGAAGAGGGCTGTCCGCGGTTGCCGGGGAGGTGGGGAGGGATAAGCGTTCCCCAGTGGTGGGTGCAGAGCTTCTGTACCTCTGACCTGAGACCACTGCTCTCACACCGGCAGCCGCTGCTCCAGTGCCTGCTGGTGGTCGCAGATTGTCACCTGGGCGGCCCGGGTAGCCGAGGTAAGAGCAGCCGCTGCCTCAGCCCTGCCGCTCCTCACCTTACTGCCGGCCCTTCTTCCCGATCCGCGTCGCAGCTGATGCGGCCCTGTGGTCTACGCTCAGCCCGCCTCCTTCTTCTTCCTGGACGCGAACTCCGCTCCTCGTTCCTGGGCTCCAGCTCCGCCTTCCGCTGCACAGCTAATCCGCTCACCGTGACTGCAGGAGACACAGCTGCTCCACACCAGCGCAGCGCTGTGAGCTCCAAAAACTGCTGGGCAATCCCTCCTCACGGCACGGCAACGCAGTTCCACGACAACGACCAAAACGAAATGCCTCACACGGCACGGCGTGTCTGCAGGGTCCTGCTGCAGAAGCTGGATGTCTCTGCTTGTAGGACCATGCTCGTTATAAAGGAGCTCGCCCCGCCCCATTCTTTTGTTTTGCCCTTCGTGGGCTTTGGGGTGTTATGGCGCCGTTCCGCCCCGGTGCCCTCCCCTTTCCCAGGGGGAGGGGAGAAGTTGGTAGAGGACCCTGCAGCGGTTATCGTGCTGCCTCCTCCATTTTCTTTTTGTGCCTTTCTGTCGTCCGCGGCATTCTTTTTGGTCAGTTTGCCTTATATTTTAGTCACCCTAAATTCAAGGGCGACTAAAACATAAGGCAAAAAGGCCAAACAGAATGAAAGCATAAGCAAAATAAACGCGGTTATTATTTTTGTATTGGTTCTTGGAGTTTAAAACATGCACACATTTTAACGTTTTCAAAAACACTATTTGAAGAAAATATCATCTCTTGGTTTTGTGGGTGTATTGATTTTAAGGAAGGCGTATGCCATTCATCCTATGCAATTTGGGTGGTTATGAATAGTCAATTTAATGAAATTTATTGTATTTCCACTGTAAAGTGCAAACTGCAAATGTTGATATGTGGACGGGGCGTGTGTGCGGAGCCATGTGCAAAGGGCGGAGTCCTGTGTGGCTGTGGGTGGGGCATGCATCTCAGGGTTTTTGATTTTCAAATGTAGGCAGGTATGCTATAACTCCAGCACTGAAATCTATTGCCACATACTTCACTGCTATTCAAAAGAAAACAGCGACAGATGCCTTAGAACCAAGCGCCTTTGGAGTTCAGAGGGAAACAGTGATGTCAGTTACTGTCCCGTCACAACCTCTGGAGGGAAACAGTGATGTCAGTTATCACTGCGTTGTCACAACCTCCTTTAGTTTCGGACTGGGAACTACTGGCGACAGAAGATTTTAATTTAAATGTAGACCTCAGATCTTCTCAGAGGCAATCGTTGCAGACTCTGACTATTCAATTTACCTCTTATTCTTCCATTCCAGCCCCGGCCCCACACAAACGCGTATCCATAACGATTGGACAAATTGATCAGTCGGCAGTCAGTGCCCAGGAATCAATGGTGCAAGAACTGAACCAAGTTCTATGTGCTTGGCTAGCTTTATTTGAAAACATTAACATTGTGGCTAAAAGCCACTCAGCACTATTAGAATTGATCTTGGCTTCACTTGTTATCTCGAGCCACAGCATTTTGGGATTTTCAGCCAGAGCAGGAGCGAATGTGACCAAGCCTGTAAATGAATAAACTTGTGTTGCCATCAATGCGCTGAACGACGTCTTGCACTGTGATCAGGCCATGCCTTCTAAAGTTCAGCGGAGTGGAAAAGATACAATGTCCTTTTAGTGGGTGAAAGGTCCTGAAATTCAGCACAAGAAACCACCAACCCTCCCAAAAAGGCCTTTTTTAAATCTAAATGGAAACAGCAAAATAATTCTAAATACGCGAAGCAACTGCAAACCTCTAACGCAAGTATGGTATAGTTTCATAAAGCCTTGACCCTACCGGCGCAAGAAGATCTGAGCAGTAAGAATAACAGTGACATTGGACCTATAACAGTACAGTTGGTAGGGGGTTCTTCCATGTTGGTTCACCAAGGAGACAGGTCGGAAGAAAGTTTGGAGGGAGTGGAGCTCGTACATAAACCGAAGTTAGAAAAAAAAGATTCAGCGGTAAAAACGGATTCAACAAAAGACAATCACAATGTAACTTGCTGCTCTCACAGCACCTGGGGGAACAGAAGGCCAAAGGCGACTTGTTGTTGGACTCTCGGGTGGTGGAGACCCGGCCCAGAGGGAGCGTTATGGGTTTGACTAAAACTGTACATCTGGTATATCTGTTACGAGCAATGGAATGTGGTCAGATGTAACATTTGTAAATCATTATGAGAGAATCCTTAGTAATCAAGAAATGGTCCCTGAAAGTAGCCTTTGAGGGAGCTATTCATCTACCAGGTGGAATCGGTGAAAGCTGCATGAACGAAGAATATCAATAGAAGAGAGAGACCAACAGATTAGAGCAGGCGGATTTAGCATGCTGAGGGGAGCTAGGGGCCCAGATATATGGGCCAGTGAGGGTGGACGAGCGGCGAGGGTCTGCTCTACCAACCAGAAGGCAGGGGGTGGCTTTAAAAACGTTAGCTAGTATGCCCAAAAGTAAAAAGAGATGTTTGAAGCTTAAGGTAAAATGTTTATTCCTGGATAACAGACTACAGTCATGAACAGGGCGGGTGTACTCTCTCTTTTGGGGGAAATTCCTGCATTAAGAACTATCTCCACTAAAGATCTGGAGAGAGTAGACTTTTTCTCTAATGAAAGAACAGATGTGGCCATTGTGACTCTTTTTTCCAAACTTGTGTTTGATCGTATCATGAAAGAATTTCCCTCATATCGACAATATGGTTACAAGATCTCTCCATTTGAACAAGGTGGTGTGTCAGGCTTCAGTTGCAATTATGATACTAGGAGGCCATTAAGTAACAACAAATGTAATATTCTATTGTGCCGGCATCCAAAAGAGCTTTGCAAAGTACAATTGAAAGTTCTTGAAGTGAGAGATCTAGACGCAAATGTCGATTGGTCATGGGTAGCTAGTTCCCTTAATGCTCAGCGAGAAGCTCCCTATCTCTAGTGGGCCTGCCTCATTGCTGGCCCTATCCTGGAATAGCTGCGGGAACTCCCATTTATTTACAAATTCTATATTGGGGAGAATCCTGCGAGAACATGCAATGATATGTATCCAGGAAACTTGGCTTACGGAAGCACAAGTTTTTGATCAGTAAGCTACACTTTTTCAGACAGCTGAAAAAGGTGTGAGCGGGAGGCCGTCGGGTGGTCTTATCACTCTGATTAACAACACCTCAGGAATTGAGATAGATCATCAGACCCTGGTGGGGAGGGAGTTTTAGCAGTACAGGCATCTATTAATCTCAACAGAATAAATATATGTATATATATATTGATATTTTATTTCTATCGCGCTCATACAGAAGTGTTTCAGAGCGTGAAAATAGGAAGATGCTATTAGTGAAAATCTATTGGCATCATTTACTCTGTAAACTTGGGCATAACCTGAAACTGGTGATGGCATTCATCTCAGGCTGGGTTTCGGATATAGAGGATGGACTCATCATTCTGGCCGGTGGCATAAACTCTACCTGTATTGCCCAAAGAAGCTCAAGGGATAGCCATAACCTCAAGCGTGGAGTTAGGTGGCAAAAAAGCCTTGAATCCTTGGATTTATATCGACTTAATGGAACTATGAGTGGTGAGATTCCGAGTCAACCAATGTGGTCGAGAGGGCAGAGGCAATCCACCTTGGATTATATGTTTATGGTTGCAAATTATTCAAGGTGGTTGCCTGTGAATGGAGTGACCACGAGATGATTATGGCCGAATATGACATCCCACTGATAAATAAGTCAGCCAAAGTCGTACCTGGGTTAGTCATAAACCACTGGAGTAATCGGGTTATCTGGAACCAACCGAAAGTGACTAGCCTAAATGAGAGAGTGATGGAAGTAATGGCCTCCACTTTGATGGGCTGGAAGTTGAATAGTTTTAATATCAATAACTTTGATGACTTCCTTGATGATATTTTTAATGTGGGGGAGGTGAACCCTTACTTCCATGCCAGTAAACATCGTCATCACTTTGATGACAAGGTGAAGCGAGAACAGTGTTTGCTAAGGCCAAAGATTAGAGCCAGTAACTACCTGCACAGGGATGATCACTTTTTGAGACCGAGTGAGATCAAAACGTTAAAACAAGCATACTGTGATTGGAATTGATATCACTGTGCTGAACTACTATGGAATGACGCAGAAACTATGTTGGAAGCATTATGTCAAAGTAACTCAGCATCATTGTGGCACATTATTAACTATCTAGGTAGAAAACAAGCTGATTTGTAATTGAACCCAATAGGGGAAAACCAATGGCTTAGTTATTTCAAATCAGTTTTGGTCAGCAGCACAAGTGTGGCGAGACTGTTATCTTACCAGTGGACAGAAAAGAACAGGGTTGGCATCTAGAAATTGACACGGAAATCATTTGTAACATGATCCAGAGAATTAGTGGGTCTAGGACTTCAAGACCCAATGGATTGGCTAATGTAATCTTTAAGGATGATCCTGCAGCCTGGTCTTCACTTCTGACTATTTATTTTAGGCAGATTATAAATGCCCAGATAAGGCCAATGTCCTGGCATACTGCCTTTCTCATTTCTATATTTAAGAAAGGCAACCGCAATGAACCGAAAAACCGCGGTCTTGATGTTACAGCATCATGTGGCTTCGGCAGGTAAGGCAGGATGAATAAAAAAAGTGGCAGACTGGTTTTAACTTAATGGTCTGCTTCTGGGTTATGTGCCTGGAGTGGCAGTGTGGGCGCTATTCACTTAGCTACCATACACCTAACCTCAGCATCCGATAAGGACAACAGAAAACTATTATGGTGAAAGTTAGCCGGCTGGGACATCCCGTAAGGTCTACTGATGTTAGAAGTCGCTCTACACTCAGAATCGAACATCAAGGTTAGAATGAACCATAACAGAGCATTGTCAGGAAAAATCTCCACTTATGGGAGTTAGACAGGGTTGCATTCTGGCTCCCTGTCTTTTCAATCTATACGTTTCAGACATGGGCCAACAAAACAAAAATTATTCAGTGTTCCTCAAAAGGAAAAGGGAAACCATTTGCATGGTGGAGCAAAAACCAAAAACTGGAAGCGGTGAATCATTTCATTTATTTAGGCTTTCCTATATTTAGTAGAACCAATAGAGCCGATATCAGAGAGTATCTGTTACTGAAGTCCTCAGGTTTGGCTAACCAGATTAGTAAGGTGGATGGGAAATACAGCAAATTTTCTATTTTACCCGCATTCAAATCTTTTGAAGGCAAGATAGTGCCAAAGCTAATTTATGTTATCGAATTACAAGATCTTTCAACTCTGAATTTGTTACCTACATTGGAGACACTACTAAACTGGAGAAGAGTGCTAAAAGTCTCCAAATCACAGCTCGGTGCAGTGATAAAATATAAATTGGGTGTTGAGTCCCTGTTAAGCAGGGGAATGTGGAATTATTTAATCTTATTCTGCAGAATCCTGAATGTTGAAACACTTTATAGTGATATAAGTGAAAAGAGTCAGCAAAAGGAAGGCTCCCGATGTGCCATCAAATGTTTTGTCAAACATTTTGATGGTATGTTACAAGATATTGGGTCCAGCTGAGATGAGTTCCAGTGTAGACCAGAAAGCACTAAAAGGAGTTTGGGTATTTGAAACTGGACCTCATATGTAAGGGAGGGTTGAATTTCAATTGTGAACACTGTTTACCATGCACGCAGGGAGCTTAAACACTAAATGCCCACAGAAGAGGTCTAAACCCTTCTTTGTCAGCAAGGGGCGGATGTGGAGGATCCAGTGTTAGAAGACAATGAGGTGATAACATTTCTGTATTTCCTGTGGGAAGAGAAAATTCAGCTTGTAATGAGATTCATTTGAAAGTGCGCTTGCTATGCCAGCATGCCAGGCAGTGTTTACTCACTTTGCACTGGGAGTGCAGATGTGAAGGGCAAAGGGCAGCCTACACGATTGTACGCTGCCTTTTGCCCTTTTCATTTGCACTCCGCAGTGCAAATGACAAACATTTGGCGACGAAGAGCCGCTTACATTACTACAGTGTAAACCTAAAGGCTCCCCGTTGTCAAATTACGTTTTTATAGAAAATGAGCCCCAAGATCTTTGTCAGCTTCGTTGTCCTTTTAAGTAAAATGGCAACTGTATGCAAAGGACCGTCAACGTTAGCAATTACGTGCTGTTGGTTCTCCTGGCATGCAATTTACACCAATCTCAAAGCGGAGTGTAAACGTGAAGGGTAAGGAAAGGTGAATTCGCCTTTACTGTTCACTTATACAGATCGCTTTGAGAGAAATAAATCATAAAACGCTAAAAGCAAATTACTTTGTGGTTCATTCTCGATTTCATGGTAATTATGCGGTTAGGAGCCGTTATGGGTAGACATACATTGCGGCGGCTCGCCACCGCCAAATTTTGGTGATTTGCGCAGCAGAGTGCAACTGTGCAGGGCAAAATGCAGCGTTTGCCCCGGTTATTTTACACCTAGCTCTGCAAATGAATTAAACACTGCCTGCCATTCGTACATGGCAGGCAGCATTTACAATTACTCCTGATACAGTCTGCCTATTATATGGTGGCGCATGAAGCCGGCGGGCCTCATAGGGATCCCCAACATTTGCACCAGAATGAAGATGCATGCCAGTACAAATGCTTGGGCATTTGTTTGGCAGAGAGGAAGGGAGGTGGTGGAAACAGAAGTTGCATTACGCCACTCCTCTTCCATGCAAATGGACGAAAATAGGGTGTGAAGTTTAGGGAAGGCGTAAAAACCTTTCACAAAGCTTTTACACCTTCCATTAACTTTACCCCTTTAACAAAATGAGCCCCTTTACAGGTTGTGTTTTATTATGGATTCCAATGTAATCCACCTGCTATATAGCAGGTGCGATGACAAGGCATCTTCCATTGTAAACCTTTGGTTTTAGTCCTACATGAACATTTCATGCAGATGTAAATCCATGTGCTCTTCTTTCTAGACGGAAATCGAAAGCAAACAGACACTGCGGTTTTCGGCCCACTTACGCCTTGGACGAGCAGCAAAATGGGACATGTTATTCCATGGAGGCCTAAAAGCGTTAAGCCTTTAAGCCACACGTGCCTTTAATGAAGAAAGTGAGCCCCACTCTGACGCTACAGGCTTGTTTTCCAGGCCTAAATTGATGTTCACAAAATAGAGCATTCTGGGAGATGTAGACTTGCTTAAATTAATTTCAATCAGTTGGACTAACGTACCTGATGTCCAGCATTCATCAAAAAAAACCTCACAACTGAAAGCCTGGTGTCCAGATGAAATATAAACACCTGACCACCCTGTTTTAGTCAGGTTATGTTATGTAATTTGCCATTATACTGTGCACATCACCACCATGGTGATCTGAAGGTGATGAGCCTTGTCTGTCTCGAGATGAATTGGGATTCCAGTCCCAGGTGGTACCTAGACCGTGCAATTTGGTAACTAAAGAAAATGGGGCAAGGAGTGGGGGGAAGGGAAAGAGTGGAAAATGTCAGGGAGACAAAACGTGCAGGCTTAACTCACAACATCAAATAGTGCATAGGCGCCTTTCTGTGAGAACGAACACGGTTAAATGACCTGTTCTTTGGGAAGGTACCCTCTCGAGAGTCCACAGCCACACTTTAGCTCACTGTACCTTTCACAGAAGGGAAATATCCATTTGCTTATCAGTCTTTGTCCTGCCCACATGGCCAGTCCAGCACCAAAAGACTTGGTTGAGACTCTCCCAGGCGCCATCCACCCAAGAACAGGTAAATGGGCCGTGTTTGTGCTGGTAGAGGGACTCCCAGAACTCCCCTTTTTTTGCATATTAATTAATTTTGGGTCTTATCCTAAATTACCAGGGGAATCCAGACGTGGACCTCTTGCTCACTTTTCTTAGAGAGGCACAGCTCCACCTCACTGATGAGGGCTGACTAGGCCAAAACAATTGTCTGGGACTGCTGTTGGTACTCTTGTTCAGAGGAGAATTGCCTAGCATTTCGTACTGGACTGCCTCTGGGCAGGACAAAGACTGATATGCAAGGATATTTCTCCTCTGTGAAAGGGACAGTGAGCTGAAGACTTGGTTGATGCTCTTCGAGGGGCCATCCACCCAAGAACAGGTCATTGGGCCGTGTTCGTGCTGGTAGAGGGACTCCCAGAACTCCCCTGTTTTTGCATATTAGGTAACTTTGGGTCTCACCCTAAGTTACCAGAGGAATCCAGACATGGACCCCTTGCTCACTGTTCTTAGAGGGGCACAGCTACACTTCACTGATGAGGCCTGACTAAGCCAAAACACGTGTCTAGGGTTGCTGTTGGTATTCTTGTTCAGAGGAGAATTGCCTAGCATTTCGGTGCTGGACTGCTCCTGGGCAGGACAAAGAATGATATGTTTAGGATATTTCTCCTCTGTCAAAGGAACAGTGAGCTAAAGACTTGTTTCAGACTCTCCCAGGGGCCATCCACCCAAGAACAGGTCAATGTTTGGGCTCCCCTAGTTTAACTCACAACCTAATTTGCATGGAAAGTAAACTTAAGTGTGAGTGATGGTGATAGTTGGGATGAGTGATAGTTTACAGTATTTTAAAGTAATCATGGGTTGCATCCTGAAAAAATAGCATTAGACCACATGCATAAATAGGCCCTCGAAAGAAGCTCTCACATTGACATCTGTGGGAAGCTGTTTTAGAATGAATATTTGCCACCCTGCAGCAACTGAAACAAAGTAACAAAAACAGATTGAAGACTGGAAACCCGACATTGTTCAGTTGAAGCTCCATCCTGTCTGAAGAGAAATATGGGGCTATATCGTATCCCTGCATTACTCGGTGAAATTTCTAAGTCCATTTCTTTGTTTCTCTCTCTCTCTCTCTCGCTCTCTTTCACTCTCTAACGCTCTCTCTGTCTCTCTCTTTCTCTTCAGATGTGTGGGAGAGATGGCCATATGTACATTTCAGTAGTAGAGCAATGATATAGCATTGACCTTGAATTTACTTTCAGATGTGATGTAGCCTAACAGTAACAATGTTAGGGTTCCAATCAATTTGATTTTGTTACTTTAAAAACAAGTTGGTGCAGAGTGTCAGATTCATTCTAGTATGGCTCTTTAAGACTCCCAATAGAGTCGATTAGAGGGTTGATGTTGGGGGCTAATCAACATATTTAAAATGTTGTTTGCCTGTTCGTCAAGGTGCCAACCATGATTACGTCAATGTTTTGAATTAAACAGGATGCATTATCCCATTCTTTTAAGGTTCCAAAAATGTTGGATGTAACGTTAGTTTGATTTTAGGTTTAGAAGCTCATTTTCATGAGTTCTGTAATCCAGCGGCGGGGACCCCTTACATGTACACTTTTGGTCATTTGCACAGCAGAGTGCAAAAGTGCACTTTTGCACTCTGTTGTGCAAATTAAGTAAATGCTACTTGCCATGTATGCATGGCATGGCAGGTGGCGTTTACACTGGATCACTATGGAGACCCCCGACTTTTTGCTGGTGCAAAAAGTCGACGGGCTCTAAAGGGACCCCCAGCATTTGCGCCCACATGAAAATACATGCGTGTGCAAATGCTGGAGTATTGGTATGGCAGTGAGGAATGGAGCGTCGGAAAGGCAAGTTGCGCTCTGCTCGTCCTCCCCGCCATACAAATTGATGAAAATGGGGCGTGTTGTGAAATGAAGGTGTAAAAGCCTAAGGCTTTTATGTCTTCCATATACGTTACACACACATGAAAATAAGCCCCTAATTGTTTAATAATACTTTAACACTTAATGTTGGCATTCACAACATTTATAGATTTCTACCTACAATCGATAGTAACCTTACTTTTTTAAATTTCCCCCCTCTGATCTCCTTCTGATCTTCTTGTTTTTCTAAAGGAATTAGTATTTGTAATTTGTATGGAAGTTAAACTGAAACATGTATTGGGGTGGTATATCACCTTATGCATTAAGCAGATTATTTTTCATTCTGCAGAATTCTTTTGATTTCATTTTGTTAGACGGTCTTTCATTTCACAGTATGTTTTCCTTTTAATGGGTATTCCTTTTGTTTTTTTATTTGAATTTTCTATCCAGTGCTGGCTCCACCAAGAGTGTCTTATACCACCTTTCAAAGTTCAAAAGGAAGGAGCGAGAATGTTCAATATATTCAGGAAAGGATAGAATGATTGGATAGTCAGTGGGTGGCAGGCGAGGTCTGGCGTGGGGAAAGGTATGTTTTGAGGGTTTTTTGTAAAGTGATGGTGGAAGGTGCAGTACCCCACTGGAGTGGTTCTGCGTCCTTTGGGCCAATGCTTGTTTTTGTGTGCTGGTCAGTTTGCAGAATTTAATGCAAAGGATGTTTTGGTTGGCTTGTCTGGTGTTTGTGTGGGTGGTGTTTTTCAGTTTGTTGTGAAGGTAGCACAGGACCTTGAGGTGGATAGCGTTGTACACGATGCAGAGTCCTGTGAATTCAATTCTCTGGGGTACGGGAAACAATGGGACCTGGGAGAGGGCTGCAGTGTTGTGTGAGTGTTTGAATAAGTGCAGGATCAGTCTAGCTGTTGCATTCTGTATGGCTTGCAGAGGGGCAAGAGAGTGTAGTGATGATTGCATTTCCGTTTTCCAGCTCAGACAGAACGAATGCTTGGGCAATATTGTGAAAGTCGTCAGGGGGGAAGGATGTGTCTTATCTTGTGTAGGAGGTGTAGTTGTAGGGTGTATGTTTTGGCGATGGCTTCTATATGGAGTTTGTTGGATATGTGGGGATCAATGGTGAAGCCTAGGGATTTGACAGGTGTCTAAAGGGATATCTGTGGTTTGTCTTGGGCAAGTTCTTTGATCGAGTGGCGGCAGTCAGGATTGTTACTCAGTAGATGAGGATGTATTTCCTTTTGGAAGGGTTGAGTTTTAGAAAGTAAGTGGCCATCCAGAAGTTGATAGTGGTGAGGTCGTTTTTAAGGGTGTGGAGTTCAGTGCGGGAAGTGATTTGGAAGAATTTTTGTGTGTTGTCTGTATATTGGCGGAAATGGAGTCTGTCTGAGCAGGGGAGCAACCATGGTTAGAATGTTGAGGGGGACCAATATTGCAAGATTTACATTTTGGAGTGTGGTGGTGAAGCGGTTTAGCAGCATTACTTTGCAAAATTACTGTGTAGTCACTGTTGCAAAGTAAATCAGATATGTACACTGAAAACATGTTTGCAGCCTGGAAGAATGAACCAAAGATGGATTTAGTCAGGACCGCCTTTCACTTAGGAGAAATGAATGCACACTTTCTTTTGTAAAGCATGAGTGAATGGTATCCACCAAGCCCATTAACTGTGACCCAAAAGATTGATGGCCTTTAGAAAGAGAATTGTCACTTTTAGGGTATGGGATCTCGAGATTTGCTTGTTGACAAACTGCCTTTGACAGCTGCGGATGGATTGTGGGTATTGCCACTGGGCCAAAATACTACATCTTGCCCGTCATTAGATTCTGGGCATTTATTGATGATTATGGTTGACATAGAGGGTTATGGGGAATTTTCAGATCCTTGCAACAAAGCATGAGCCCTTACCTGAAGGATGGACAGCTCTACAGATTCAAAGAGGACAGAGACTCCATCTCCTTTAGGAAAAGTGGATTCCGAGAAAATGTTCCAGGACAAAAACAACTTTTCCCTTCTGACTACCCATAGACAAAGAGTTTGTCAACTGTAGGAAGGAAGGGGTTGTGGGCCAAAGAACCTTTTACCCGTAGTGAGAATGGGCTCTGGCGATCAGCACAAGGGCAGAGAACCTGCCATTAAAATGTGAAACTGCACCAGTAAGAGCAATACAAACACACGTTCTTGCTATGTTGGAAGAGTTGGTTCTGGTGATTAGCAAAGAGTTGGCAAGTCAGCAGCCTATAGGAAACATTGGTTTTGGGGAGTGGACCCAGCTTGTTATATGTGGGATGGATGGAATTTTGAGATGCACCAGTGACTGAGAAATTAGCCACCTGCAAGAAGAATGGGTTCTGGGGACTTATACAGGGTCGGACTGGGGCATACAATTGGCTTGGGTATCAATGAAAAAGTGACCCACAAATACAAATAGCAATGTGTTCCTTTTCTGATTGATTGTTTAAAACCCAATTGAGAGCTTTATGATAAAACTAGCAAAAAGTACCCATACTTCGCACAGGTTCTCTAGACAGACATGATAACACTCTCATCAATGGTTAACAATCAATGTTCCTGTAGGTCCCTGTTGTGAGTTGCCTATGAAAATCAATTGTCCTGTAGGTCCCTATTCCGAGTCGTTTATCGTTTGATGTGCTTTGAAGTTAACTGCACTGAGAATGGGCACGAATGGCTGGCTTACATACTCCGGAGCAGACGTGGAGCGGAGGTGAGAGTTGGCGTGCTGCAGCATGATGGGAAATTCTGTGCGCTCGCCCCACCTGTCGCCTCAACCTGGCGTGGTGCAGTGCGTTGCGGTGCAGACATTTCAGAAAGAGTGTGCCCTAGGGCATTGAAACATGGTTTTTGAGGCCTTTGAGTTTTTTTCCTGGTGTGGAGATAAATAAAACTGAGCTTTGTCCGGTCCTTGTATGAGCACATTGATGTTTCACCAATTTTGTGCATTGCGGTGCAAATATCTCGGAAACGGTGTATCATAGGGCCTTGAAATGTGATTTTCACAGGGAACAATGAGTTTTGTTACTGGCGTCGAGACTCTTAAAATGTGCTTTGCCCGGTCCTTCTACGGCCATATTGTTTCGACAATTTCATGAATTGCGGTGCATGTATGCTTGTACTCTGCACAAGTTCTGTAGACAGACATGATGACACTGTCATCAAGTGTTGAAAATCAATGATCCGATAGGTCGCTGTTCCGAATCGCTTATCGTTGGATGTGCTTTGCACTCTTCAATGAGAATGGGCATGTGTGGCTGGCTTGCATACCCCGGAGTAGACGTAGAGGGGAGGTGAGAGTTGGCGTGCTGCAGCATAATCAGACCTTCTATGCGCTCCCCCCACCTGTGTCTAGACTGGGTCTATAATATGCAGCCAGTTGGACATGTTTTCATTGTGGGATGGCATTTTTAATAGCAAAGCATGACATTAATTAAAGCATTAATATTCCTGTGCACTGTTGGTGACTTGCGTGTATTGGATTTTTGGACCCTACAAAACAATTGCAAATGCTCTGGCTTTTAGCCAATTTTCTCACAAAGTGTGCTGTATAATGCGTTCAAACACACACATATATATATATTACATGGACGCGGTTGCATCCATGTAGTTATGGTTAAGTTGGTGTTACCATAGGAAGAGCATTTTTTGGGTGGCTTTTAACTTTGCTCCCTCTGGACGAATGCTCACCAAACTTTTCAAAAGAAGTATATGACCCACTCTGAATTTCTTTTCAAAGTTTGGAGAGGTTTGGTGCAGGGGGGGCAAAGTTATAGGGGGGGTCCCAAAACTTTTGTTTTTTCCCATAGACATAATGGAAAAAACTTTGCGTAGGCCTACAGCCCATACCGCTGGACGGATTTACACCAAATTTGCGGCAGGAGCGGGGGCTTGCTCCCGAAAGCGAGCTTTTGCAAATTTGGTGTAAATCCGCCCAGTAGTTTTTTTTAAAATGACCAAAATGTAAGGCAAAAAAATTAGTGATATCTCCGTTCGCTTTCCGGACAGACTTCCCGGTTCGCTCCACGGACAGTGCCCTGATTGGCCGGGCGGCTTGCGTGATGTCCGCGGACATGCAACGTGTTCGCTGATTGGATGGCGTGGGGCGTGGAGCGCGTCAGATTTTTTGTGGCGCCCGCCATCTTGCATTCGCCGACGAACGCGGACAGCGCGGTGAAACTTGGATTAAAAATTGCATTTAGTGGAGTGTGTTGGTGTGTAAGAGTGTTTGGGGAGGGTGGAGGAGTATGAGATAGGTTCAATGTTCTGTTTTTTTTATGTGCTAGACGCTTTTGTTGTGTTCGATTTTTCTGCAGACAACACTGCTATTCTGAAATGTTCGTAAATAAACAGAATGGATTCGGTGTCAATTTGAAAGTGTTCTAAGAAGACTCGTGGGGTCCTGGAATGTTCGCAGGGGGTGTCCTGAAGACGTTGTCTGTATTGTTCGTTGTTAAGCTGAAAGTGTTCTAAGAACACTTGCGGTGTCCTGAAATGTTCGTACATAAAGAAAATGGGGGTGTTCTGAGGACGTTCTCCGTATTGTGTGACTGCTTGGCTGTATGCAATGAGGGAATGGCACAGAGAGTGAAGTGGAAATGGTAGAAGGGCTGTCCAAGAGTTACGTGGTCCGCGGACACCGCGGCTGTCCGTGGACAGGGCGTGCTACATCCAGGGTTTTCCAGCAAATCCAGCATGGAAAGAAGACTGTAGGGATCAGCCAATCAGATGTTGAGGTTGTGGATTTGTGTTGAAAGAGACTGTGTGTAGTGAAGATGGCAGAAGTGGATAAAGTCAGGGTGTTGGTGCTCGGAGATATGTTTGTGCATGGTTTACAACAGTATGCTCAATGCAGGCATGTTGCAAAGAATTTTGATGTTAAAGGAGTGGAGGTCGTGTGGAGCACTGTGCCTGATTGCAATGTACAGGGAATTGTAAAAGTTTGTGAAGATATGGGCAGGATCAACAGTCCCCATGTGGTAGTTTTGCAGTATGGTGCTTTCCTTTTGGGCTATGTCAGTGCCCCTACTTTGTTGGCAGATTTGGAACACTTGGTTCAAGCAGTAATGAACATCCTTTCAAATGCCAAAATAATTTTTTCTGGATTACTACCTAGGGCAATATGGGACAATAGTTCAGTTTTTTGTCCTCAGCAAAACAATGCTAGGTGTGTAATCAACCGAGGCATGTGTGCCTTCATGCTAAGAGCCAGTATGTTCTTCTGTAATAATGAGAATATTGATTCCAGTAATGCTGTTTATTTTAAAGAAGATGGCATTTCTTTATCTTTTATGGGAAATGCCATGCTGTTTTGGAATGTAAGGGTTGCTTTGGAGAAGGTTATGTGAAGATTTTAGGAGTAAAGTAAGAAAAAAAGAAGAAAAAAAATACAAAATAACAGGTGTCTGTCAAGCATCTGCAAAAAAACCAAAAAAAACCGGCTCTTTTCAGAGCCAACCTCAAAGGGGAAATGGGGCACACTATTTAAATTTACATTCACCATGCTCAGATTTTCGATATGTCTGCAGACATGGTGGTAGTCCGCGGACATTTAAATCACTAGCTAGGGGTTCAGTATGTTCTATGTTACATGTATTTAAAGTCAGGGATATTATGGTTAAGTTGTGCTACTAAAAAAAAGTGATGTCATCAATGACATTTGTGATGTCATCTTTGATATCCTGGGTGTTAGTGTTAGCAGTGCACGGTGGCGCGAGTTATGGTTGCTTATCTTACCATAACTGCCGAATTTCAGGGGTTTTCGGTTTAATTTGAACCATAACGTCCCTTTAAAAATGTTTTTTCACAGAATTTCATAGGTTTTTAGTAGTGCAACCTAACCATAACGTCCCTTTAACAAGTTTTTTTACTGAATATATATATATATATATATATATATATATATATATATATATATATATATATATATATATATGCTTCTCCTAGTACAGTGTGCGGCATACCCCTGCAGCATTTACATTCATGCGTATTGCGCAAACGTGGTAATCTAGGCTGGCCCAGAGTGTGGCGCGACCCGTGATTTGTTGCCGAGCATGGAAGGGGGCTCACAAATGTTGTGTTATGCCTTCCAGCAGGTATGCTTGTTTCCCCAAACGTGCCTTGTTTGGGGAAATATATTTTTTCCATTGAATGTTCACAGTTTGGGAAATATGTCTGTTCTACCAAACATTCACACTTTGAAAAATATGTTGGTTCCACTGAACGTATACAGTTTGAGGAATATATTTGTCCCTCTGAATGCCTGCTGTTTGAAAAAAAAAACAATATGGTACCTATAGTTAAATACTCAAAAAGTGTGGGTTGTTTCCTTGATAGCCCTGGGTTTGCTGGTACTTGGTGTTCTGTTTTAAAGATTTTAGTGTGAACAACCATATGTAAACCTATGCACAGCATGGAACGTCACTATTTTCTAAGATGCATTCTGGGGATGGCAATGCGTCCGTACTCTGCAGGACAGTAGAGAACCTTGCACATAGGCTGTGCATTTTGTGTCTTCAGCCACACTGTGTAGAGAGTTCATTTGTGTACTTATTTAACTTTTAGGTGTATCTGCAAATGGTCAAAAAGAAAAGATATGGGTGGCAGCTTGTCAAGATGCAGAGCATCGTTTTGGGGCAAAGGGAATATTACATGGCAGTGGAGGCCATCTTGGGTGAGGACTGGACCGCGGCTTCAGCTTGTTGTAGAGATAGTATTGCTCTATTCTGACATCTCCACCTGTGCCACAGCTTCCATGCTGCAGCATGAAACAATATCACAAATGTCAGTAATGTAACAATCACAAAGTAGCAAATTCCAAATGCATATCATTCTGTGAACGTAGCTTAATGATGTAATCGTTCACAGCAGAGATGCATGGTTAGGTAAAACCTCCAAATTATATATATCTGTAACATTTTTGCAAACCAATGCTTTTAGGAAGTTATATAATTGTATCAGGGTTTGAATATAAATGTATTTGCTTAAACACAGATCACAAAATAAAATGCCATTATTTTCCAATTTGCAAGGTAGCTGTAACCTTCCACTAAAGAAGTAGAATGAGTTGCAGGCTTTTCAAAGTGCTGTACCCCAAGAATCACACTGGTGCATGGTTTTGGCAGCTAACTGGTCAGCAGGCGTAACGGGCAGGGAATGGTACACAGGTGTCCCTTAAGGTCTATCATATGCATGCTACTCTGATCGTGCCCATTCTCATTCCTCCTCCCCTGTCTGGTTCCGCATTGTACCAAATTGGAATGGCTGAACTATTATGACTATTTTCATACCCAGCATGCCAGAGCCTAACCTCCACTCCAAAGGTGAACTAAATGTCGACCTGGGACTGTGGCAGTCTTTCATACAAATAATGGTGCTGTATGCAATGGAAGGCTCTGGAGACAGTTGGATCTTTGACACTAGTACATGTGAAACCATTACCCCTTGGCATATGGCAGGCTTACTATTGGACAGCAGTATTGTTATGGGTCTATCTCAAGAGTGTCTCGGAACCAACTCTTATTACCCTGGTGTGTATGATAAACATTAGATGTTATCAATATCTCCCATACACAGGTTTATCACGACAACCAAAAAGAGTTTACACTCGCAACATAGTGTCTTTTATACTCACAAATAGAAACAGATTAGGAATGCTCTCACTCTCTTTTTAACATTTATGTATGCTCTCTTGTAGAGATAATGTATGAGCCTTAAACATAGTGTAGTCAAACAATAAACATATCTCATTATTAGAAATAAAGTAGTTGATTATAGTCAGCAATGTTTGTATAGCAATTGTGGCACAGTAACATTTAAAATCCTACTCAAAACTGTGGTCCGGTCAAGGTTGGCGAGCTTTGGACAGGCGAGGTTATACATACCAATCCCATTAAATGGAGAGGATTAAAAACTCTGTGGCTTTTCAATCTCCCTGCAAAGGGCTCCTCTCTTCCATCAACTGTTCTTTGATGCATCCATCTATCCTGGCCATGAGAAATATTGGGCAGCACAGTCCAATGTAATGTGCTGTGCCAAAATTCGGTATCACAAAAAGTCAGTGTTTCGCCAGCACACTGGCTTATCTAACAAAAATACATCATGGTGTCCCTTAATGCTGTAACCCTGGAAATTGTATTGTATTGTATTTGGTTATTTATAGAGCGCCCTTTCCCCACTTGTGTTGCCTCCATGCGCTTTTTACTTGGTTGGAGATTCTAGGGAGATTAGCTTAGATGCGTTTGTGCATGTTGCCGTTCTAAGACTTGGTTGGCTGGCAAGGCTCGACTAAGAAGCCCAGTAGAGGTCAGACACGTGGGTGAGTGCTCTTGAGGGTTAGAGATAGATTGCAATTGTTGAGAGAGACTATGTGAGGCCAGCTATACTGGTTCCTTTTGGGTGGTGGTCGCTGTATGCTAGTGGCAGAGTTGTTGGGGTACGTCAGGTGTTTCAGTCTTGACGACTATGTGTGAAACTAGGCCTGATGTGCTTAGCCGTAGACGTGTTCTATTGAGCATTTATGTTTGGCCGCGTCTGCAGCCTGTGTCCACACTAGTGGTGTGAGTTATACGTACCGTAGGCTGCGAGATTGATTATTTGTCTGGGTCTAGAATTGAGAGTCCTGTAGCGACGGGCCTAGTTTTCATACTGTAGCCGGTATCAGCGTATAATAAACAGACATGGAGTCAAAACCTAGATTAGAGGATCCTGTACAGTGAGGGGAAGGCCTACATTTTACAGTGCAGAAGGCTAAGGCACATGATAAACATAGATCGAGGCTACACCTCGATTAGAGGATTCTGTATAGTGGAAGAGATGCCTAGGTATCACCCTGCAGTATGATTCGTCATATAGTATGACAAGGGGTGGGGGCTGCACCTATAATTGAAAATCCTCTATGGTGGGCAGGCAGCCCAGGTTTCACAGTGCAGGAGGTCTCAACATATAATGCACAAGTGCAGGGGGCTACACCTAGATTACTGTAGATGGAGGGGGCCCTAGGATTCAGGGGCCGTAGGTTACAGCCTATTGTATAGTGGTATACCTAATGTAACAGTCATTGATGGTTTGTTGTACCTAGCTAGCAGAATAGGTTTGTGGTGGGGGATTGCTAGTGTTGGGAGCTTCCCTGAATGAACGATGCAGGTTAACAGTGGCAGTTACTAGTTATGGATGTTCGTGTGCTGACCTGGGCTACGTATCTCATTGTTAGTCATCTCGTGTGGACTGGTGGGCAGGGGCAGGGGCGAGGCGGCAGGGGCGAGGTGAGTATGATGCGAGTGTAGCCACAGCGAAGGCTGCTGGCTTAGCTTGGGTGCTTGTCGGGTGGGAATGTTGTGGGTGGGTTGATGGTGGATCAGGAATGCCACAACGAAAGATGCTGGCTTACCTGGAGTACTAGTCGGCAGGCCATGTTGTTGAGCGGTGTGTGGTGGTGTGCCAGGTGAAACTGCTGTGAGAGCTGCCACCCCTGAGTTGCGATTGAAGTGGTTGAGTTTATTAGTGGTGTATTCACGGGGTGCAGTGGCTTAGGAGAGTATTGGGAAGAGCCAAGTTCTAAGGGCCTTCCTGAATTTCAATGTTGCGAATGTGTAAGGGGATGGAATACCAGATGATTGGCGCTTGGACGGAGAAGGAGGAGCAGCCAAGTCTTATGGAGTTGTGTGGTGGGATCACTAGGTAAAATGAATTACAAGATCTGAGGTTCCTGGAAGGTTGGTATGGGACAATTTTGTCTTGCAGAAATTCAGGGCCAGTGTTGTGGATTGCGATGGGTGATACAAATGGCTTTGAAGGTGGTGCATCGAGCAAAAGGGAGCTAGTGAAGGATTCTCAGGGTGGGGCTGATGTGTTCTCTGGTGTGAAGGTTAATGAGCAGGCGCGCTGATGCATTTTGGATTCTTTGGAGTTTCTGTAGTTGGGTTGCAGTGGCTCCTAGGTAGAGGCAGTTTGCATAGTCAAGTTGGGAGAGGATGATGGAGTTGATAGCCGAGAAGCGGTGGGGGTAGGTGAGGTAGGGAAACATCCACCTGAGGATACGTAAGTGAAAGAAACAGGTTTTGGATATGCTGGTGGTGTGAGGGATAAATCTGAATTCGCATCCAAGGATTTTAACCACGTTTGAAGGTGCTGGTGCTTGTCCTAGTGATTCGGCCAAGGGGTCAGTTGTGGGATGAGGGATGTTTTCCTGCAGAGTAGGATTTCGGTTTTTAGGGTTGAGGTTGAGGTGGCTGGTCGTCTTCCAGTGATCAATTTCAGAGAGGCACAGTGACAGGTCCGGGCTTCCGGATTCTTCGGAATTTGGGATTTTGAGGATGATCTGGGTATCATCTGTGTAGTTGTAGTAGGTAAGGTTGTACGAACGGATGATTGCGGGAATGGGTTGCATGTAGAAGTTGAAGATTAGCGATGATGTGCATGCTCCTTGGGGAACACCTTTGCAAACTGGACGTTATATGGAATTGAATTGATCGAGGTGCATGATTTGCGACCGGTTAGAGATGAAGGAAGAGATCCACGAAAGTGCTGTGCTTTTTATTCCTAGTGTTTGTAGTCTGTCTAGTAGAATCATGTGATCGATGGTAGGATGAGAACCGCGCAGCTGTCTGCATCGGCTGTTCTTTTTAGATCGTCCCAAATGGAGACTAGGGAGGCTTCTGTTCCCCTTAGTGGTCTGAAACCTGATTGTGCTGGGTCTAGGAGGTTATTGGCTTCAGCAAATTGGTCAAGCTGTTTGTAGGCCGCGCAGTCAATCAGTTTGACGATGAAACGCGTATTGGAGATAGGTCGGTAGTTTTGGGGAAGAAGTGGGTGAAGTGTCGGTTTTTTGAGAATGTGTTTGGTGTAGGATGTTTTTAGGGCTTTCAGGAAAGATCCTAAGGTGAGTGAGTGGTTAAGGATTGCACAAGCGACGTTACCTGAACAGGTGGCGGTTAGGATATTCTTGAGCATTGTGGTTGTGCAAGGGTCTTCCGGAGAGCCTGACGGGTGGTCGACTGCTACCAGCAACAGGAATTCTTGGTGTGTGAAGGAAGAGAAAGAATTGAAAGACAATTGTGATTGGGGTGGGGCTTGTGTGGGGTGCCGCGGGCTGGTGGGCGGTGGTGGTAGGATTTTTAATTTGGCGATGATGGCATTGTGTCTTTCATTGACGGCGTTGTAGAAGTGGAGCGAGAGGGTGTCGCATAAGGCTTGGGAGCTTGGGATGGTCAGGCGAGAACCTGACAGTGATTTGAATGCTGCTATGTTATGTAGTTCCTTACTTGGGTTGCTGGCATTTTGGATTCAGTCCCATAGAATAATTTCTTGCTTTTTCTGATTTCTGATCTGTAGATTCTGGTTGTCCTTGCTAGTGCGGTTTTGTTTTGGGCTGACGGGCCGGCTCTCCAGACTCGTTCCAGGGGGTGCTTCAGGGTTTGGAGGGGTTTGATATTGGGGTGAACCACCTCAGTGATGGTCCACATCTCCATGGGGAATGTTTTGACAGGGTGAGGGGTTTGAGGGCATTGCTAAGCCAGAGGTTGAAGGAATAAATTGTTGTGGGTCCTTCTGCTTGGAAGAGTGAGTTGAGGGAGTTGTGGAGTGAGAAGTCAAGATCTGGGTGATAATCATTTTGTTCCATAATGGGAAAGTAGATGGAGACGTTTGCGGTGGATGTGTTGGGTGTTGGCCGCTGGCCACAGTGTTGAGTGGTATGGTGAAACAGAGTGCTGAGTGATCAGACCATGACAGTGGGTGCAGGGGTTGGGTGGATATGTTTGTGGTGCCTAATAATGCATCCTGTTGGTGGGGGTGGATATGTGCTGGTGCAGATAGAGAGGATCTAGACTATCTGTGAGGGACCTGGTCATGGGATTAGATGGTGAGTCAAACTATATATTGAAGTCTCCTACGATAGTGAGATTTGGGTGTTGGATAAGGTTGGTGGCCATAGCTTCACCAAATGTGTTTGTGAAGTTTTTGTTATAGCGGGGGGATCTATAGATGAGTAGGAAGCTGTGTGAGGTGGATGGTGCGAGTTGGAGTTTTACCAGGAGGGATTTGCAGTCTGTGGTGCTGGTGGAGGTGTCCTTGGTTAATAGCTTCAATTGGTCTTTGTGTAATATTGCAAGCCCACCTCCTCTACAAGATCTGTTCCGAACGGTTAGAGTTTAACCAGGTGGGAAGGTCTTGTGCGTGAGAGGTTCGTAATCATCCGAGAACCAGGTCTCAGAAATGAAAAGGATGTCTGGGTTTTCTTCTGTGATGAGGTTGTAGATGTGGAATTTGTTTTTGGAAACAGACCTGGCGTTGATGAAGGTGCAGGATATTTGGAGGGGGGCCTGTGTTTGGGGAATTGGGGGACAGCGGGGTCTGCTGTGGGGAAAGCAAGTGAGGGGCAAGCAAAGGGGGAAGTGGTGAGTGGGGTTGAGGGAGTAGTTGGGGTGGTTGGACAGGGGACGGAGGGGAAGAGAGCTAGGACTGGGTTAGGTGGGGGCGGTGAGGTTTCGCTCCTATATTGCGGTGGCAGTGGTTGTGAACTGTGGTCTCACCCTTTCCTTGCATTATGTGCAGTCATGGGTGCATGGGAGAGAGTGGGTGGTTCTCTGGCGAGTGGAGTATTGGCTAATGCTTCTCTTGCTGCGCTAAGTGAAGGGGAAGTGGTAGTTGGTAGTGGTCTGCATTTGGGAGGGGGGAGTGTGAGTGGGCGGTGTCAGGGATTGGGTGTTCCGTGGGTGGGTGCTGAGAGACTGTGGTGGGTCCCAGTGGGGTTGGAGTGGTGCCAGGGGGCTGCACGGTTGTGGCCAGTGAGAGACATGGCACCTAGATGACTGCGTTATGGGTTGAGGCCTAAGTTTCACGATGCAGGTTGAGTGCAAGGTAGGAAAGAACTAACTTTGTGTACAAGAATGAAGACAGCTAGCTTTGAGAGTCCTGTATAGTGCAAGAGAGGCCTACACCAACAATGCAGTGTGAGTACAAGACTAAACACTGCTAGATTTGAGAATCCTGTGTCGTGTGAGAGAGGCCTAAACCTGACAGTGCAATTTGAGTGCAAAACTAAACACTGCTATCTAACAATGCCATTTGGGCAAAGGACCAACACAGTCAGATTTGACAGTCCTGTATAGTGGGAGAGAGGCCTACACCTAAACAATGCAATTTGTGTACAAGACTAAACACAGCTACCTAACAATGCAATTTGCGTACAAGTCTAAACACAGCTAGCTTTGTTAGTCCTGTATAGTGGGAGAGTGGCCTATACCTATCAATGCAATTTATGTACAAGACTAAACACAGCTACCCAACAATACAAGTTGTGTACAAGACTAAACACAACTACCTAACAATTTAATTAGCTTTGCGAACACAGCTAGCTTTGAGAGACCTGTATAGTTGGAGAAGGCCTATAACTAACAATGCAGTTTGTGTACAAGACTAAACACAGCTACCCAATAAAGCAATGTGTGTACAATACTAAACACAGCTCCCTAACAATGCAATTTGTATACAAGACTAAACACAGCTCCCTAACAATGCAATTTGTGTACAAGACTAAACACAGCTACCCAACAATGTAATTAGCTTTGAGGACACAGCTAGCTTTGAGAGACCTGTATAGTGAGAGAGAGGCCTATACCTAACAATGCAGTTTGTGTACAAGACTAATCACAGCTACCTAACAATGCCATTTGTGTACAAGACTAAACACAGCTCCAAAACAATGCAGTTTTGTGTATAAGACTAAACACAGCTATCTAACAATGGAATGTGTGTACAAGACTAAACACAGCTCCCTAACAATGCAATGTGTGTATAAAACTAAACGCAGCTACCCAACAATGGAATTAGTTTTGAGAACACAGCTAGCTTTGAGAGACCTGTGTAGTGGGAGAGAGGCCTATACCTAACAATGCAGGTGTGTACAAGACTAAACACAGCTCCCTAACAATGCAGTTTGTGTACAAGACTAATCACTGCTCCCCAACAATGCAATTTGTGTACACAACTAAACACAGCTAACTAACAATGCAGTTAGTTTTGAGAACACAGCTAGCTTTGCGAGACCTACATAGTGGGAGAGAGGCCTATACCTAACAATGCAGTTTGTGTATAAGACTAATCACAGCTACCTAACAATGCAATTTGTGTACAAGACTAAACACAGCTCCCTTACAATGCAGTTTGTGTACAAGACTAAACACAGCTGCCTAACAATGTAATTACCTTTGAGACTCCTGTACAATGGGAGAGAGGGAGGCAGAGGAAAATGATAACAGTATTTTACAGGTGTAGGTAAGTTGGTTAAGTGGCCGGGCTTCCAGGGTAGAGTAATTGCTCTACTCCCCACCCAAGCCAGTCCTACCGCACTAGTCGTTGCTGGTCGACAGCTGGCCACTGGCTTCCCCTGCTGAAAATATATGTTGCTAAAATGGCTTTTAGCGCTAACATTTTAAAGCGGTCAAAATTCAAGTGTAAAGAAATGTCAAAGTGTCCCATTTTAGGATTATGAGCAGATGCATAGTTTCATGATAAGTGCACTTGAAAGTTACTTGCTTCTTAACAGAGTAGTTCAGCTCTATAATTGAGTTTCATCTCAAAATTATTGAAGCAAGTGTCAACAATGATATGTTTACATTTCAAATGTCATCCATCTTGGAAACACTTTCGAGGAACAGTACTGTCTCAGTGCTGGCTATCAACTGTCTTTGATCAGTGGGACCTTAATGTGAGGTCCTTGACCCCCGGCATAACCTGGGATTTAATAAAAGGTTTTCTTTAGAATTTAAGATTAGAACATGTATGCCCCACTCATTATAGTTGCAGCCAATTATATCGGGTTCGGATGACTGACATTCATGTCTAAGCATATTTCCCTTTCATGCGTTCAGATTTTTTAAATGGCAGAATTTTTAAATGTACGTTAACACTGATTACGTAAAGTAAGAATTATTTAACAAACTGTTACCATTTTCAAGAATGTGTTCTGAAAGAGAATGTAAATATATATTATTTTACAGCGTGCAATGAACCTCCTCAAAATACCACATTGTGTTTTAGAAAATAAATTGCTATGTTGATTATCTATTTCAAAATGAGGATAGCTAATAACATTTGTTCAGCACACGTTCAGTTTGACATTCAGTGCTCAGCAACAGCTTAAGCTGATACGTTCTTTTGAACATATGATGAGTGAAATAGCAACCTTTGTCACTAATACTGGCAAAGTGGTACACACTGGAACTGTAAAACATATGAAATGGTTTTATACTGAAGGTCGTCATGCTAAAGCCGAAATCATTAGGGAAGTGAAAAACCTTACTGCCAAAGACAACACAAGGCTGAGAGGATTGAGATCATCCTATAAGAAATTGGTGAATAAGAAGAAGGTTGACTTCATGAAGAATGAGACGCATGAGCTTTTGGTTGCTGTAAATAGTAGGCACAGCACAACATTTTGGAAAAAGGTAGTAGGAGTTACTACTGAGAAATCTAATACCATCCATGGGAGTATTTCTGAATAAGTATGGCTAAAGCACTTTGCCAATCTTTATGCATCTGATATTGAACATCCTCATGCTATAGTACTCATTGTTTGTGAAGGCCTACTGCGCTCTATCATGAGCCTTAGTGTACGGGTAACAGAGGGAAAGTAAGGTGGAATTTAGCAGGAAATACCACTCGCCCATTTACCATTAACCTTGGCATATGCCAGGGTTCTGTACTTGCGCCCACATCATTTTCTATACATATCAAAAGACTGGTTATTGATCTATCCCAGGTTGAAACTGGCGCACCAAGACTGGAATGTGATTTTATACCCCTCTTGCTCTTTGCCGATGATGCTATCTTGATTTCTAAAACTCTGGCTGGTTTAAAGAGGCAGGTCGATATTTTTCACAAAGGCTGCATTGGTAGTGGTCTCACAATCAGTATCCTATAGACAAAAGCTATGGTATTTGGTCTGGCAAACAGCAGGAAGCACCCCAAGTTGAATATGCAGATAGGTGGGCTACCCATCAAGCAGGTGGATATGATATGGCATTTATAACGAGCCTATACACAAGTGTTTCAAGGCGCAACGAGACAAGGGAGGGGGAACAAAGGGGAGACAGAAAAACAATCCTACTAGGCCAGGTATCATTCAGATCGGGCAAGTGCATGGGGATGGGAGAGGGGAAAGTGCAGTACATGAGATAGTAGAATAAATAGGATAAATAAAAACAGCCACTGGTGCCAAGTGCAAGGTAAGTGCAGACATAAGCGCTGGTAGGGGGACTCTAAGGATACAGAAAACAGTCCCCAGGTGCAAGGGTTGCCAGGGAGGCAGTGCAGTTGGGCAACTGGCGGGGCCTGGGCCCGAGAATCAGAAAGAGTGGGCAGGTAACCAGTGCCGTTTCTGCCAGGAATTTAGCAGGGGAGAGGGGGAGAGAAAGCAGAGGCAAAGAGGAAGTTTTTGAGGTGCTTCCAGAACTGGAGATATTTCTCCTCAAGTTTCAGGGAGACAGGAAGGCTGTTCCAGAGGGAGGCACCTGCCGAAGAGAGAGATCTACCACGAACTCGTTACTTGGAGAAGCGACTGACCCCGAGGGAGTTGGATGCGGATGAGCGAAGAGCTTGAGAAGGAAGATATTTATGAAGAGAGAGTTGAAGGTATTGCGGCCTCAGGCCCCAGAAGGCCTTGTGGACAATGCAGAGGGTTTTGAACTTAATCCTCAAAGCCGCTCGGAGCCAGTGAAGAGATTTCTATCCTGGAGAGATACAATAGCTGGTCTTGAGGCCAAGGACAAGTCTTGCAGTCCTGTTCTGGATAAGTTGCAGAGGGCGGAGAGTAGAGGAAGGCAGATTTAGATAGAGGTTGTTACAATAGTCCAGCCTAGAGAGAACCAGGGCTCTGGAGACAGTGAGCTTCTGGGGGAAGGAGAGGAAAGGAAGGATACCTCTGAGGAGGTGCAGCTGGTAGTGTGACTTCTTAGAGACGTTGGAGATGTGAGGAGAGAAGGAGAGTGTGGAGTCGAAGATGACTCTGAGGTTTTTAGCCTTGCAGGTGGGAGCTGGAAGAGGGCCAAGAGAGGCCGGCCAGAGAGCTGCAGGGAAGGAGTGAGAGGGTGTGCAGATGAGTAGAATCTCAGGCTTGATGGCATTAAGGCAGAGGTCATTTGCGGCACACCACTCATGGATGGCAGACAGACAGTCAGAGATGAGGGAAGGAGAGGAGGAAGCCGAGGGTAGCCTGAAAATGAGCTGGGTATCATCTGCATAGCACTGAAAGTTGGGGCAAAGAGCGGCGATGCAGTGGGCAAGGAGTGCCAGGTATTGGTTGAACAGCCAGGGAGAGAGGTTAGACCCCTTGGGACGCCACAGGTGGAGAAAAAGATCAGCGAGGAAGGACCCAAGTTGGACGTGGGAGGGTCGGTCAGAGAGGAAAGAGGTCAGCCACGCCAGAGCCTGACCAGTGATACCCACGTTATCACGGAGACGGTTGAGCAGGATGGCATGGTTGACAGTGCCAAAGGCAGATACCTTTGACTACATGGGTATTAGATTTGCTGCCAAAGGAACATGGTCTGAACAACATGGACAGAACAAGTCATGCTCTGCTTAAACTGGTCAGCTCCTTTGGTGTAGTTAGATTGCCTCCCTCACTTGAACTGTACACCGTGCAAGCCAGGCCAGCTTCAATTTATGGAGCTGATGTTAATTGTGCACAGTTGCAAGTTACTGAAAATGCTTTTAAAAGAAACGTACTATGGCACCAAATAGCACTCTGAATATGTCCTTGCATATCGAACGAACACAACCATTTATGGCTGACGTTTTGGCCAGTAGACCTACTGTATACTGGATACGACTTTGGGCAACCCCTGAATTGTCCTAATACAGAGATGCAATGCACAATGTGTTGTTGAAATCGGGTGATAGTAGTATTCAGTTGTGTAAAGCATGATTAGAAACAATTGGGCTCCTTGGGCCATTTGCACTTATGGTCTAACCCTGCTTCTATAAATCTGCAGACGAAAGCCCAGATCAAATAAAAATATTGGCTAAAATCCCAATGCAATATTGACAGCTACTTTACATCAACGGTTCAGGCTAGGCAATGTTCACGATGTAAATGTACTCCAGGTAATGCAGCTTATCTGAATAACCTTACTATGCCAATGATGAGATCTTTTTATGCAAAGAATATGTTGCCACTAAATACGCTACTTTTTAAATGGTGGGTTATTGATTGTGATCTTTGTAAAGTCGACACTCGTTACAGGTCAATTTTTTGTTTCTATGCCCTTATGGGATTTGCACTGGACTTTTTGAGCTCAAATAATTGTTATGGTTCAATGACATAAACAGGATGATGTCTTTAATCGAGTTTTTTGTGTTGTGGGGGATTTAGCATCCATTATGTATTTCTTGTGATTGTTGCTCTGTATCCACTTTTTATGGTAATAGCAAAATAAAAGTATTTCATGATGATGATGACATTAAAGTGCAAAGCAATGTTTTCAAACATGATGTTTAAGCAATACAAAACTGAAATGAACCCTTTCATAGTTGTTCATGCTCTGTGCAGTTTGCATAGGAAAATATATTTTAAATGTAATTGAACTTTTCTGGCTTTATCATAACTTCTCATGTCACTTTCAGGGGATGCTTGTTTTACTTCAATCAGCTTAAAATGCAATTGAAAAAGGGTGTAATTCTACTTTAACTGCTTCGAACCTTGCTTCTTACTTTTCTTCAAAAGTGACTGCTCTTCGATCTGCTAATTTTCTGTGAGCTGCCGCTTCATTTTTTACCCTGTTCTAGATCTTCTTCTTCTGTTTCAACCATTTATTCGTTTTCACAAATCTCTAATTCTCATACCTCTTCTGTTTGAGCTCGTCCTCACCTTACTGCTTCTCCATCTGATCGTATTCCTTCATCTCTTACACTGAAAGTCTATCCTTCATTGGTCTCTTATCTTACTTCTCTTTTTAATATTCCTCTTCTTACCTCTACTTCTCCTGCTTCTTTTAAGCAGGCCTCAATTCTTCTCATCTTGAAGAAACATTCTTTAGATCCTTCACTCCCTGCACATTTTCGTCCAATTTCTCTTTTCCCTTTTCTTTCTAAAACATGTGAGCGTCTTGTTTATTCTCAGGCCTCTACCTTTGTCACTGAAAATTCTATTTGTCCTTTCTTCCAATCAAGTTTCATTTGATGGAAACTGCTCTTCTTTCTGTTTGTGATTCTAACCTTCATGCTTGCTATTCTAAACATTCTTCTTTGCTTATTCTATTTGATCTGTCGGCTGCTTTTGACACTGTGGATCATACTTTACGCCTAACTTTTCTTTCTTCTTTTGGTTTTTCTGGTTCTGTGTGGTATCGTTCGTATCTATTTTATCGCACTTACTCAGTCTCCTGGACTGGGACTTCTTCTAACACTTTACCTCTTCTTCATGGTATTCCTCAAGGTTTTGTTCTTGGGCCTTTGCTTTTTTCTCTTTACACTTCTCTTCTAGCCGCTATTATCTCATCTTTTGGTATCTCTCATCCTTTCTATGTGGCTGATACCCAGCTCCTCCAGCCCTTTTCTTCTTTCTCATCTTCTATTCACGATAATCTGGCTTCTTGTCTTACTGATATTAAAGACTGATTTGATGTCGGATCACTTTCTTGTTTTGAATGTGTCAAACATTGAAGTTCTTTTTTTCTCTGCTAATACTAGCCCTCCTCCTTCTGTTTCTTTTCCTCCTTCTCATTTTCCTGTCTCTCCTGCTGCTGATAATCTGAGTTTGTATCCTGATTCTGATTTGTCTCTTTCTTATTTCGATCACATCATGCTCTTGTTGTTTTCATATCTTTAATGTACATAAAGCTTGTCCTTTTCGTGCGTTTAATGATACAAAACCTTTAATCTCTTCTCTTATTTTTACACATCTGTTATATTGCTCTACTTTGCTCCTTGGTCTTCCTGTTACCCGTTTGGCTCCTTTAATGTCAGTATTTAATGCATCTATTTGTCTTTTATATTTATTGTCTCCTCTTGATTCTATCTCTGTGTCACTATTCTCTTTAGGATGGTTGCCTTTCTATTTCCGTCATAAATTCCATTACCACCTACTCCTCGTGACCACCCTTTGCCCCTACTGTTACCAACTCCTCCTGCAGCTTTGGTATCCATGGTCCTACAATTTCCTCCTGCAACTTTGGTCTTACCACCATCTTCTACATTCTTGGAGTTACCACCTCTGCTTTCTCCAACTTGCTCCAATCTCCGTCCACCATCAAAATCAAACCTCATGATCCTCCAAACCCACTGACTAACTGAGATTCCTGGGTCTTATCGTCTTCTCCCTGGGATGGACATTTGGCTAGTGGCTACACCGCTGTTAGTAGTTGGGGCAGGCATACGATTGGCTGCTAGACTAAGCCTTCATTTGACCTGTCCACCATTGTGGATTACAGTCTACGCTCATATCCTCAATCTCTAGGACTGCCTGTAGAGGGCTCTGGTCTCGTAGCCCCATAATGTGTGCTTTGCATGCTGGAAGCCCTCTGAGGGCTCAAATGGGAATGGGGAAGGTCCGGGCCGGGTTCCTGGAGGGAGGAATTACCGGGCCCTCCGAACTCGGAATGGCCCGGTAATTCCCCTTTCAGGGAACCCGGACCCGATTTTGGCGGCAGCCATGCCTCCAATAGTGGCATGGCTACTGCCAAAGTCGTAATGTGGCCCAAAGTGTTTTAGGGAGTAGATCACTAAGTCACATCTTTGGTTAGACTGTTTGCTTTACCACAAGCCATGGTTCTTTGCCCACGTCAAACCCAAGCCCGGTACAACTACTGATTGGAGTTGGGCACCCTTCACTGATGTTCCGCCACAATGGTGATCCTGATGTGCCAGTTTTATTTAATGTACTTATTTATTTAATTGTTTTTTAATAACGCGCCTAATACCACCAGCGATGCCCCTTTGCTCTCAGCAACTGATCCTCCACCATGACTGCACATATCCACACGGCTCTGCCCTCTGTTCCTCTAGTTCCATTCAAGGATCAAAGTACCAGCAGGGACTACTCCATGCAGTGGCATTTGTTTATTTACAGCATTTTAGATATTTACAGATTTTTGCATTTACTAAAAAGGCAGCATGCATATCACACCACCCGAGAAGAAGAAAAATCTGTAAAACAATATTTCACAGATAAGTAATCCTGTTTAGCCTGGACGTTGGAGACAATTTACTGTGCAATTGTAGTCGAATTTTCTATGTTCTCTAACAGTCAGCCAGTCTTTGTTTCATTAGATGACCTCTTACGTCTAGTAACAGAATTCAAATGTTCTAATATGAGCAACTGTGGGCAATCCCACATCCCAGGGTGTAGAGTTTAGGGACTCTTTATGCTGCATATATATCCCCGGATAAACAGGCTACACCATAATCGGGCCCAGCGCGTTTTTTAAGTTCTGAAAAAGTGGCCACGATGGAAAAGAGAGAAGGGAACAACTCGCAGTTACAGGTGGCCATTGCAGGAGGAGGGTGAAGTCGGGGCAGCCAGGTAAGCAGAGACCACTGAGGAGAGGCCATCACAGCTGAACTAGGTTACTGGGTGGGTGTATAGTGGGGGCAAGCAGATAGGTAGTGAGTGGAAATGTGGAGGGCGTGACTGGCAGTGCTAGAGCAAGGGCACCGGAGACTCTGGGTTTTTACTCTCTTGTCTGGGTCTCTGGGGAAGAGCATGGAGTCCCCGGGGATTACAGCAATCCAAGGAAATCCGCCCACACCTCTATGTGATTGACTACAAACACACCGTTTGTGGCCAATCACATCGAATTATGGGCAGAAACTAAGGATCTGCGACAGATCTGAAGGCCAGTGCCCAGTTAGCAGCATCCCGTGCACTGATGTTTATAGAGTGACACCCGCACACACTAAAAAAAAAGACAGCTCTTTTTCTTTTCTTTGCGCGTTTACGTGTCTCACATACGTTTTTTTTTTAAAGTGATAGAGTCAGGTGGGCGGGGTCTTGGGGAAGGGGGCAGGGCATCGGTGACGTAATTCTCTGGATTTTGCTTTTGGTAATGTAGGCAGGTATGAGCATGGGTGGCAAGAAGACGGCTTCCTACTGCTCTAGCGGCTTGAAAGGCAGGCTGGTATTGTGAAGTAAGGCCCACATTCGGATCTCCCTGCTTAGCAGGGAGCCTCATCGACATCCCCCATGGGTGCTAATCAGCGTTAACTACAGAAGGCATTTGCTCTGAATCTGCTGCTAGATAAACAGTAATGTTAAATGTTAAATGTTAGAGGTATTTGTACCGGTCACCCTCAACAAAAGCGTTGGTCCCCAGGCGCTCTGGCGGATCTGCAAACGAGAAGGTGGGATGGGTTAGTAAGTGAAGCGGGAGTAGGATAGTGAGAGGAGTGGTGTTCTGTTGGCAGCTTCAACTCAGTATACACCCGGTGCTGAGCTTTGGTGTGGGTATCAGATCGCAGTCAGTCCTTGTGTGCTGTTGGTGCGGCTTATGTGTTGTTGCAGAGTTGTGAAGTGCGTGCGGGTTGTTGTGCGAGAGATGGTTGTGTGAGATTTTTGAGTGAGATAAGTCTGCAGAAATGCTGAGTTTTTTCGTTAGTGGGTTGTGTGAAGTTTAACATGCTAACTTTCAGAACTCTGTCCAAGTGTGGCGCTCTCCAATCCTCCCAGTCTCATCAGGGTGGGCGAAGGGGTTAAGCCTGGCAGGGTTCTAGGTATGTGTGAGGCGCTCCCTGTACTATTCTAACGAGCTCTGTAGGAGTTCTAATGCTGATGGATTGATTGGTGTGGGTTGGGTGTCTATTCTCCTCCTTGGGTGCTGGAGCTGGTGATGTGGTCTCCTCTCACAAACTTTCTATCTAAATGTGTCTGCTGGGGTTTTGGCTATGGGTGGGCCGGGAGGCAGTGGATGAGTCGTTTAAGGGCTTTCGCCTCGGTCTGATTAAGCGATCTGTCTATGGTGACCTTCTTTAGTGGCTAGTTCCCTTAATATCTTATGGTCTGTTGTGGGGTCCGTTCTTTGGGTTCTGTGTGTGTCCGTATTGGGAGTGGCCGAGGTTGCCTTTTTTCATCGTTGTTTAACGGGGTGGGCATTCTAGTACGTCGCTGTTGTAGTTATGCTGTGAAGAGCCATGATTTGAGGAGTTTCCTGAATGCTAGGTGGTTTGTTGTGTTCCGTATATTCTTAGGTAGGTCATTCCAGGATTTCGGTGCCTGGTGAGAGAAAGAGGATCCTCTGAGTTTTCTTCTGTTATAGGGTTTTGGTTCCAGGCGGATGTTGGTGCTTGATCTCAGTGTTCTTGTTGGTTGAAGTAGGCGTAGTTTATCGCTTAGGAATTCTGCACCTTGCTTGTGTATTGCTCTGTGCGTGATGCACATGGACTGGAACTTTATCCGCTGTTTTACTGGTAGCCAGTGTAGTATTTTTAGCGCAGGTGTGATGTGTTCTCTTCTGGGTAGCTTGACGATGAGTCTGGCTGCTGCATTTTGTATGCGTTGTAGTTTTTTTAGAAGTCGTTCCAGCATGCCCAGGTATAGGCTATTGGCGCAATCTACTCTGGACATGATCAGAGCGATGATGGTAAGTGTTTTGTTGGCGAACGACAGGAACGGTAGGATCCTTTTTGCTGCTCGCAGGAGGAAGAAACATTTTTTGAGTAGGGCGTTTACTTATGGTTCTAGAGTGAGGTTGTTATCCTTCAGGACCCCTAGGTTTTTTACAGTTGATGATGGTGCTGGTGTGGTGCCGATCTCTCTTGGCCAGGGGATGTAGCTGATGTCTCCTCCCTTTTTTGAAACAATCATTATCTCTGTTTTACCTGGGTTGATTTTGAGGTGGTTGAGGTTCATCCAGTTGAATATATCACAGAGGCAATTCTCTAGTGTAGCGTTTTCTTCTCGGGTGTCTTGTATGTTGAAGATTATTAGAGTATCGTCAGCGTAGTTGTAGCATGTGAGGCTGTGTTTTTTGATGAGTTTGATTAATAGGTACATGTAGATGTTGAATAGAAGTGGGGAGAAAGATGAACCTTGGGGTACTCCGCATGTGGAGTCTCTTGGTTTGGTTTCCGTGTTGAGGTGTCGGTGTTCCGTGATTGTTGCGAGGTAAGGTGTGAGGTATAAGGCCTTTTCTCTTACATAGTTTGTTCCGGTTATGACTGCGTTAGGCGTGTTTCCTGACAATGAGGCTGCTTCTTCTGGGTTCTGTTGGTGTTGTGTGCTCGCATCCCTTGTTGCACGTTCTTGCTCTCTTTCTCTGCGTCCTTTTCTAGGTCGGGCCATTTTTCAGTTCAAGGTGCAGACGTAGTAGGGTAGCTGGTCCTCCATGCTGTGTTGTGCATGCGCAGTAATCTTGGTTTTTCCTTCTCTGGATACGCTAGGGTGTTCTCTGGCACAGTCTGTCGTTTCTGTCGGTGGGTAGGGTGTGTTTCCTAAGGGTGCACTGTAGGTGAGGGTTATGGGCGTTAGATGGTCTGGTGGTGGGGGACTCAATTAAGCTAGTTAGTGATGGGTTTCCGGGATTATTAGAGTACCGAACTAGACTCAGTTATATTAGGGGCCCTGTATATTGGGAGAAAGGCCTACACCTAAGAAGGGGACAGAGTGCTAGGCCCAACACAGACAGATTTGAGGATAAACTGAAACAGTGGAGCACGATACCAAGCACAGCTAGACTTGAGGGTCCTGCACCGAGGGAGAGAGGCCCACGCCTAGTGGAGCAGCAGGGTATCAGACTAAACGCAAATATATTTGAGGTCAGTTGAAACAGTACTGTCTGATACCAAACACAGCTAGATCTGAGGATAAAATGAAGCAGTGGAGCACGATACCAAACTCAGCTAGATCTGGGAGTCCTGCACAGTGGACATCTCCCTGAACGCGGTTCACCGTGGTGAGCTGCCATGTAGGTTCGGGGGGACATGTACTAGCTGCGGAGTGAGTTTGAGGGTTGCAGCTAGGATTTACTCCCTTAATAGAATCAGGCCACAGACGACCTTCTAGATTTGAGAGATAGGCTTCTCAATGCAATCTGAGTATCATACAATGTGATCTGGACACAAAACCCAACTGGATTTGAGAGACCTGTATAGTGGGAGAGAGGCCTATCAATGCAATCTAAACATCAAACAATGCAATTTGGAGACAGAACTCCTGGTAAACTGGAGAGACCTGTATAGTGGAAGTGAGGCCTATCAATGCAATGTAAGTATCATACAATGCAGTTTGGAGACAGAACCCCTGCTAAATGTGAGAGATCTGTATATCGGGAGAGAGGCCTATCGGTGCAATCTAAATATCATCAAATGCAATTTGGAGCCAGAACCCCTGCTAAAATTTGAGTGACCTGTATGTTGGGAAAGAGGCCTATGAATGCAGTCTGAATATCATACGATGCAGTTTGGAGATAGAACCCCTGCTAAATGCGAGAGACCTGTGTAATGGGAGAGAGGCCTATTGATGCACACTAGCGATAACTTAGTGCAATGTGGACTTAGAAGCCTGCTAGATTTGAGAGATAGGCCTATCAATGCAGTCTAAATATCATACAATGCAATCTGGACATAAACCCAATTAGATTTCAGAGATCTGTGTAGTGGGAGAGAGGCCTATCAATGCAATCTGAATATCGTTTAATGCAATTTGGACACAAAAACCCAACTAGACATGAGAGACCTGTATATTTGGAGAGAGGCCTATCAATGCAATCTAAGTATCATACAATGCAGTTTGATACATTTGAGGGACCTGTATATTTGGAGAGAGGCCTATCAATGCAATCTAAGTATCATACAGTGCAGTTTGGACAGAACCCCTGATAAATTTGAGAGACCTGTATATTTGGAGAGAGGCCGATCAATGCAATCTAGATATCATACAATGCAATCTGGACACAAAACCCAACTAGATTTGAGAGACCTGTATATTTGGAGAGAGGCCTGTCAATGCAATCTAAAAATTATACAGTGCAATTTGGGGATAGAACCCCTGATAAATTTGAGAGACCTGTATATTTGGAGAGAGGCCGATCAATGCAATCTAGATATCATACAATGCAATCTGGACACAAAACCCAACTAGATTTGAGAGACCTGTATATTTGGAGAGAGGCCTATCAATGCAATCTATATATCATACAATGCAGTTTGGGGGCAGAACCCCTGATAAATGAGAGACCTGTATATTTGGAGAGAGGCCTATCAATGCAATCTAAGTATCATACAGTGCAGTTTGGACAGAGCCCTTGCTAGCCTGGAGAGACCTGTTTGGTGGAAGAACGGCCTATCAATGCAATCTAAATATCATACAATGCAATCTAAATATCATACAATGCAATCTGGACACAAACCCCAGCTAGATTTGAGAGACCTGTATATGTGGACAGAGGTCTATCAATGCAATCTAAATTTCATACAATGCAATTTGGACAGAGCCCCTGTTAAACTGGAGAGACCTGCATAGTGGGAGAGAGGTCTGTCAATGCAATCTAAATATCATACAATGCAGTTTGGGGGCGGAACCCCTGATAAATTGGAGACACCTGTATATTTGCAGAGAGGCCAATAAATGTAATCTAAGTTTCATACAGTGCAGTTTGGACAGAACCCTTACTAGACTGGAGAGACCTGTATAGTGGGAGAGAGGCCTATCAATGCAATTGAAATATCATACAAAGCAATCTGGTCACAAAACCCAACTAGATTTGAGAGACCTGTATATTTGGAGAGATGCCTATTAATGCAATCTAAATATCATACAATGCAATTTGAACAGACCCACTGTTAAACTGGGGAGACCTGTATAGTGGTAGAGAGGCCTATCAATGCAATCTAAATATCATGCAGTGCAGTTTGGACAGAACCTCTGCTAAAACTGGAGAGACCTGTATAGTGGGAGAGAGGCCTATCAATGCAATCTAAATATTATACAATGCAATTTGGACACAAAACCCAACTAGATTTGAGAGACCTGTATATTTGGAGAGAGGCCTATTAATGCAATTTGAATATCTTACAATGCAATTTGGACAGAACTCCTGCTAAACTGGAGAGACCTGTGTAGCGGGAGAGAGGCCCATCAATGCAATCTAAATCTCATACAGTGCAATCTGGACAGAATCCAACCTAAATTTGAGAGACCTGAATAGGTCTATACAGAGCAAGGGGGTCCGTGCCTAGCCAGATTGGTACAGTATTAAATAATTATTAAATATGAGGGTGGCGGAAAGAGAGATGCAGAGGGGAGTAATCACCTTGTTTACTATGGGTTTGGTAAGTGGTTCGGAATCTAGGGTAGAATAGTTGCTCTACTCCTGACCCCGGCCACTCCTACCTTATTGGTCTTTGTAGTTGCTGGTTGACAGCTGGTCTCTGCTTCCCCTGCCAACACCTCTTGTCGCTGCCTCTGTTGGGGACACCCTCGGTCCTAGCACCCTTAGCCGTGGGCTGCACGGGCAGAGGGCTGCACGGGCATAGGGCTGCCCTGAGGGGACCGGTAAAGAGAGCCAAGGGGAACAGTGGGAGCAGGGGGGGGGCGGGACGGGAGGCAGAATGGAAGGGATTCAGGAAGGGGCATAGGGTGGCGGCGGGGTCTGCAAGCGGCCTGAGGGCCTAAGCCCAGTACACAAGAAAAAGAAAACAGGAAACAGGCCCAAGAACTGGCCGCAGCATGCAGGGGCAACACTCACCTCGCGCCGATGGAAATGGGGCAGGTGAGTGTTGCTCTGCTGCTACTCTCCAGGCACCGGGAGCACGGACCAATGGGAGCAGGGGGGGCAGGATGGGAGGCGGGAGGGAAGGGATTAAGGAAGGGGCACCGGGTGGCCGTGGGGTCTGCAAGCGGCCTGAGGGCCTAAACCCAATGCACAATAAAACAGGAAACAGGCCCAAGAACCGGCTGCAGCACGCAGGGGTAACATTCACCTCGCTCTGATGGAAATGGGGCAGGTGAGTGTTGCTCTGCGGCTACGCTCCAGGCACCGGGTGCACGGACCAATGGGAGCAGGGGGGATGGGACAGGAGGCGGGAGGGAAGGGATTCAGGAAGGGGCACGGGATGGCGGCGGGGTCTGCAAGCGGTCTGAGGGCCTAAGCCCAATACACAAGAAAACAGGAAACAGGCCCAAGAACTGGCCAGACCACGCAGGGGCAACACTCACCTCGCTCTGATGGAAATGAGGCAGGTGAGTGTTGCTCTGCGGCTATTCTCCAGGCACCGGGTGCACGGACCAATGAGAGCAGGGGGGGCGGGAAGTGAGGCGGGATGGAAGGGATTCAGGAAGGGGCCCGGTGTGGCGGCGGGGTCTGCAAGAGGCCTGAGGGCCTAAGCCCAATACACAAGAAAACAGGAAACAGGCCCAAGAACCGGCCGCAGCACGCAGGGGCAACACTCAACTCGCTCCGATGGAAATGGGGCAGGTGAGTGTTGCTCTGCGGCTACTCTCCAGGCACCGGGTGCTAGAGGCGTAGCCAGGATTGTCTACCAAATGGGGCCTGAGGCTAATGTAGTTGGGCCACTGCACTGACAAAAATATCTGTAAATGCCCACCCAGCGCTGCTGAGTGGGCATTTACAGATTTTGGGTGGGCCTTGTCCCTCAGGCCCTACCCTGTCTACGCCTCTGCCGGGTGCATGGACCAATGGGGGGAGGGGAGGCGGGACGAGAGGCAGGAGGGACGGGAAGGGATTCAGAAAGGGGCACGGGGTGGCGGCGGGGTCTGCAAGCGGCCTGAGGGCCTATGCCCAATACACAAGAAAACAGGAAACAGGCCCAAGAACCGGCCGCAGCACGCAGGGGCAACACTCACCTAGCTCCGATGGACACAATCAAATTTGCCAAGTGTAATTAATTGTCCTAGTAATGGATACTATGCTATATTTATTGTGTCCTTGTTTACACCTATGTTTAGGTAATTAAGTCTCAAAAGCATGTGCGATTGCTTCTGTAAGAAATGTATTAATAATCCCCAGGTCTGCGAGATGGAAGTATTTGCATGCGTTGGGATAGTGATACCATGCTCTATGGTAAACCTTAGCATACCATTATAAATTGACATTTCATTTCTGGCCTGTGTTTTTAACCCATTTCCCACCTGATATAAATGATACTGTTATGGCAGAAATGAGTCCTATTACTCAAGCGATCATTATTCACAAACCTGCTATATCTCGTGCTATATTTAATTCTGCTTTCCTGCCTGTACAAAGTTCTTTTCCCATACCAAACGTCATATTATTTGCCGCTGAATACAGACCCAATCAATTTAACTGCGTCTGATTGTGAGGAATTGGCGCAAGTCAGCAGAGGCACTAGCGCATCTTAGAAGCGCTCATTCAGATGTCCTTTTACCGCCCTCATGCGCATTTGTGCAAATAAGGGGGCCTTGGGGGTTTCTCAGCATTTAAAAGCACATCCAGTGTTCACAAACGGGATACTCTTTAAAACGTCTGTAAAAAAGGATCACCACCCTGCGCCATTTGAAAAAGGCGAAGTTGGAGGGGCAAATCATGACAGAGCCATTTTTGATCCAGTCATGATTTGTTTTGTTTTAAACCGCAGCTGTCATACTATCATTTCCAATCCTCAAATCTTCATTTCACTGAGAAGGGCCCTTTAATGGCCCATCTGAGTGAAATGAGCAGCTGGTGGTTGCTGGGAGCCTTTCACACATTATTGCGGGAGCACACTCCTGACACTAATGTATGCAACATGGCTTGACAGGGCATCTTTGCGCTACAGTCCAACCCCTATATAAATGCTGTGGTCACCTTTGTGAATAAGGCATTTCGGAGCATTTCTGAAAGCAGCAAAAATGAAGCCAGTGCATTCTCTGTGCTCCTTTCATTTGCAAAGATTTTTTGAGAGTCTGACCCATTATCTAACCTGAATTTGAGCCTTTCTGACTCTAGCTTTGATGTGGAAGACACTTCACTCTAATCCGAGTTTCCTCTGGCTGCACGAATCGTAAGACATCTGAAGGAAAACTCAAGACGGGCCTCATTACAGCTGGCTCATGCGGGAGAAAAGTACTGTTAATTCTGTTACCGCCACTTTTCCCGCACTGCCAAGTCATCACTTTGTAATGGCTTTTACATTAGCGGTATTTGCACATGGTAAAATCGCCAATTTTTCGAAATCCACCAAAAAAAAACAATGGAGTCCAATGGACACCAAAAATAGGCAATTACCACCACTTACAATCCTGTGGTAACTCCAAAGGACCAAGTGGCAGTAACAGTATTTGAATTTGATAGTATTTCGGCAGATTTCCTACTGGAATACCGCCAGACTTGTGATGAGGAATATGAATGCACTATGCCCTGGTGTGGAAGGACCTGAAGCTAGGGGAGACTTCTCTCACTAGAAAAGGTGTTTTGCCCTGGAGTTACATCTTGAGTTAGTTGTCAGTTGTTCATCCTATTTCAGGTAGATGGGTTGCGAATGGCTGGAGAAACCACACTCATATGTGATCATTTTAAAAAAAGGTCCATCATTTTCAGCTACTCTCTGGGCAAGTGAACCATACTGGCTTCTAAACTAACAACGTGATCCAAAGCCATGTGGATGATACTTGACAAAGGCAAGAGTTATGCTGCCTCTACCGTAGCATCTTTAGATAAGCGGACTAAATCCCCTGACAATCTGGGAAGATTTATCAAAGTGTCAGATTGGCACCCCCCACTCTGGGTCCTGCCCCATCTCAACCGACCAGCCCCATTTTGTTAGCGATTGCTGCAATCCACTACGTCCACGTAAGACATTGCTCACGTCTTCTGCTGTGGGTGGATCCCATTGCACATTCCTCATCCTCACGTCCACACACTGTTAGGTATCAGAAGTTAAGTTAAAGCCTCTGTGTTTCATAAATACAAGTTTATTAAACCAGTCAATGAGAATATAGCAACAACAAATGCAATACTGAGGCATGTGGATCTAATCCTTTCTGTACATTATATATAGACAATACAATACAGACAGTAGGAAAACTGGTAATACATACTACTCACCTGTAAGCACATAAGCATCACTACCTGGTACATAATACTAAACCGGTCAGGTCCCAATATTTGCTAAGTATGATATAAATCCAACAATAACTTGCAATATGTCTCTTATTAATAGTCTTAAAACACCTAAAAAAGTGAAAAACAGTGAGTGACTCTCCAAAACCATCCAAAAACCCACAAAACACTGGAGCAGAAGTGGAGGGCCATCTGTTCACATAAACCATGAAACATCTGTGTCTGTTTCACCAACACACATATCTAGGCCTGCATGTTACTTCGTACCAGATGTGTTAAAACAAGTGAAAATGCACATACATTAGAAATTAACTTTCCAAGCTGTAATTTCTGCAAATGTAGACACATGGTTCTTGGTTCCAAAGTGTTAAGCAATGTCAGGCTCTATTGAAAGGGTTGCTAGCCCAACAGTCTTTCATGCATCATTGAAGATCGAATATAATTGTTGATCAACTTTAACTTTGAAAAGTTTCTTTTGCCACTTGCAGCTGAAACAGGCAGAGTCCAGAGAATCTGGAGAGCAATACACGTTTTGGGGATACGCTCTGACAAATTATTATTATATCCACATTTCAGTGCATCTTGTGGTGATGAACAATTTGAAACTCATTGCACAAATCTGACACATCAATGTCCTTCGAGTCCCCATTTTGTAAAGATTTCTCTGGTTTCAAGCACTGGTAAAAGATTTGATGTGCCGCCTTAGTATTCAGATTGTGGGGGTCATTCCGACCCTGGAGGTAGGGGGTTAATGGCACCAGTAAGGATGCCGATGCTGTTAACCCCCTACCACCACATTCCGAGGTCCCTTAGTGGATCCCACCAGGAACGGCTGGCCTGACCAGCCCTCTTTAGCGGGACCCGTTAAAGGGACTATGGAGCTAATAACGGGCCCGCGATTTGCGGGCCCGTTATTAACTCCTTCCCCATTCCCATTAAGCCCTATGGGGGCTCAAATGAGAATGGGGAATGGTTTTCTGAATGGGGACGTCCCGGGTCGTCCAAGGCTGGAATGACCCGGTAAGTCCCCATTCAGAGACACCAGACCCGGACCCGGGTTTGGAGGCAGCCATGTTGCTAATAGCACCATGGCTCCCTCCAAACTCGGAATGACCCCCTCTGTATGTTATAGAGGAACCCAAAAAGACCTAATTTGATGCAATTGAGTACATCTCTCATCTACAAATTGAAGGGCTCTGTCAATGATGGCAAAGAAAAAGTTGACTTTGAATTTCTCATTGGGACTTTCAATAGGCTCATCATCGACTTCATTTGTGAACTGCTTCTTCTTCCTTCGGACACAGACAGAATGATCAGGTTCAAAGCATGAAGGAATTTCCAACTATTTTGCAGGTGCTGCTCACTTCAAAATGAGATGGGGGCATCATCAATGTACCCCCTGAGTCTTGATCGCAGGGCGTGAGCAGGCCAATACTGTTTGCCAGGGCGTGGGAATTGAATGGGGAAGTAGGGGGATCCTAAAGCAGAATGTTGCAACAGCAGCTGAGCAGGTTAAGTAACTGTTGCTGAGATATGTTTCTACCTTCCTGTAAATTATATGGCTTTTTTTCATATTCCTGCTGCAAAATGTGCTGTAAAAGGTGGTGTTTCGCCATGGGGATGGGTACAGTTCCCATGCTTTCTTCGGTGTGGAAACATCAGCACCATAGTGAAAATCAAAGCCTGCACTTAAGAATACAAGCACAGTAAGTGTACATATCTTAAAGTGAAATAGGTAAGTTTGCCTCAATTGACCTCTCCCCTTAGAAGAAAGTGCACAAGACAAAAGAGCATAGACATTTAAAACGAAATAATCCTCACCAAAATAAATGACCGGAGAGGGGGGATTTTCCAATAAGTGCACTGCCAACGTATAAAAGGTGCCCATCTCTTAATCCCAGCAATCTATAGTGAAAAATTCCAGAGAAAACAAAATCCCAATACAAGACATGTGTTTTGATGCCACGTTTATGTGGTCTTGTGGGTAAGTGTCTGCACTTGGAACTTCACAACCTTGGTGAAATCCTTGTAGCCAAACCCGTGAGCAGGTTTGCTGGCCTCAAAAACACTCAAGCAGGGTAGCGTCCACCCTCTGAAAAAAGTGTGCCCAGCCATATGTATGCTCTGTTTGTGCCCTGAAAAGCAACACATGGCTACAATGAGGGAATAAACCTCTCCATGAATGTAACCTCTTACTATATCGTGGAATATATAAAGGGTTTGCTCTCATCATTTTGCCTCACCCCAGGTTTGGCTTTGAACAGTACTCTGTTTTTATAAAGGTGACTTAAAAATGACACAAACCATACTAAGGTATTCACACAAATATTGAATCCTTACAGATACATGTTTGCCAAAAGTGGACAATTGTGGAATTATTCTCTGCCGTCTTGAATGGGAGACTGCAAATACCAGAATGCAATTCAGGAGAAGGCCAAAAATTGGCTTTGAGTTTTGAAAATGTACTTTAAAGCCTATGACTCATAACAAAAGGTAATCTTTGAAAAGGTTACATGTTTTTGTTTCAATGTTTGCCAAATACAGGTTTTACATATGGTGTGATGAAAATATTACGTTCTACCAAAAATAAATGCTTTTTGTGTATTAAATATGAACATCTGCAAATAATGTAGTTAGTTTAATACTGCTTTGTATGCCCTGTATTAAGTGTCCTGGAGGAGGGCATAGCTTTAGGCAGCTAACTGGTGGTCTGTGTGTGCTTTTAGAATAAAAATGATGCTTTGCATTTCTTAACACGGAAACTTTAAGAACGCCTTGTCCAAAACAATGGTCTCTTAATTGTGCCATCACTTATAAATTGCTCACACTTTAAAAGCTCTCCTAGATTAAATAAAGTGTTACGCTTTAATTGAAGGTCCTGCAGCTTTAGATGGGCTGCTGGGAGGAGGGTATATTTGTCTTAAGAGCATCACAGGGGCTTGGGAGGTGACACCATGTCCTCACTCGGATAAACAGAAAAGCGCAAATCGTCCAAAGAAGCGGCACAACCCCACTTTAAAATAATGTTGTGACTCAGTATAGTAGGGGCAGGCACTGGTGTGGGACCCACCTGCCCCTTGACAGCGAGGCCCTGTGCCACTGCACAGACTGCCCATGCTTCGGGAGTCGGGCTGGCTCTGTGTAGGTTCATGTGAGTCTGACTTGACTTCAAGTCAGGGTAAAATAAACAGAGTGCGTGAAGAGCACCGACCACCTTCCCTGGCAGGGAAGAACTGTTTACTCTGTAAGTTGGTAAGTGCGCACAATCCCTTCAAAAAGCCTCCCCTCCCCGCGAGACCTATTGCAGTACCTTCCAATCTCCCCCACCATCACGGAATACACAAAGGAGCGCATGACACACCTCTTCTAGCCCTTGCCCCTGCTGGGACACAAGCCCTCTGGACAGCAAAAGCATTGACGTCCATTTATCCATTTTATCAAGTCTTGGCTCTTCATTTGATCTGCGGCCATAGGTTCAGCGCCAAGAAGCCACCGGCAAGGGGAAGGTGACGCTTTACAAACCTGCCTAATGCAACCTTCCATAACAGAATTGTCATATACGTAGTACTGCAGAGCCATGTCGAACAAGGACTTTGTATTTGCTGATTATTAGTGGTAAATACCAACTTGGGGCTGTTATATTGTACCTACCCATACAATCCTCCTCATACTACCAAAGCCCATAGGGCATCACATAAAACCTCAAAAATGTGTTCCAATTCCCTGGGCATAGTATGTAATCCATGATATCGAATACCCACTGCAATCTTTTCCAATCGTGAAGGCAATCTGCAGTATTCTGTGAACAACATATATAAAGTATCACATAATCTCGAATCCTCCTGTTGTGATACACAAGGCTCCAGCTAGTGTGCAGCAGGGAAGGCCACCATGGACGGTCCAGTCACCAGAACACTGTCCACTTGCCCAGAAGTCGGAGAAGAAACAACATTTGCACAAGCAAGCCTCAGTCACTAGGATAGGGGGTACGTGCCGTGCTAATGTGCATATGCCGCCTAAAGCCCTGGGCACGGTACAGCGTGCCACTCCACACCCGAGTCCTGAGTCTGACCCACACCTTATGGTGCCTGCTCAACAGGCCCTGCTTTGCTTCTCTGCTGCTGCCGTAGACAATGCAGCTGAGAGTGCCACCCTCCTCATGAGAGAGAATACATTTTTAACTGTTAACACCCAATCCAGGGGGCCGGATCAGGTGTTATTGGCTCGTGCTCGAGTTATAGGCCAGAGCGAAGTGCAGGCGTTTAACAACGGTCTCTGGCCTGATAACAACCGATCCGGCATGACGGAGGGGGTGTTAATGCTATGAGCATTCCGGGTTGCCAATCCAGTAACCTGGGCTGCTGTGAGCGGTGCATTTTGTTTGAATCAACGGGACGCTGCACAGCGTCCTGTTTATTCAAGCAAGATACTGTATGAAGATGGCCTGCACTGAGATGGAAGGTGGGTCTCCTTATGAAGCCACTCTTCCATTTCCGTGGAGGCCTGGAGACAGCGTGGCGGCAGCAGCAGAGGCGGCGTACTCCTGCCACTGCTGAAACAAAAGGTAAGTGGGTTGGGATGAAGTAAAAACAAATCTTAAGGGATGGGTGGATGGGAAGCAAGCTGGCAGTGCAGGGTGGGGGAAGCAGCCACGAGGGTGCTTGGGACACAGGCTGAGATTAGCAATTTCAGCCTTTATTCCGAGCAACCAGATTGGTTGGCTCCCCCAGTCCCGGATGCCAATAATAAATATTATACAAATAATCATTAATTTGCCGCTCTAACATTTTTGCATTATAGGCAGGCACCTAACCTAGCATAGTGGTAGCACCGACCCTGCGTACCAGGGAAAAATCCAGAGGCAGTCCTTCCCCTGAGGAGAACGTTGAGAGTTGAGAGGATCCCATTTCTGACCAAACCCCTTGTACCAGCTTGCTGTTATGCAGTACCCTTTCTCTCATCTACAAAATGCTCACCAGACTCTTTCTGTTTCTTGTACGAGCCAAAGTAAACAATACAAAAGGGAGAAAAGAACCCCAGCACCACACACAGTCCACAATCTGAAATCATGGGTCTGGACCCCAAAAAGTGAAAACATTCCCACAGCTGGCGTTCATTCCCTAGACTACCAGGGACTTCAGAACAGGACCTTGATCCCTAAACAGACTATGCTTACCAGAGGGTGTCCCAGAACCAAGCCCCAAATACAATCATGAACATTGAGCACCTCGGGCCACCATAATTATTCTGTGACAGGCCTGTCCAGAGATAAGGTGTGGGTTTAGCATACTTGTTACCAGTTCTGCTGATTTCCTCACCACCCAGATTGGAAAGATAAGGCTATAAATGGACAGGGGAAGAAAAACAATGGCAGAAAGAGTGGAGCATAAAAAGAAGGACAGGAAGAACAAGGTGTGGGTGAATCAAGTAAGGTCAGAGTAGGTGACGGTGGCAGACCAAGAGACCAGCAGGAGGATAGAAGTAGTAGCAGAGTGTGGAGGTGATTTCTAGAGAAGGTGGGGTTTTGCTTAGTGAGTGAAGGGGTTCCGTGGTGTGAGTGTGTGTGACAGTGTGGCAGGTGTGTTTAGGGGAGTTAGTGAAAGGAATGAATGTGAAGTGGATGTGACTGAGTGAAAGGAGGGTGACTTTGTACGTGGTGGGTGGAGCTGTAGTAGCGTGTAGGAAGGTGCAGTAGTGTGGAGGATGGAGTGGTAGTGTGGAGGAGGAAGTAGAAGTGTAGTGGAGGGAGTGGTAGTCAGGAGGCAGGAGTAGTAGTAGAACAGATGGATGAGTTACAGCATAGGGCTGAGGTGAGGTCGTGAAGGAATGGGTGATGTCTGAGAGACAGAACAGAAGAGGGACAAGAGATGAAAGGTGGGTGGAGTTGGAGAAAGAGTGTAGTGAGAAATCAGAAGAGGGAGAGGAGAAAGTGAGCATGGTAAAACCAACTTGTTACAGTAGGTAAAGCTAGAAAGTGCCTTAGGAAGATAGATTAGATAGGGCACTTGCCTTTAGGTTGACATCACAGTTTATTTAGCCTGTTAGTATAATGAGGAATGATTTTCTTCCTCCAGAATCCAAACTGCCTATCAAATAAGACTGACGAAATGTATACTGGTCAAAGCACTCAGAATAATTTCTTAGAACATTGCTGGCTACGGATAAATGCCACGGACATGGATTTTTTTTTACATCTGGTAGATTCCACCAACATGATTTTACTACAGAAACATGGTTGGTTACAACCTTCAGGATAGAAGGGTTTCACTCTGTCTCCAAAGAAGCCAGGAGAAGCACCCATGGGAGAAATATGGGCGGTGTCTGCTCTTTGGTCGCCCTGCCCGTGTCATGTTCTCCAGTAACACACTTGAAAACTGAGGCAATACAACTCTTGGAACTTAAATCTAGATATAGCACGTCTATCTGGTGGATGAGCTGTGACAGACCTCACTGGAAAGACGAAAAGGAGAGTTTTCTGACTTATCTTGAGGATGCTTTGGATTATATCATGGCCATTTTTGCCAATAATATACCATTAATTTCACTGGGTGATGATCTAAATTTAAAACTAGGTGTGGGCCTATCAGGTGACATGTCTGCAAACAACCAAGGTGAATCTTGTGGTATGTCCAATTCTAGTGGGCCCCGGAATTGACAGAGCTGGTCTTTCCATGCACAAGATTTTATGGGAAAGGTGTGTTTGATCCATCAATGGTAGAATATTGTCAGATGTATCAGGAAACCCTACTTTCATTGGCTCTAGGAATTCTACAATAATCGATTATTTTAAAACAGAGGTGGCATACGGGGCTCTGGTAGCAGATTTTGAGATCTCATTCCGATCCACTAGTGACCATGCTTCATTACCTCTAACATTGCTCAATCCATTTGGCTATTTACCTGGTGCTGTTAACAGTTCATCTCTGATCTTAAAATATGCACCCCATGACGTGGTCTATGATGGAATATGGCATCGTCTGGCTCTAGGTTGGAACACTTTATAGTAGCCAACTTAAATCTAAGAGAGTTCTGCCTAGCATAGGTAGCCAGTCCAGATGAACACTGCGATAAATACGACGTCCTGATGAAGCAACTCGCCAAAGTGTTCTCCTCCTCTAAAAGTGTTGAAGAGGCTTTCGCTGTCTAGATGGTTTGATAAAGAATCTAAACAAAGGAATACAATAATTTTATAGACTTTAAAAAGGAGTGGTTATAAAAAAGGAACTATTCCTATACTGAGGACTCATTATAAACAGGCTGTGAAGTGCAGGAAACTTCAACTGACGCAGCTAGCTTGAGAAGACCTAATAGCGGCAGCAGAGAACAATCTGGTTGCAGATGGTCCCAATTTTCAGAGCTCATTTTCGAAGCTTCCTGTGATCTCGCAAGATACATGCTTTAGACCTTTTGATACCTTTTACAATATGTATTCCACAAGTCATACAGCACATCGCCCATGACACCCTCACATTAAAAGCTGTACAATCACTAAAAGCTGCCAAAAACGCCCGCGCCACATTTTTACCATCAGATCTTTTTCTTACATTTCAGGTCATCTGATTTGCACTTTTGACCAGAGTATTAAATATATTCATAAGGCAAAATCACTATCACGACTCTTGGAAAAAAGCAACTGTTTGTCCAATTTATAAGAAAGTAGCCAAAAATAACCCGCCAAACTATAGACCAATATCATCAATTGATAATGTAGCCAAAATAATTGGGAAAATTGTTTTAAAGAGGCTTCAAAATTGTACCAATGGCATTATTACATTGACCATGACTAAGGTTGGATTAAGGGCTGCTCTGGGCTCGGACCTACAGACTTTTAATGTGTACCTTATTGAGGCTAGTTTCTTTCACGCAAAGGAAGAATTTCGTTTTGTTGCGTTCATGGGCCGAGCCACTACTTTCGACTAATTGAATTGTATTTGTCTCTGGAGAAATCTGGCTAATATGAAGGTTCCTAACGATTTACTTCACATTATTGTAAGTCTCACTTATAGTAATTCTGCTATAGCTAACTCGCGACAGCAGATGGAGAAACCAATCCAATTCCTATTAAGATGGGGTTGAGACCAGGCTGTGTCTTAGTCCCACCTTTAGTTTAACCTTTTGACTTATTCCCAGTAGGCAACGCTCTGTCAATTTGCAGCTGACGTCTCTCATACCTATTCTCTATAATGTGGACAACAGCATATTTCTGGCATGGAACCCCAACTTCCTACAAAAATGGATATACACTTATGCAGGATAAATTAAAGATAAGGGCACAACGGTAAATCCATCAAAATCTGCAGTCCTAGGGCCTCATTACGAGTCAGGCGTTAAGGGGTCAACGGCGCAGTAAACGGCGCAACCCTTAACGCCTGATTACAAGGTCCCTTAGCGCCATGGTGATTTTAACGCCTGCTTTTTGCAGGCGTTAAAATCCATGGCGCTAAGGGACCATGGTGCTAATTACACCACCGTAATTTACGGTGGCGTAATGGGCGCCTTCCCCACTCCCATTATGCCCTATGGGGCTAAAATGGGAATGGGGAAGGGTAAAATGGGAAATGGGGATTTAGCGCCCCACTCACCTTGGAATGGGGCGGTAAATCCGCCATCCACCATGGTGTAAACATAGTTTACACCATGGTGGTAAGGGTACGACCCAGGCGGTAACTTACCGCCTGGGTCGTAATGAGGCCCCTAGTGTTTGGGAGGAGGGCCCCAGACAACGTGAGAACATGCATGGTTGAAGGAACTCCAGTGAACAGAACGAAAATCATTTGACTGATCATGTTGCGCAACAGCAGGTCAAAATGAAACAGGCAATAGGAGGCATTTCGTTTACAGCTAACCTGAAAGTACAGCCACTAAAATGATGCTCCGTGTATATAAAGATAAGCTTAGATCTGTTGTCCTCTATGGCATGGGGGTGTGCGGTAGCCATGGCACTGCAGATCTGCAGAGAGCTGAAAATTACCTTTGCAAACTTGTATTGTCATTGCCAAAATCATCTCCAATGTTAGCTATCCATAAAGAGCTTGGCCTCAGATTCTAAGAAGACCGAGTGTCTCTTGCTCAGTTTCTTAATACTAGACCCAACTCTTAAGCAACATTAACTAACTTTGGAAAACCTGCAGAAATATGACAGTGGGTGGGGGGGCAAAAATCCTATGGCTGTAATCTGTATCTCAAAAATGTATGAAATGTCTTATCCCCAACCAATCTGTTCTCGACCGTCACCTTTATGGAAAATCGATAAAAATAATTCTTTCAATAGTTCTATTAGGGTAGAACTCAATAAACCTCTGAATTTGGCATTTTCTGTTATTTCATCACTTACAAGTCCACAGGTATACCTAACTAGAACTTTCTTTTTGAACTTTCTTTTTGAAACATAGATAGATGTTATGTGACAAGACTACACTTTAATTATCCAAAGCTCCAACACGCTGTTCACCCCTTCTGCTACACAGGGGCAAAGGTTGTGTTGCTTTTGTCCTAGTACATTGGGCAGCCCGTTTCATATGCTGGTCTGATGCCAAGAGCACAATTCTTTGAGACGAGCTTTACTTACCCGAATTCTAGGAAACATAACCTGAGACAATGCCGTTCACTTTCTTTATGCCTATTAATGCCAATGGATGGATGTGTCTTTTGGGCCCTTACAACATTTCTTAGGGAGGCTTTGTATATCAGGTAAAGGTTAGCAGAGGCTATTCAATCCATAGGGCCCATTGAAACAAAAATGAAAAACTCTCAGAGGCTTGGAGAAATTCTTTTACCTTCTGTGACATGAAGCAAATACTGATGCAATATATCTAAGAGATGACCCCAAGAACACACCAACTCTCGAAGATGGTTCAAGGGTTTTTATTAAAGTTGTAAGTAAGATTCCACCAAGGGCTGTCCCTCCCTCTCTCATCTTTCCTAGTTCTCTCTCCACCATTCCACCATAGTGGCAAGTGCTGTGATGATGGCGGAATGTGCTAATGGCTCGGAGAATGCCAGAAGTGCCTTGGGTGGGATTGGTGGGGGCAAAGCAAAGATGAGCTGCCAACCAGAAATTCTGGGATGGAGTAGTGGATCGGTGTTAAGATGGATTGCTGAACTCTGTCCTCGAGGGGCAGAGGTTCAGAAGGCCAGCCTAGTTTCTTGGAACAGGGTAACCTCTGGACAAGCAAGACCAATCAGGGTAGCGATGGCGGCGGTCAAAACTAGGTCTCAAGAGGGGTGAGGGTGACTGAAAGCCCGCAATGAGCACACAAAGCAAGGACGCTTACAAATTACTCCAGACAGGTGTTATATTAAAAATATAGACACATTTATTACAAGGCCTTTGTAACATCGACCATAGTAAAGAATCACGGTAAAACTCCAGTAAACCAACACATCACAATCAATACAATATATATACAAGACCAAGGGGCCTAAGGAATTAGAAGCACAAAATATGCAGACCACCTAGATGGGGAGGAAAACAGGCAGTGCAAGTAATCGTTACACCCAGTTCGACATCAGAGGCCACCTAACTAGAAGGAAGTCCGAGCCCTACGAAGAGTGAAGCCTTGTGCTCAAAAGTACCTGCACACGCGGGTGCCAACGGGCAAAGGGGAGTCTCTTCAGCGAAATCAGGCAGTTCAGAGAGGTGAACAAAACGATGATGAACAGATCCCCGCTACTCAAGCGCGGCCTCCACTTGTGGGCAGTTGCAGGGCGCGAGTGCGGAAAAGGGTTGCTGTTTACGACAGCGATGGAAAGCCACAGGCTCCTGCTGGAGGGCGACCGGGTAGGGTATTGACTACTCACCGGTCCCCGATGCAGGCAGACCCAGGCTTCTCTGGTTCCGTTTCGGTACTGGCAGGTTCAGATGCGATCAGCAGGACGTCTTGACGGCGTTTAGGTTCCATGACAGCAGGAGTCAGGGTCGAGGGTGTCCCAAATGCAGCGAACACGCACAGGTTTGTTACCACAGCAGGGCAACTCGGCAATCGCATGTATTCCAGTCCCAAAGCACACGTCTCACTTTAGACCTGGGAATGCCAAGTGTAAGAATCGTGTGAGAGTGCCAAGGACACAGGATTAGCAGTAAGCCAGATGGCGGTGACAGAGCAAGGTTCCTGTGTAGGCTGGACAGTCCACTGGATGGCCCAGGAACGCTTCCGAAGGCTTACGTACAGGATTTGGTGAAGATGCCGAGAATAGTTGTTCCCACTATTCTAAATGGTCGAATCGCATTTTCGTTCGATCAGCGGCCGAGTGGTCTCGCAGGATGACAGCAGTGCAGGGTGCCAAACCTTCAGCGGGTCACCAGTGATTCCTCGACTCAGCTTCTTAGTTGCAGGATACTTGGCTCCTTATCCTTCGTTTGTGAGAACTCAGGAGATTGACATGGTAGTGGGGTTTTCAGCCTCCTCTTATCCAGAGTTTCCTTTGCGCCAAAATGGAGAGGGCCCAATGGGAGATCCGCTCACACACACTCACACCATACGTGGACCTATCACGGACCACGGTGGTCCCAGGCATTCAGGACACTCTAGACTCTCTGGCACCCAGGATGTGTATTGGGAGCAGACATCCCAGCCCACATCCTGGAGGCACACATAAGGCATGCAGAAGCCAGCGAAAGCGTTGTGTTTCGCGGGAAAGTGCATGACCAAATAAGGACTGCCCCGGGCCGGCTCGACCTGGGGGAAGGTGAAGGGGCAAGACGGTCAGCGGACAGGACAAAGAACCTCGTGGCATGGCCATTTTGGAAGCCAGCCCACCCATTTGGGCCAAACGCGGGAAGCACGGTTAACATGGCAAAAAGGGGTTCAAAACACAAAGAAAAGATAGCTGCCACCAGTCCTGTCCGTGACACACTTGCACATTTCATGATAAGTCCAGTGAGAGTTTCCAGGGCCTTTGGAATGTCTAGAGACCCAAGAGCGTGGTAATGTAAATTACGGTGCACTCTTGTCTCATGTTGCTCAAAAGCTGCAACATGAGGAAAGGACTAAGGGAAACAAAGTCTCCTGGTACTGACTGTCTTAAGGGCATGTCAGTTTCCCCGTAAGAATTGAGCAAAAGCCCAGAGGAGTGTGGCGGAAGGCTGCGCTTCTCTGGCAAAGTCTAGATCAGGGTGTAAAACAACAGCAAAAAGTTTGGGGGTTGCCACATGGAAGGAAAATTACCTACAATTATGAAATCTTTCCTAACAATCGGCCCAGAGACGAAGTGGCTCGGTGCACAGAAGAAATGGGCTCTGATCCACCCAGGTTAGACAGGAAGGTGACGAGTGCTATGGGACAAGGAGAGAGAAGGAGCGGGGCAGTCTGCCCCAAGACTGATGCAGAGTGGCATGCAAAGTCTCCACCTAGGTAGGCGGTTGCCTGGGTGGGGACAGTGGGGAGAAGTGCACTAGCACAAACGCATCTGCATCATTCCAGCATGACCACAGTGGAGCACCATGCAGCGTAGTGTCTGGGTGTGTGGTGCTTATTGCAGGCCCGGGAATTAGGCATTGACCAGGATGTACTAGGGAAGGCTTGCTGACCATAAGCACTGATCAGGTGCGAGGCTACAGGGTAAGCATGGCCCGTACACAGGGAGTGCTCACGCAGTTGCTACATCAGAGCGGGTGGAGCGTAAGACATGCCGTTTAGGAGGGAAGGAGCTTAAAGTAACTGTGGAGAAGATGCCCTGCTCTAGAGGGCTTGCTGAGTGAGAGACCCCAGGGCAAAGTGAGATATCCACTAGTTATGTCTACTTCCTAAGCATTGATGTTCAGTTTATTGATCTGATTGTTGTGGGGAGATGGAGATGGGCTACTTCATGATACAACTATCTAATGGTAAATGTTGATCTGAGCAATAAAACTATAACACAGGCCAGTTCATGCACGTTAAACCCAGGCCAGTCGATAGAGCTTTCACTTGGGATAAGAACTGGGGTAGAAGCATTGATCATAGACTGGGTTCTGAGTTAAGTAATGTAGCATTGGCGTGGAGATGCAGGGTGTCTGGCTGCATGGAAGACTCTCCCTTCTTAGGTGTACAGCAGGCCTCAGGTGGCCCAGTCATTAGTGACCGGTATCTAAAGCATGGGATGACCTGGATTCTGTAAGGCTGTGGCATTTCCCATTAAGATTTTTCCTTGGGGCTGGCTTAGAGTGCCATGTGGGATGAGTGGAACTGGATGAGAGATGAGGGCAGGATGGCGCTGCACCTACCATAATAGGTAAAGCAACATTAGGTATATGGGCTACAGTTATATGATATGATATGATAAGTAATATATAATGCGCTTGTACACAAGTGTTTCTAGGCATGGCAAGACAAGCGAGGGAACACAGAGGGAGGACAAGACAAACAATCTTACTAGGCCTTGTGTCATTCAGATTGTGCAAGTGTGAGAACGAGAAGTGCTAGGGGAAAGGGGGGGAGTGCAAAGAAGAAGGGAGGGGCACACAGGGCAGCAATGCTCTGAGTAAGTGCAGCCAGGTCAGCGCGGCTCTGGGTAGCGCAAGGAGAACAAGAGACTGTACGGTTACAGCCCCTAGGTGCGAGGTAGGCCCGGAGGCAGTGCAGGGGTGACTAATCAAGCAAGAGTATGGTACCCAGTGAGACTCTAAAGGTAGCCAAGCGACTGGCCGGTACTGCAGACAGGTAGGTCAGGTAAATCAGCAGGGGAGGGAGAGAGAGAAAGCAGAGGAGAGGAGGAAAGTTTTGAGCTGCTTCCGGAACTTAAGGTGGTCCGGCTCAAGTTTGAGAGGGGCAGGGAGGCCATTCCAGAGGGAGGCACCTGCAGAGGAGAGAGATCCAGTCCCACTCTCTGCCTGGTGAAGCATCTAACCCTTAGAGAGGTGGAGGTAGCTGAGAGAAGGGTTCGATAGGGAAGGTATTTTGGAAGAGAGCGTTGGATGTAGTGTGGGTCCTGGCCCCAAAAAGCCTTGTGGACAATGCACAGGGTCTTGAACTTGATCCTTGTAGCTTCTGCGATCCAGTGGACAGATTTCAGGGCTGGCGACATACGGTCCCTGGGCTTGAGGCCAATGATAAGTCTTGCAGTCCTGTTCTCGATTAGTTGCAAAGGGCGGAGACTAGAGGAAGGCAGATTAAGTATGAGGCTGTTGCACTGGTCCAGCCTTTAGAGAACCAGTGCTCTGGAGACAGTGAGCTTTAGGGGGAAATTTAGGAATGGAAGAGTCCGTTTGAGGAGGAGCAGCTGGTAGTGGGACTTCTTGGCGACGCCCGAGATATGAGGAGAGAAAGAGAGAGTGGAGTCTAAGATGACACCAAGGTTTTTTGCCTCGCAGGAAGGTGAAGGAAGAAGGCCCAAGGCGGGCGGGCCAGAGCGAGAGAGGGACTGCAGGGGCAGGGGTCCCAGTGAGAAGGATCTCTGTCTTACTGATATTATGGCAGAGATCGTTGGAGGTGCACCAATCCTGAATCATGGATAGACAGTCAGAAATGAGTGAGAGAGGAGTGGAGGCTGAGGGGAGCCTGAAGGAAAGCTGAGTGTTATCCACATAACACTGAACGTTAGACGAGAAGGTAGAGATCAGGTGGGGCAAAGGGGTCAAGTAGAGGTTGAAAAACCAGGGTGAGAGGTTAGGGCCCTGGGGAACACCACAGGTAGAGAGAGAGGTGGTGGAGAGAAAGGGACCAAGTTGAACCTAGGAGGGGCGGTCCAAGTGGAAGGAGGTCAGCCACTCCAGGGCCTGATCCATGATGTCCAGATTCTCACAGAGTCGATTGATCAGGATGGCATGGTTGACTTTGTTGACTTTGTCAAAGCAGAGGAAGGATCATGGTGGATGAGGACCGAAGGAATGATGGAATCAAGGTTAGAGAGCAGATCTTCATGGGTGGCAGCTCTGAAGCCAGACTGATGGTATTGGAGACAAGCAACAGATTTAGTGTGGAGAGTAGGATAGGAGATGGCCAGCTTTTTCAAGAGTTTGCCCAGGAAAGGGGTGATTGAGATTGGGCAATAGTTTTCTGGGCAGGTCGGATCAGCAGATGGCTTCTTGAGGAGGGGGTGCACAATGGAGTGCCTAAGATGAGAGGGGAAAGTTCCAGTGGCAAAAGAGTGATTACAAAAATCGGCCAAAGCTGGAGCAAGGGTGTCAATATGGTCCTTGATGGTTCTGGAGGAGCAGGGTAGCACCTGTTTGGACGACACTTTCATAGATCAGATTTGTCTAGAAACCTTGTCAGCTGTTGTCAGAGAGAAAGGGGAGAACATACGCAGAGAGGGAGGGATGGCCAAGGGGGTTGGGGGGAGGGAAAGGAAGTGGACAGGATGGCCTGAGTTTTAGCAGAGAAGTGCGAGGCCAGAGCCCTTACAGAGGGCCTGGGAGGGAACAGGGGAGATAGAGACTGCAACAGGATTGGCCAGTTCCTTTCAGATTCTAAAGATTTCGGCCATGTTGTTAGAGGTCGCAGAGATGTGGGCTTGAATGTGTGCTCTCCTCTTGGACAGGACAGAGAGTCTGTATTGCCTTTGGAGCATGCGGCAGGCCAGTTTGTCAGAGGATGCACCCCGAAGCCCTCCACTACCTCTCAGACACCCTCCACTTGCGTTTCAGGACGGCGAGGTCGCAATCATACCAAGAGTTGGACTTGGAGGTAGGCTTCAGCTGGATTCTCATGAGAGGGGCAAGGATGTCCAGGGTGTTGAAAATAGAAAGATGCAGTTTAGAAAGGGCTGTATCAGGTTGTGAGTTAGCCGCAGGAGTAGTAGGAGCAGAGAAAGTAGAGTCAAAAGCATCCACTGACACACGCTTCATGGGCTGAATGACTGAGAAGGTAGGTGGCAGTGCTGGGGGGGTGGGCTTTGCCTGAGGGATAGAAAGTTTCAGATGTGAGGAGAGTAGAAAGTGTTCAGTCCAAGATTGAGGAGTGGTGAGAGGGTTAGAGAGGGGGATGTCTGAGCTGATGAGAACATCCAAAGTATGTCCGGCAAAGTGTGTCAGCCAGAGGGTAGAATTGAAAAAGAGAGAGTGTCGCAGAAGTTGTAGAAAGGCCCAGAGGAGGGATTAGAAGCATCCAGGTGGATGTTGAGATCTCTGAGAAGGAGAAGTTGAGAAGTAGAGGCAGGGAGTGAAAAGGATAGGTCGGCCCATTCAGAGAGGAATAGGACGACCGGGCCAGGTGTCCTGTAGATGGTGGCCACAGTTAGAGAGAGGCCAGGGGAGCTAGAGAGCCTGCAGACCAGGCATTCAAAGGAGGAGTAGGCCTGCGTAGGGACACTAAAGTGTCATTTTGCTTTCCTGGTAACCCCATAATACAAGGGTCTGAGTCTAGATGATACAGTGAGGCTGAGCGCCATTATTAAGATCACTTTTTCATGTAGATATGATATTTAGGTATCTTTAATAGCAGAGGTTCTGCAACTCCAGACTGTATAAAATGGCCAAATGAAAACCAGGTATGTAGAAAGCCTGAAAGGGACAATAACCCTAGCCGTCGTGGTTCGGATCGTGTTGATGATTCATGGTTCCCAAGGCAACCCCCTTTGAATTGCTTGTATGCCCTTTGGTTGTTTCTTTTTTGGAAATGTAAAATGTGGGCTCGGTCTTTGACATTTTGTGCCACCTCCTCATCCAGTGTCCCTGTGTGCTCTTTTCTCTCTTGTTAAAGTCCTGACCATATCATATTGTTTTTTAGTAGGGGCAAAAATATGGCAAATGTGACTCTGTTCTTCAAATGTGCACGATGTGATTAAGTTGAAAGCAAATTCAGCTCTCTCTGTCACTTGCGTCTGTAAGCAGCAAACATACCATAAAATAATTTTGCATAATTTGTGCCCTCGAGCAAACAAAAAGTCTGCCCTGCGATAAACTTAGTTACAAAACCAGTTTTCTCTGTTACTTAGCACACACGCGGCAACAGTGGTGACAAGCATATTGGATGTCTATGTTAGGAGGTAAACAACCTTATGTACTATGGTCGTGAATGTGTATACCTTGAATGGGGCCAGATCATGTCATCCACCGGGCATACAAGGTGGTCTCTGATCATGAAAGGTGAAAGCACGCCCTGCACGCTCAAACCAGAAAAAATAGAACCCGCTAGAGAAGAAGGTCCAGAAACACTGCTTGCAAGGATAACAAGCATTTATTTCTACAAAATAGAAATGCATCAGCAAAGAAATCTGCTACTGCCGAACGTTCTGGGCTCTAATGGCATGTGCAGCAAGTTATAAGCACAAACAAAGTCACTGATGATGTAATCACATGCAGTACAATTCTACAACACTAATTGGAAGAGCCCTATACATGTAGGGCCTACTCCATATGGAATGCCAGGCCAATTGTCTGTCTTGATCTGTTAAGCTTTGTCTGCCTGGGTGCTGCTGGGCTTGTCATCTGTGGCGAGGCTGGCCTAACAATTAATTAGCTGCTTAGGAAAACAATGTTATTTTATCATTGCAACAGTGCACCTGGCAGATAAAGAAATGAGCCTAAGGAGTGGGGGGTCGAGAGCTGAGGTCACACTAACTCACATGCTCCACTCACTCCCAGGCAGATCAGCAACTCCCAAGGTCCACCACCTTAGTTTTAGGTTATAATTTGACACCACCCTGCAGCTTGCTCCAAAATCACGTGACCCATTTGTGAAGGTGTGATGGCCTTGCCTTCTGATCTTAGTGATCGATTGAGGGGTGTAAATGTTTTATGGTCAGTGGTCTGTGTCTGGATGGTACTGTGGCATGCAGCGGTCTTGGAATGAAAGCATTGCAAAGCTGTATTTCTCATGTGGGGATCGTTGGGGTCAGGATGGCCTTGCTATTTGTTCCATGGGATGGTACTGCCAAGTGGCACTCTGCACCCTTCTCATGACATTGCAGGGCACATTCTTCCCAGGCACGGAGGGTTTTATGTTTATGGATCTCTGAAACCTGCTGAGGGTAGGGGTGATGTCTGCGTTTATGCAGAGGATCTAATACTAACACATATGTTGCTGTTCGCTGTGCTTAGGCCTATGTTCCAAGATGGCTGCCATTAGTTAAGATGACGTTCACACCTGCATCTACTATATAGCCTCTAATGCATACACTAAGGCGATCATGCACCCACCTCCGTGTCCACCTTCCTCCCCCCTGCTCCCTGGATGTGCTCTCTAGCATTTATTTCTCATTGGGTGTAGCCTAGGGGTGTGGGATGGGAAGGCACTCTCTGCTTCCCAACACATGTTACCCTGATCTGCCTAGGAATTGATGCCATGAATTCCTCCACCAGGGGTGCAGTATCCACCATGCTTGGTTGGACTTGCTCTATTGTCTCTTGCAGATATGCACTACACCCTCTAATCGGAGGAGCCCTCTTGCACTCTTAGCTCTCGGAAGGGACAATGATACTATTTAATTCCACTTTCAAACCATAAACTATGACAGTAATACCCATCCACCCACTATTAGCAATTACCTGAGACCTGGAAATGGGCCCACTGGCACTTGTAACTGAGCTTCTGAAACAGACTGACTCTGTTTCACCTCTAGGGAATACACTCTGAAGCAGGTGAGAAAACTAGCAAGGCAAACTCCTGCGAGTGACATTGTGGTCACCATATCAGAAACAGTCTAACCATTGCTGTATAACAATGCCTGTCAGGCACGTCACTAACATCACGCCCTTATCTGTTGCTTGACCTTTGGGCTCACTGAGTACCAGTCTTCTTACCTAGCATATACTTGTATGTTCGATAGAACAGGGCTATAGTAAATGCACACTGAGAAGATGACATCCTCTGCAGACCCAACAAGATGCAGGGATGACCATAGTAGCTGTTGATGGTCCTTGGGTCCACTGAAAACCAGTCATCTAGTTAGTATCCGTAAGACTAAATGAACAGAACTGGATGTAACTGCACAATGAGAAGGTTTCATCCGATAAACATTGGCAGATTCAAAGAGATACAGGGATGACGGTAGACCTGAAATTTGATTAACCCAATAATCTATAGGAATTGGGCAACTCAACACTGATGACACTGAAAAGCAGGGAAAGACAACCTCAAGCTTGGTAATCAGAACAAACTCTTCAGCGGACAGAGAATTCTCTCGGAAGAACCAATGCTCCAAATCTCTAGAATGGATATGGTCAGCTCAGCGGAAACTGGAAGGAAACAGGAATGGGGGTCTCCCACCAATATGCACAGACACTCAGACATACTGATATGTTCACTCTCTCCTCTACATCAACGAACAATAGAATGCAGCTAAACCCCTTGATCTATTTGGTCTAGCTGCACACACACCTAGTGGTGAGGACTAGATGAAACTGCCTTATCTTTCTTACTCTCTCGCAGGCTTCTAGGTGAATCTTGACCTGGGTGCCACAAGAAGAATGATCTTTAGAAGTGGTGTCTTCCAATAACCCAGTTCTCACTAGATCTTCGTCCATCCTTGGCTGAGGACGTTGGCGATGCGAACACTGAGGTTGGTACAATGAAATAGGTAGCCTGGGGTGGGAGGGGCTACAGCAATGATCACAGCAGCCTGGACTGAACTGCAGTCTGGTGGAACCAGCTCTAAAAGGCCCAAGCTTTGCACACAAAAAAAACGAAAGCCCTAGAGTAAGGTAGAAGAGAGCAGAGACCCCAGTCCAGCCAACATTAACTCATCCTCCATTTGATAGACGCACGTTTCACATTGCAATGCCTAAAAAGCACTGCCTGAGCTGAGCCTTCCTCCACTCAGTGGTCAGGGAAACGATGGAGGAACACCTTGAGGCTTCTTTCGAGACCTTGTTCTCTGAAGTATCAGTTTCTTTGTTTTCACCTCACATGTGTTTTAATCAGCGTCTCCCTTCCACCATGGCTCAGAGCCCCAGAGAGGGCTGAGCTCATAAAGCAAGACTGTTAGGATAATAAAATGCTGCAGTAATTATACAGTAACTTCTCAACCAGATTGGACCAAGGAGGGTAAAGTTGCATAGATTTACAAAGCAAAGAATCCTGATTTGCTTATCTTCTTCCTGGGGCTGCTAGGTCTCCAACCTGTTGCTGGTGCTTTTTGTGAGTATCTCCTCTCGTAACCCCTGGGGTAGGTGGGGGAGATCTCAAACTTCCCTGACTTTTCTCCTGCAGCATGGCTGCCCCTTCAGACTGCGTCCTGTTATAGTTGATGGAGAGCTTTTATGGTTGTGGAAAACTCCACGTAAATGACTTTTAAGGGCACTTAAACGAACACTGGTATTTTCCTAGATTCCCCTAAGATTCCTGGAGTTTCCTACAAAAGAATTTGAGCATGTGTATTTTTAAAGTCTTATTACATCCCTGTCAACTGAAAAGTTGCATCGCATAACTATTAGTTATTACTGCATGTTTTGTTTTGTAGGTGTGTATGAAGACATGGTGGTTCTGTTACTCTACGTTTGGGCTTGACTGTTAAAGTGCTAACCCCTTTCTCTCCCTCTAGAGGATGTATCTAAAGTATGGAGTGCATTTGTATCATGTATGCTACTGTGTGCGAGAGGTCTAGGCACTGTGACTGTTTTCTTTGTGGAATTTTGGATCCTGATCATGACTACATTAAATTATGATTTTATTGTCCAAGGTTCCCTTTTCTTCCTTCCCTCTAGTCAATATGTATAGTGACTCTCGCTTTGCAATGGGGTTAAATTTACTGTTGGGAGGTGTTAGGGTCTACATTGGCCATTACTGCTTATTTTACGTATTGTGTTTTACGTATGTTTTAGGGACCTAGTCGGAGGGCGGGAGGGCAGTACTGTGGATGTGATGGCCCCTGAAGACCGAGTTAGAGACCCAAGCACAGCAATGACACTTAACAAGGTCTTCAGGGACCAGAACTCCTGATAAGGCCTGAGGGCATGGTATACACAGCTATTATCCCTTAAAGGCTTTAGTAAAAAAACAAAAGACAATCTGCCTGGAGTCGTTCCTGGGAACTGGCTACTTCCCAGCAACCACACATGAATGTGATGAGGAGGGATGGGCAAGGCTTAAAACACATCTGGGCAGCGTCTGCCAGGTACAGCCCAGTCAAGACTGTAGGCAGCAAAGGGGTCACCCCCCATTCTAACAAGGTAAGGTGACGGGAAGGAGGTGGGTGGTTTCAAGTGCCCGGGCTGCATCTGTCAGGTGCAGCACAGTGAGGAGGAGAGCAGCACTGTGAGGAGGGCCACTGCCCCCCCCCCACACTAAGGAGGAAGAAGGTAAGGAGCAGGGGAGCAGGGGATCAGGGGAGCATGGCAGGTGATTTAGGTGGCTTGGCCACATTTGTCAGGTGAGGCCCGGGCGAGGAGGCGAGTGGCGCTGAGAGCCATGGCCACATTGCTGTCAGCGTGGCGCTCCCATGTTGAGAGGGAGCACTGCCCTGAAAATCATGCGATGCTCTCAGCATGGCTGTCAGCGCGCTGCTCCCTCTCATCACAGGAGCACCACACTGAGAGCCATGCGGCGCTCTCGTGATGAGAGGGCGTGATGCGCTGACAGCCATGCCACCAGTGCAGTGACCCTGTGGAAATGGCAAGGCTTCCCTCATTGGCCAATTTTCCAGCTATCCGGTTTTCCGAGCCGTACCTGTTCTGGAAATCGGCCAATGGGGGAGTCCAGTGCCACTCACCGAGGACATAATGGCCCTCATTAGGACTCCGGCGCTAAACCATGGTGCTATTAGCACCATGGTCCATGCCGGAGTCCGCCATGGAGAAAGGGGGAATTACCACCCCATTCCAAGGTTGGCGGGGCGGTAATTCCCCCTTTCTCCATGGCCCTTCCCCATTGCCATTTTTGCCCCATAGGGCTCAATGGGAATGGGGAAGGCGGCAATTACGGTACCGTAAATTGCGATACAGTAATTGCCATCAAGGTCCCTTTGCGGGTCCCTACTTTAACAGGTGGTCCAGACTAGCCGTTCAGGTCGGGAGCCGCAAAGGGACCTCGTAGTAAGGCGTTAAGGGGTTAACGGTGCCACAGCCTTTTACAGCGCCGTTAACCCCTTAACACCAGGGTCGTAATGACCCCCAATATGTGTTATATGTCCCCCAAAGTACTTATGTGACCTAATAGACACTGTGGCCCTCATTAAGATACGGGCGCTAAACCATGGCGCTATTAGCACCATGGTTGGTGCCGGTATCGTAACGTGTCCGCCATGGTGAAATGGGGAAATACCGCCCCATTCCAAGGTTGGCAGGGCGGTATTTCCCCATTTCCCCATGCCCTTCCCCATTCCCATTTTTGCCCCATTGGGCATAATGGGAATGGGGAAGGGGCTAAGTACAATACAGCAAATTGCAGTACCATACTTAGGGCAAAGGTCCCTTTGTGGGTCCCTACTTTAAAGGCTGGTCTAGATTGTGATTTCATTAAAAGTGCATACTTTCAGGATTCCAGTGTGGTGTGTTCTTTGGCGGGAACTGTGATTAACTGTTCTTCTCTACCAGCCTTCCTCCATCTCTAGAGTTAAGCGTGATTGCTCTGCCACAGCTACCATTATAGAGGAGAGGTCTGACCAACCATTTGGTTGGAACCCTGTTGTGCCATGAGACTAGATGCTTTAACATCCCTCACCAGAGGGCTCTGGAGAAATATCCATCCCGATAGTATATTCCACAAACGGAATTGTCTGCTGGTGCATGGCTAATAGGTATTGCCACCCAAAAAATACAGTAGCACTTATCTCTAAGACCTCAGAAGTATTGACTGTTTCATAGATCCTGCTAGGTTTGGTCCCTATCACTGTTATGTCTAGAAGGCAGACAACACACTGAGCTATTACACCGGCTACCCTTTCTATAAAGGATACATCATGTTTGGCTACTTATTAGTTTGTGTATTAAGTCCCTGTTATTGAAAAGAGGCACACAACCAGCACCAATCAATTAGGCATGCTGCAGCACTAGGTGTGGCATGCTGCAGCTCTAGGTGTGGCATGCTGCGGCACTAGGTGTGGCATGCTGCAGCTCTAGGTGTGGCATGCTGCAGCACTAGCTGTGGCGGTGGTTGGGAGAGCAGTGGGCAGTTAATGGGAGTGGGTAATGTTATTATTGAGACTTGTATTTAGCCCTTATTCACTGAGAGAAAGATTGGGGATAAGGTCTGAGGTGACGCCAGTGTCAGTAAGTTAGGGAAGGCCAGTATCCCAAGCAAGAATGAGCCTGCCCAAGGTCTATAAAGACATTGGTGCCTGGTGGTTAATTTAAATTAGTTTATGAATACCTTTCCTGTAATGTTTTTTAGGCTATCTCACCCATGCCCCCTGGGCCTGCACTGGGCTATTATCTTGGACCGCCCAGCATTGGCCAGGGCTGCGGGGGAAAAATACGTCTCCTGCACATTAAATACCCTCGGGGCAGTGCGTACTATTAACGCCCACCCTATGCCCCTCTCAACAGCAGGTGGAGCATGTGTGCGCGGTCACTACTGTGCTGCACTGCTGTAGCGGAAAGATGGAAAACCGGCCACGATGTGTTGCGCATTTAGACACGCCATCTTGAGATTCATAGCAGTAGTTACAGACTGTAGTCTACTCGCTGGTCAGGAGGTCAGTATCCGGGTCAGTACTTACTTGTATGTTGGTAAGTATATAAACACTGCCCTCCTGTGTCGGGATATTAAAGAAAGTTATCCAATGTAAGAGCGCAGCGGGTGCATCTCTTTTTATCAAACATTGTAGTATTGCATCGTTTATTTTCTGTTTTTGTTTTCTTGTCTGGCATATATTGGGAGTCAGAACAAGTTTGTCGGTATCCCACCGCTAATTCCGGTGGCATACCGGCAAACTGACCCTACCGTTTCCACTGCCTGATATCCCTGAATTTCTGGGGATATTTCAGGTGGTGTAAAGGGCGGTAAATCCCCATTCCATGGAGGGGACTGCCGGAATTACCAGCACCAATAATTCTGGCATTTATTTGCCGGTGGGGGCCTGATTTATTTCCAGCTCTTGGATGGAGGTAAATCAGTGAGCCCCACCGGCAAACTTGTGTTTTGCCGGTGTGGGAAAAGTTCCAGAATTACCAGCAATTTAACCAGCAGTTTTACCATACCAGCAAACCCATAATAAGGCCCATTGGGGGTCATTACAAGTTTGCCTTTTCTGGCGGGATGCCAGCAAACGGATCCTATTGTTTCCGCTGCCTGATATCCCGGAATTCACTGGATTTTCCAGGTGGTGGAAAGGGAGGTAAATCCCCATTCCATGGAGTCCTACGGGACTGCACCAGCAAACCCATAATGAGGCCTATTGTGTTCAAACTTTATAGTCCCTAAGCCTGTCGGCATTTGTGCAGGCAAAGCCAGTGAATGTGCTTATTGCATTTCCCGGGGCAAACGCATCAACTTTATTGGGCCTAAATGTGTCCCTGCATGGCACTGAAACAGATCCTCTTTTTTCTTTGTACTGCAGCACCCGGAACCATGGTGAAGAAGGTGGCAGTGATTGGAGCTGGAGTCAGTGGACTGGCCTCCTTAAAGTGCTGTCTGGATGAGGGACTTGAGCCTACCTGTTTTGAGAGGGGTGACGACATCGGCGGCCTCTGGAAGTTCAACGTAAGTGACCAGTATCATGGATCTATAGTTCAGAGCCGCAGTTATGGTCATTGTACAGTAGGAGCATGCATAATCTGCGGTGATGAAAATGTGCACAAAAAAACCCATAGTTGCACTTTGGGCGAAATTACATTTCAACTCACGGAATCCAAGGTGCGAGACCATAGCCAAGACAAGATGCAAATGTACCTGGCTCCTGGAAAGCCAAACCTCTGTCCCAAAACCTGATGCAACCTTAATGTTCACCAACGTACTCCACAGGAAATTCAAGTTAGAGACAGTGGCCCTCATTCCGAGGTAGGTGGTAGTCATGGTGCTATTTGCACCATGACTGCTACCAATAACGTGTCCGGCACTGGTGTAGTTCAATGGGGACTTACCGGTGTAGTCCGACCTTTGCGGGACCGGTAAGTCCCCATTGAAAATGCCATTCTCCATTCGCTTTTGAGCCCCCGTAGGGCTCAATGGCAATTGGGAGGGCGCAAATAACTGGCTCGCGAATGGCAAGCTTGTTATTTGCGCCCTGGTCCCTTAGCGGGTCCCGTTCACAATGGCTGGTCAGACCAGACGTTCCTGGTGGGACCCACTAAGGGACCTTGTAGTAGGGCGGTAAGGGATTACCGGCACAGGTCTTCTTACCGGTGCCCGGTATCCCTTACCGCCCACCTTGGAATGACCCCCAGTGATTGGGATGATCTATATGCATACTCCAATAAGGACTGGCACTTCAGCAGTTGTGGCTTGTGTATTGGCCTTATAATGGTATTTGCCAAGCACTGACATAATGGGTCTGCCTGGTCCCAAGACGGCAACAGCTGGAAAATCATGCGAGTACCTTGGTGTATGATAAGCAGTGCCTGACAAATGCCCACCCAATATCAGTAGACAAGCCACACCTTTTGGCTTTGACAATGCTTTTTAATTTCTTTCTTTTTTACAGATCTCCAGTGTAGAACATACATGCTGCTTATAAATCAAGTGTCTGAATCCACACTTAGGTCAGACATTTGTATTACACCAGTAGCCAATTACAGCTTCACTAAGCCATTGGGCCTCATTACGAGTCACCCGGCATGGAAATAATGGTGGCGGGTGATCTCGAGTCCTGCAGGTGGAGGTGTCATTCCCGCCAGGTCTGACCTGGTGGGTTTAACACCGCCCGCCTGCAGGCAGACGTGGAAACACCGGCACCATCACGAGATGGTGCCGGTGTTTCCATGGTCCCCATTCCCATTGAGTCCTATGGGACTCAATGAGAATGGGGATTTACCGAATTTCGCCTCTGGAATTCCTGGGTCACCGCGGTTGTAATGCCCCGGTAATTCCAGGAATCACGGAGGCGGAATGGTAATACGAGTCCGGAGGTAACCGAGCCGGAAAAACCGTCAGGTTACCGCCGGACTCGTCATGAGGCCCATTAACTCTTAGAAGACCATTTAGAAATAACACTGGCAGGAAATGTATACCCCACAATTTGATGTTGCTGCTTGATAGAACTAGTTCAGAGATCTCAGGAGGATGGGTTTTGTTTGGGATGGGACAGGTAGTAGGTGATAATGGCCATAGGGATTAGCATGACCAAGGGCACGCAATTGGCACATAAATACCCAAACAACACCCACAAGCTGTGTGCCCCTCCACACATCGCATGTCGCTCCTACCTGTACTACAATGCAATAGTTTTGGTTTATAGGTAGCACTTTAGCACCACCTAATAGACAAAACTAAAAATGAAATCCAGACCTTTGTATACTAGGAGAACACACCATTCATCCAGTTACTAGCAGAACCTATTAAGCATGTATTGCATCTGAAAATGTAGGTGCCAAGCAATGACATTTTTATACACTCACCTCGTCTCATATTCTCGTCCTAAAGTGCCAATTTGCTGTTTGATAAACTTTCCACACCTCCAGTACATCAGATAGAGCCATACCTCTTGGCACTGTTCAGCAGTTCTATCTTCAACCTTGGATGTACATAATTTGCAAGGAAATGTTTCCAGATATCCTTCGAGTTGGCCTTGAGGATATTTGTATTTTACTTATTGGATACTTATAAGGAGCTTATACAACAAATGGTGTTTCAAGGCGCCACAAGACAAACAGGGGTGGTGTATGAATAAAGAAACAATAACGGTCCAATTAGGTCATGTGCCAATCGGATTGTGCAAGTTCAGAACAAGAAGTGAGAAGGAGGTGGGAGGGAGGAAGTGCCGGTCTCTGCAAACCAAGTTCTGGAGGAGCAGGGGAGCACCTGTTTAGAGGAGACTTTCAAAGCCTCCTTCCCTCTACCCCTCAAGCACTCCCTTGTGCATCCCCTCCTTAAAAAGCGCCCTTCGCACTAGTGTCTAGAGACCTCATCTAGTGCTATGGGAGAGAAGGAGGAAAGAAGTAGGAAAGGGGATAGGGGAGTCAAGGGAGGCATGACACTAGGGGAGGGAAGAAGAAGTGGTGTAGAGGAGAGTGAGGACAGAATGCCCTGGGTTTTGGAATGAAAGTGGGAGGCCAGAGAGGTACAGAGGGTCAGGGATGGCAGGGGAGATGTGGAGACATCAGAATGATTGGTGAGTTCCTTGCAGATTTTAAACAGTTTGACAGAGTTGTTAGTGGCACCGGAGATGCAACCTTGGATGTGAGCCCTCTTCTTCGAGCGAATGGAGAGTCTGTATTGCCTTTGGAGCAGGCGACAGGCCAGTTTGTCAGAGGATGAGTCTGATGCCCGCCACTTCCACTCAGCCACTCTGCACTTGTGTTTCAGAGAGGCAAGGTCAGGGTCATACCAGGTGTTGTGCTTGGAGGCAGGCTTCATTCGGATCTTCATGACAGGGGCAATGATATCCAGGTTGTTGGTGATAGAAAGGTGAAGATTTGCAAGGGCAGAGTCAGAGTGGGAGTCTGTGGCAGGAGTGGAAGGGGGAATGAAGGTGGCAGGAAAGGCAGCAACTGACACTTGCTTCGTCGGTCGAATGACTCAGAAGACCGGCAGTGCAGGCAGTGGATAAGCAGGGGGACCTAAGAAATCACGAAGAGAAGACAGGAGGGAATGGTCAGACCAGGAGAGAGGAGTAGTGAGAAGTTTGGAGCTAGGAATATCTGAGGAGATGAGAGCATCCAAGGTATGTCCGGCAGAGAGCCTCAGACTGGAGGGATGAATGGCGAGGGAAAGAATGTCGCAGAGGCTGCAGAAGAGTCCAGTGGCCATCTCAGAGGAGTCAAGGTGAACATTGAAGTCAATGAGGAGGAGAGGTGTGGAGGTAGAGGCAAGGTGTGGATCTTCCTTGGAGTAAAGTTCTGCATTAAGGATGCCACTCCATTATCTGCATTCCACCGTGGAGTCGCGGATTGCCCTAATCAGGTTATAGAACCAGTTTTCATTAAAATATGCAGTTGGCAACAGTGCACAGTATACGAACCTATATCATAATTCTAAAGGCTAACATAGCCCATATGAAGTATTCTCTACTCATATCTTGCTCGGGTGTCACACTTGATAGAAATGTGGGTTGTTACCAAAACAATGTATCTAACATATTCTCACGGTCCCTGTGCTATGGTTTTCTTGTGAAGGATTGGTTTCCCTTGCCTCAGCTCATTAAGATATTCCTTTTGTACGATATGGATATTGTGATTGGTAATATACACACACCTCAAGATTGACTACCCCTCTCTTTGTCCCCAAGTGAACAGCAGGGCAGTGACACATTTATCTACTTTCCTTCATCAGTAGATGGACAAAATCTCCACAAAACATTTTTTCTACTATACAATAACTGCAATTTTATTAATACTCTTAAAACACATAAAAAACATATGATCAATCATATCAAAAGCACATTAATCAAAACTGTAAATAAACATGAATCCAGCAAAGAGATTCAACATACAAACTCAATTCATAAGACAAACTCTTGTTTAAAAGCAGAAAATTAAGGTATATAAGTGACAAAGGGTTTTCTCCTCCATGTTCGTTAGGGGTTGATGGGGATGCAGTTAGGGTATGCTTCTTAACAATTCTCCTAATTAAAATAGACACTTTTTAATTGTATCAATGCCACATACATTTCTTATGGAAATAAGTACTATGGTATTCCAGCAAAGATCTAGGAAGGTAAAGGTTAGTGCTTCCTCACAAGTCGACATATGTTTCGGCCTTCATGGACCATACTGCACTATCTCTAGTGCTGTCAGTACAATGTTAGCTGAGGCCATCTTCAGGACACATTATTTTCATTCAAGAATTCAATTCTACCCCAATGATCGTGTCTTCATTTTTGATCTACAACAAAATATAGAAAAACAGACTGTCACCAAACCGATAAATGGCTGAACTAAATTGTTAAAAATACAGGAGATAATGGGGGTCATTACGAGGTAAGAGGTAACCATGCCGCTATTAGCGGCATGGCTACCCCCTTACCTGGTACCGGGTCCGGGTTCCTTGAATGAGGAATTAGCAGCCCATTCCGACCTTGGAGGGCCCGATAATTCCTCTTTCAAGGACCCCATCCCCATTTGAGCCCCCATAGGGCTCAATGGGAAGGGCGAGCATGCTAACAACGGGCCCGTTGTTAGCATGCAGGGCTGCTCGCGGGACCCGCTAAGGCTGGCATCCTTAGCGGGTCCCACAAGCAGAACTCGCAATGAGGCGGTAAGGCATTGACGGCTCTGGCACCTTTATCAGTGCTGTTAACCCCTTACCGCCTTACCGGAATGACCCCCAATGTCTTAGGTCTCACACATGTGACCCATGCGTTCACTGACCTGTTTCCCATAAACGCCAAATTGGGGGCTTGAGCTTGGAATTCAGTCAACTTATTATTTGAAGTCTCTCAATTTGGGGGCCTATGGCTACTTGTCAAAACAACAAATTCTATCTGATCCTATGTCTATTGGCTGGTTATTTCATTTTCATTAGCAGGGCATTTGTATGTCTTTTTTATTTCATTGCCTCACCGTTGATTTATTTTCAAGACAACCCAAGAGTGCGTTATTGTTGTCCCTTTCTCATAACAATTCTTTATGGGCCTGTCTTCTCTTTCAGGCATTCACTCCACCCGGGTAAATCAATTATGCCCAATCTGTAAAAGGAGGGCAGATACCGTGTGGTTACACAGTTCAATCTTTTGTTTTTAGTGATTAATGAGTCTTCCATACTTTTAAATATTTTCGTGTTTATTCCTCATTTGGCTAACATGGATATCATTCCACATCTACAGGTGTTCTCATTGAGTCTGATATAAAAACTTGCCACAATGTTACAATTATATGTAGCATTTTTTGTATGCATTTTTGCTTTGTTTCATTTCCTTAGTTATTTCTTTACACTTAGCGTTAACACTCTGGCAACCGCAAGTGTTAGTTGTGTGCGTGGTGCATTCGATACGGCAACTCTGTGGGACAGCTCCTTACTAGCGTCTCTTTTTCGGTGGTCGTAATCGCCTGTCTTCATAGACCACCAGCGGTCACATGATGCCTGCAGGGACTGTCACATGATCGCTATCTTAATTTTACTCTCGTGTTCCCATTGCAAGTTTTATTGTTGTTTTCCTTTCGAAATGCATCAGTGAAAAATTGCTTTATGTGCATATGGTTCCAAAACATTCTAGTCTTAATTTGTGTATATTAAATAGACTCGAAGGCATTTGCATACCTTCCTGAATTCATTGCGGTCACGTGACACTCACAACAACTGTCACGTAATCGCTGTCACGATTTTGTCTCTACGTTTATACCGCAGATTTTGTTGTTGTTTGTTTTACATACCACAGTGATGAGGGGTCACATCCTATACTCTTAAGAGCTTGTGGTTACAAACCTTTTTTTCTTCATTTTGAATCATTTTACATTACCACAGATCATCTGATTCATATACACCTGAATATTACGTGATGGCATTGAATTTTTGAGCAAAAACGAATGCACCTCTACGCAGCTACGTGTGAATTGTGCAAAACCTCTCAGTAAGACCATGGTACACTGGTTAATCAGATAAGTGGCATCTTTGTGGTATTTGTTCATATTGCTCAGGTGTTTATATTTTCCTGTTAGCCAAGCCAATCCCAAAAAATCACAGAAATTACGTAAAACATATATATATGTCCAAACGCTACAGACATATATTGTTTTGATAATATAAAGAGGAAAAATATTTTTCTATCTTATTTCTGTGTTTAGAGTATTACTATAAGGTTTGTGATACTATTTGCCCCTTAAACTCTCAAGAAACCTATTGAAGATGGTTACAAAAATATCTATTGGTGCAAAAATATTGGATTGTGTCTTAGATTGTATTGTAAATGGAGGACCATTCCAGTTGCACATCTGGAGCTCACATAAATGGTCTTCTAAAGGACTTTTGTTCTTCAACACATGAACGTGGGTTTGATGTATATTCCTACAGCAATTGTTTCGTGGATGGTTCTATATGAACAAATTCCATTCTACCGCTATGTTTAATCCATTTTTTACTGTGTCCATATCACAGATCCATTTTTGTTCGCACCTTTGTAGGGCAGGATCTCGATTACCTCCTCTTGGAGGTTTTATCGCCTGAAGTACACACCAAAAGATATCAGTGAACTTATGTTGTTTGTGTGTATAATGTGTTACAAGTGGTTTATTGTCCACCTTGTTTTTTATACACAATTTGTGTTCGCATATCCGTTGGCGGATTTGTCACTTGGTTTTGCCTATATAGATCAAATCGCAAGGGCATTTGATAGTGTATAAGGCCCATTGTGTCAAGCAGTTTGTGAAACTGGTTAGGTGTTTTTCCATTCCTTTTAAAATTATGGTTTTCATACCTTTAGTCTGTCCACAGAGAGAACATCTTCCACATCTGTGGTGTCCCACTACTGGTGGGAGCCCCCACAGTGGGATTTGTCCACTTTTCACTTTGATGTTTACAGGGTATGTGTGAACCAATACATCTCTCAGGTTCTTTTGTTTTATGAATGTAAAACATGGGGTAGGAGGATTGAAATCTTCAGTTATTATCATATTCCAGTTCTTGAGGATAACTTTTCTGAGAGAATTGCTTATTGGACTAAACGTGCTTACGCATGTAATTTTGTCCAAATTGCTTTTGTTTGTCAGATGTAAACAATTTTCCCGATGTGTATGTTGATCTCTTTTGTAAGCTAGCTGTATAGTTTCTTTTGGATACGCCCGATCCTTGAGTTTGATTTTAAGAGCTTTTCCATGATGTTTGTATGCTTCCATTTGTGTACAGTTTCTGCGAATGCACAGAAACTGTCCAATAGGGAGACTTTCTTTGAGACTCTGCGGATGAAAACTTCTGAATTCTAGCAGCATATTTTTGTCCGTAGGTTTTTTCATAAAGGACAGTTTCTAATGTGCCTTGTCTAGTTTTCATGATCTCCAAGTCCAGAAATGGTACTTTGTGCTCATTGTGTTCAATCGTGAATCTTATAAATGGATTCTGTCCTTTCAACCATATTTGAAAATATGTTAATTCTGAGATCGGACCCCTCCAGATGATGCAGATGTCATCAATATATCGATGCCATGCTACAATATTATTATGAAATGGGTTATCTTTATGATAGATGGAGTTCGTTTCAAGGTTATCCATATAAAGATTTGCAAGGTCTGCAGCAAATGTTGCACCCATACTCGTCCTGTGTTGCTGGTTGAAAAAAAGTTCCCTCAAAGAGAAAAAAATTCTCTGTTAATGCCAGTCTAATACATTCTAAAATGAATGCCCTTGGAACTTTATCTAAAGTGCTAGTTTGTCTGTTAATATATCCAGACATCACTTCAATATATTCCTGTTGTGGTATGCTGATATATAAAGATACCACATCTAGGGTGACTATTGTGTCATTAGGGCCAATTTCTAATGTTTGAAGGATATTAATCATACTGGTGGTATCCTTTACATAAGATCGCATTTTAGATACAAAAGGTCGAATGAACCAGTCTGCATAGATAGAGAGTGGTTCCAAAATCAAATTTATCGCTGACACTATTGGTCTCCCAAGTGGTGTTTGGGAGTCCTTATGAATTTTCGGGAGGATATAGGAAGCCGGGATTGTAGGGTGACTATTAATTAAGATGGCTTTTTCATCCATGTCAATCCAGCCCTCTTCCAGAGAATGTTTCATTGGGCTCTCTATTTCTTCCTTCAACCGATTAGTTGGGTTGAGGATATTTTTGAAATCAAATAGCAACCCAACGTGGTAACGGGAACACACGCAAACAAATGGCACAGAGTGTTAACGCGAAGTGTAAAGAAATAACTAAGGAAATGAAACAAACCAAAAATGCATACAAAAATGCTACATATAATAGTAACATTGTCGCAAGGTTTTATCAGACTCAATGAGACCACCTGTATATGAGGAATGATATCCAGGTTAGCCAAATGAGGAATAAACACGAAAATATTTAAACGTTTCGAAAGACTCATTAATTACTAAAAACAAAAGATTAAACTGTTTAACCAGACGGTATCTGCCCTCCTTTTACAGATTGTGCGTAATTGATTTACCTACGTGGAGTGAATGCCTGAAAGAAAAGACAGGCCCTTGAAAAATTGTTGTGAGAAGGGGACAACAATAACCCACTCTTGGGTTGTCTTGAAAATAAATCAGAGGTGAGGCAATGAAATAAAAAAGACATAAAAATGCCCTGCTAATAAAAATGAAATAACCAGTCAATAGACATAGGATCAAATAGAATTTGTTGATTTGACAGGTAGCCATAGGCCCCTGATGTGACAGACTTCAAATAATAAGTCGGCTGAATTCCAAGCTCAAGCCCCCAATTTTGCGTTTTTGGGCTACAGGTCAGTGAACGTATGGGTCACATGTGTCTCCTGTATTTTTAACAATTTAGTTCAGCCGTTTATCGGTTTGGTGACAGTGTGCTTTTTTATATATTTTGTTGTAGATCGAAAGTGAAGACACGATCATTGGGGTAGAATTGAATTCTTGAATTAAAATAATTTGTCCTGAAGATGGCCTCAGCTAATATCGTATCGACAGCACTAGAGATAGTGCAGTATGGTCCATGAAGGCCGAAACATATGTTGACTTGTGAGGAAGCACTAACCTTTAGCTTCCAAGATCTTTGCTGGAATACCATAGTACTGATTTCCATAAGAAATGTATGTTGCATCAATACAATTAAAAAGTGTGTACTGTAATTAGGAAAATTGTTAAGAAGCATACCCTAACTGCATCCCCATCGACATCTAATGAACATGGAGGAGAAAACCCTATGTCACTTATATACCCTTATTTTCAGCTTTTCAACAAGATTTTGTCTTATGAATTGGGTTTGTATGTTGAATCTCGTTGCTGGATTCATGTTTTTTTTTACAGTTTTGATTAATGTGCTTATGATATGATTGATCACATGTTTTTTATTTGTTTTAAGAGTATTAATAAAATTGCAGATATTGTACAGTAGAAAAAATGTTTAGTGGAGATTTTGTCCATCTACTGATAAAAGAAAGTAGATTAACGTATCACTGCCATGCTGTTCATTTGGGGACAAAGAGAGGGGTAGTCAATCTTGAGGTGTGTGTATATTGCTTTAAAGTTCTCCTTATTTTTCCAGATTGACCACCCGATAACAAAAAACAGGGAGTACCCCATCTTGTAAGTCTATTGTGATTGGTGACAGCATCACTACTCAAAAGCCCACAGGAGTCTGGCTCCCAATGAAGAATGTGGCTAGTTGTCCCCTGATTTACTTCCCAGATCTCTTCAGTCAAAGTCTCTATTGTGATTGTGACTAATGGAACTTTAAGAAAGGTTTGATGGAATGTCCACCAGCTGCTTCAGTCATAAACACATAACAGTTGGATCTCCTAAGAAACCAGAGCATGTTTCTTGGTCACCTTGGGAAGAATTACATCATCACTACTCTCTTCCAATTTTCCAATAATTGAAATCCAGCCTTGAATATTGTTTGCATGGCATCGAGTAAAACCTGTATTTCTATGTATCCTGATGTTGTACTTGACAGTCATCTTTAAGGACATACAGCCTAATAAAGGCCTGTCTAGCCTGTAGATCAAACCTATGTTGCTTTCTGATTTCCTGAACGTATGTCACACCATTAAAATAACAACACGCTCTCAATAGTGACAGACATTTTTTAAAAAGCAAAACACTCTTTACACATGGCTAAACATCGCATATCACATTACATAATATTTAGCGTTAAAGGCGGAGGGTCCACAGGGGGCCAAGCAGGATGTTGCATGGACCAGAATTTGGAGGGAAGCGGGGGTTAGTGGAGGTGGTCCTGGATGAGTGTCACTCAAGTCCTATCAACGGGTGGGAGCATAAAGTAGCACATTTAGGAGTCTCAGCTTTATCAGCCACTGGTGGCTCACGTAAGAGGTCCCCAGATGTTCCTTGGTCGAGAGTTAAACGGTTGCATTAACGCCCACTGCTCCTCTGTATAATTGGCCCACATTACATCGATGAGCCTTGTTGGGTACATTTGCACTCACCCCTCGCAATAATATGCATTGTTTAGCAAGTAGAAGACATCATTTTACATATTTACTCATGCTGCCCATGGGAGAATCAAATATGTAGAACAGACAGGACAGCGGGGTTGGATGAATTTCTCGACCCGTCATTTCCGACATAATAGCACATACTTCAACCCAGAATGGTTGTCATTTCAGGCAGTCTCACAGCATATGAAAGTATTTGGCATTGGGATAATTACGTTGAGGGCACGCCCTGGTGCCCTCACCAGAGAACAAGTATAGTCTGGCTGGCGTGTAGTGAAACCTGTGTAACACTTTCAGCTGTATCAATTGGAATTTAGAGTTGTATGAGGCTGTGTGTGTCTGTGCGTATATGCATGACCAGATGTCATCCGTTATGTCGGGCTACAGATTTCCATTCGCTGTCAGAACGTATTCTAACAATGTATCATCTCTGGTTCTACCGGGAAGTCCACCCACCGTTTTTTAAATGCCTTGCGTAGGCCCACGCATTGTAACCATTGTGACGATGGACAGTGTGTAAGCATTGGGGTGTCTCCCGGATGAATAAAATTGTCTTCTAAGTATAAGTTCCCTAATGTATTTAATCCATGTTGTGCCCATATTTTGCGTGAACCTATGTCCATTTGTGGCAGTTAGGGTACACAGTCCCACAAAAGGGGAGGTTTCTATGGTATGGGGTGGGCAAGCCAACTATTTTCCATATTTTGCGCCAAGCAAGTGCAGTAGTGCTAGCAGGGTCAAATCCGCAGTTGTCTGCGAATTGGGTGAGGAAAATCAATGAGCGTAGGTCTTTATCTCCTGCTGAGTGTTTTTCCAAGCATGTATGGGGGAGAAGCAGTTCCTCGGAGTACCAGGAAGTAGCAAAGTGCACTTGTGAAGTTATCCAATACAAGCAAATGTCTGGAGCCGCAAACCCTTCTCTGTCATATGGTTGCAACAGTGTGCTCCATTTCAGGTGACTTGCATATGTCGGTTTCTAAGTCCTGGAAGAATATTTGTCCTAGCCACATCAGTATATTAAGGAATAAATATAGCAATTTAGGAAGCACCGTTATTTTAAGGAGCGCAGTTTTGCTAACAATTGTGATAGGGAGGTTGGCCCATCTTCTAAGTTTATCCCGCATTAGTGTATTATACACGTTAGAGTTATATTCGTATAGTTCAGGCCAGTGTCTGACAATGGCGACTGCCAAATAACGTATGGTCAAAGGGGCCCACGTGAATCCCTGTAGATCAGGGGGCTGGACGTAGGCATCTGTGAGGGGGAAAGGTTTTGATTTACTACAGTTGACTTTAAGGCCTGATAGTTCGCCAAAGTCAGCGACATCTGACATGATGGGCTCCAGATGGATAGAGGGTCCCCTTGCATATAATAGTGTATCATCTGCGTATAGAGAAATAATTTCCGGGTCCCACGTCATCCTGATCCCCCGGTGTTTATGTTCATGAAGTATTGGATCTGCAAATGGTTCGATGACAATTGCAAATATGAGGGGTGACAGTGGGCAGCCCTGCTGGGTGCCCCTCTCTATCGCAAAGGGCACAAATAGTGTCCCAATGGTGTTGACCCTGGCAATCGGGGACATGTATAGGAGTCGAAGAGAGGCGAGGAACTTTGGTGCAAGCCCACATTTAATCAACAAAGCATACATGAATCTCCAGGATACCGAGTCGAATGCTATTTGGACATCCAGAGCAGCCAGCAGCTGCAACCTGTTAGGGAGAATTCTCATACTATGGTTAATTTCCCTTACCTATAGAGTCTCCCAGCAGCTTTGCTAGATTTGAAGGGTTTGTTTCTTTTTACCTGCTAAGAGTGAGACTCTTTTTCCCACTCTTAGGCATTTTTGCTATGTGTGTTCTAGGCTATTTTTGTGTTGAATGCCTATGGGATTTTCTCTCCCCCATAGGAACCATCTTTATTCACATGTGTTACACAGCACCCTCAGTGCAGTGACACACGGGTGTCATAGCGACCCCCAAACATAGACTCCATACCCTGGGACCGACTACTGTCTCCCAGGGCATGTAAAGTCCCCATTGACTTTACTAGTCGATTTTTATGGACTTAACCAGTACAACCCATCTTACTATGGAAGTACTGGAAGGGGTTAATAGTTTTTCCCCTATGTTCATTTTCGAGGGGGTACCTTAAAGTGCCTCTCTCTAAAGTTTCTGGCTGGTGGCAGCGGTTACTACCATAAATATTCGACCGCAAATATTTCCCTATGGGATGTTCCCATTGTTCGAGGCTACCACTTTTTCTGACAGCCTCTAACATACCGCCGGTGCATTTTAAAATTAACTTTGCTCCGGTAGGTTTTATTTGCCAGAACTTTAATATAATTTCTTTCTTGTGTCTTTCTCTACGATCCTAACTTAGGTCGGGGATCCTTTGTTCGTCCGTTTGGCGGGCTTCTGCCCACAAGCCCTCCTTCCGGCGCCACTGAGTCTGGCGTGGGTCCATTGTGTGGGAGGGGGTGTAGGACCCTTGGACAGAGTTGCCGCAGCAACTCAGGTCGCACTCTATCCTGGTAGACTGGAGGGTCTCCCACCAAGAAGACCACTCCACTGTGTGAGTGACAGCTAGGCTGCATGAATGGGTCTCTTTCTGCATAAAAGCAGGGTCCTGAGGACTGGGAGAGCAAGACGTCACCACTGGAACTACGGAACCGAAGAGGAGAGAAGCCAAAGACACCTGCGACGACTACCACCACCGGTGAAGCCCTGCTGCAGCGTCTCACCACTTTTCTCCACACGACGAGAGGAGATCTTCACCTGAAAGAGCCTTCTTCCCTTGAGCTGGTGGGGCAAACCAGTTTGCCAATCGCCTTCCCAAACCTGCTCTGGTCGAATCGCCAGTGCCCTGCACTTGGAGACCGGATAGCCAAGCAGCTATCGACCCGGACCGCGATTAAAAGGAGCGTACCTTTCAAACTTTGTTTGGCAACGCCGCGGTTGGTTTCATCCCTGGGTAGGGCAGTCCCTCAAACCTTCCTACACGACGAGAGCCTCTCTTCCTCTGCTGGAGCACCCGAACTGCAGGAACTACCAGGAACAACCGCCACCGCAGGAGCCACTTCTTCACTTTCAAGGTACATTGTTCCACCAGGCCGCCTTTTCTTCGTGGTAGTGCTAAAGGTGTTTTAAATCCTTTTGCTACCTGTTGGGTTGGCCGCCCCTCTCTCTTAACATTGTCTTTCCCTTTCTGCATCCACCTTTTCAACATCGTTAACCAAAGACTTGACTGCAGCTACAAGAACATTTTGCTCCTGGGCCCTTGCCCTGTACCATTAACTCTGGCACAGGCCGACTGACTCTGGTCACATTTGTTAGACCTGCTTTCTCGAGATTGATTCTCCATTCAATCTGTGTGGTGCAACCCTCTCTTATAACTACCCTTTCCTTCCCACTGCATAATCATTGGGAAATGCCATTTTGCTCAGTTTTCATTTTAAGTATTGCCTATACTGATGTACTGTCTGGCTGAACTGGTTCACACTTGATGGGAAGCATTGCTAGGGGGTATAAGAACCTATTTCTAGATAACTTGTGTTTTCCCTCCCTTGTGAGAAATTGCTAGAGGATCCCTTGTGTGTAGTTGTCACTGTGCCGTTTTGCTCAGTTTTCACTCTGGTTCACTTGGTCTACAATTTATATAGGGAGTGTGTATATTTTTCCATTGACTTAATTTAACTTGCTTGATACTTGTGATACATGTGTTTGCTTAGAAGTGTATAAAATAAATATATATGTACTTTTTAACTACAAAGCTTTGGTCAGTGTATCCTTGTGCCACAGTACAGTAGGCCTATGGTGTAAACCCTGAATACTGCTTATCTCCATCTTGAGATAAGTCTGACTGCTCAGCCACAGCTACCAACTAAATCTTTGTGGTACATACTGATACCAAAGGGGATTTATTGCTCTCACCTACCTGTAGTCCTAATCTGGTGTAGTGCTCCCTAAGGGAACTGCACTGGATTCTGCCTAACACTGGTGTACAGCGGTGAGGATAAAAGTATTGGATTTACATTTTAGAGTTTTGCTAGTACCTTGGTTCAAATAACCACAAGGCTAACTATCACAACAAGTTTATTTTAAACAAAAGTCAAAATTATGGACAGTTACAGCCAGGAGACCCTCCTTACAAATACTGCTGATTTACAGAAAGGTCTTCCTGTCAAAGGCAAGAAACAAGAAATGATTGATAGACTGTTAGAGAAACAAAGTCTGGATAACGGTGCTGTAGTGCCCACTACTCCAACAAATGGAGCAGCAGGTGGGGTTTTCACAAAAGCTCCCCATATACCTCTGAAGGCCATCATTTGTCTCGTAGAGGTTGCAGTTAACCACTGAGGGCTTGGCCAACAAAGGAAGATGTATGAGCTACAGCTCCGTTTGTTGTGCACACTCTTCTTTCTTTCTTGTTTCTAAAACCTGAAGTACACCTTGGTTTTGTTCTTCAACTTCTTCCACAATGTTAAAAGAAACAAAGGTGCATACTTCACATTTTTGCCACATTATTGCAAAGAAAGTCTGTGCACAAACTGATTTCTACCTCAATCATTAATGACGGCGTCCGTGAGATTCCCCCGCTGAAAAAGAGTTTATGGAGGCTTTTGGAAAGCCCCAGCCCACTTAAAGCCCTGGATATTTCTTGATGTCAAGTCCTCTTGGTGTTCCACACACTGCTTCAGCATGCAGCTCTTTCAGGGCCTGAAGTCGATGGTGCAGCATGTGTGTAGAAACAATCATTTTTTTTCTCCATAAAGTACTTTATTTATATTTATATTTCTGTCAGGTGGTTAAGATGCTTTACACACAATTCTGCCACCATTTGGGAAATTATTCGATCCCTCATGGTAGTCGCTTCCCATTCAAGCACTTACTGCTCGGATAGGCATGCGTTGAATGCTGTTCCCTGCCGTTTCTCCTCCGTATCCATCCCCCGCTGACATAAGGAATAGATTGTCAGTGGTTGGACAGGGATGAACTTGTCATAACTGGTAATACTTGTTGCTAGTTTTCACAGGGAAAACAGTGACACCAAAATTTGTTGTGTGACAAGATGCAAGACAGCATATCAGACTGCAATGTTAGCCTTTAGCTCTGCTATCTCCAGTGATGGTAAGTCGCCTTTTTAATTGGAGGGGTGTAAACATTTACCACAAATATGCCAGAGCAACCGAGCTACCCAAGTGGGGGATCAGGTGGGTTCTCCCCCTAAGATTTCTTTTTTAATAATCAGTCAAAATGTGCGTTTTACAGCACACTTTAGGCAAATAAATGTGGTCAAAAGCCAAAGAGTTTGCAATTGCTTTTATAGGGTAACTCATGAAAAAATGTCAATGTGTGCAAGTCACCAAGAGTGCACAGGATCATTTCCCAAAGCATTTTTACCCTGGTTGTGCCCATACATTTCCATGTTGGCTGCACCAATATATGGCAGTATTGCCATATAAGCACATACACACGCTTGCTTTGTGTATAATGCCTGTAATTATGCTCTAAGAAAACCTGTCCATGCTGGTTCTGCCAATATATGGCAGTATCCCCACGTAAGAACGAATTACAGTTTGCTGTGCCATTACAAATGCCATGCCACAATATAGAACATGTCCAAACGGCTTCACCAAAATGTCAGTCTAGCCACATAATAACACTTCATGCTTGTTTTTATCATAGATACCCAGTACAAATTGTAATGCCATAGTAAGAAATAGCTGGACTGGCTACACCTAAATGGCAGTCTAGTCTTGTTATAACACTTTTCATGCTTGCTTTATCAAAGATGGCCAGTAAAAAAAATGTCATGGCACAGTAAATCATGGCTAGACTGGCTGTACCAAAATTCCTATCCAGCCACATATCGTCCCTTATAATGCCTGCTTTATCCAAGATGGCAAGTAAACCATCCCATAGTAAGAAATGGCTAGACTAGCTACACCAAAATTCCAGTCCAGTCACATAATAACACAATGCTTGCTTTATCAAAGATGCCCAATACATGCCCAATACATAATGTCATGCCACAGTAAGAAATGGCTACTCTCACTCCACCAAAATGTCAGTCTAGCAAAATTATAACACTTACAATGCTGCTTTTTAAAAACTGTCCAGCAAAAAATGTCATGCTGCAGAAGGAAATGGCAAGACTGGCTGCAACAAAATGCCAAAATAGACATCTAATAACACATATCGTCCATTCTTTCGCAACATCATTTTTTACTGGGTATCTATGATAGAGGCCCAGGAACAAATGCTGCACCCCTTCCCCGCCCTCCCTCCCACCAATACTAGAGCCCCAGCACAAACACATGGGCACATCGCGCATTCACATGCACACCCATTCACCATGCACTCACTCATTCACAGGCTTACCCATCATCATACATTCATTCAATTATTACACAAGCATACATGCATACACAGACAAAGATAAACTTTTAAAATAAAAATGTACATTCTGCTCCAGTCCTGATGCTCCTCTCCCGCCACGGACAGCAACGTGGATTCTCTTCGGCTCCCACGCTGCAGAAACAGTAACCAGGAAGCCTATAGGAGCCAGAGTGTTTGTGGCGAAGCACCCCGATCGGTTTGTATGGACAGGGAAGAAGCACAGCTTATTTATTGACAAGCAAAGTTATGGCCACTTACTAAATGTTTAGTTCTAGGCAATACATTCACGTAATAACATGCAATGAGGGCGTGCAAAGTGCACAACCGGTTTAAAGCTGCTCATGAGCACTCAAAAATCAGAACATGTTCTTACACCTAAGAACATGTCTGGATCAGCACATTTTGAGGTGGGGAATTTGCTTTATTTTGTAGTTTAATCAAATTACACTACTTTACAGCTTTCATACTGCCCCATGACAGGAGTGCTTAGTGTGAAAAAAATCAAATAAAACTGTTGGTCTTATCAATACTTTTTTGTAACTAGGGCTTCATTGCAAAGAACAGATATAAATCAAGGGTCTGGAGGCTCACTTGGTGAAGAGATTTTGATTACACCAGTAGCATATTTAACAGCTGCAATGAAGCCACTATCTCTCACCAAACATCTTACAAATTACACTGGAAGGCCAGGGGTTGATGCTTCTGCTTGATACAGATAGCTCAAAGAGATACCAGGAGGATGTGTTTTGTGCAGGAAGGCCCAGGTACTGGGTGGAAATGGCCGTAGGAATAAGTGTAGCTATGGGTAGTCAATGGGTGGGTAAATAACCAAGCAATACCTACAAGCCGTGTGTCCCTCTTCACATGCCATCTCCTACTAAAGGTTCTACAATGGTTTAATTTCTTGTTATAGGTGGCGCTAAAACACCATTCAATAGCCAAACCTAAACATTATTTGGGGCTTCCTGGATTTGAACACGGTATCCTCAGTATAAACATGGAACTGAAAAATACAGCACCTTATGGTCTGAGCTGCCTGTCTTGCATGAGAATGTGAATCAAGTAGATGCAGATTACAAGTGTATACCCTTGTGACCATAGAAAGGGAGGGGTGCAAGTCTCACAAGCCCTTTACACATGCAAATGTGTGCTCTTTATCTGCCTTGTATTTGCTGACGCAGCCCCTTGCAAAAGAAGAGGGAGGGAAGTGACCACATCCGGAAAGGCAGCCCAGTCGACCCATCTTGCTAATTCCCTTACTGATTAATTGTCAGTCCTCCCCTAAAAGAGCACACGACAAGTTGAGACAGAGAGACAAAAGGAGTGGCAGAGAGACAGGGACAGAAAACAAGAGAGGCAGAAAGAGAAGCATTCTGTGTGAGAGAGAGAATAAGAACTCAAGGTGCAACAGCAGGAAAGAGCTTAAGGGGGGCAATTTAAGGGAGGCAAGTAATCTGGTAGGGCCATGCAGAGGGGCTGTGAGAGAATTAAACTGACACGCTTAATATGACAATTTCCTAGGGCTCGGCACACAACTCCCCTTTGTGTTAATCCAACTATAGGAAAAAGATACTTTCCTAATTAAAAAGCTGTTTTGCGTGTGTTGTGTGAATGAGAATCCAGTGTGAAAACCCTGGGTGTGCGTGAAATGTAATGATTGAGTAGAGTACCTGTTGGGTGAATGGTGGCTATGAATATGTACATGCATGCTGCGGCCCAGTAGGCTTTGGAACATTGATGCGTTCTTACAGGGAATACATGGTATCTTTTAAGGGATTTGTTTGTGAAAGCCAACTTGCTGCGTTTATTATGTGGGGGAGGGTTGAGTCGTTTCAGTGGGGCAGGGAACCTGGGATTTTTGTTACTGTAGCATGGTATTTTAACTGTATCAAGGGAAATGCATAGCTGCAATTATGTGTGTTATTGCATTGGGGGAGTGGGGGCTGGGGGGGTGGTAATCTGAGCATCTAGCCAATAAATGTTTCTATACGGTGGCATTGCATTTTCCATAGTCATTAATAGCAAAGTCAACATGATGCTTGCTCTTACATGGTGGGGGTGCATTGGGGGGAGGGGGGATTTTGTCTATGTAGCCAGCAAGGAAACTATGTTTTTTTACAGAGGGCATGGATTTGTGTACTGGCATAAGGGCAAAGTCAACATGGAGAGTGTTCCCACATGGGGGAGGTGGGACACATTTGTGCAGCCAGCAATACCATGTTTTCTTCCTGTGGCGTGAGATTTATTACTGGCATTAAGGGCAAAGCCAACAGGAGTATGTTCGTACAATGGGATACTGTCATATACTTGCAGAGCAAGAACAAGTTTTCATTTTGTATTATTAGTGCGCTACTAGTGACCATACACAGAGGTGGCCGCTACATTTGGAGGCCAGGCACTACATCATTGTTCCTACGATAGGTGAAAGATGTAAGGTACAAGCCTGAAATTATTGGACTTTTGCTGACATGGCTGAGTGAACTTTTGGCCCCTACCGCACATATGCCCACACAGACCCCGGGATAGGGGGACACATTGGAGTTGTATCTGTAGCACTTGTATTTGCTTGTTGAAAATGAATAAAAAGAGGTTAAAAAAACAGTCTTGCATCTTTCACCTAGTGCAAAGCATGCCATGCCCTTGCAGCAGCATCACAATCATGTTCATTTTGCATGCGTGGTGTTTTAGGACGGCCTGGTGTGTGGCTTGGTCTGTGCTTTTTTGAAGAACCTGGGGAGGGGAGTGAGCTCAGCATGTCTTGCAGGGGCCCCCCACATTTTGTGTTACGTCACTGAGTGATTCTCTTAGTTTGTAATCTAGTAATAATTAATACTTTGTTGCATCTTTCTCAGTGCATTTTTCAACCGTTCCAATCCATCGCCTGTTTCTATAACCATCATATAGTAACATCCATGGGTGCTATTCAGGGTGCTATTTTAAACTCTTTTTAAAATTAACTCAATAGTGATTAAGAAATTCACCAGAGAATTCTCACAGAATAAAACCAAGGACAATCGCTAAAAAGATATGGACCTTTGCTTCCTTTGAAAGTGGGATTTGTGATAATCTTCTGCTGATTGTAACCGATCAATGGTTTATAGGGTGCAGAGGGGCCAACCTTACCACCCAGGCTCTAGAAACTGTCATTTAAATGCGTTCATTACTGGTGGGTGGTATGAACATGCGCCTGTGGACTCAGGTTTTTTCCTTTTCACTCACTCGGTGAGGTGCCCCATGTGTGGCGGCCACCCAGTCACATCTGCAAGATTGCTGAAATTTAGATGAGGGCCTCACCTTATCTACACAGAAACTGAGCGGGCCTGAGCAGGCTTATAGCACTGTTTTCCTTTGGAGCAGGCTGGATTCTGATTTTCAATTGTTCTGTTTGACATATTGCAGCTCTGGCCATGGGAGAAAAGCCGAGCCAGCATGGGGGGCAATTGCCCCCTTACTCTCCCGTCACCCAGTCCCCTATTTCACAGTTTTGTTGTTATTTTTTGGGATGTCAGGATATAAGGTAGTTTTCATGCAGAGGACTGCTGTTTTGAATGGCGAGGAAGCTGCAGAGGAGGAGTCAAGTACCCCTACCTCAACCGTTCCCCCTTTTACCTGCGTGTTGGAAACAAGAGTATGTGACATACACAGAACAGTTGAACCGACAAAGAGCAGAATATGGACTTTGTGCGGTACCAGTGAAAATACCGACAGCAAAGAGACTCCTGCAGGCAAGGTTCCCATTGAGAAAACCATACACGCATACGAGAAAATATGATGGCTATTTGAGATGAAATCCCTGAAGAATCAGAGCCAATAAATGGCAAGGAAGAATGCTAACGTCACTAACCATCACCAGTATACGTCACGCAGAGCTGAAATGACATACATAGAAGAGATGCAGAGAGCAGAGAATGCAGATATTCTATAAGGCATCAAGAAAGTATCAAGGATAAGTGACATCTTGGGATCAAGGTGAAGAAGCTTATGCCACAGAAACCGATGAAAACATTGGACCTCATTACGAGTCCGGCGGTAACTGTGCCGGAAAAACTGGCATGCTACCGCCGGACCCGAATTACGATTCCGCCTCCGTGATTCCCGGAATCACCGGGGAATTACGACTCCGGTGACCGGGGATTTCCGAAGGCGGAATTCTGTAAGTCCCCATTCCCATGGAGTACCATAGGACATGCATGCGGGTGGTGTAAATCCCGCCAGGTCAGACCTGGCGGGAGTGACATCTCCCACCTGCAGAACTCTAAATCAGCCGATCCGGGAACAACAGAGGCTAGCTTATAGTGAATAGATTGCGGCGTGCGCCAACATATACATATATACCTATGGACAAGTAAAGGATGGATGTTTCCACTACGCTTTATAGCAGTGCTGTACAGTAGCAAGAAGGCATAATTTCTTGTGTGGCACAGTTAAAAAGCAAATTGAATTACAAATTGAATCTCAGCAGACAGAGCTGGATGAGCCAAGAAGCCAAGGTCTTATCAAACTGGAGTGAACTGATATTGGATACAAATCGTGTGAAAGAACAGAACTCCTGTTCAGAAGGCATGAACAAAACAAGGAAGACGTCAGAGGTCTATTAAAAAATAGTATTAAATGCACCAAAAGGCTCAATTCCATGGTCTCTAGTCACATGGAAGCATGAAGTTGGATAAACGGGATGGTCACACCTATGCATGAGGGCAGACCGTGCTTTTCACTCCCTAAAGCTAAGAACACTCTCAAGGCCAAGCTTCAAAGCCTAATTAACAGTAGATCATTGAGGTGATGATGGATTGATGTGCTAATTGGTGGGAAGCAATGGTTAAGGCGAGCTCACCAGCACCTGTATGGCCAGCCTGCATGCTGCTAGACGTAGGTGGAAAAGTACTAACAGAGGTTAGAGTGCCAACCATTTGTAGAGGACTGAGTATATAGGGGTCCTATAGTTGTGTAAACCAATGGGACGTCGTGTATTTAATGATGTTCATAGTGGTCATTTATAGGGGAGTGCTTAGTTGCCCCACCTGATGTTAAGTAGCCAATCACATATTCACATTTTTTTAGACTAGTATGGATCATATACTTAGATGTTCACTCAGAGCCAATCACCCATACTCATAGGTTTTTGTAGTTTGCCACATAGGATGACGTTGGTTTATATGTAAGTTCACGTCATTTATGACAAGTTTTTCTTTTAAGACCTCAGTTTAAACTAAGAATGTTTGAGTAAGAGGATCTAGCGAGTTTGTTGATGTTCGTTATGCTCCCTGTTTTAGATAATTGGAATTAAAACAGTCTTCCTTTTTCTAACTACCTGTGTCATTTTCATTATTGATGTATGAATACAAATCTGCATCCCCATCCATCTCCAGGGGCTGGGCTATCGAGTTCACTTGGTAGCGGAGAGGATGGTACAGAGCCATCACCATGAGTTAACTGTAGAGTCCCGGCAATATCGAACGGCCTTTGCCATTCGACTGAAAGATTGTGAAGCTCCCCGTAGATAGTGGTTAGTGTAATTTAAAAAAAAGCGGTGTGATGGGTCCCCTAGTTTCCATAGAATCCCCTCCCACATCTATGAGAAGTGATTGGACAGAAGTTTGGCAGTAAAAAAGGCGTACCATCCCGAGAGTCGGAAAACGAAAATGAGAGCGGTGAGTAAAAACTGAGTGAGTTGGCAAAAGTATGGGTGATTAGTGAAGAAAAAAAGTGAGTAACGGAGGGTGGTGGGATAAACATAACGTGAGAATAAGGAGTGTTATATGTATGGGGAATAAGATATTGACTTGAGTGTGACCAAGCAATAGAATATCGTGCGAGAGGCCACAATAAGAGGATAGGCCCTGGCCTGCGTTTTTTACAAACATGTCCGAAGAAATTTTAACCTAGAGTCCCAAAGCGGATGACATAGAAAACAGATTTGATTAAAGGCAAATCTAAAGAGGTTAATTTACACTCCGTATGGAGTGTTTTAGAGGGCAAGACAAGTCTTAAAGAGAAGCCCGTAGGAGATACATGTGGCAGGTCGAGTTTGTCTGTTTGTTTTATGTGATTTTGAAAAATGATGGCATCACAAACGGAACAATTAATTGATTGTTTTTTAAGTGAACTTGATGGTTGTTATTTAGCAAGATTGAGTAAAAATTGTGATTAACGGGATTGGAGCTTGCAGCGATTGGTGCTCGCTTATATTTTGTTATTTTTCTGAAACATACTTTTTAAATCTGTGATTAAAGCAAGCGAGTGTTTAACAGGTTAAGAGTAGACGAATTGAGAATGGAGGATATTACTCCACTTGTGCATCTCTGCAAGCAGTTGCTGAAACATGCACCTGAGCTTAGACAGTACAGCGCGGAATGGGTTAAAGGAACCGCAGATAAAATGTTTATGCCGTGGCCACAAGGAGGGTCACTATCAAAGCAGTCCTTTGCATGTAGCTTACACAAGAAAAACGCTAGACAAGAGATTAGCTAACCTAGAGCTTTGGAAGGTGTACCAAGAGGAGTGAGATGAACCACCTCCTGTAGGTTGGATACTCAATGTATGGAAAGAGGGGGGTGAGGAGCCCTCTGCTCACCCCACCCCAGCTGAAATAGAAGACGAGAGCAAGAAAGACGATGGGTTATACCCACTGAGGGAGCTTAAGGCAGCAACGGGGTAAAGCAACCCGGCATATGAGTCACCTATGCAAAGTAGTGAGGAGGGTCCTGAGAAAAATACTGAGAGAGATGTAATCTCTAAGGTCCCGAGGGACAAGGAAAGAAGCGATAAATAGAGGAGTGGTTGAGCAAGCACATCTCTAGATATAGGAAGAGAAATAAAGAGATGGAAGGGAGAAAGAGACAAAGCTGATGAGATAGTGCTCTTACAGAATGAATGGATGGGTGGACAGATTTTGCTTAAACTTGATGGTAAAGGCAAAGGGAAGATCAAGACGAGAAAGATAAAAAAAGATAGAGAAAGAGAGGAACGATCAAAAGATGAAGGTGCAGGAGGCGTGGCCAATGGACGCGGCATGAAGACGTGAGCTCTCGGTGAGGCTGTCAGCCGTATCCTGCAATATCCTACCAAAAAAACTATCTCCATGTGAAGAGAAAGATCTTTCCGAGTGTCGGAACATAACGTCTTTCGCATCCGGTGGTCCGAGGGTGCAACCGACAGCCAGTTCCAGAGAAATAAGCTGCTAAAGAGTTGGAGCGTCGGCGTCTTGGAAGTCTCCAAGATGGCCGCCGGGCGCTGTTGAGCGCGAACCTAGGGACGCTGCAAACACTGATCCCCGAGGAGGAGGTGCTGTGGAGAGACAGTCGCCGCTGCGGAGGGAGGAGACTGCCCTTCCGGCGTGGACCAGCTTATTGCCGGAGGACGGGTGTCTGAGGGAGCTGACCGGCGACGAGAGGAGACCCGCGCTGGACTCCCCGCCCCCCTCTGGCCTTCCGAGTGGAAGCGGGCACCCCATACACCGCCGAGCACCTGCCAGCCTGCTACCTACCTGCCGTGCCGCCGACCTGTGCCGGGGAGAGAAGGCCGCAAGACCCGGTAAGGAGTGGCGGGAGCGGGCCCTGAATTCAGTCCATCTGCCCGGGGTGCACTGTGGGGGGGGAACCCCCACAGCACTCGCGGCCCCCTCCTGGGCGCCAGAATCGTGCGAGTCCAGCACACACAATCTCCCACCAGCTCCAAGCAGTGAAGGGCATGACATAACTGGACACCGGACTCGCTCTTAACAACACGGGAACAAGGGACCACTTGACCTTCTGAACAACCAAGCCAGTTTATCTCCGTGGCGTAACAATCAGTTCCCCCCAACCGCAGAACGTGCTTTTCCTCGTAATATAAAGCCTGCTTTGCAAGATGGGAAAGGACAGGTCGAGGAAAACTTCCACACAAAGCAGGATAGAACAGTATGCAACCACCCCGCTGTCCCGCTCACCAGAGAGACCACCAGAGAGACCAGCATCAGCCCAACCTGAAATTATGGAGGAAGACATCTCCCTCAGGGATGTAATGGGCGCCATTGCCAGCTCCAGGACATCCATGGAAAAGAAAATGGACGCCATAGGGGCTGAGGTATCCCTGCTGAGGCACGACTTGCAGAAGTTGACTGCACGCACTGGAGAGGCGGAAGCACGCATATCGGAGACCAAAGACAATCTGCAAGCAGTTAACTGCCAGATAACCGGCATGTTACAACGTATAAAGTCCCTGGAGGGAAGAGTAGATGAAGGGGAAGGTAGATCACGGCGCAATAATGTCTGCATCCTAGGCCTTCCCGAAAAGGCGGAAGGAGACTGCATGGAGCTGTTCCTTGATAGATGGCTATTGGATATATACGATGCTGAATCCTTCTCCAAATTCTTTTCTATCGAAAGGGCCCATCGCATCCCATCGGGCAGGATCACCCCGGGTGCACCACCGTGTGCAGTCATAGCAAGACTTCTGAATTATAGGGACAGGGATGCCATACTACAAATGGCGAGAACAAAAGGGTCCATCACCTTTAATGGCTCGAAAATCTCCTTCTTCCCTGACTTCACGAGGGAGGTCCAAAAAGCGCGCCAATCCTTTGACCCACTTAAAAAACGCCTCCAATCGTGTGGAATCAAATATGGCCTGATTTTCCCCCCTCAACTTAAAATATACTACAAAGGCACAACAGTACACTTCACGAATCCCAAGGAAGCATGGGATTGGGCAGAAAGACACATTGAGGGTGACTGGAGTGGAGGGAAGAAGATTGGAAACAACCGTAATAGGCCACATCCAGAAAGACCACCAGACAACGACTCACCACAGCGACAGGTGGATGTGGCACAACAAGGGAACGCATGACGTAAAATGACGATGGTTAAAACAAATGTAATCATGAGACGCGGAAGAAAGCGAATCCAAACATAACGTGTCTCACATGATAGGAAGAAAGTAATGGCTGACGGCTGATACCGTCCCTCCCCCCACTCTTTGGCAAGAAACGTACACAACGATAGGCAAAGTTCTAGATTGCCTAGATATACTGTTTAAGTAAAGTTTGAACTGTTGAAAGGGCGACAGATGCTTCGGTTGGGGATGAAGTATGGGGAGGGGGGAGTTCGGGACTAGTTCACAAGTTGGAACCACTCAATGAAACACTACATATTACAGAGGATAGTGATCACTCAGACAGCAATTTCTGTTCCCTGCTGCAAATCAAGCGAGTCCAATGCCCATGCTAAAGGAGGCCTTATCCCCTGCTGGAACCATGCACGCAAACGCAACCCTGCAGGATAACAAGGACAAAACGTTAAAACTACTCACCTGGAATGTAAACGGCCTGGGAAACAGCCTGAAAAGGAGGCTAGTGAGACAGTTCCTAAACCGATACAGCCCGGACATAGCCTTCCTAACAGAAACCCATTTGGCAGGTACTTCCAATGCGCTATTTACACGATCGAACTACCGCACAACCATACAAACTGGTTTTACTATTGGAGCCAGAGGGGTATTGATGTTAATCCATAACAGGCTACCGCTCACCCTCACCAAAATAATACAGGACACTGGGGGCAGATTTACATATGCCACGGGCACGCTTTGGAATAGGTCGATATCCCTCATGGCGATCTGCGCCCCACCGGCTCTTCAGTCCAGACTTATGGAAGACATTACGCCCCTACTAACCAGCGACACCTCAGATGTTCTTGTCCTGGGAGGTGATTTCAATGACGTCATGAATAATGTACAAGACCGTACGCATCTACGCAACAGAGACCCCAATCGCCGAACCAATCTGGCCATGTTTGCAGAGGCTTTTGGCATCAGGGATGTGTGGCGTGACCTACACCCGGAAGAAAAGGGGTACTCCTTTCACTCAGGAGCGCATGCATCGCTGTCACGACTGGATTATTTCTTCATGCCTGCGACATTAACACACACAGTAACGCAAGCTGAATATCTTCCGCGGGGCATTTCGGATCACTCCCCCCTACTCCTATCACTTACAACGTGCAAACCAGCTCCTCCACCGAGGTGGAGATTGAACAACTATTATCTGGGTTCTCCTGAGCTAATAGAATGTATACAAAATGTCACAACAGAATACTTTGAGACCAACACGGGAACAGTAGAAAGTCCCGCCGTACTTTGGGAGGCATATAAACCGGTACTACGAGGAGAAATCATCTCCTGGACGACGGCCCAAAGGAAAATACACCTGGAATCACTGCATGAAGCAGAAACGAATGTTAAACAAGAGGAAGACGCACATCTCACCAACGACAGCTCAGATACCAATAGAGCGCTGATACTGGCTCAAAAGAAACTGCAAAATATCGCACTGGACAACGCCAAACAGGCACATAGTGCAATGAGGGCCAGAATATATGACACTGGAGACAAAGCAGGGAAGGTCCTAGCCTGGCTTGAACGGAGGGACGAGGGACATTACCAGGTGAGATCGATTGTGTCCCAAAACTTGGAGTCCTACCTCGCGGACAGAGACATAGCTGAGGAATTCGCAAAATTTTATGAAGACCTATACAGGAGCCCCACAACTCCCCCTGACAACTCTATACTAGAGGATATCACCCTTCCGATCCTCAATGAGACCCAGATTGCTGGTTTAGAAAGAGACATCACGGAAGATGAAATTGCAGTGGCCATGACCCAGCTCCAGTCTGGGAAGACCCCTGGTCCGAACGGTTTCCCCATAGAAACCTGGAAGAAGATCAGCTGTAGCAACCTAGCTCCCCACCTACTACGCATGTTCCAACAAGCCCGGACAGAGGGATCCCTCCCGGCAGACCTGAGGAAGGCCACAATAATTGTTATACCCAAAGTGAATAAGCCTCCGGACCAATGTGGATCATATAGGCCTATTTCCCTTATTAATGTTGAAACCAAGATTCTGGCCAAACTTCTAGCGATACGCCTACAGCAAGTCATAACATCTCTAGTCCGCCCGGACCAGTGTGGCTTCATGCCGGGCAGATCCACGAGGATGAACATAAGAAGACTTCACTTAGCCATCGAACGGGCCCAGACCCTCAATATTCCCCTGGGTGTACTTGCAATAGACTTTGAGAAGGCCTTTGACTCTGTCCGGTGGGAGGCACTCTGGGCTATCATGCGAAAAATGGGTTTTCAGGAGCAGTTCCTATCCTGGGTCCAATTGCTATATGAGGCACCGATGGCTGAGGTCCGTGTGAACGGTTGGACCTCACGTCCCTTTGCGTTCGGGAGAGGGACCCGGCAAGGATGCCCACTATCAGCGCTGCTCTTTGCATTGGCAATGGAACCATTGGCTCAGCTGCTAAGAGAGACACCCATATGGAGTGGCATCCCGGGTGGTTTGGAGTGGGAAGACAAAGTCTCATTATATGCAGACGACCTATTGCTATACCTGAGGGACCCCAGAACGACATGCCCGGTGGTGACACAGTTGCTCCAGAAATATGGTGCCTTTAGCGGTTTGAGAGTAAACTGGGCTAAATCTACACTATTTGCATTAAATACTCTAGGCAGTGAGGTTCCTGAGTCATGGCCATATAGAATAGCTCCTGATCACTTCCAGTATCTAGGCATTAAGATCACGAGGAACCTAGGTGATTATACACTGAATAACCTACAACCCATTACGGAGAGATTCACAGGGGATGTACGACATTGGCGGTCCCTGCCTCTGACACTATTAGGCCGAGCTGCATTGTTCAAAATGCTGACACTCCCCCGCTACCTGTATGTGCTCCAGAACACCCCCCTATATATACCTACGAAAGAATTTCGGAATATAGATAACATACTCAGAAAACTCTTATGGGAGGGACACCCGAGAATTGCCTTACAAACACTACAAAGATCAATATGGGAAGGCGGGATTGGCCTACCAAGACTACAGACATACTACTGGGCCAGTCACATGTCTGTAGTAAATGATGAGATGCACGCAGACCCAGGACTACCACATGTACGGGCATCGCCCCCACTGGAGCTGTACAAAGCAACGTCCAGAGCGACCTCCCGAAACATGGCGGCACACACGCCCCGTATTTGGGCGGAATCACACATCTTTATAGGATGGGGATACAAGGTCACACCAATCCAACCACTATGGAATAATAGGAACCTCCACGAAGTAGCCAAATTACCGAGATGGCCAGTATGGAGGGGATGTGGCATAGAGAGAGTGGGCGACATTATAATCAACGGCACCATCATATCCTACGAAGAGCTGGCTATAGCCTTTAACCTCCCAGAGACAGAAAGGTACCATTACACGCAGCTCAGACACGCATTACAGCAACATCTCCCCACACTAGCTGACATGCCAGACACCACACCAATAGAACGTAATATAATAACCGATAGTATTCAGGCAAAGGTCACCACAGCCATGTACAATGCCATCACCTCCTTCGCTACAACGGAGCTGGTGCGCCTCAAAACGAAGTGGGAAACCGAAGTTGGGGAGATATTACCGGAAGACTGGGTTCAGATACTGATGTTCCCCAGGGAGGTAGCCATCTCGACCAGACTACGACTGGTTCAGCTAAAAATATTGCACAGAATTTATTACCCGAGGGTAGCGTTATACCGCTGGGGCAAGATAGCGGAACCCAATTGTTTAAGATGCCATAATGAAGAGGGAACTTTCTTTCACACACTGTGGGAATGCCCGAATATTCGCGAGTATTGGCAGCAATGCTGTGACATCTTGACTAGAGTACTGCATAAAACAATCCCCAGAGAACCGAAACTGTTACTCCTCGGAGCGGACAGTGAAATTGACTTGTCAAGGTATGACAAACTTTGCTTTATGACAACTACTGCAGTTGCTAAAAGGAATATAGCACAATTATGGGGTGCTGCGGAGACGCCGCAAAAAAACCAGTGGATCACTGATGTACAGATTTGCATTGCCATAGAAAGGAGAGTGTTTAAAAGCCGAGGCTGCCCTGATAAGGCGGACAAGATATGGCACCAATGGGAAGACGAGGTCTGAGGCATGTAACCAGTCTTGACGGGACACCCCTATACGTAGAACGTGCTAGCAACAGGGGATCCTTCTTCGTAGTATAGCAACTCTATTGCGATTTTGTATGATTTGCTTGTTTGAGTGCACCACTGTACGATATCATTGTCTTAGTTTGTTTTGTGTTTTTGGTCCGGTGAGGACCACAGTTTGTATGTTACAAAACCAATAAAATATTACATTAAAAAAAAAAAGATGAAGGTGCGAAAAGGAAGGATATCCAGAGACGAGAGCAGTTATATCAAGAGGAGCAGTCAAGAAAACAAGAGAGAGCAGAGGAGCATAGAAAACGAGATAACAGACAGAGAGCAGTCGATGAGCAGGAAAGGCTAGAACAAAAAAGATTAGAAGAGGAGGAGCAAAAGTTAAGGGATAAGAGAATACAGAGACAAAAGGATGAGGAGCTATGCAGGGCAAACGAGAGAAGAGATGAAGACAAAAGAGAAAGACAGAGTCAGAGAGGAAGCAAGGAAATTAAGAGAATTGGACAATGATATGGAATGTAAAAGAAGGCAGAGAGCACACAATCCTGATCGCCTGGAAAAGGAGATAAGGGGTCCAGAGCCAGAAGTAGCATGGGAGGACATAGAGGAACACTTCCCAGAATACGAGTCATTACCAGGCCCGTCTAGAGTAAATCTAGAAGACGAGTTTGACTCTAGGAGTATTGGGGAAGCGATCAATAAAGTATATCATGAGATGAGAGCTCAGAAAGAGTGAAAGGGGAAGGGAAAAAATGATTGACTCGCAAACACTCAGTTTTATGACACAGAAGAAGCCTCATGTAGTATGAAGCATAAGAAGCTGTCTTTAGATAGACTGACTCTGAATAGAGATAAGGAGGCGAGAAGTTGTACGAGTTGGGCACAAGAAATGTCAGACGAAGACAGGAATACCTTCCGTGGGGAAGAGAGAGGGAACGTATGTGGTCCTGAGGGATGTTCTTCAATGGAGAAAGATGTCAGATGGTCAGATTTAAACACACCTATATCTAGGGCGTCAGAACCATTGACACAGTCAGACCGGCCTAAAGGGCAACTCCATGGTGAGAGGCGGGAGTCGCCACCTTATGTGAGCAGATTAAGATTGCTACCAGGAAGAAGGCGTTGCGGGAATATTGTCCCTGCGGTGGACAGCCGAATGATGAGAGATGAGAATGAGTTTGGGGCTTCACAGTTTCCCTTATTGGAAAAAGGAGGGGCCAGACCACAGTGTATACTGTGGTCCCAGGTGAAAAAGGATCATTTAAGATGTAAGCTCCCGAGTTTAACTTCTGGTGCGGGGAAGTGGATACATGAGTTAGAAAAAATTGGCTGGGCTACTAATGGCTATAAGTCCCTTGACAGCGTGCTAATACCGCCCGCGGTAATGTCCCCGGAGCCTTGTTAAGGCCCATGCTACGTCCGGCCTGTAACTATGGGCCCTGGACGCATTACCTGGGGCGGTATTGGGCTGCTGTCTTGTGGCTTATTGCCACAATAATTGCCGGGCGGCAGTCTGGAAAGCGCTTAGCGTACTGTATCCAGACACATCCGATATGGAAGCTATAATGACGAAAAAGATGCAGGACAGAGATGATTTGCTTGTTTACATTCAGAATTTCCAGGAACAGTGGAGGTTGTAGACGCGCAAATCTTTGGGAAAATCTATACCTGTGTTCTATCATATATTGTGCCTGGGGCTGGCAGACCCTGTACAGAAGCAGCTCAAGAAGTTAGTAGGTATAGAAGCCAAACCGTGGTCGGCAATTCAGCTTACCATTTTGCATTATTGTAGACTCTTACAGGGAAAGAATCGCAAAAAAGATGATGCTAGGAAAAGCGAAGAGGCAAAATGAGTACAGAAGAAACTGTCCAAGTAAGCCATTGAAGGGGCAATGTTGACTACTGTAGATGGATCGAATTCACAGAAGATTGCAACTATGCCGCAGGTGAATAACCAAAGGCAGTTTGATCAGAGCAATAATGGATTTGGTCCATGAGGAAGGGGAAGATTTCGAGGAAGAGGTTTTCAGAATAATCAAGGGAAGCTTCCAGAACAATCAAGCTGGGTTTCAAAATGTGCAGAATGACGGTCAAAACATGCAGGATTGGCAGATTTGGAGACTACCTACATGGTGGACATGCGGGATGACAGGGCATTTTGCTCGTATGTGTATGAATCAAGGGCTTTTGCAAAACAGCTGGTTCTTAAGAGGGGGGACTTCAAACCCGCCTTCCTATTCACAGCAGAGTGGTGATGGGTTTGCTCAGAATCAAACAATGCAGCAGCAGCAGGCGCAGAGAGTGCGGCAATGCTTGCAAACACAGCAGGTAGCAGTCAACCCACCGCAAGGGCAGTCACAGCACTCGCTCATGCAGATTCAGCAGAGCAAAAGTACAGGACATCTAATGACCACTAGAGTCGGGGGTGTCACTGTCGATGGAGGGAATCTTTTTACAGGTAACGAAATGAGGCTGTACCCACAATAGAACAGCTCTCTGGGAGACTTGATGTGTTCAGTACTATCTGTGATGCCGAATCCTCACGAGGAACCGAGGATAGACGTCAATATAGAGACAAACGTTTTTTGTTTTTAGTAGACACGTGTGCAGCGCGCTCATGTATACAAGAAGGAAAGTTTTCAATGTCTGGCAATGCCATGAATACTCAAGGTTTTTCAGGAGCTGCAAGTAGAGTTACTTTTACTGATGAATTACCAGTCTCTATAGGAGAATGTGACATGAAGGTACCTTTGCTATATTCAAGGCAGACGCCTGTCAAAATATTGGGTCAAGATCTAATGACAAAGTTGAACATGACAATCTCGTTTACCGATGAAAGCATAGTTGTTCAACACCAGGAATGCATTATTTAAACATGACTAAATTTATTATGGCATTTTCAGGACAGATAGCCAGGGGAGCAATACCTTTAGAACCAGAAGTTTTTTCATTATGGAGTATGAATTTTATTCACATGGTTACCAGGCCTAGTAGGCAGAACAATGAGAATACCTGATGAATTTCTGTTTAGACCAAAAATACCTATGCGTGAAGAAGAGGGACAAGTTTTTCCCTTAGAGCTGCAGGCAGCCATAGTGCGAGTTGAAATGGCTTTGCTTGATGGAAATGATCACAAAGGCAGACGATGGTGTACCGATTAACTGACGTCACTGATGATGATATATTTGGAGATCATCCATCTGATGACAAAGTGATATTTGATATGAGTATTACCTATTGGGTGAGAGCAATGAAACGAGAAGTGCCTCAGAAAATGATGCTAGCACAAAAACATCCTGGTGTTTTTTGACAAAGACATGGCAAAAGTGCCAACCTCATTATAGACTTCAGGTCGCTATGACGTAGGCCTGTTAAAGGGGGTTGGAGAAGTGAAGATTAAAATGAAGCCAGGAGCAATTTTACCTCAAGCACAACAGTATCCCATGTCTCGAGAGGCAGATGAAGATATTTTTAAGGTAATTTCCGGCATGATGTATCAGGGTATCTTAGTGACATCAGAGTTACCGTGTAATACTGTAGTGTACCCTATCAGGGGGGGTCTTGGAGACTAATTCAATATTTAAGGCCAATAAACAAGATTGTAGAAGCCAAGTTCCCTCTAGTTCCTAATCCGGCTACAATCGTATGTAATATACCTGTTGATGCACGATATTTCACTGTGATTGATTTGAAAAATGTGTTTTTCTCAATCCCATTGAACAAAGACTTGCAGGATCTGATGTCATTCACGTTCAGACAGACTAATTTAAAAAGCACAGGATTGCCTGAAGGGTTTTGTGAGTCTCCATCAATTTTCAATAGCGTCCTGCAGATGGATTAAGCAATATCGATTTAGGAAATGTTGTATTGCAATACGTAGATGACATTCTAGTATGCAGCAATTCAGAGGAAGAGTGCAGACGCGATTCTGTTTAGCTGATGATTACACTTACCAACAAAGGATATAAGGTTGACAGAGAGAAGTTACAGTATTGTCAACAAGAGGTGTTGTACATAGGCCAATTGATTTCACATGAAGGAAAGAAGGTTACTCCTGAGAGAGCTGAGGCTATTCTGAAAGCTACAAAACCGCACACGATAAAACACATGCAGAGATTTCTGGGATTGTGCAACTATGTCAGTGCATGGGTCTTTGACTTGGTTGATACTGAACTTTTTGCTTCATGCTGAAAGAAAGTCATCATGTTGTCTGGTCTAAGGCAGATTTGAGGAATAGACTGGGAACTAGTGTATGTCGTTCAACTTGTCTACACATACTGAGTGCAGTTTTCTTCTTGCTGGAAAGGCATCCGCATTTCGTCTGGTTAAAGACTGGTTCCAGGGAGACATTGAGAGTTTGTTCTTGTCATCCAGTAAGCAGACAGTTAATCGAGGACGAAATTGCTGAGTCAAGACAGAAGCTTCCAGAAGAAATACATAATGCTGATGTAATAAAGATCACTTTTTCCTTCCTTAGGCAATTAAGATGGGAAGCATAAGCAGTAATATAATAATGCCAGATGCAGAGAGATGTCCACGTTGTCCATGAAGTAGATGCTGTAAATTGACATACCTCTGTGTTATTTACGCTTGCATTGCGTTCATAATCATATTGCTTTCACACACAGTGCACACATCGTACTATATTTATGTACAAGACTCCTCTGAATCTTCCAGAGCAGAACAAAGATACAATCGTGGCAGCTACTAGGCAGCCAAGACCCTTTGTAATCATTCCTGTTCCAAAGAAAGATGACAAATTGCCTGCGCTTGAGATAAGTGTCACTAATAATCATTCACATGCAAAAAGTGTCTTAGAAACTCTGTTAGGACATACAAGACAGGCTTGGCAAGATAGTACAAAAGGTTGTTAGATGGCGAGCCCAGACAAGTAATGCATGCAAACACACCTGTTCCTGTGATACATGACCTAGGGGTAGTTTCTCAAAGACATGGAGATTTTGCGAGACATTTTCATGCCTAAATGGTATGTTGAGAGGATGAAACTTGCTGAACTTTCTCCTACTCAGGAAGCACTGATAGATGTTCCTGTAATTGATCCAGTCAGAAGGAGCTATGCTAACACACTTCATGATATGACCATAGAAGGTCATATGAAGAGGATGAGACCTAAAAGAATCACCAACGAGGATGATTTCAAATTAAATGATTACCTGGACAGCACAGCTCAACTTGGAAATAACATATGGTATCAGCATATGTAAGAAGTGGGAAGAAGAACTTCGAAGGAGAAATGCTTTGTATGTGCACTCCTGCCATACAGTATGGGGAAATCTAAGATCTTTATAGCCATCAAAATAGATGTTCTGACTGCACACTTCATATTACATTTAGCATTCTGTAGTACAAGAGATCAATTCATGGGTCGAATAGCCTATCTCAAATGGACAACTGAATGGCCAGATCCAGATGAAGATGACTATATCCAAGACACAAAGACAAGAAACAGAGCCCATACTAAGAATCAAGTGATCAGATACGAAAAAACCTGAGGTAAAAGGAGCTGGAATAGGATGGGAAGTAAATAAAAAATTGGAGGTTCCAGGAAAAAGTGCCAAAGATATTCGTAGATGGAAGAACAGAGGACAGATGCAGATTTGGGGAACTGTGCTATCACCAGATGGCTGGGAAGAGGATGTAGTGATCTGCAGAGACTGGGTGATAATGGGTCACTACTAACCATCTATTGCGAATGCAACTATGTTGTGGAAGCCTCTATGGTCGAAAGCTGCTAAGCTACTGACATGGGTCGAAGGCAGAGGAGGACCCTTGCAGATAGTGCCTTTGGAGAGTGCAAAGCTGTGTTTCAGAAACAATGGCACAAGAAAAGTTGGAGAGAACCAGAATTGTGGGAGAATATTTGAAGCACAGGAATGAACATTGGGACAGCAGTGATCATGGATCATTATTGGGCTTGTGGATCCAAGGCATAAATGAAGTTACCCAAGGATTGGGAAGGGATATGCACATTGGTAAATGTCCATGTTCCAGCATTGGTGATTCCAAAGAGTGATCTGAGCCTCAACAGATTTCCAAAAGAAGATGCTCACCTGAGGAAGAAGAGATCTGTGGAGCTGATAAAGAGAATGAAGAGAGAGAAATATTTCTCAGCCAAATCAATAGAAGATGTTGACTCTATTCCTTATGAGCACAGGCTGTTCAGCCAGACCTCATCAGTGTTCAACTTAATCTTCATGGCGAGAATTCAGGTTGGAACAAATACAAAATGGCTTCAAATTATCAGATGGGATTTGCTGCAGACAATTAACACAACCATACAGGGGTTCAATGCTATCAGAGAAAGGATTAGAACTATACGACTGATGACTCTTCAGAACAGATACGTCTTGGACATGATTACAGTAATTGATGGAGGTGTTTGTGCAAAGATCGGAGAATCATGTTGCACATTTACACCTTCTCATGATGACGAGAATGGAACCTTGACATAGGCCATAGACATGCTGATGAAACTCCATGGTCAGATGATATACGAAGTAGAAGACATTGCAGATGACAGCTGGTTTGGATCACTCTTCTCTTGGATTCCACAATATGGAATGCGGACATGTTCAAGTTTCTTGGAGCCTTGATCGTGTTGGTGTTGCTTGGATTTTGTGTGATCAAGATAATAATCTCACAATGCAAGAAGACAACAAAGAAAGTCGTGGGGATGAAGATCATGATCAATGTCGAGTCAGGATGGAAAGCCAAAGACTTGACAGATGAGGAAATCAGAGACTTTGTGAAGGCCAGTATTCATGCACCTGAGGGGACGAAGTTCCTGTATCCAAAGAATCACAAGAAGTATGTAGGAAGATGGATCTATTGTACTCCAGTGGACAATGTAGTCTTATGACATGGAACAAAGATGAGCATGTTAAATCAGCTGGATGCTTGAAGGGAGACATAAAGATATGGATCCCAAAGAATCTTTTGTTCAGACCTAAATGCCTGGATGTGAAGGATGATGAGAGAGTGGTCAATAAATCGCCCAGAGGGGGGAGTGTAGAGGAGGAGGCAAGTACCCCTACTTCAACCATTCAGCCCCTTTTACCTGTGTGTTGAAAACCAGAGTATGTGACATACACAGAACAGTTGAACCGACAAAAAGCAGAACATGGACTTTGTGTGGTACCAATGAAATTACAGACAACAAAGAGGCTCCTGGAGGTAAGGTTCCCATTGAGAAAACCATACCTGCATACAACAAAATATGATGGCCATTTGAATGAAATCCCTGAAGAAGTGGAGCCAATAAATGGCAAGGAAGAATGGTAACGTAACTAACCATCACCAGTATACGTCACACAGAGATGAAATGACGTATATAGAAGAGATGCATAGACCAGAGAATGCAGATATTCAATAAGGCATCAAGAAAGTATCAAGGATAAGTGGGATCTTGGGATCAAGGTAAAGAAGCTTATGCCACAGAAACAGATGAAGACATTAAGTCATTTTACACGTGTACAGATGCAAAAGCAACACAAGTAGATGAAGTAATCTTGAGGCTAGCTTATAGTGAAAAGATTGCAGCAAGCTCCAACATATACATATATACCTATGGACAAGTAAAGGATGGACATTTCCACTACGCATTATAGCAGTGCTGGACAGTAGCAAGAAGGCCTCATTTCTCGTGTGGCGCAGTTAAAAAGCAAATTGAATTACACCGTGAATCTCAGCAGACAGAGCTGGATGAGCTAAGAAGCCAAGGTCTAATCAAACTGGAGTGAACTGAAATTGGATACAAATCGTCTGAAAGAACAGAACTCCTTTTCAGAAGGCATGAACAAAACAAGGAAGATGTCAGAGGTCTATTAAAAAATAGTACTAAATGCACCAAAAGGCTCGATTCCATGGTCTCTAGTCACATGGAAGCATGAAGATGGATGAACGAGATGGTCACACCTAAGCACAAGGGCAGACCGTGCTTTTCACTCCCTAAATTTCTTAGAGCTCAGAACACTCTCAAGGCCGAGCTTCAAAGCCTAATTAACAGTAGACCACCGAGGTGATGATGGATTGATATGCTAATTGGTGGCGGGCAATGGTTAAGGCGAGCTCACCAGCACCTGCGTGACCAGCCTGCATGCTGCTAGACATAGGTGGAAAAGTACTGACGGAGGTTAGAGTGCCAACCAATTGTAGAGGACTGTGTATTTAGGGGTCCTATAGTTGTGTAAACCAATGGGACATTGTGTATTTAGTGACGTTCATAGTGGTCATTTTTAGGGGAGGGCTTAGTTGTCCCACCCGATGTTAAGTAGTCAATCACATATTCACACTTTTTTAGACTAGTATGGATCGAATACCTAGATGTTCACTGAGAGTCAATCACCCATGCACATAGTTTTTTGTAGTTTACCACGTAGGATGACGTTGGTTCATACTTAAGTTAACGTAATTGATGACGAGTTTTTCTTGTCGAATTTTTACTAAGAATGTTTGAGTAAGAGGATCAAGCAAGTTCATTGATGTTCGTTATGCTCCCTGTTTTAGATAATTGAAATTAAAACAATCTTCCTTTTGCCAACTACCTGAGTCGTTTCGATTATTTATGTATGAATACAAATCTGCATCCCCAATCATCTCCAGGGTAATTGCTACTCATCAAAGGGGTTGGGCTATCCAGTTCAAAGCACCCAGGAGAAATATTTGGCTTTGGGGCAGGGTGGCCCACATGGCTGCCTGATGCAATGCAGTCTTTACGAATTTAAAAACAGATCATAATGAACACATCAGGATATTTTATATTGTGCTGATGAGGCTAGAAACTTGTTGCCAGTTGTTGACAAGTACATTCCATACAGATAAATGAATCATGTAAAGCATCCTGTGTTCACTTTATACAGTTTCTGCATTTACTATAGTGCAGCTACTGTAGCAGTTTCATATTTGTGTGGGCAATATATTGTTCACTTGCAAAACCATATTTGAAATGCATATTGATACAGTTGAGTGCCAAGATTCTTCAGAAGATAGCTCAGTCTCCTGGGCACTTATTGTTGAGATCCTTGTTCATATGCCAGATCACAAAACCAAATTCTGGCAAGGCGCACTCTGCCGTATTATTATTATCTCGGGTGCCATGACAAATCAAGAATATGCCCTCTTTTATTTAGGTTCACAGAACCATGATGTGAGCGTCCCTAAAACATTTGGTCGAGCACAGGGGAATATTCCAACATAACTATAAACACTGTTTTGTACTGGAATTCATTTTAGAAGCACAAGGTTACATTTCATTTTTTCACCAGAATTCAATACATCTTTTTAGTTTGGGCTATTAGGTGTCGCTTGCGTCACCTTAAAAGCCCAAACTGTTGTATTTGAGTACACTATTGAGTACAGACAGGGAGGAATGGCCTAAGACGAGAGACACAGAGGAATGACATTTTAGGATGGACACACAGTGTATAGGTGTGGTTTGGTTATGAGCCCACCTCTTGCCTACCCATAGCTATGCTAATCCATATGGCTATTCCCACCCATCCCTGCCTCTCCCGCCAAAATCTCCTCCTCCTCATCGGAACTCTTGGAACTTGCTTTAATCAAGTATTTTGATGCGTTGATAGTTGTTCATGCAGCGTGCTGAGGTAAGGTGCAGGCTGCATTAAAGTTCACTGTTTAGCAGTTGCATGGACATCCTCTCTTTGAGGTGTGGGAGTGCAAGTGCTACTGTGTTTTGTGTTTTCGGCGTGTCTGTTTTTTCTCCTTAACGCCTCCCTCTGCTCCTTGGATCCACTCATGATGACCGCGTTGTTTATGGCTGGTGGTTCCATAATCAACCATCTTAAAAACATAAACTCTGCAGAGATTATGACCCAATTATACGAACCAGCCGGTTTGGCGCCCATTTACTGCCACAAACCGAATTGTGATTTGAATTTGGAGTTTATGCCGATTATTACCTAACTCATTTGGTATTCCTTTCACCAGCGTTATGAGGATAAAAGCCTAATCAGTTCTGGCCAGAAAGATTAGAATTCCGTGACCGAATGCTCAAACACCAGCAGGTGTCAACCCACTATGCTATCTCACATTTGCGCTTTTGTGCGTGCATACAGTTACAGCTAAACTACAGCTCCCTGCCGTCACTGGCACATAACAACTCTGTAAGACCAGAAGATTCTCGCACGTTGACCATTTGCAGACATGCCCCACCCCAGTGGGAAGAATCTTGTCCAGTCCTGGTTTTTTAGCTTTGCATTCTGGATCGTGTAGACCAAGCGCAGCGAAGCAGGCAGTAAACACGTCACTATTTGTGGCGTGTGCCACCACTACGTCCAGGTATACATGCACACAGACACAGATCAGTGAACATACAAGTACTTTCTGATATGTTCAATATTGCTTTTCTGGATTTCCTATCACGGGAAATAGTGCTCTTCCATCGAGTCCTCTTTCGGATTACCCTACCACTAATGGAGCATCTACTAAGAGAGCCAAAGTTTCAGCTGGCCGGAACTAAAAGGAATGGCCTTTAGCACGGGTGTGGCAGACTGTGGACCTCCCTATGGATGATTTATAAGAAGACCTGGTATATGATATGATTGGTTATTTAAAACGTGCTTAGCGGACCCCGGAATCGAACCTGTGTTGCTCGGTATCGTCTTGCTTCCAGGGCGAGCACGTTGCCCCTGAGCTATCCTCCCGAGACAAAAGCGCTGATCCTACCAGGAGAGGTTGACAAAGAGGCTAAGAGAAGCCAGTAACCTTGAGCTTGGCCCAGTATCACGCCCTATGACTGATCTCGCACAACCTCCTGATTGATGTGAGGTTCCTTACTGAGGGAGAGGGCGGAGTGGTGCCTCGAGCAACATTAGCTGATGGACCTGCCCAGAAGAGACGGTGCAGCAGTGGCAAGCAAGATACCACCAGAGGTGTGGCTTTAAGACATCCATCATCTGACCATTTAAGAGCACCCGGCCAGGCTGAGGCCGGGGCGACAGCAGCTTGCTAGCCGCCACTTGATGGGTTCCCTCAGGTGTGGAGGGAGTGTGCACCAAGGTGGAGAAGAGTTGTGACTTGTGGTCCGGGCCAGTTCTAGATGCCAGGTTGCTCCTGTTTGTAGGCCTCGGGCTCATCCCTCAAGGGGGTGAGCAGGGGCATTGCTGCTTCTGTCAGTGAACACAAAAGGCCAAACTATTGGCATTGCAATGCTTGTTTTTGTTAATAAAGTGTATCCCATGAAAAGGGTTAGAGAAAAATATGTATTATAATTCATTTTTGAAAAACATACTTACGGAATGCCTGTGTGTAAAGTTTTTGAATATAACACAGTATGAACAATACCTACAAATATAATCAATACAAAACTACCATGAATATCTCACGATTTATTAATAAGTGATGATACCGTGGCATAGTTCATATAAGAATTTATATCATTTTCAGGTTTTGCTGATGCTCTGCCGGACTCTTTGAGATCCCCGAACTGTAAACAGCAGGTAACTAAGTGAACTAGTCTTATTAGTAAAACCTCCCTAAACCATTTAATGTAAGAACTGCGATAGAATGTTTTACCGTTTTTTCAGATGCCCCTTTTTCAGATACTGCTTTTACGGCGGATTAACGAACACTGCTTACAAGACAGATTTTACTGCCAAGAAGCTTTTGTTGATTGGTGTTCACTCCGAATAAACACAGACCGTAAAACATACAAATCAGCCCCACATGCTTAGTGTTTTAAATGTGATTAGTACCCGGCGCGGGTTATGATAAATGAAGCAAACGCACTGATTGGTGTGTTTGAGAGCCTTACCAACGGTAAGCCTGCAGACGTTGTTGCACGTCCCTCGAACAGGTGTTCGGTTGTTTTTTTTCTTTCTTTCAGGCCACCATGGAAAGGGAGAAGGGACCACAAATAGTCCCATCTACGTGTTCCATGGTGGCCATTTTTTTGTTTACTTTGGCCGCCACGGAAAGGGAAAACGGACTACGTTTCGCAGTCCGCGGCAGCCATTTGTTTTCATTTTGGGGTTTTTTGGCTGCAAAGCGCAATGTGTCTCACAACCGAAAAAAAAACAACTTTAGTACCCCTGTCTAACGGCCTGGGGTACTAATGGCAATAGCCCCTCGCCGGCGGACCATTACCATGTTCGATAATGCCCCTGGGGCCTTCGTTAAGGCCCTCGCTATGCTGGGGCCTGTAACTATGGGCCCCGGGGGCACTACCTTATGCAGTAATGGCCTGTCGGCTCAGGGCTTATTGCCTAAGGAAAAGGACATGTTATGTGTTCTTCAGAGATGGTTGGTGAAATTTATAATACTATAATGTGTTTTTCACATTCACAGTATATATTACGCCCTGGGGAAGAAGAGGCCTCAAATAGTAGTGGATTCTGTTCTCGAAACTAGTGTTTACCAGCAGGAAAGAAATCAAATGAGAATAGGGCAAGACTTGGGTATGATATAAAACCCTGCAATTCTTGAAGTCATTAGGAGTTTGGCTCCAATGTCAATTGATCATGACATAGGCCATTACAAATTCCATTTTTATTTCATGCGAATTTTAGGAAATGTTTATAAGATCATCATAATGTATTACTCAATTGTAGATATTTATTATAGTTGTGTGTTTCTTCAATAGATTGTATTTGTATGTATTGTTCATGCAATTGTTAGTTTGTATGTATTATATTCAAATACACCTTAAGCACATTCACTTTTTCTGGATATTTAAAAAAAATGTAATACATATTTTTCACTAACTAATTTCATGGCATATATTTTATAAACAAGAATCATTGCTTTCCGATGAAAAACGATACCTAAACTTGTGCTTCTATAATGATCTCTGTGACAATTCAGTGTGTATAGTTTAAATCTTCTTTTCCGGTGGCAGATCAGGCATAAACCATGTTATTTCTAAGTTAATGGGGCCACACGTTAAAGTTGCGAGGTTATGTGCAGCCCCCTATTTGACACTAGGACAGCATTGGTGTGTGTTTTGAATCATTCATGTGTATTTCCTTTGTGACGAATCGTTCCTGGATCGAGGGTTAATCTTGTACCTTTCTCTTTTTGGCAGTAGCATCATCGCCAGAGGCAGTTTCATTGGTCAGCTCCAGTGAAGCGAGTGTGGCTTGTTCCTTTGGGTGGACAGAAGTGACCCTTGGAAGTTGCTTTACCTGGAAGGGTGTAGGCTGAGTGGCAGGCCCGCTGTAATAACCTATCGCCGTCGGGAGGAAAGAGAAGGCGGCTGGATGGACAGGCCTTCTTGTTACAGTGTTCCAGAGCTATGCCTCTGGTCGAGGAGTTTTACATTCCTAAACTCCAGGGGCTGCCTCATCATACATGTAAGGAAGGAGTCCATTAACATAGACCTGCAAGGTTTGCCAGATGCACCTGTATGTCTCATTTGACATCAGTGACCTTTCAAAGGGTGAAGTGCTTCATTACTAGACTGAACCTAGCCACTGGTGAGCTTTGAGAACTGAATGTTATGGAGTTGCACTGACTTCCAAACACTGAATAAATGACATTTGGGACTATGTAGAGGGAGGAAGGAGGAGCAGTGGTGCAGGTCAATGAGTACGCCTGGGTTTTAGCAAGCTCACCTCCTAAATGTGAACTCGTTCCAGAAAATGAGGCAGACCCGTGTCTTTCTGAGTGGCGCTTAGTTTGTTATGGAGCCTTAAAAAGGAACCTTGCAAACGTCACAGAAGTGGCTTGTGCAAATGACGTTGGGATGTAATCCATATGGATGATGGCTTGGCTGCCCTTTGAGGGTGACACATCATTGCTTGAAAATGAGAAGGGCGAATTGAGTGTCTCACTTGCAGATAGTTTGCTCAGATTGATACATTGGTACTCTGCACCAGGCTAAACCTGTCAGTGTTGTATCTTTGTGTGATTCCCACGTTAATGCCTCAAGAGTATTTTTCGTATTTGTTTGTATTTTTTGTATTTTTCGTTGAAGCCTTGCCCCCCAAATAACAATTGAATGCCTCAGTCAGTCTGATAGTGTGACGGCACGTATATCTGTACAAATATGCCATCCATAGAGGTGGTCTGGTGACTGCTAATAATACACAATTATAAAGCCACAGCAATTTGCTATCACACTAGTGTCAGCTATGACAAGGTTGATAAGCAGTTGCATCTGGTCTGACTGTCTCCACAGCTGCTATGTGGTACAATAGTCAGGATGCTACCTCTTTGATTCTCCTTTAGGAAGGGTAACATCATGCGCCCATAAATAGGAACTTCGACAAGGAGGTCTCCTGGGACCCGGTGGTTCAGAGGCAGCGCTGACATAACAAAGCCCCACTCATACAGGGTGATGCTCACCGGAGTCCCTTTGAAGTCCGCAGGCATGGCGAAGGGGTAGAGTTAGTGTAGCCATAGAGAAGAGGTAGATGGAGGGGAGGAGCACACCACTTTGCTTTCTGTTAGGATTCTCTCCCTTTTCCTGTTCCCTCCATTTCCTGGAGGTAAGGTACACTGATTGCTATGTCCTAAGGAAAAGGACACTTGTAACAACAACCTAGATTGGACACCTATAGCATGTTTGATTTAGACCAATCCCCTGTGACATGTTTCCTTCAGAAAGAGAGGGGAACCTCCACATTCTTCGAGTCATCAAGAGACGATGAAGGATACACCTTTTGACCCCAGTTGGGATTTTGGTCAAATCCAAAGTCCTCCATAAATGAGGTGAAGACAAAATTCTTCCAAGGCACAGGAGTACTCTGCCCCTAAATATCCCAAGGGAACAGTGGGGGTGAACCGCTGTGGACTAATGCCTGGCTCTCTGCTGGCTGCACTGGAATCAGGCTCCGGTTCACGGGAGATGAAGGATCTGCTTTAGGTGACTGCCATGCTCCCTGGAGTGGGAGTGCAGAATGCAGGTGCTCACATTCTCCCTGGAGTGGGCATCCCAACAGCCCAGAAGTCAATGCACATGTCTGGTTCCTGATTCACACATGAAACTTCTTGTGAGCTACACTGCCTCAGACATCGCTTGCCTCTCCCGAGTTTCTTCGTGTCATGAGCCACTGCTGCTTGTGAACCGCACCTGGACCCAGGTGTCTAATTCTCCAATCAGATACTGAGTTACTGCCTCAGAAAGCACCTTGATACCTGACGTAATGCTGTTGAGAAGCTAAGACAAGACAAACATGTATTTGAAGAAGCCCTGTCCCCAGGTCCATTTTAAAGGACCATTGTGATTTATGAGCCCCTTTCTCTTCGTTTTTTCTACAACATACCTAAGAACTATTCAAAACCGCAGGTGTCACAGGTATTCCGAAGTATCCTGCACTGCAGTAAAAAGATCAACATGTAGTGTTATCAATGTGACTACAGTATGTACCACACCTGTTATGATGTTCAAGAAATTATGCAATATTATGCTTGATAAACACCATTGCACCGATAAAATTCACTTAAAAAAATATTTGAATTGCCACTTCTCATATTTTAAAAAAATATGTATTACGCATGAAATATATTTGTAAATTCACAATCATAGATATAGATAAAGTATAAAAAACAATCACATGCACATGTTTGTTGAATCTTTGAGGTCATGTAATTATTGAACTATCAACCCACTGCCACGTCTCTTCCCTGAACACTCCTGCTTAACAAACCAAAGCACTCCCTTAATATGAAAGTTCTGCATTCTCTGTATTTCTCCTACAGGGGTGGGTTTTAAGTGTCTACGACTTTCATACAAGCTTGATTGGGAATTCTTTTATTTTAGAACCATTGCACTTAAGTTGTTTGGGTAGCTACTGTTATCAGCTCAGACCCCGCCTGAAGATATAGCCTACCCATGGCCTGCACTACCAAAAGAGGCAAAAGAGATATACTTTGTCTCTCGGCAAAGGGGATATACTGCCAGTAAGCTATGCAATCGTCTCCCACTAACTCTGAGACAGACTACGAACCATTTGCATTTTCGCCGTTTACTTTAAACTCTGCTGTTTTGCTAGTCCCTGGTGTGCTGTTGTGTTACTGTGAATTTCCTCGTGCCAAGTTGCCTTCGGGCGAACGTTCGCATTATAAATGTGCATAACATATCACAACATAACTTTAAGTGATGTGCATGTTCCCCCTTTATGATTGTGATCATTTCTGGTTTATTAGAAGTGTAGGAGATCTCAGTAGGTGGTTTAGCCACTACTCATCCTTGTACTCCTTCAGAGCACTTTCCTCACAGTGCCCTTTTTTTTATCATTTGCATGTTAATGACATCCTACGGCCCTGTAACTTAATGAGCAGCTTCTTATTGTCTTAGAGGAACAGAAAAAATAAAGGGTTACATATGCATAAATGGAGTTTGCCTAATTAGGCTGTGAGTTCACCAGTGGTCTGGCTAATTGGGGGTTGCTGTTTGCAAGATGATGGCTAAGTGCTAGCTTAAAAGAGTAGCCAAAAAGCATGATTTATTTGGGGAGCGATGCATATGCTTAGGTCTATTATCTAACAGTTTGTTATCATGCTTTTGTTCTGTCTATGCCAGGGTGGACCATACTGCAGTAAATTCGAATCACCTGAATTTCAGTTGATTAGACCAGGTCGTACTTCAGATGAACTTTTGAAGAAGTTCAACTAAAGTTCGACTGCATGGCCTAAAGGTGGACACATGGTTGGAGCTTGTTTTTAGTCCTACGCATCTTTCAAAGAGGCAGGGGGTCATTGATGGAGGGTGGCTTGGCAGAGAGTTAGAATAAGGATAGGTCTTGATTATGCAGCTCTGTGTGACACATTCATTGTTTTGAAATAGGCATTCAAGTGTGACTTTAGGGAGAGAGAATCCTTCAGAGGGAGAAAATCTAAAGCAAGACCTGCACACGTGAATCTTGATTGTGTGTGATTCCACAAGTCTGAGAAAATAGCACTCATTGATGGTGGTGGGAAATGTCACAAGAAACAAAACCTGCACCCAGCTTGTGGTTCACACTGGGGAGGCGCAACAGGAGCAAGGAATATCTGAAGGCAGCTTGTGTGAGATTCACGCTCCCGTGATATTTGTGGGAGGAATCGGCAGAGATTCAGGGAGGTGGGTGATACAGCAGTCTGTTTCCATCAAATTAAGTGGCCATGGCATCATGTGACACTTGAGAGCAGGAGGAGCAAATCCTTTCTGACAGCGGTTAACACGATATTCACACTCCCATGATTTGTATGCAAGGAAGCAGCAGAGATTCTGGGAGGTAGGTGAGCAGGAGGAGCATCGAATCCATGAGGGTAGTTAGTCCAAGAGTCACACTTGTGTGATATTTATGGGAGAAAGCCGTAGAGATTCAATGAGGTGTGTGACAAACCAGTCAGTGAGTGAATGACACATTTGGGACAGCATGTCAACAGCCAAAAGAGCAAGATGCAGTGGAGGCATCCTGCTTGTAATTTTTGAACTTCTGATACAGTACTTGCTGCATGCACTGGGTATGCCAGAATTGTACATAATCAGTTGCAATTTTAATTGATGTCACGTTCCATTCATGATCACAAGTAGCTCTCTAGTGCATGTACTGATACACGTACATGCATGGGTATTGCACCAGGATGATAAACGTCCACCAAGACGTACAGTGGAGGTTGCGCGTTCAGTTGTTACACTATCAAAGGAGAACAAGGAGAAGGTGTGCAGATCTGATCTATCAAAGATCAGGGAAGAACAGTGCATGGTGTAGTTGAACAGTGGAAGGAGATTGAAAATTACAGGTCTCTAGCTCTGCCTCCTCATTCGTTAATAAATCAGACGATAATGATGATATTGATGACATCGATGATGATCAAGGCAACAATTTTGATTAATCAGAGTCTAACTAGGAATGAGTATTGCTCCTGGAAACAGTGATTCTTAGGAGGAAGAAAATGACACCACAGGTACATGGGCTAGCTAGACGCTTTGTCCCCACATGTGTACAGTCTCTTTAAGGGACAGCCTCTCAGTCACTGATCAAAAAGTATATCACATCATTACATGACATCCAGATTGATTGATTGACTGATCGTTTATTTGTATAGCGCCTACACACAATGTGTTTCAAAGCGCTTCAAGGCAAGGGAGGGAGCAAGGGAAAACACAATGACATTTCTACAAGGCCTTATCACCAGAAGCAGTACCATAGAACCAAGATGAGCCCAGCCTGTGTGTTGTTAGACCATTATCAAAGTCCAACGTTTGGCAGTATTTCACATAGCATACACTGTAACCATATCTGCTCACTTGCACACTCTGCTGGAAGGGACGCCAGGGAGCAATTTGGGTACAACATGTATGTCCAACATGTATGCTGTCCCATATGCTGAGGTTTAAGAATTGCAACCCTCACCAGACTATCACACACGCAGCATACCACCACCAGGCTGCTCCTCCTTCTTATGCTTGGCCTGACAGAGGTTCCCATCCCCAGCCCTTCTTACTTAATGGCCCCCAGTCAGACACGAGGCATTCCACCATCCTCCAAGGTACTTGATGCAGATGCCCCTCATCTCATGTGAGAGAAATGCATGTGTGCCCCCGCTGCAACTTAATGTCATCGCTCTTCCACTAACCCTGCTTCCAGGGGGGTGTCCACAAGAGGCTCTGCTTCCCCTGCCTCCATGGGACCCTTCACCAGTGGTCCTAACAGTACCATACCAAAACATCGAAGGAAATTTCAATGAATACAATTTCAACACATTCGTAAACATGAATTTCACTACAAATATATGTGGACAGGTGGGTAAGGTAATATTTAAGGTGTGGATGCTGCAGGGGGGTGTCCCTCCCCGCATACATTTGCAGGAAATAATCACGTAGATCCCCCCTAGCTCCCCTTCCTCCATGCTCATGGCCTCCCTTGATGGCCATGACTATGCCTTCTCTCCTGCTGTTTCTCTGGAGGCCTCTCCAATGGATCAGGAGACTACTTCGCTGGAGGACGAGTCATGTTTTGTGGCCGGGACCTGAGAATGAAGGGCACTCGTTTCCTTATCCATCAAAGGGGAATCCTCCTGTTCTTTCAAAGACAAATTCTGCTCCTCCTTCTCATCCTCTTCTCCCATCTTCTTTTCCTCCTAGCATTGCACGTAGAACATGAGAAAAAAACAAAAACAAACTGTCAAAAAAGAGAGTAAGGCAACGACACCTTGAGAGCAAGCTAACTCAATAGTCACTAGATAACACGATGACATTACACTATGACAAACCAAAGCACCAGCAAGTAGAAATACAAGATGACAATAGTAACATGCAGGGGGAACTGGAATAGGGTAATGGACCTTGGACGGATCGGATCTGAGGCTTTTATTAGGATAGCATTTGGAAGAGGCCAATTTGTTGACCCTTTTAAGTCTTATTTGAAGAAACAAAAGGTGAAAGAAACATGAAGACAGGGAACATTTTTTGTAAAAATATTTTGTATGTGTGAAATAAATACACGGACAAACACTAGCGGCCTGATTGTGGGTATGCAGTAAATGGCAAAACATACAATGCCTGATTCATGGAATTATTTGCGTGAAAAACGCAGATTTGTGCGCCTTTCTGCCCGAAAATCCCCATACTTCAAACAGGGATTTTCGGGCAGAAAGGCGCGCAAATCTGCGTTTTTCACGCAAATAATTCCATGAATCAGGCTGACAGTATTTACCATATCATACTTTACTGTTCTACCAAATTATGAGTTTCCTTTGAGAAACTCTCTATTGCCACCTGATAAACGCCAGGCAAAAGCATCAATGAATGCAATATTCCCTCATGCAGTAATCCAGCATGTGTTAATATGGCAATTTCTTCATGGAATACAATGGGACACCAGAATGAGGAATAACTGAAAGGCCTACATGACTCAGAATGATGCATAGCCTTGACTTTATACTTCCAAATCCAGCCAAACTGGCTGTCAGCCCCAAAGACAAAGGGACAAAACAATTGACAACAAAAGCACTACTGGGACCAATAAACTGCATAACAACAAACACCTAACTCCTAACATCCTAAAATCCCTGCTCTAAACTCCTCAGAACCTTCCAACAACCGTCTAAGAGTGGGCTACTCTGTGTCTTATTTAGAGTATGGTAAAAAGCCATTGGAAATTGCCAGAAAGATAGGAAGCCATCAGTAAAATAATCTGCCACCCATGCACCAATTATGAAGGGAACCCTAATGGAGCTGCCATTCTCACTGACCCTCCACCGACAGAAAAGTGACATAACCCTGTCACAACTTATATGCCTGAGGATGTGTATCCGCTGATAATCAGGCAGCCCCTCCACTGAGAAACCGTGGAAGTTGGTACAAAGGAGCAGACCATGGCATCTCACTGCCCCAGCAACATGGGCTTAGAGAGGGCACAGCAGAAACTTCTGGCCTACCACATGAGTGCAAGGAGATGTGTGACAAGATGACCAGCTGGGAGGGAAACTGAAGCAGAGGATGTGGCAGAGGATGACCCAGCACCAGAGAACCAAGCAGCACCACATGCAGGGTAAGTGAGACTAAATCAATGGAGTCATGAGTGGACACGTGTGCCTGACAAGACGGTCGGAGGTACAGGAAACATTGTATATATTGCATGTAGCCAGTGATCGAAGTGTACGAAAAGAAGTAGTGGAACGATGTTCTCTACTGGCCTGCGCCGCTCCCCACAGACCTCATCGCCGTGCCCCCTCCCATGCACAATAAAAACCTCTCAACACGTGTGCCTGCTCTTTAAGGGAACGTCCTGTGCAGTGCACTGAAAGTGCACGTTTCAACTTCTTCCTACACTTTTATTTTAAAACTAAACCGTTCCGGAACGGCTTCTTTTTAAAATAAAAGTACAGGAACGGTAAAACGTAATTAAAAGAAGTAGAGGAGCACCGCACCTGACCACTCCTGCCCACTTCGACCACTGAATGTAGCACAGCATCGGTCCCACCTTACCACACATACAACTCCCACCCACATAAAACTCCCACCCACCACTGTGCACTGTAGAAAATATCCACAAGCATCACAAGATCACAGGGTGAAAACCACCGACGCATGTAGTATTCTGTAATGTCGACTGTCAATTAATCATGCACCAATGTTGCCTCATCACTAACAAATGCATTCCCAAGGGCACTGGCACAGGGTGTGTACCTATCGTTGAAGGGTATATCTCCAAACCATGACTGCAGTGGAGGCATCCACCTGCACCCTCTCAACCAGCAGACATTGATGAATGTAACAGATACCGTAGTTTGGGCTTCGAGTAATAGAGAGACAGTGACAAAGCAATACCACAAATCCTGAAGGTCAAGAACGTCTTGCACTTCTGTGAGAGTGGATGCTTCCAGACTGCCGTGGGTGGCGTGACCGGAATATCTGAACTCACTTTCAATGGCATCCCGATGTTTTGGATCACATCATCTCCCCTGTGGTGGAACACATTACCTTCTCTAATGATAACACCACCCTCAACAGGATAGGGGGTGACTTCTACCATGTTTCAGCCATCCAAAGCATGTAGGTCTCATAGAGGGAACTGTGGTGAATATAATGATCTCATCACTCCTTTCCCTGATGTAATCTCTACAAATGTGGCCAGGGGACAGCAGCCGTGGTGGCTGCAGGAGCTGAGCAGCAGTGTCACGGCAGTCCAAACATGGAGAAGGGCTCCACAGCAAGGTGGGGGACGTGAGGGATGTACGAGCAGCTGAACAAAGGCAACAAGCCCGTGAAAGGAAAGCAGGAATACTACAAAAAATAAAATAAAAAATAAATAAAAAATAAATGACAAAGTAGAAAAACAAACACAGAACATCCCTTCTTCAAAGTTAAAGAATATCAGCTAATGACATAATAAGATCACTTGACATCCTTTAGACAGTGGGTTTACGGAACATTTCTTGCGATACAGCATTCTAATCCTATTCTGCTAGTAGTCCCATAACTACTTCTGAATGTGGGGTGACACAGATTTACATTTGAAATCGCACACAGAGTTTTAGGCGCCTAAAAGTGCATGGCAACACTCTGCTAGTAGTCCCAGAACTACTTCTGAATGTGGGGTGACACAGATTTACATTTGAAACCGCACACAGAGTATTAGGAGCCTAACAGTGCATAGCAACACATGCATTGGGAGCGGGAGCTGGCTGTTCATTCGACTTGTCATACAATCCTGACTATTGAAAGAACAAACTGTCCACATGGAAGGACAGGCCAATAGCCCTATAAGAGGTTTTCTCTCTGGGGCTATTACCTAACTTGGCAGTATTTTAGTATTGCAGTATTTTGGTGATAAATTGGCATTACTTCTTTTTGGTGGTAATTTAGTGGTGAGCGTACCTTTTATAATACTGCCCTATGATAAGACAAACCTTCCCCCTTTATAAGTATGACACACTCCAGGCTGACTGTCAATACCATCCAGGCTTAGCACAATTATAGGGAACCCAGTAAGATCATAAATAAAGTCAGATATCACATATGGATTTTGTCAATGGTTTATCTAAATCAAAGACCTATTCCATGGGAGGGCTCTGCTCCCCCTTTAGCATGCAGAGTGGAGCACATTCACACCAACACCCAAACTCGTTAGCTTGCCTATGTGTACTTTTCCACTTTTCTCTGATTTTACCTCTAGCGATATTTTATTTTAGCCACTGTGATGTGAACACCACTGTGCCTTCCAATTACTTTCATCAGTTGAAATATGAAGCTTTGGAGACATAAAAGAAAAATCCTTACACCAAACCAGTCTAAATGTTTTTTTTAAAATAATTCTGTTAAGCACCATGTGATTTACAATAAAAACATAATCCAATCAACAATAATACATTCCCCAAAATCTTACCCACATTAGTACAGCTACAGTTCCTAAGAGAGAAAGTCAAATAAAACAGGCATTGCAATACAATAAGAACATTTGTTAACTGTAAGAGATTTTGTCCCTCCATCATTTAAGACATGCGAAAAGAAAACATCATATTCTGTTATAAAAATAGACTCCTGTGCTGACTGATAATTAATTGCATTCAGCCGACTCCTCAGTTTAAACTTCCCTTACAATTATTTATGGGGCTTCTGCGTTTCGTCTGGACAATCTCTTTCTGCTGTGGCTTAGCTGCGCGGGAGTATTGCAAACCCTTTGCTGTCCCTGGGATCAGCCTTGAGATCCCGGCAACTTCAAAGCCAGGGCGTCGCTTCTCTCTGCACTCCCTTCTGCAGACTGCAGTGCCAGACCAGCAGAACCTGGCTCCCAGCAGTGGCACAGGCAGGAACAGAATGCCCATGCCTTTCTCTTCAACTCGCTATATTCTATCTGGCTGTCAATCAAGATTAGCCCTGCCTTTGTCTTGACGTACTTGACACCTCCTAAACTTCTGACTCCGCTGTCCAGTCACGTTAGGAGGGCCTTCATGCATCTATTTATTTCCAGCATGAACAAAAGAAACTTCATAATTTGCACAAAAGACAGTTCATCCATCTGTGCGTTTTTTTTAATGCATCTTCTCTGAAGCGAAAGAGAGGGCAGAATCACAGAATTTCTATCCGTGTTTATTGAAATTACATTGTAATGTTAATCAGTATAGTTACTTAGTTACTGGATATAATTAATAGGGAAATTAATCAGGTTATTTTCATTGCAATTCACACAGAATGGAATTGTCATAATTTGTATATGTATAATACACATTGAACCCACTGTCTTTTCTGCAAACACTCTGCTTTGTCACTGCAGACCTAATGCGGCATTTCACCTGCCCATCTCTTCTCTGCATTCAGACTAATCCCATTAACATGCTGATCTGTATCCCTAGTTTTGCAACCATTTTACTGGCTGCATCTGCACACGTTTTGTTGTGGCTGCTTTTAAAACACTGCCATTTTAAACCACTGCTATTCAGCACTAACACCCATTTTGTTGCTTCCATTGAAAACACTGTTATCTGCATTTGCATGAATCAATGTCATGAATCAATACCATATATCCCTACAGCCCTCACATCATTCCATGTTCCCATAACACAAAAAGCTGTGAGAAGCCCAATGCAATGTGACTATTCTCAGACGAACAGGTCAATCATTCAGGGAATTGAAAATGGTGGCCTGATAGAGGGGTACTCAAACAATGTGCATGCTACACACACCTTCATTGTCCTGTCCATATCAAAAGGTAGGTTGCATAGCCCTGTCTACATACACCACCCAAGAGGGAACGGGTGCTGCACTTCAATCAATCCAGGGCACATACATGCTAACTTATGGTTGCAAAACAGGGTTAGGGTTAGGGCTTGTTGACTCATGTGCTGCCTTACTGTTGCACAACAGGAACATAGTGCTTTACTTCAATCAGTGTGGGGCCTGTTGCCTCAATGGTTTCCCAACAGGGGCAAAGTGATGCACTTTAATCCAGGGCAGGGTACTCAAGGAAATCCAAGTCACCTGCTTTAGTGTGACATTGCACCCTGTGTACCACTTGCATGTGAATTAATATTGGCATATTGGTGAACCATGCCCAGAATTCTCACAGGTGCCATCACCACCATGCAGGAGGTGACAGTTTCTCAAATGTGTCGCCTAGTGGCGGAGAGAGTGTTGCATGGCTCCTCATGTGTAATGTTGAGCTCTCCCAATTACTCAGGCTGGACAAATGTGATGGTGATGACTGTGTCTGCTGTATCGGGAGCAAGACTAGTTACACTGATTGGTTCAGCTAATCCAGCGCTATGGTCACCATGCCGTGCACATGATTTGTGGCCTCCACCTACTGTACTGGGCATACATGTAAATTCTTCTGCAGGATTCCCACAGCAGATATGGCTCTCTCGACATTCCTGTTCAATGAGGTGTGAGATCATGTCGATGTAATCACCTTCTCACTACCATAGACTGCCTCTTGTCCTCCCTTGATTCCTCCAGCATGGTTTTGAGTGCTTTGGTGAAAGGCCTAGGCATCCTTGATTAAAGCATGGATCTCTTTCCGAGTACAGAGCAGTTTTCTATGTTCTTCAAAGCACCATATAATGCTTTGCCCATCTGCATCTGGCATTCAGCTGCCTCGAGCAGATGTGATGTCTCATGTATGAGCTAATGTTTCCACTCCACAAAAAGGGCATGTGATCTGAGATACCACTGTGTCCAATGGGTGTGCTGTGTGATGAGGGTACACATTGGTGTTGGGTGTGGTAGACCAAGTGTCATTAAGATCCGGGGAATAAAATGGTTGAGTTGCCTTGTCTTTGTCTTGCTCATGGGCAACCAACAGATAATCTGCCGGTATCAGCTCCAGCATGTGCTCTTCTATATCTGCACATGTTTTGTGTGTTGAGCTGTCTCCTGGTATGCAGAACCTAGCTGCATTAGTATGCCACCTTCCATGCAACCGACACCTGTTGTGAGACTCCACTGGCCTGGGCCTGACTAGTCTCTCTTCCAGGGCCACTTACATTTTCTGGGGTAAGGTGTGTTTGTGGTAACTGTATTTCTTGGCAGCCTTCTGACCAAAATGTCTGCTTTCTTTGCTGCAGCCACTCTGTTCAGTGATCACCTCAAATGCTGCGTGTCAGGCTAGAGATGATGAAAGAGTTGCCATTAGTTGGTTGCCATTAATTAGTGGGCATGCATCACTTTGTCCTCCAACACCCATTCCAACCACAAACAGCAAGGGTGGTGCAGCATGCTATGTATTGTCATATGTGGGAACATCTTGTGGCATGTGTGTGGGTGTCCAGGCCTGTGCAAGTGTTACTTCTGGCACTAGTCTTTTGTGTGTCTGTAAATGAGGTGTACAGCAGCAGGGATCCAATTCTTTTATATATGTGCTTTATTGGGGTGTGTGAATGGTCATTGTTGGGTGAGCCATTGGTGTGCGTCCATCTATGCTGTGCCATCACGGAGTGGATGCCTGTGTGGTGTCTATAGTTGTTTTGGGCTTGTCAACTGCATGTGTCTCACTCACCTACAATGTCCCACCACCAAACCCTTAACAGTTCATTGATGGGCAGCACGTTCTGCTCCCAGACTGTCGGGATGATGGTGCCTGGTTCCCCTTTGCCAGTGCTGTCCATTTCCACGTTGGCCTTTGAAATATATTTGTGCGTTGTACGCTTCAGAAAGTTTCATCACTTGAGCAGGTCTTCCCTTTCTCATGTAATGGTAGACACCGCATTCACAGGGCTACAATGGTGGCCCACATGTCCCTTTTCACGTGCCAGTGGATGCAGGGGCCTCTGATCCTAGGAGCCCTGCTTCTGTAGCCATCATCTTCTCCACAGGCACATTGAGTAGTGCATCCGTGAAGCCGCAGCACAAGAATATGCCATGATTACTGGCTCTAGATGTGTTCTATGGCTGTCTGCCAGCATGTCCCTTGCTGGCAGTGTCATGGCCTGCCTGATATCCCCCTGATGCAGGGGAATTTGTTATCTAGGGGCCTGTTGTCTGTTAGGACACAGTGGGCCTCATTAGGACCCTGGTGGTCCCGTAATGAACGGTGCCGGTACGAGACCGGCACCATTCATTATGGGCTGCCCTATCATGAGGACTGCTGCGGGACACGCTAAGGAACGTCAGCGGGACCGCTAGCAGTCGAGGATGCTAACAACGGGCCCGTTGTTAGCACCCTCCCCATTCGATTGAGCCCTGGGGGGCTCAAATGGGAATGGTTTTTCCCAGAGCCAAGAAAAGGGCAATAACCGGGTCCAACAAGGTCGGCCTGACCCGGTTATTGCCCTTTTCTGGGCCCTGGAAAAAAATAATTACCGGCGGCACGGCTACCGCCAGGGTCCTAATGAGGCCCAGTGTTTGCTACATCCGCTCTAACAGCAGAAGATGTCCATTTTCACTTGAGCCGGCATTCAGTCTGACGCTGGTAGAGGTCTCTGCTTTCTGCTGACACAGGGTTGGTTGGCATTGGTGAGATCGCTGATATATGGGTCCACTGTTGTTTGGCACGTCACACGTCCATTGCTGCATACATGTCATTAGGTGGAAGTTTCCTGGCATGCATGGATGACGGACGGTGGATGCTTACGTCGAATGTGGTCTGACCATCCAAACTCTAAACTGTAAATTAGGCCCTCTGGGGGCACCTGCCCTCAGAGTCTATCCAGGTACACAAAATGGCAGTGTCATGTGACTTTTCTGTGCTTTTGGTGCCGGAAAGAACTCATCAAATTTGCCCGAGTTGACCCTGATTGGCTGCACAAATGAACGAAATAAGCCTGAGATTCAACCCAAGAACCGAGGCTGCTGAATGGACCCAAAGCATTGTAAGACATCCCACTCTGGGTTCTATCTCACATTTGGCTGCAGCAAAAACCGTTTGTACACTTGCAATGCTGGATGAATTGTGCCAAAAAGATTTAAGGGGAACAGGTCAGGATTTTAAGTTTTTCCAAGTGTCCAGGCTTAGTGGTGTGGTGCGAAAGTAGAGGCTAGGGTGAGAGATTTAACATTTTGCTTACATGTTTAGGAGAAAGGTACCCTAGTTCAAACTTCTATATGTAGATTATACAAATCCATTTCACGTTTTATGTTTGGTAACATTGCTAGTTCAGCTGTGATTGACATTTAGGACATTCATTAGGAGATTGCGGTAAGTCGCCTATAGTACCGGCAGGCTACCGGCAACCTCTGCTTACCTTTTCTGCCACCCGATATCTGGGTAATATTATGATATTATCGGTGGTGGAGGAAAGGGGACTCCAGGGGAATGGGAACAGTGAAGCATCGGCCACGTTAATAACGGTGCTGATGCTTCAGTGAAAAGTCTGCCGTTAGGGATTTGAACTGCCGGCAGGTCAGGTGTGCCGGTAGTTCACTGCACCTACCGGCAGACTTGTAGTTTGCCGGTCCAGAAAAGATGTTGATTACCGTTGTTACCAGCACTTTTTTCCAGACGGGCAAACTTATAATGAGGGCCCTTGAGTGAGAAAAAGCAGACATTTAACCCTTTATGTGAGGTGGTGATACCCATACACAAAACAACATTGAAGCCTCATTCATAACATTCTTGGATCCGGTTGTGGTGCCTTTAGCTGAGGAGGGCATGGACAGGGCATATGGAAACCAAAGCCATATAAATTAAAATAGTATTAGATCTGCTCGATATGACATATGGAGAATATTTAAGACCTTGCCACTTATAGTCACGAGGAGAGTAATGGAGAGATAGCAATGCTAGAATTCCTTTGCACTATTCATATCATGCAAGGGTTTGGACTATAAAAAACGACCCAATCTCCCTCCACTTCCCCCTTATCTTTACACAAATGTTTTACTCATTGAATTCCTTCTGGGATCCCGAATCTTTCATTCATGTTGCTGATCTGGATTTTAAGAAATGGCTTATTTAGAGTTTGGATAGTTATGTTATCAGTACCTCTTTAATACCTAGATAGATTGATAGAAATAAGTATTACTAACATTATAGCAAACCTTATAGAAATATATAGCATGGCTTTCTTGATCTAGAAAAACTTTCAACTATGCTAAAAAATATTCAAAGTGGCATCGTTTAGGCTTTGAGAACTCTAAAGGCAGTAAAACCAACCATGAAACAGGTGGCAGGATTCTAGTACCTAAAAGGTATGTACTGTTGTTGATATTGGCTTTACCCATCTATGTACAATCTCCGATATTTGTAAACTTATGATCAATGTAAAGCATTCACTTTGGGTGAGATGAAACTGTTTCCCTATATTTTTTAGTAATACGTTTTGCTGGTTTGAATATCTTACCTAGGAATATGTGGAAGATGGCCGGGCCAGCATTTACAAATCTGTTGTGACCAACACCTCCAAGGAGATGACATGCTACAGCGACTTCCCCATGCCGGACCGCTTTCCCAACTTTCTGCCTAATTATAAAATGATGGATTACTACAAATTGTACGCCAAAAATTTTGACCTCATTAGACACATCCAATTCAAGGTAAGATTTTGTTGCTCCTCATTAGTACTGAAGCCTGAAAAAGTAACTAGCGTACAATTGGCAATAATAGGTAATTATGTTTTCAATGTTTACATGCAAAACTGTACTATGGATTAAAACATGTTTTCCAGACAAATTACATATTTAAAATTACCAACCCCCAAATAGAGGTTTAAATTACCTTAAAGTATAGTTTCTATCACTGTACATATAGTACATATTCTCCTACCCATTACATGATTTTGCATCATGGTCAGGCAACTGCAGTACAGAATGTTCCCTTAAGGCTGATCATTTAGATCATGGTCACCCGTGTTTTTCTATTAGTACTTTGGAAAAACTCTCATGAAGTTAGTAACTGCAATATACAGCTGTAGATACAAAGTGTGTCTTGTCGTGAAGGAGAGTTAGACCAAAAGATGGGCAAGGATTATGTTCAAACAAAGATTAATAACGGATATGCACGGGGTGGGGGAGAAATAAATAGGTGCAACAAAGATTTCATTAACAACAGGTTTGCCTCCCTCTCTCTCTCTCAATTTCTCATTTAGGTTTTGGTTTGTGTCACAGCGGGCACAAGATCACACCTGAAAAAGAGCTCACTAAGGTTCCTCTCTCTCTCCCCCTCTCTCTCTTTCACTCTCTCTCCCTCTCTCTATCGCTCTGTCTCTCGTGGGTTTTCTCTCCCATGCCCCGATGTCCATAGATTACCACTAGAAATCGGTAACCACTAGTATGTAAATTCTGACTTACTGATTGTGATGGCCTGAAGGCAAATGCCTTGTCTTCCTCTGGGAATTTCTAAGTGGTTTGTACCCAGGGTACCACAACTCTTGTGACAACTGGGTGAAATACCTTCCAAATACCGAGGTCCCACTTGCCCTTTTGCTCACATGCCTTTGTACTCCTCTCCTTGAGCTTCTCCATTCTCCTTTCCATTCTTCCTATTCTACTCCCTGCTCTTCCTCCAACCATCTCTCCTTTCTTTCCCTCAAATTCTCTAGTCTGTCCCTTGAATGTTCCTCCTTCTCTTGCTACTGCCTACCTCATCTCTCAAATGTTGTCCTCGTCTACACTCTCCCCCCAAAACATTCTACTACTCTCATCCTTTTACTACACTCTCCTCCCTCTGTTGCACTCTCCTGTCTCTGATCCCTCTCATCTAAGTGCGTTATAATTATATCATATCATATCATACTCCACCGACTCTAGTCTTACCACACTCTGCTACAACCTCCTCCCACTACACTACACTCTCCTGTACTCACCTCCCACACCATTACGCTGCACTCACTTCTCACACAGTCACCCTCTCAGTCACCCTTCTCAACCATTCTCAATCACCTTCTACACTCACCCCTTAATCTAACACACTAACCGTACAGACACACTCTGACACCCATGTACTACTTTCCCTCATCCACCAATACTTCACCTGCACATACTCTTGAGAATTCTCTTCCACACTTGGCTGCACTGTCCTTTCTCTGCCTGGTCTCTTGGTCCTCCTGCTCCTTCCTTGATCTCACCTGAACTACACGCAAGGACCTATTTTTGCTGTCCCTTTTTATTGTTCCTCTGTTTCCTTTATTGGTCTCCTCTGTCAACCGTATCCATAGGCCAACCACTGCCTTCCTTCCCCTCAGGGGCCAGGTACGAATGAGTAGAATGCACATAACATGAATTAAGACCTACCCCTTTTTTGTGCATGGTACGCTACTGTTTAAAAATGTCTGCCCGCTGCAAACAAAGTTCAATTAAGAGTTTGTGTTTTGTTTAAACGTGGTGTCTCGATTACCATTCTGGGGTGCATGGCATTCTTTGGCTGCTCTGCTTACTTCCGCCTTCCTCTCCAGTGAGCTGCCTGCATTGGTTTCCATTGCTAGGCACCCTGCGACATGTAGTCCTAGGAAAAAAGAAAAAGAACACTGTTGAGCATTTTGCGCAACAGTTATGGAGCAATAGTTTGCAGTACTCAACATATTCATCCAGTCACAGGCAGAAGGGACAGAGAGTGGGGTCACACCATCTCCCGCACCCCACCTCTCGGGCAGAACTGGCTCTCATAACCCTGTAGTAGGACTCCTGTCCCAAACTGAGAGGGTTCATATCTCCTCTTGACAGAGTCCAGTGCCCGACCCTGTCACATTGTTCAACTCTAACCAAGGTCCCCTCCCCTTGCAGTGGGTCAATTTACAGTCACCTACAGTCCAAGTAAGTGACCCCCACATTTCTGTCATTTTTTTCTAGGCAAATGAACACTGGTCTTATTTGTCTCTGGGAAGACCTACTTGTTCCGGGGTCTCTGGGTCAATGAGGGTCTGCACAATAAACCTTTCGGAGTGTGAAGACTGGAGCTGATTTGAAACTGGAAAAGCTCCTGTGCTTGCAGCAGGTGTCTGACATCATGGGTTGGCTTAACAACTTGAGATCGACTTCCGTACCACCTCTGTGTCATGATCCTGGCATTATAAATCAAGGTATCGTCCTCTTGCTCCTCCTTGATTTGCCATAATGTTCTTGAACCCAAGGAGCCCGCTCCTAAACCTCCAGCCCCTCTTCCTTCAGATGGTCTCTTCTACAGTGTTTCCTCAGTGCCTCTTTAAAGGCCTATACCTCGACCCCTCCTAGGATCACCCTTGCAATCATTTGGTTCACCCGCTCCAGAATCTCCTCTCCCACCTTGCTGTTCTCACTCTCACCTGAACCTCTCTTCAAGCCTCCTCTCCCCATCTTTCTCACTCTCATGCTTCCTTCATCCTTATCCTGAGATTTTCCTACCTCTTACTTGGGGTTCTGTCTTCCATTCTGCTGGGTATCTTCACCAACCTTCTCTCTTTCTCATTTCAAACTCCTCTTTGGTGTTCCTTAAATGCCCTCCCTGAATGGTTCCGCCAACTACTTAGTTCTCTCTTTCTAGTATTCCCTCCCATCATCTCCTTGATTGCCTTCCAACCTCCTCATTGTATTGCCTCACCAGCACCTCCTTGTATCTCCTTCTAAGCTCCTCCTTGTATCTCCCTCCAACAATATCCCTTAATCTCCTTCCAACCTTTCCTTCCCTTGTGTTCCCCTTATAAACCCTTTTCTCTTCCTACTGCCCCCACTTTGAGGTTCTCTTTACTTATTCACCATACTCTTTCAAAAAGAAACGTACAAACATGTTGCCCTCATTTGTGCGCCCCTGCAGTCACTGCGACTTTAGGGGCGCACAAAATACTGACTCCCATTACTGCACCCAAGCAGAACAGGGGTTTCAGGGGACAAGAAAGTTAAAACATGTTTTTTTTAAAAAGCACCCTGCGTCGTCAGCTCCGACACACGTAAGTGAGAGGACTGACACCGCAGGGAAAGTAGGTAGTTGGCAGCGCATACAGAAGTGTGCGCCGCAAAGGTAAGTGGAGTGGAGGGGTTTGGGTAAGGGTATGTGGGTCTGGGGACGTTGGTGAAGTGATCTATTTGATCACTGCGCCGCACCATAATTGGCATCGACATTTTGGTCAGTGCAGTTACGGGTGGCGCAGTGATCACATAGATTCTTTCAAAATCCTCTCTGATGCCTTTCGTCACCTTGTCTCTTCCTATCCTCCTTCCTCCTCCTTGCCTCAGCCCCTACTTGCTGCAATGCCTCTCTCCACTTCCCTCGGCCACAGCCTCACTTCTCCGCTTCAGAGCCTCCTCTTCTCTCTTCCTCTCCCTGTCCCATTTTACCACATCCAGACAATCTCCACACTGCTCGCCCACACCCACACATCTATCAAAGTGCCTATTCCATTTATAGGTTCCAAGCTCCTCCCACCAAGGGCGTCCAATTCGGGAGTGGGAACACCTGTGTTTACTGCACATGATGAGGGTGGGATTGGAGCAGCAGCTCCACGCTAATGATTTCTTCTGATTATAATACATTTCATCAGTGGCTCACAGCACCATTGACCAAGCAGAGATAACGACCAGCCACCATTTTGGATCTCCTGTGCTGAGGATCCGAATGAGTGGACCTCCCTCGTGTACTCCCATGGAGCTTGACAGTGGCTGTGCAGCTCTGCTCCTGGTGTTGTTGCGAGGTTCACCCTTGTGAGTAAAGCTTTCTCTTCAAATCAGCGGCCACAAATGACAAGGACATCAGGACAGCAGCTCATACTGAGCATACAAGGACTCATTAAAAGTTCAGGAGAACGGAAATGTACCTCCCGTGACAGTCCCCTGCCTTGAATCTGCGGCAAGGTGGGCTGGTCCGGGGAACCCAGCATTACGTGCCGGGTGGCAGACCAAGGCCCCCATGACTGCTGTCACCCCCCACATCATTGACCCTGATGCACAGGCAGGGTACTTTGTCACAGTCTACACTGTTAGATTATGCTGTGTCACTGATGTGTTGTGCACATACTAGGGAGAATATGTAGAAAACTGTATTTGCATCAAAAGCATCAAAAATAGCACAAGGTACCAATCACACGGTAATAAAAGGGAAAGCTGAAGAAAAAATGATTTGATTGTCAATTGTAGGCAGGGAAAGAATCTGATTGGTGTGCCTGGCAATTAACTGGAGTCATCTTTAGGACTGCTTGTAATAAAAATAAAAAGAAATTGAAGAATGAAATGCTGCAATGGTTGTCTTTAATACATTGATAGCTCATTTTCTTTGAAGACTATTGTGCTGAGTGTCAGGAAGCGTCCAGATTTCTCCACCTCTGGTCAGTGGGACATTGTCACAGAGAAGGATGGAAAACGAGAGTCAGACGTCTTTGATGCTGTCCTGCTTTGCACCGGTCATCATGTTGAGCCTTACTTGCCTTTGGACTCCTTTCCTGGTAAGACTACTTTACCTCTATTGTGGGATGTGTCTAGGATGCATGCAATATTGGTTATAGTGAGGGAGGTGAGCAATGATGCAACTTAACTCCGCAGCCAAGGCGGCACAATGCCAAATCTAGAATTGGAATCAGAAATTGTTGAGGTACACATGAAGGATTGGGAGATGTTTCAGGTGGATCTTCATTATTGTTGTGGTACGCAATAAAGATTCTACAAATCGTTAAGGTGGATAGCTCAGGGGTAAAGCACTGTTCTCTGACATGAAGCCAGCCTGCACTTTATGTTTGAATCAGGCGGCAGGACTGACTTTGATCTTTCCTACCACAATAAATTTAGTGCCATTGAAAAGGGGTGATAACATCTTTATTACAGTCCTTTGAAGTTGGAGGAATCCAGCAAGAAGTCATATTTAAGAACACAAGTTATTATTCAATTGAACCTGGTCATGCCAGTGTCATTATAGTTTTACGCTGTGATTGGCTAACATTCTGAGCTAACCTGTGGGGTTCATTTGGGGTTGTGGTGATATGCTGTACACTTATCACCTTGGTTCGCCGCATCCTCTACCTTCAATTGGGCTTGCACACTAAGCAATCCTTGCATTAACAGATAGTTGTATCTGTCTAAAAAAGTGCAAGGCAACACATTACCTCCTCTTATATGTCATTCCCACCACTTTGTTTATCCACCTTCAAAATCTGCTTCACAACAAGCCTCATTTTGCCTTTGCAGGGCAGAGCTAAACTATAAGTTAATAGCCATGGCATTCACACAATGCATTTTACCATAATTGTATGGGCAAGTGAAACAATCCTTATTCAGGCAGGCATTAAACAGCCAATCATCTTTGATACAATCTTCCCAACCCTGACTAATTGCATGTGTAACAAACAAATCCAATCCCACCAAACAGAACATATAAGAGCCAAAAGCCCATCTTGCCTTAAACACCAGAAAAATACTGAAGAATAACTGCACAAGTGTGATACTGAATCACACCTTAACAAACCCTACATCATCAAATAGCCTTTTACTCTCTGCCTTCACCCAGACAATCAACACCACATCTCACATTTGCATTTGCACCTACTTGAGAAAACCATGACTCTTTTCCAGAAATCCCGAATGTGCCTAAAGATTGGGTTACCAGTAAAACTTTTTGTAGTGTTAAGAGGTAGAATCGCCAACACTGGGCCGGACTGATATGAATTGGAAGTTTAAGACGTGACAGGGGATTCATTGAAGCAAAAAGCCTCCGACCAAAGTAACCCTCTAGGGTCGAGGCTTTGCTGCAGTCGGCACCCAGATCTTCCAGTTATTCCTGCCGCGATACATTCAGAGTCTGATAAAGTGACTTAATTAACTTATGAAGCACTTTCTGTCTACTTTTTCGGACAAAATACTTTGCAAAGCATCCCAGAGCTGCAGCCAGAGGCACTCCTGAGTGAGCAAGTTGAGAGTTATTGGGATGGGATATAGACCCAAGGCTCCCTGCCAAACTTTCTCTGATGGTTTGGGTACAGAACTTCCACTGATAGTCTTGATTGGAGTTGGAATACTGGGGCTGGCAAAGATAATAGGATGATATGCGCATAAATTATCAATGGCCTACAAATTCATAGCAAAGCATTTCCGTGAGAAGCCACTAGTGTTTCTCTGTGCTTCAGCTACAGATAGAAGGCCTCTAAGGCCTTATGTTGCTTATTATTCCCTTGCTGCTGACTAGGTAGGTCATTGCTATGTTTTGGATTTATTATGGGCTTTCAGCTTCCAGGAGGTAGGATTCAAAGTGATGGCATCTGTGAAGCCTTTCCTTTCTGTCTGCTCCAGACCACTGCATGTACCAGATCCTGTGGGGACGCAGTTGCTTATACTTGGAGCCAGGCCCTGAGCCAAATTACTGATTTCTCCATATCTGATCCCATATTTCTGTTTAACGTTGATGCAGATTCTTGGCGGCTACCCCAGTGACCCACTGATAGCACAAGAAGGATGTAATTTACACAGCCAAAGGCCTATAACAGGGTGACCAATTCAGGTGATAGACTTACCTTCTCTACATTTTACCTCAGTGTGATTTCACACAATATCACCAGGATAATCACATCTTACTGGCAGGGATCTATGCTCCTACATACTGTCTGTACTGCAGCCACAGTTCCAAAAGAAGTCTGCTCAGAGAATGCAGCCCTTACTAGCTGTCAGTAATTATTCAAGGTAGAGGGAGAGTGTTAGTAGGAGATGAGGGACAAAGGCAAGCATTGTCGTGCTTGATCTGGGTTGAATTTTGGGTGATGGGAACTGCAGAAGAAGGATGTGCAGGGGCGCATGAAATAATGCCCGCGCCTAAAGTAAATGCACCACGGCCCCAGTGTCAGTCACTCTTGAGTCACCTGTGGAATCAACATTAACAGTCAGAAGGCAAGAGGCTGCTGTAGATGAGACGTTCTAATGCAAGAGATACACCTAGAACACTGCCACTGTTAAAAGTGAATCTCGGATACCGGCTGCTTCAACTTCTGCCAAGCAAATCCTGGACACTGTATGTGTACCCATAGCTATAGGGAGTTCATATAAACTGGCTGTCTTTCTAAAAACATTTCTGCAAACCTTCAATAGATATCAGGTTCTGAATTTCCTGACAAATTTCTCTTTAGAAGAATTACTTTTGAGCAATTTTGAAATGTAACTCTATTTATAAAGCTGGATGGATACGAACCATCGGTGGAAGGTCATCTCATTTGTTAAATCTGTCCTATGCTACGAAAACAATACAAGTGGACGCTTTTTTCTTTTTGTTTACAGACTGATAAAAGACCTAAGGCCTGATTACTCATTGTGTGGCCTCCAGATGTGCTGTACTTCATCACTCATCAGGTTTAGCCATCACAGTCACTGGTGAAGGGTCAATGGAGTTGTACTCCAAAACATCTGGATGGCTACTGTGAGAAACCTGAAGGTGTCTCACTGACTAGTCCCTGGGGATCTGTCATTCAGGTGGCAAGGACATGGCCATCGCTATTGGATCCAGTCCCTTGGGGTGGACTAGTGGGGAGGTTCACCTGGATGAGGGCTCCTCGGGGAGTTGAAGTGGGACACTGAAGGGTGAGACGCAGTATCTGTTTCCTTATGATACCTTTTTCCCATCCTGCCCGGTAGGATATTAAGAAAGTCTACCCCCCCCCTCTTTTTCCAACACAAACACTTTCTCACAACGTGAATGACAATGGACCAATACCCGGGCTGTTCACCTGACATGTCCCAACACAAGGGTCAGGCAGAGTCAGGCATTTACCGACAACTACAAACACCTGACCACCCTTCCCCTGCCCCATTGGGATAAAAGGTGGAGCACACAAGCACACTTCAAGCAAGGCCAAACACACAAGGAAGCAGGCATTCCAGGACAGCAGTTCAAATGGAGGAGAAAAGTGACAAGACCTGAAAGGACATCAGGGAGGGAGTTGCCCTTGCCCTGTTCAACCCAGACCCACACAGCCTTCAATGAAAGAAGCATAAGACTGGGAATCGCAGATGGCGAATGATGTCTGCAGTACGTGGAACCCTCCCGCACTGATTGCCAGGGTGGGTTGAAGCGGTTGCCATCGTGGTACCGTCCTTGACTCCAGCGGCAAAGGAACCACCAACAAGTTCAGCACAGCCGGTGAGTTGGAAGAAGCTGATAGTGGAACACACTGTGTTAAGCTCAAAGTTGCAGTGGCAACATTGCATGTGAAGTAGGAACATGATAGAAAGAAGTCTTTTGTCAGTAAAATCGGTACCAGAAATAGAGTTGTCCAGCGCCATGTGGGTGCTCATTCGAAAGACTCTAGCTGGTACCCCTCTCCTGAAAGAAAGATAACATATTTAATTAAGAACTTTTGTGGTTAGCGAAACTACCAAGAAAAACGTGAAGTGTCAAAGTGGTCATACAAGGGTTATGCCAAACCCCTTGTTAGGCGGAAACCTGTGCAGTTCCCTCTGGGACCACTGCAAAAGATTTAGGACTACAGGTGTTTGGCAGTAAACCCACTTGGTAGCAGTCTGTGCCACACAGATTCACTTGGTAGCTGTGGCTGAGCAGTCAGACTTCCCTCAAGAAGAGTTAGGCAGTATGTGGAGTATACAACATAGGGCAATTCTTCACAGTAAGACAAGCAAACACGCAACAATGCTTCAGTGTAAAGATATAAAGGTATTTATTTATAAAGACACATCTATAGAAAACACTCTGGCACTATTACGGCAAACACTTCAATTACAATTACTCTACGAAGGAAAAGATCAATCCCCCGAACAATAGTTCGACAAGTCTAGGTTTTACCAGCATCACTTATTTGCAGACAGAGGTGTATGCTTCAACCTAGATGGCACTCTAGTATTCGTTAGGACGGGAGAGAAAAATAAGCAGGTTACGAAATCAACACGGTCTCAATACTTAACGGACAAATACAAGGCAAGAAGACAAGAACCACGATAGATCATAAAGTTCAGAGGCCAGGCCCACTCGGAGAGAGGCAAGGCGATATGTCCCAAAAAGTCTCTTAGTGGAAATGCGTTCGAGTCTTTGAAGCAAATTGTTATCGGAAGATTGGACCAGTTCAGAACAACACGCTAGAGAAAGCTTGGAGGCGTCCCTATGGAGAGGCGAGGATTAAGACACCTCACTCTATCCGGCAACAAGGGAAGCCAGGCGGACACAGTACCTTGATTGTGGAGAGACAGCTCCGGCGGGGGCAGTTGTTCCTGGTGGTGGGCGCACGTCCGGTCTTTGCCAAGAGAAGAGAGGATCTCGTCGTCGAAGGAAAGTTGAAGATCGTTGCACCACCAGGGAAGAGACCAGCTGCAGAGTGCTCCATCACAAGGCACCACCTTTTGGTCGCGGTACAGGGGTAGTGGCTATCCGGTTGCCGAGGTGCTCTGCACGGGCAATTCGACCACTGCGTCCTGAGGCGAAGAAAAAGCAAAAGGGACTGGTTGTTCCCACCAGTCAGGGGAAGAGACTCTCCGGCAGGGAGATCTCCTCTGTTGTCGGGAAGTGGTGAGTCGGTTCAGCAGGGCTCCACCGGAGGTGTCGTCGTTGCAGGTCGGCTCAGCTTTACCCTCATCGGATTCTTAGGTCCTGTGGCGACTTCTGAAGATCCAGTCCCAAAAGCCCTGCTTTTATGCAGAAAACCCCCATTCATTCAGCCTAGCTGTCAATCAACACACGCTAAGTGGTGAGCGGGGAGGCTCACCACTTGGGCCAATCACACCAGAGTGCGTCTGGAGTTGGCAAGGCAACTCGGTCCAGGGTGCCTAAACCCCCTCCCACACCCTTGTGGTAACCCAGACAGAATGGCACCGCTTTGGAGGGTCTCTGTACAGAAGCCCGCCAAAAGTGGAACAAAGGGCTCGACCTTTGGTTTAGGAGTCACAGAGACGAACACAGATGCCATTTTAAAAACCGAGTTCTGGCAGAAAATACCATCCGATAGACCTATTTAAGATAAGTAGACCGGTGGTATGTTAGAGACTAACGAGAAAAAGTATCAATCTCTAACAATGGGAAGAATCCCATAGGGTTATATTCGGGGTCGAACATAACAAGTAGTTTCCACTGCCACCAGCCAAAACTCAACGAGGGGGGACGGGACAGTGCCCCCTCGAATAACAGACCCAGGAGTAATCGAATTACCCCTCCTAGTACGTCCACAATAGGATGGTTTGTACTAGTTCTGTTAGTAAATTTAGGTCTAGTAAAACCAATGGTGACTTTACATGCCCGGGGAGACAGTAGTCAGTCCCCGGGTATGGAGTCTACGATGGAGGTCCGCTAGGACGCCCCAGTGTTACGGCACATAGGGTGCGGTGTAACACACATAGAAAAACATATGAGACACTATGGAGTAAAAGACCCCATAGCCCATAGAACACATTGACATTCATGTCCAAGAGTGGGAGAAAAAGAGTCTCACTCTTGGCAGGATGGAAAAAACAAACTCCAGGAATCCAGCAAAGCTGCTGGGGGACTCACTAGGTTAGGAAATTCAGCCTAAACAGATAACTCTCCCTAACACCCCTTGTACAGTCGAAAGTCTTTGTCACGGTGTGAAAGTGTGCACAAAACAAAAGGAATTGTGAAAGTTGCATTTGCGCCCGAAAGAGGCGAACGCCATGCAATTTTGTGAAACCAGCATCTTTCCTAAAATAACTGAGTGACCCAGATAGATGTCAATTGGCAAGTGCTTTGGGAAATCGTAAAGTGGAGAGAAAAAGCTGCTCACTTGTTTAAAAGGACATTCAGACTCTTGAATATTACAAGGTGAGCATCTTTTGTCTGAATGGCAGTATGAACCTGACAGAGGGAAGCCTGAAAGAAAGCTAAGGGAAGTGAACCCCACATTGAGAAAACTAGGTGAACTGTAAGAAATTGGCAAACGTGAACCCAACTGAGGGATGCCTGCGGATTGAGGTAAATAGTATGATACCTGTGAAACATTCTGATGAGAAGCATGAACCCGACTGAGGGATGTCCACAGTGAGTTGATGGTCTGAGCCTAATCGAGGGAGGCTATCGTAAAGGAAAGGATCAGAGCCCAGCTGAGGGGGATTGAAGGGTGAAGAGTAATCTCACACCATAAAGAGTAACTAAAGGAATGTTTGTTGTTTTGTTGTTTTGGTGTGTCAGGCCCTCTGAAGCAAGAGGCTTTGCATAAGAAGAGACTTAAGCACAGAAGCCCTTGATACGGAAAAGAGGAACTCTAACCTCATGCTGGTGAAGCCAAGGAGTGTGCTGTGCTCGAGAGTCCTGCCATGTCCCGTGCAAAAAAATGGGGGAACATAACATCCTGACATATAATTTTGTGAACACTTCTTTCTTTTCTTGTGAACATTATCCCACATTATTTTGTAGCATAGTGGTAAGGATTGGCAATATGTTTCTTTAGTATAGGCCCTTTTTATTTGTCTAGACTCGACTAAGACTGTATTATTATGATTTGATGGTCGTAGCTTGCTTCCATCTTAGATTTAGGTTTAGATTCGGCATTTATCTCACCCATTTTACTGTTTAATAAACATCCTTGAACTGTGATCACTTGTGTCTGTCTCACTTTGATACCATGCCTTCCTCACACTACACAATAATTAACCATGAAGAGTCGTTTGGTTAAGCTCCAGACGCGTTGGGCAGAAATGCAGTATTTTGGATCCAAATCTTTAGAGATCAAATAAAACAAACCAACTATTGAGGTTGTCAACGGAAAACGAATTGCAGGTTTTGCTAATGGAAAAGCACAGTATGTGTTTGTATTGCTCCTTGGGGAGCCACATGTACATCTGGCTAAGATGCCATGGGCATTGGAGATTTAGAGAGATGACTGGAGAATTCTGTTTTGGAAGTTTATAACTGTACAGTTTAATTTTTGTTCTAGTTGTTTTCCGCCTAAGGCAGTCAAACTAGTGCATGTTGTCTCTTGTCATTTGGAGGATTCAATAGTTGTATGTATACTACAATATGACATTTGATAGGGCGTGTATCAGATTGAGATCCGAATATTTATGTTTGGGAATATTGGGTGGTATTTATTTTCTGTATTATTGCAGTCTTCACAATCTAGTGGGAAAGAAACAAAGGGGGAATAAGGAATGAGGGAAAACATAAGAGAAAGTAAAGCAAGGGGAGAAAAGAAAAAGGAAAAAATGTTTCATTTTACCACACTTTAGAATTGTTTGAGTTGTCATACATCAAAAATTGAAGACAGTCACTAATTATTAAAGTAAGAATGTTTTACTGCAACCTCAACGGTGTTAAATAGTGGGGCAGCTTTCATTGGCTTGATTCTTTTGAGAACACCAAAGTGTCAGTGTTCGGGGCACAGTGGGTGTATGCTTTGCTCACCCTATCCCTAGTGTATGAATATTGTGATTTTGGGGTGGGTGATTGATGGGGTGAGGGCAGCAGTTGTAGGTTTGGATGAAAGAGTCTGCATAATTATAGTAGTCCATCATATATTGTTCTTATTTCCAGTGGAAGATGGTATGGCTACTTTAGGAAGTGTAAATATGAAATTGGTTTAGACCGTTTCTGGAAGAGAAAAGTGGGCTTTTTAGACTATTTCTTTCTTGAAGAAACCCATATTATTAGATGTTGCTTTTATTTGTTGGCCAAATATAATTGGATTGCTTGAGAAATCATTTTCTCAAAATGCATCTGCTTCCTGAGGTCTTGGGTAGTCTGATGTCGAGGGTCAAGTGGGACAAGACATGTAGGCAGGCGTAGACTGGGATGAAGGTTCATAGTAAGAGGCAAATATAAAGGGCTCGAAGTGGCTTTCCACTGATACACAGAAAGCATAGCCATGGCATCAACCACTGAAGTGACAACTATGCTGGTGGAGGCAGCAGCAGCATCGGATATGATATTTCAGGCAACCACAACCTTTACAGAAAGCATACTCACAAAATCGAAGTAAGAATCTGGGAAGGCAGGTATGGTACACCAAATAATGCGGACAGGGCATACTAAGGTTCAACAACAATTCAAAGAAGAGTACACAACTATCGTACATTCAAGGAAGAAGAGCGAATAAAATGATGCAAGACAGTAAATGTGGCCTCATTAGGAGTTTGGCTGTGCAGTAGAAAAGTGGCAGCAAATCCATTACATTTTTTTGGCAGTAACAGAATTACCACCATATATACCACACTGCCGAGATTGGAGGAGAAACTGAGGATTCACCTCTAGAAAATAGGTGGAGGCAAATCTTCCACTTTTCCTCCACAAATGTGCAGATTTACAGCTGCGGAATTACCTCTGGCGTTAAATCATTAAAAATCTCGATGGAGTCCTGTGGACCTCAGAAATGAGTAATTACGCTGCCCTACCACCACTCATAATTCCGTGCTAAACCCATGGGACCTAGTGGTGGTAATAGTGAATGATTTTGGAGGCAGTTCAGCATATTTATCGCTGAATAAACTCCAAACTCCTAATGAGGTAGATTAACTTATTCCAAACCTAATAATGAATTATTTAGGAAGTAGGTATTCACTAAGCTAACTAACACTTCTCTTCCTTGCTCTGACACATCTCTCAACAACACAACGAAAATGTTGGGTCTTTGCTATGGTACGTCTTCACACATCGGCAATCATTATAAGGTTGCCGGTCCAGAAACAATGGTGCCGGTAAGGTTGCCGGTACCATTGTTTCCCGACCGGCAAACTATGAGTTCTGCGAGAGGGAGCCTTTTTGCCCACCAGATCTGACCTGGCGGGCGGAAAGGCACCCGCTTGCAGACCTTAACGGATGCACCTGCACCATTCATGAAAATTGCCAGTGCATCCGACCTCCCCATTCCCATTGAGTCCAATGGGACTCGATGGGGAACGGGGAGCAATATTTTCCGGCGCCCGGCAATGAGGAATTACTGGGACTGCCGGGGCTGTAATGCATCGGTAAATCCGCATAGCCGGGAGCTGGAAAAAAAATGACTCCGGCAGCAGCCGTATGAGGCCCATTGTTTTTCACATTGCTTTTCCTTTACTGATTTTATGTATTATTATCATATTGAACCAGCACAATGTATATATTTATCTTGTCCACGTGGCATGTTACCACACTATGCCTGACATATGTTTGTTTGTAACTTGACATAATATTTCCACATTTTATGTGTATAAACTATGTGTATGTGTATAAACTATGTGAGAGCGTTGAAAAAGACTTTGGTCGAAACACCTGTCTGCTCGGGATTGACTATGGGCCTCACTACGAGTTTGGTGGTATCCCGCTGGTAATTCTGGCCGGATGCCACCAAAAAGGAATTAGCATTCCCGCCACCTGATATCCCGGTATTACCGGGATATTACGGGCATCGGGAATGCCGGTAACTCCCCATTCCATGGGCTCTATGGAGGAGATTGCTGCAGTTACCGGCACTGGTACTACCGGTGCCAGGAATTGAAGCATTTGTTTGCCGGCAGGTTCCAGATCTACCGGGCAGGTGAGACCTGGAGGTCAATCCATGGCCCGCACCAGCAAATTTGTGTTTCGCCAGTCCGGAAAAAAATGCTGGTTCTAGAACTACCAGCAATTTTACCAGCATTTTGTCTGGACCGGGGAAACTGTAATGCGCCCCCATATCTTATTTACCAATACATATGGCAATAAAGATGCCTCCAGACCAATCATTATCTGGGTCCGAAATTTGAAAACGGAATGTAAATGCGCATGTACATAGCAACCTACACTTCACATTATGTACATTTACATACACGTTTGATGGGATTATTCCAAAGGTCCAAAGTGGCACTCACGGTGGGCTTTAGTCAATGAAAGGCTGGCATGTGGTGGAGAAATGTCATAGATAGCATGTTGTCCAGTCAGCCTAATGATTTTTGAAAAGAAAGACAGGCAGACTTTACGAATACTGCCCCACAGTCAGGAAATGTGAGCAGCTGTGTTTAAAACAAAGGGGCCAAAATTGCAAAATCTATTGAAAACAAAAGAAACTAGGCTGAGTGTCTATTTCAGCTGGAACTTTGGAAGTGATGTTTACTGGATAACGCCAATTATGTCATAGATACGTTAATATACCCTGCCAAGAGTAAGTGTTACTCGAGCAAAGGAAATCTGTTATCTTTAAAATGTGGGAGTTCATGATTGTCAATGAGGGAGGTCAAGGGGGAAATTGGGAAATGTAGTGGAGGGATTGAGCAATGGGGTGCTGCCGGAGACAGTGGGAGATGTTTGTTGGGACTGTCTGTTGGGGGCTGGCTGGCAGATACGGGATGGTGTTGGAGTTTCCACCCCTCAGGGATTCACCCTGTCAGTCCATCTCCAGTGATTGCTGGCTTTCCTATGGATTAGTGACATGAGTACCAGATACTAGGGTTGTACCTTGAAGTTGGGGCTGCTAACACACTCACTCACTCACTCACTCGCTCGCTCACTCACTCACTCACTCACTCACTCACTCACTCACTCACTCACTCACTCACTCTATCTCCTTCTCTCTCTGACCTGGCACTGTACTGTAGAAGAGCCCTCATCGCCAGATACCATGCCATCACTTGGGGGAAACTGGCAACAGCATGCATGTGAGGGTTTGTTGCCCATGCGACAACAGGTACGAGGTTGCCTTCTTCCAGAGAGGCCCTACGTCTGACTGCCGACTAGGTTGCATAATAGGTGGGATAGCCACATGTGCCTGCACTGACAAAGGAAATGTGTGTGGGTGCCTAGGCAGATGATGCATGCACAGCTCCTCAATTCTGCCTTACCAATAGGAGGTTTTACAGGGAGAGCCATCAGTAAAGTTGGAGCTTCTTAGGCTGGGCCGCAGAACTGATGACTTCGAGAATACCTGTTTGTAAAGTTGAGTGCAGTGGAGACTTGGATAGAAACCAGTAAGACTGACCAGAGGGCTATGGAAGATGCAAGTAGAGTTTCGAGGATGTTGGAGACCTAACGATTTGATAGAATTTGAGGCAGGCAATGTGGGGAACATTGTAGCACACGCTCAGGGGAGACTGCCCATTCAATATTTTGAAAATATGTTTTTAAAACGAAAAGTTAGAGCAATACATATTTCAATACATTGTTTAAAAAAACTATTGTAGCTAAATGTAAAAGGTTTTTTATCTAATTAATGTATCGCCGATTAGTACTTCATATGAACAAATGATAAGTTATGTAATGAAAGGCCGTAGTCTGTTCATAAATAAAGAGGCAAATGTGTCAAGCAGGGGCCCAACCAAAACCTTTACTGAAGCCTTGAAACCCATCTGGGCATGCAGCCATATCAGTTACAGATGCCTTCATTGCCTCCCCAAATTTGTCTTGCGTAATTAGATGTACAAGCCTGTCCTTGTCTTGGTTATTCTGCTTTGGAAGTCCATGCACTCTGCATCTATAAGATTCTGCCTTGTCGCATCAAAAACCAGCGAGGTTTAGTTCTCAAGAATTTGATCCTCCCTTTATTTGTACATTTTTTATGAAATTTGTATCGGCCGCCTTCTTAATGTGATTGAGGTTTTTCGTAAATCAAAACCAGAGCCCCAGCAGCCGGTCTGACTCGTCCCGTTTCTCATAATATTTTTGGTTGAGCTCAACATGTTTATTATATGCACGAGTAACTAGTGCCTCAAGTTCATTTCTCACTTGTCGCGATTTCTAATTGATCTATCAGAAATGTTGCTCTATCCTCTGGACAACAGGATCCGTCAAGAGGATAGAGCAACACAAGATAATTAAGGACAACAGGAAGTGGCAAATGAAGTAGAACACCTTGGGACCGCAAGGTCACTGAAGACCAGCACAAGTCCAGAACACAGACCAGAGAATAGCCAAGCAGTGCCAGAGATTATCAGGCCGATTCATGGAATAATTAGCGCGGCGCAAGTGGCCAAAAAACGTGCGATTCGCAGTGGAATAGCGAAAATCGCAGTGCAAGTGCGAAAATCGCACGAAAAGCAGCGCACATCGATTCATGGAAGGCCGTGCGCGAGAAAACCATCGGATGTGCGCTAAAAAAGTGCGCGGCGCACGTTGGTGCACAGGCCATCTAACGGCGTGCGCCAGGTCACAGCGAAAATCGCACAGGCCACAGCGAAAATCGCACATAGCGCGGATCACACAACAAAAGTAGGCGGACCACGGGGCGTAACACTCGGAATGGGGAACAACTTGCCAAAATGTGGGCGTCACGGGGGAAGTGCAGGGTGCAAGTGCGCGGAACGCCCACACGCTCGCCTACAACACGTATTCATGGAATCAAATAGGGCAAAAAAGCGCACGGTCAAACCAGCGCACAGGCAAACACGACCGCCACAAGAAAGCAGGCGGTAGCGTCTCTGCGCCTGTAATAAATGTGCGCCAAAAGGTGCGCCAACAAATAGCACCTATATACAGCTATGATGAACGTCCTATACTGTGGCCCTCCAGGACAAATGACGTGCAAAGGGGTACCCACAAACACGACACCCGCTGACTGAAAAATAACGTGTGCGTGTATTGCGGGGTGCGCGGGAACTTTCACACACGATTTGGCAGGGTACGTGGATTTCAGGGGTGCGTGGGAAGTTCCACACGCAATTTGGCCGGGTACGTGCACAGGAATTTCCACACGCGACTTGCCTGGGTATGTGGATCTCAGGGGTGCGCGGGAAGTCTCACACGCGATTTGGCAGGGTACGTGGATTTCAGGGGTGCGCGGGAAGTTCCACACGCGATTTGGCCGGGTACGTGTGCGGGAATTTCCACACGCGACTTGGCTAGGTACGTGGATCTCAGGGGTGCGCGGGAAGTCTCACACGCGATTTGGCAGGGTACGTGGATTTCAGGGGTGTGCGGGAAGTTCCACACGCGATTTGGCCGGGTACGTGCGCGGGAATTTCCACACGCGATTTGGCTGGGTACGTGGATCTCAGGGGTGCGCGGGAAGTCTCACACGCGATTTGGAAGGGTACGTGGATTTCAGGGGTGCGCGGGAAGTTCCACATGCGATTTGGCCGGGTACGTGCGCAGGAATTTCCACACGCGACTTGGCTGGGTACGTGGATCTCAGAGGTGCACGGGAAGTCCCACACGCCATTTGGCCGGGTACGTGCGCGGGAATTTCCACACGCGATTTGGCTGGGTACGTGTATTTCAGGGGTACGCGGGAAATTCTACAAGCGTATTCCCTGTACACCCTCCATGGCCCCTGCAGGCAGCCGACACCACAGGGGACTACCCTGCACACCTGCTCATGTCACCCAGCACCCCCACCCCCCAGCAGTGTGGGGCACCCTCCACCAGACCCCCACTCATGTGCCCTATCACCCCCACCCCCCAGCATCCAGGGGCACCCTCCACCAGGCCCCCACTCATGGCCCCCTGCACCCCCACCCCCCAGCAGTGCAGGGCACCCTCCACCAGGCCCCCACTCATGTCCAACTCATGTCCCCTGCACCCCCACCCCCCAGCATCCAGGGCACCCTCCACCAGGCCCCCACTCATGTCCAACTCATGTCCCCCTGCACCCCCACCCCCCAGCATCCAGGGGCACCCTCCACCAGGCCCCCACTCATGTCTCCCACCACCCCCACCCCCCAGCCACCATGGGCAGCCCCCACCAGGCCCCCACCCATGTCTCCCACCACCCCCCAGCCACCATGGGCATCCCCCACCAGGCCCCCACTCATGTCCCCTATCAGCCCACCCCCCAGAAGTGCAGGGGCAGCCTCCACCAGGCCCCCACTCATGTCTCCCACCACCCCCACCCCCCAGCCACCATGGGCAGCCCCCACCAGGCCCCCACTCATGTCCCCCTGCACCCCCACCCCCCAGCAGTGCAGGGCACCCTCCACCAGGCCCCCACTCATGTCCAACTCATGTCCCCCTGCACCCCCACCCCCCAGCAGTGCAGGGCACCCTCCACCAGGCCCCCATACATGTCCCCTATCACCCCCAGCATCCAGTGGCACCCTCCACCAGGCCCCCACTCATGTCCCCCTGCACCCTCACCCCCAGCCACCATGGGCATCCCCCACCAGGCCCCCACTCATGTCCCCTATCACCCCCACCCCCCAGCAGTGCAGGGGCAGCCTCCACCAGGCCCCCACTCATGTCTCCCATCACCCCCACCCCCAGCCACCATGGGCAGCCCCCACCAGGCCCCCACTCATGTCCCCCTGCACCCCCACCCCCCAGCAGTGCAGGGCACCCTCCAACAGGCCCCCACTCATGTCCAACTCATGTCCCCCTGCACCCCCACCCCCCAGCAGTGCAGGGCACCCTCCACCAGGCCCCCACCCATGTCCCCTATTACCCCCACCCCCCAGCATCCAGGGGCACCCTCCACCAGGCCCCCACTCATGTCCAACTCATGTCCCCCTGCACCCCCACCCCCCAGCATCCAGGGGCACCCTCCACCAGGCCACCACTCATGTCCCCTATCACCCCCACACCCCAGCATCCAGGGGCACCCTCCACCAGGCCCCCACTCATGTCTCCCACCACCCCCACCCCCCAGCAGTGCAGGGCACCCTCCACCAGGCCCCCACTCATGTCCAACTCATGTCTCCCACCACCCCCACCCCTCAGCAGTGCAGGGGCACCCTCCACCAGGCCCCCACTCATGTCCCCTATCACCCCCACCCCCCAGCATCCAGGGGCACCCTCCACCAGGCCCCCACTCATGTCCCCCTTCACCCCCACCCCCCAGCATCCAGGGGCACCCTCCACCAGGCCCCCACTCATGTCTCCCAACACCCCCAGCAGTGCAGGGGCACCCTCCACCAGGCCCCCACTCATGTCCCCCTGCACCCCCACCCCCCAGCATCCAGGGGCACCCTCCACCAGGCCCCCACTCATGTCTCCCACCACCCCCACCCCCCAGCAGTGCAGGGCACCCTCCACCAGGCCCCCACTCATGTCCAACTCATGTCTCCCACCACCCCCACCCCTCAGCAGTGCAGGAGCACCCTCCACCAGGCCCCCACTCATGTCCCCCTGCACCCCCACCCCCCAGCATCCAGGGGCACCCTCCACCAGGCCCCCACTCATGTCCCCCTGCACCCCCACCCCCCAGCATCAAGGGGCACCCTCCACCAGGCCCCCACTCATGTCCCCCTGCACCCCCACCCCCCAGCAGTGCAGGGCACCCTCCACCAGGCCCCCACTCATGTCCAACTCATGTCTCCCACCCCCCCCACCCCTCAGCAGTGCAGGGGCACCCTCCACCAGGCCCCCACTCATGTCCAACTCATGTCCCCCTGCACCCCCACCCCCCAGCATCCAGGGCACCCTCCACCAGGCCCCCACTCATGTCCCCTATCACCCCCACCCCCCAGCACCCAGGGGCACCCTCCACCAGGCCCCCACTCATGTCCCCCTGCACCCCCACCCCCCAGCAGTGCAGGGGCAGCCTCCACCAGGCCCCCATTCATGTCTCCCACCACCCCCACCCCCCAGCCACCATGGGCAGCCCCCCACTCATGTCCCCCTGCACCCCCACCCCCCAGCAGTGCAGGGCACCCTCCACCAGGCCCCCACTCATCTCCCCTATCACCCCCACCCCCAGCATCCAGGGGCACCCTCCACCAGGCCCCCACTCATGTCCCCCTGCACCCCCACCCCCCAGCATCCAGGGGCACCCTCCACCAGGCCCCCACTCATGTCCCCATCACCCAGGTCCTCACAATCCCCAATCATGTGCGTTATTGTCAGCCTCCACAGCCAAAAAGCCCTACCAAGTAACCCATTCACCCACATGGAAATGGAAATTACATGTTACACCCTCAATGTTCATAAAGCAAATGAACCCATGTCCGTCACACACAATGGTTGCAATTGAATGGGAAAACACCCAACATGACATGCATGAAACCAATGAGATGATACCACACAGTGAAGTATGAAAACAAAATTGTATTAAAAAAAAATTGAATGCAAATGAAATAAAACAAACTACAATGGCAATGAAAAAAAGATAAGCTGCATGTCCGTCCAAAAAAATCAAAACTCCAAATCCAAATCCAAAAAAATGTTATCCAAAGTCACATTAAAAATAAAATCAATCCGAGAGAGAAAAATAAATGCAAAGACCATTGCTCCATGGTGAATAAATAAAAAAAAAGAAAAATAAAACAATCCAATGAAGAACTATGTACAAAACATCCAAGGGTCCATGAGCCCAACTGAACAAAGGAAACCTACAAAAAACCATAACTAAAATGCAACTATATAGAAAAAGTGGAGCAGTGTCCGTCGACTCCAAATCATAAGAAGAAACAAAGGAAACCTAAAACTAAAGAACTATATACAAAGGCGGCGGGCAAGTCCAGCGGCTCACTCCGTGGTGTTCCGGGCCAGGGCATCATCAAACTCCTCGTCTATGTCCCGGAGGTGGTCCTGTTCCATGGCCCCGAGGGTCCGCAGGTACGCCGCCATCTGCTCCTCCAACCCCCTGCGGATTGCCTCGAGGCACTCGGCCCGCCTCAGGGCCCTCCGCATGGAGTTCTCTGCCCTGACCATCGTGAGCCGCACCTCTTCCGCCCGCCGCCGCTCCGCACCTATCTGCGGCCCAACCGCAACCACACGGAAGACACTTCCTGTCCTGGGTCCTCCTGCCCTCCGGCCGATGCCTGCCCCTCCGATGTTGATGGCCCCGAGCCATGATGCCTCCCACGTTGACTCTGCTGCTGCCTCCGACGCAACTGCCTCTGCCAGCACGACGACATCCAGGCTGATGGAATCCACCGACGCCATCGTGCACGTGCCCTGCCTGATGATGCCGGCACATCCTCCATCTGCTGGGGTACAGTTGCTGTGGTGTTCACCCCTGCTGGACCTCCGACTCCCGTCTGTGGCAGGGGTGGGATCCCCACCGAGCTGGCTGCATTGGTCAGGGCAGGTCCACAGGGGGCCCTTGTGGCATCTGGGCCAGAAGACGGCAAGGAGAACGACCAGCGTATAGCCTCCACAGAGGAGGAGAGGGCCGCCAGATTGGCCAACACATGCAGGAAACCCCCGAACATGGAAGATCCCAATTGGGCCACGTCGGCACGGTGCTCTTCGTGATGACGTGCGTGCTCCTCCCGGGAAGCACGCACGTCATCACGAATTGCACCCGCGTGCATCGCGACCCCAATCAGGACCTTCTCCATACGGCCACGGGTCCCCTCGTCCACAGGTGGAGGGGAGTCAGGTGACATGGACATCCCCTCTACCTGCGGACGGGCCTGGGACGGGGCATCCCTGCTGGTGCATGGTGGTGCACTCACAGGGTCAGGGACAGCGACATGCACAGGCCCCTCCACGGTGACCTCTGCTGCCTCCTGCCCCTGCCCCTGGACTGCACCACTTCCACCAGCAGGGATGCCCCCACCAGGCCCCATGTGTGCCTCAGTGGCGGCCTCCTCCTCCTCTGTGGAAACCACCAACCTGGATGGCTCCTCACCGTCTTCTGCCGTAGCAGGCCCCTGTGGGGGCTCACCCACCCCTTCCGCTGCTGCCGTGGGGGCATCCCCGCCGCCTTGCTCCACAGTGCCGTCTCTGCCCTCTTCTTCATTAGCCGCTGCGTAGAGGGACACATAGAACACAAGCATCAGGGTACTGTACAATGGTCCCCTAGACAGGAAGCAATAGCAGATGAGTACCACTGTCAAAGTACACTTCCATCATGTCCCTCCACAACACATGGGTCAGTCCAGGCAAAACACACACAGTAACAGGCATGGTGCATGCCATGGACATTTCCATACATGTCCAATGGACTCTTGAAACATACAATGATATGGAACTCACATGCATCATGGGTCATGCCTATCACATGCACACACTTCACCTCAGTCACATCCATCTGGCCTCATACACCCCAAACACAGTGGATACAAGGATAACTAGGCTGCATCAGTGAATCATTCATGGCATCACAAGTCACAGACACGCAGGTCAAGCACACAGACATGGCTACCATATATGTACCTGGCATCAGCACCCATCCCTCACCCCCACCCATGTCCAGGAACAGAGACTGGCATGCTCTCATGTGTAAAATCTGCATAGGGCTCCCCATGTCGCATTTAAACACATGCAACAACCATGTGGTTCACACATCACTGGTCGCACATGCATTACCATGATGTCCCTGCAAACATACATGCATACATGGCCTATGTCACACATACAGGCAAGTATCAGACAACCAGCACACCGCAACATGCCCTGTCTCACACAGCAATGCTTGGCCACTTACCGCTCAACTCCAGACGGGTCTCCCTCTCAAGGATCTGGGCGTGGAGCGCTGGGCGTACGCGTTCCAGGACCCTCATCTGGATGGAACTCATGCGGCCCCGGCCTCCCTCCATGAGGCGCCGGGCCTTCACGAGGTTCCTGGACCTCAAGTCCTCCCAGCGCTTCTTGATCTTCTGGACGTCGCGGGTTGCCACCCCCTCCGCGTTGATGGCAACCACACAGTCGTCCCAGATCCTCTCCCGTCCTTCCTTGCTGGCGCGGGACGATCCAAAGAGGGCATCATACTGCCCCAGGACATGCTCCACCAGGACACCAACTTCGGTGGCAGTGAAGCTGGTGCCCCTCTGCCCCTCTGGCCTGGGGTTGCCACTGGTGCCAGATGTTGAAGTGCCCGACATGGCAACCCCAGAGGCAGGAGTGGGTGGGCAACTGGGTCCTGGGGCTGGGCTGTGGAGCAATGTTATCCCAGTCGGGAGTCTTCTGTTCCAGCAGGGGTGGACACAGCAACTGGACCCCTGCAGATGGCTGATGTGCAGGCACCAAATGGCAGGGCACGGTGGCAGCAGGCAGGCAGGCAGGCAGGCAGCAGCAGATGGCACGTGGGAGGCTGCTCGGGGCACTGGGGGCAGTAATTCGGCCTTCTGGGCAGGAGCGTGGTCTTCCGTGTGTTGTCGCGTGGCCAGCTTGATACGGAGTGATTTGGCACGTGACAATCCTGCACGTCAGCGTGAAATTCGAGGAAAGGCCCTTAGCGCGTAAGCGCGTCAGCACGCATACGCAATTCTATTGGACCAAAGGCCCTCAGCGCGTAAGCGCGTCAGCACGCATACGCGATTCTATTGGACCAAAGGCCCTCAGCGCGTAAGTGCGTCTGTGACGTGACCCGCACGGGTGTTTCCCTCATAGCACGTGATGCTGGAGCACACGTGGAAAGACTGCACGTCAGAGTGTCATCGCGTGTAATTGGACAAAAGTGCGCGTACACGTGATTGGCCTATGTACGTGTATTACAGGGGTGCGCGGGCACTTACACACGCGAGTACATCAGCGCACGTGTATTCCGGGGTGCACGGAAATTTCCACACGCTATTGGCCTGGGTACTGGATTTCAGGGGTGCGCGGGAAGTTTCACACGCTCGCCTACAACACGCGCAAAGAAACACGTACGCCAGTAGGAAGCAGGCATACGTCGACCCGCGACGCATAAATTTGCACGCAAAAAACTAACAAGCTCAGACGCCAGGATGAATATACCATTCCTAGCAGCAGTGACCGTGGGCTACCAAAGGAGGAGGAGGAGGATAGTCAGGGCCAGAATTTTCACACCCAGAACCAGCCTTTTCGGGATGCCTGATGACCAGGTGTATGGGAGGTACAGGTTTCCACCACACATAATACTGGACCTGGTGAGTGAGTGGGAGGATGACCTCACATCACCCACCCTGTGCTCCCAAGCACTCAGCCTCCTGGAGAAGGTCCTCAATGTACTGCACTTCTTAGCCACTGGATCATTTCAGCGGACAAGTGCCATAGTGGGTGGGGTATCACAGGCCACCCAGTCACGCTGCCTACACCAGGTCTTGAACATCATCACTGCACGCCCATCAGTCCGCAGGCAAATATACCTGCCCAGAACACCTGCAGAAAGGCATGCTGCCGCCCTGGATTTTTACGGTGTGGCACGATTCCCCAAAGTGCTAGGTGCCATCGACTGCACCCATGTGGCTCTACGTCCCCCCAGGGCATCTGAGCACATCTATAGGAACCGCAAGCACTGGCATTCCATCAACGTGCAGGTAGTATGTAATGCCAAGGGAATCATCACCTCAGTATATGCCAACTATCCCGGGTCCACCCACGACAGCTTCATTTACCGAATGTTCACCCTAAGCCGGGACCTAGAAGCTGGGCGGCATGGCGATACATGGCTGCTTCGTGAGTATGAATGCCACTGCACATGCATGCATGTCAGATACTGAGCAAGGTCACAACCCCACCAATGATACCCATCACCACCTCCACAGGGGACAGTGCCTACCATCTCAGCCCCCACATGATGACGCCAATTCGGAACCCCACCACGCCACCCGAGGTAAGATATAACACAGCCCACATTGCAACCCGGGGCATAGTGGAGCGCACATTCGGAGTGCTTAAGTCACGCTTTCGCTCCCTTGACCGTTCTGGCGGGCAGCTGTTATACGCTGCTCCCCCAGTAGTGTGCAGGATCATAGTGGCAGCATGTGTCCTGCACAACGTTGCAACACGCCGGGGCCTGGCCGTGGATATGGTGGTGCCCCCACATCCCCAACCACATGCACGCGCTGCGCATGGGAGGGGAAAGGGCACGGGGGGAGGCAGCCCGTACACAGCTAGTGGCTAATTACTTCACCTAGAAATCACACCCCTGTGGAGTGCACACTGCCCTGGCACATACCATCTGACAATCAATGATGACTCAACCTGACACTGATCCTGAATGTCTGGAGAATCAACCGTCAAAACCATATCAGCCTGAGATTGTTCACCTGGAAGTGTTACAATGTGTGCATCCCTACCTACACAGACACCAACAATGCAGTTTCGTGAAAAAACACATTCATGCAGCTAAAATGAATACCCACTTGCAAAATGCAACATGAGGACAGTGCCATTTCACCCAACCCATCCCCAGCACCGCCACACGACACACCGTGCCATGTCATGCTATGTGCAGGTAAACAAAGTAATCCCCACAACATGACACAAGTGTCACAAAGTACAGTGTCCCTAATTGAAACTCGCTACACCTGAAATGCTCACAGTAATACAGGACCAACAACACACTTGAGCAGGTATTTAGCAATAACACTTATCAGCTACTGACCCTCAAAACTACCATTAACATGACATTACGAATGTAAGGAATCAGTAGTCTCACCACCTGGAAATGCCTGCACTCCCACCACTTCCAACTGTACAGTGTTGCCGCCATGTAGAGTTGTTGGTGCACTGCTGCCAACATGGACCCCATCTCCAAAGTAGAGGGCCTTGTGTAGACATGAGGAAAGGACCTGCAAATTAGGAGGTAGACATGGATGATGAGTTACACATCAATGCAACATGCAGTGTACAACACAACAGCAATATGCACTAGGAATGTATACACAGTATTGACTAGACTACCCACACATGTAGTGGGAGTCCAATGTCACCATGTACGTCAATGTCACTTGGGCACACCCTTTGCAAGCCCATGGAAACGGGAAGCAGGAGGGGTGTGTGTGACAAAAACCCAAGCATCTGAACCAAATACATGACAAGCCTGCATGTGCCCAGAATAAAAAAATATCAAAAATGGCCATTAATGGGCCCGGGGGGGTTGGGGAGGCCACCCAGGAGGTCCGAGGACAGGGTGCACACCAAAACCCACCTGTGTCGATCTTGCGAAAAAAAAACACCTCCATGGGCTCATGGCCCACACGGCTACCCTATTGTGGGAGTATCACTGCTGTCGCTATTATCACCCTGTGCAGCTGCATCCGGAGGTGGTGGCACTATGGGAGGCAGCCCACGCAAGGCCCTAGTCTGTTCCTCCATGGCTGCAAGCATGCGGGTGTGGTAGGTCTCGTTCTGGAGGATGAGTGTGCGGAGGTCCCCATGCAACAACTCACGGGATGCCCGGACCTCCGCCCTAGTTGCCTGCATCTCAGCTGAGAGCGTACGGGTGAGACGCTCCAGCTGCTGTTCTGTCCTGTGGTTTGTTGAAGCCTCAAGCTCAACAAGAGTCGTCCTGAGGTGAAGGAGTTCCAGCCTTAGGGCTTACCTGTGGCCCTGGGACTCTATGGAGATGGATTCCTGCAGAGTCGCCAGTGCCGCCCGCCTGTCCCTGTTGGACGCCAACATGTCCTCCCTGTGTGACTGGCAGATGGAGTCGGTTGCCTGCTGTAGTCGCTCCATCAGCATTTCGGGGGGGACAATGGAAGTGGCCCCCCTATCCATGGCCTGAGCCATCATCTCTGATGATGCTGCCTGTTGGGTTGCCATACCGTAAATGGATTGCTCCCATGCGGTATTGCCAGGTGGCGTACGGCCACCACGTCGGCGGGCACCACACCTGTCTGGGGCAAGGCGAACTGCGCCTTGCTGTGCTGGCACTGCCTGAGGCTGCAGGACTGCATTCCCCCTCTGATCTGCTGGCCCAGGAACAGGATCAGATGTCGCGGAGTGTGACCCTGCATCCGTAACCACCAAAGGCGTAGCGGCCAACACTGACATCCCCATTGAGGGTTCTGACCCTGGTGCAGGTGGGGGGGACAGAACAGAATCCCTCCCAGGAACACTCACCTGCGACGGCACGTAGGTCTCATCATCCGAATCAACACCTGAGTACAGCTCGGGGGAGGTGCAGCCAGAGACATCCCTTGAGAGCACGACCTGCAGCAGTTGTGGGTTCTCACCCACCACCACACCACGTCCCTCACTGGTGGTCGGTCGGCCCTCAGACCCCTCCTGGGTCTGCACCATCTCCACAACCCCAGCAGTATCAGGTGCGTCTTTCCCTGCAAAGACATAAAAGCAAACAAATGGAAACAGACATTAGCACCGTGGCACACAATGAGGGCTGAGAAGCAACAGAACCAGTACTTGATTGACACATGTCCCACATGACTAAAACCCTCCCATGCATGCACCCTCACTGCGTACGAAGGGTAGGCAAATGGCACACACTGATGACACCAAGATGGAAGATGAACACATTTTCTGCATGCTGCCTGGCAGTGGCATCACACATTGGCCTGTGATTGCCAGGTGAAATACACATGCCATCACACAGATGGCATGTACCATTGCTATTGAGTGAAGATGGAGAGGAGGGCAGCACTTATTCATTCAGTCCAGTTCCCTCATGTAATAGCTTTTCTAATTCAAACAGGTCTGATTTTTCACCTGGAGCTGCCAGTCCAAAATGGTCCGATTGCACAGGGACATGTCTAAACAAATGATATCCAGGTAACAAAGTCACTCCACTTTACCATAGCCATGTCAGACATGTGACTAGAGGACTGAGAAATGCCTAGTAAAAGTGGTGGAATGCAAACAATCTGCCTGAATGAACAGAGAAAAATAAGCAACAATGTTGTGGCAAGGTGACACTTCAAGGGCAACTGGCGTGCTGTTGGGCTAGATGTCTACTGTTGGCAGAAGGGATACTGCTATGGCCAAATGCTGCTGCGCAGAATGTATTGCATGAAGCACATGGGTGACCCAAACGACTCAGGCGCACACACCCTCACCTGGCACACAAACAGAAGCCCTCACACACACACCATGCACATGGATGACACACACATGCATGTGCACTCACCGGACAATGCCTCATAATCAGGCAGATCTCCCACGCCTTGGATCTGTTCCTCCGTGACGTAGGTCCCAGCGACTGACTCATGTGGAGTGAGTTCCATGTCTTCTACTGGAGACCCACCTCCAGTCACTAGAGTTGCGGCATGACTTGAGGCCAGCTTATTCTTTGCCCTGCGCTTTAGGTCATTCCAGCGCTTATAGCAATCATTGGCTGTGCGCCTCACGATTCCAAGGGCACTTACGATGTCCGCAACGGTCTGCCAGTGTGCCTGGCGTTGTGCAGGTGTGGTCTTGGATCCTGCAACAATGACCATTTCGTTATCATGTGTGGACACATACTCGACAAGTGCATTCAGTTCGGCATCCGTGAAGCTGGGCTTCCTCGACGGGCCGGACTGTGTAGCCGTGTCTGGGGCATTAGCCTGTGCCGGACGAGCACTCTTCCTCTTCCGCTTGGAAGGTGGTGGTGATCCTGAGTGTCCTACGCCGCTCTGGACACTAGGGGCAGGAGCCCTGGTGGACTCTGTATCAGGAGTGTGGGATTGCACACTCAGCATGGGAGTTGGTGCAGGCATTGGCTCAAGTGTAATGGTGTCAGGGGGAATGTCAGCAGGATGGACTAGGACCGACACTGTCCTGGCTGGGTGTGTGAGAGCTGGGGTGGATGGAGCCGCAGCTGCCCCTGCAGCCTCTCCACCCTGCCTACTTGGGGCAGCAGATGACCTTGCTGCCCCAGATCCACGTGGCCTGATGACATCAACGTGCACCAGCGCACGTGTCCTAGGCCTGCTGACCTGGAAGTCAGCCATGGAGTCAGCCAGGTCTGGTGCCACAATGGGCTGGTCCAACAAGGGCTGAGCATGGATGGTGTCAGCCACATCAGCCTCAACCAGTGGGGGGTGGGGGGGATTATGGGTGCCCTTGACTGGTCCTCCACACATGGGGGGACAGGGTCACCCTGCAAGTAACGACCACGTCCCCTCCCGGATCCACCACGGCCACCACTTGTGGCTCGTCCACCTTTGCCACCCTTACGGATTCCTCGCCTCCCAACCATGGCACTGATGTTAAGGTGCGTATGGGAGTGGCTGTAAACTATTGTCCTGGGCAATTGGGTGTCAAAGGGGTTGGGTACCAGATGGTAACTGTACCCTAGTGCTCTAGCAAGGCTGAATGTGACCCCTGGGGAAAGATGACGGGTCACGCAACGCACAGGAAGCCCAAAAAAGGGAGATGACGTGCACGCAACCCCTCCTAGACCACGTGTGCGGAAAAAAAAACCTGCACTACGCTGTGGCACCCAGTAACACAAGAATGAACGTATGCGTGTCACACGCAGCCTAGATTGACCTCTGAAGGGGTAGGCTACACACGGGGCAAGCACAGATGTTAGATACGTGCGTGACTCACCGTCTGCCAGGAAAAAGAGCGTGAAAAAGAAGCGCGTGTGCGCGTTGGCAACACCCCCGCCAAAAGAAGAATTGTACTCTGTCTGAGGAGACAGGACAACAGTAGAAGGGAACGCTGTTTGAGGGAACAGGCCCAGGAAAACCAGAAAAAGAGAAAAAAGAGAAAAAGCTGTCAGAGGTAACAGGGAGTACGAACTTGAAACGCTGTGAAGTAAATCGTGTGTGAAACGACAAGAAGTACGGATTTCACCCACTCGCTCTCCACGAAAAGCACGTACAAGGAAATGGTGTTCTACACGTACCTTTTATGCAGGCCCACACGTCCAGCGTCACTTCCGCGTGTACGCTCTAGGGCTATTTCCACCAATTACACGCTTTGTCACTTCCGAGTGTACGCGCTAGGGCCATTTCCACCAATTACACGCTTTCTGTCACTTCCGCGTGTACGCGCTAAGGCCATTTCCACCAATTACAAGCTTTGTCACTTCCGCGTGTACGCGCTAAGGCCATTTCCACCAATTGCACGCTTTGTCACTTCCGCGTGTATGCGCTAAAGCCATTTCCACCAATTACACGCTTTGACAGTCGGACGTGTCTTTAATTTTTTTAACACGCAACATTTCAAACGTGTGCCATATTCAACGTGCACGTGACTTCATAGACGCGCATACGCTGGTGGCCTTTGGGCCAATGAATGTACAGACGTGTGCTGACGCGCTTACGCGCTAAGGGCCTTTCCTCGAATTACACGCAGACGTGCTGGATTTTCACGTGCAAAATCACTCCGTATCAAGCTGGCAACGCGTTCACACACATGGAAGACCACGCTCCTGCCCAGAAGGCCGAATTACTGCCCCCCAGAGCCCTGAGCACGCTCCCACCTGCCATCTGCTGCTGCCTGACTGCCTGCAGCCCACGTGCCCTGGCATTTGCTGCCTGCACATCAGCCAGGGGTGCTGTTGCTGTGACCACCCCTGCTGGAACCGAAGACTCCCGACTGATTTTCCATCGCCCCACAGCCCAGCCCCAGGACCCAGTTGCCCACCCACTCCTGCCTCTGGGGTTGCCATGTCGGGCCCTGCAACATCTGGCACCAGTGGCAACCCCCGGCCAAGGAGGCAGAGGGGCACCAGCTTCACTGCCACCGAAGTTGGTGTCCTGGTGGAGCATGTCCTGGGGCAGTATGATGCCCTCTTCAGAAGGTTGCGCACCGACAAGGAAGGACGGACTCGGATCTGGATGGACATCGTGACTGCCATCAACGCGGAGGAGGTGGCAGTCCGCGACTACGAACGTGTCAGGAAGCGCTGGGAGGACTTCAGGTCCAGGACCCTCAACAAGGCCCGGCGCCTCCTGAAGGCAGCGGATGCTAAGGGGCGCCGGGGCCACTTGTCGGAAGATCAGATGAGGGTCCTGGAACGCATATCCCCAGCGCTCCACGTCCAGGTCCTTGAGAGGCAGACCCGTCTGGAGTCGAGCGGTAAGTTGTACATGCATCCTGATTGTAAGCTGTGCGTGTGGTGTGCCAGGAGTGTGCAGGTTGAACATGTATTTTTATGTGGGCAAGTAGGGGGGGGGGTGTACAGGGCCGTGAGGGTGACACATGCGAGGGGTCTCATGTGTGACACATGGATGGTGCTTGTGTGTGTGGGCTTGCATGGCACAGGATGTGGAGGAATGATTGTCAGGTGTGACATGGATGTCGATCGGAACACTGCGACAGTTGGCGGAGGTGTACACATGCATGCAAGTTTGGTGGTGTGTGTGCATGTGTAGTGTACTCCCTATGTTGCATGTGATGTGTGGATGACCTTTGGCTGCTCATGCTGTTGTATGTGGATGGATGGTGCTGGCTGTTGCAATATGGCTGTGGTATGGCTCATGTGTGCAAGTTGAAATGACATGTGTGTTGGGGATTGTGATGCCATGTCCGAGGTTTACCAATGCCACTCATGTATGACTGTCATGTGTGTATGAGTCCATTGGACAGTGCCCTGATGCCTGTGTTTTCTTTCACCCTGTCTGCAGCGTCAACTGATGAAGAGAGCGGAGAAGGTGCTGTGGAGCACAGCGGCAGGGGTCGCACCACCAGCCGGAGACGCAAGGCCCGGATCCCCTCCCAGGTTCTGATCTCGTCGGGGAGTGAGGAGTCCGGTGCCGTGTCCCAGGCCGCAGCTGCCGAGGGGAGGTTCAAGAGGCGGAGGTTGGAGTTGGACTCCTCGGCAGCAGAAGGGGCTGCTGGGACCCCACAGGGCCCAATGGAGGAAGATGGCACGGAGTCATCCAGGTTGGTGGGGGGTTTGGAGGAGGAGGAGGCCGTGCAAGCGACAGAGGCGGGGTCTGGAGGTGGGGATTCCACTGGTGCTGGTGGTGCAGTGCAGGATCTGGGACATGAGGCAGCATAGGCCGCCGCGGTGGTGCCTGTGTGCAATCCTGTCCCTGCTCCTGTCACTGCATCATCTTGCACCAGCGGGGATGCCTACCTCCAGACCCGTTCTCAAGGAGGGGATTTGCTTACAACACCTGGCCTTCCTCTCCCTGCGGATGTGGCTATCCTGCACCAGGTTGAGCCTGTCCAGGGTGGGGTGGCGTTGCGTCAACGGGCCATGCAAGCTGACCTGCAGTCTTTTCATGATGAGTCTGCACATCTTCTCGCATGGCTCGTTGACTGCGTTGACCCACTAGGACAGCTCACCAGGGCTGGATTCCTCCGTTTCCTGGACCTTGTTCCGACCCCCTCCTCCACGGAACCCCCTATGCCCCAGTCGTCCTCCATGCCATCTTCCCACCCATGTGTCACCTGGGTGCCCTGTGGAGCTGCCTCCGACCGTGCGGCCAGGCTGGTGGACAACAGATCCCTGCCACAGTCGGGAGTCGGACGTCCAGCAGGGGTGGCCACATCAACGACTGCACCCCAGCTGGAGGAGGATGTGCAGGCACCATCGGACAGGGCACATGGACAGCAGCAGCTGCAGCAGCAGGAGGCTGTAGGTGGGAGCCACGATAGCTCGGGGCCTTCAACATCGGAGGGGCAGGCATCGGCCGGAGGGCAGGAGGACCCTGGACGGGAAGTGTCTTCCGTGTGGCAGCGGTTGGGCCACGCCATAGATGCGGAGCAGCGGCGGGCGGAAGAGGCGCGGCTCACGATGGTCAGGGCAGAGAACTCCATGCGGAGGGCCCTGAGGCGGGCAGAGTGCCTCGAGGCAATCCGCAGGGAGTTGGAGGTGAACATGTCGGCCTCCCTGCGGACCCTCGGGGCCATCGAACAGGACTGCCTCCGGGACATAGACGAGGAGTTCGATGATGCCCTGGCCCGGAACACCACTAAGTGAGCCGCTGGACTGGCCCGCCGCCATTGTATATAGTTATTTAGTGATAGGTTTCCTTTATAGTTTATTTTTATTTGGAGTCGACGGACACTGCTCCACCTTTTGTATATAGTCCCATTTTAGATAGGTTTTTTGGTAGGTTTCATTTCTTCTGTTGGGGTGATTGACCCTGAATACTTTGTACATAGTTGGACTTTGGATTTGGACATTTTTTTTACTATGAATATTTTTTCCCATGGAGCAATGGTTTTCTATTTCTTTTTTCCCTTCATTTCCTTTTTATGGAGTTGAACTTTGGAAGACATTTTTTTGGATTATCATTTATTGATTTTAATTTGAAAAGGGACAGCCAGCTTAATTTTGTTTTTTTTTTACTTGTGTATTTTGTTTAATTTTGTTTGCCATTACTGTTGTTATTAATACATTATTTGGATTTTTTCATTCTTCAATGTGTGGTTTCATCTCATTGTTTTCATGCATGTCATGATATGGGTTTTCAGGTTCACTTGCAACAATTGTGTGTGTGTGGAACACATGTGTTGATTTACATTGTTTCCATTGGAGTAGTATCATGGGCGCATGTAATACTTGGTTGTGTCTTTGGGCTGTGGTGGCTGGCCATGAGGCCCATGCTTGAGGATTGTCAGGGCCTGTGGGCAGGGGGACATGAGTGGGGCCTGGTGGAGGCTGCCCATGGTGGCTGGGGGGTGGGTGTGATAGGGGACATGAGTGGGGGCCTGGTGGGGGCTGCCCATGGTGGCTGGGGGTTGGGGGTGGGTGGGAGACATGAGTGGGGGCCTGGTGGGGGCTGCCCATGGTGGCTGGGGGTGGGGGTGATAGGGGACATGAGTGGGGGCCTGGTGGGGCTGCCCATGGTGGCTGGGGGGTGGGGGTGGATGGGAGACATGGGTGGGGGCCTGGTGGGGGCTGCCCATGGTGGCTGGGGGGTGGGTGGGAGACATGAGTGGGGGCCTGGTGGGGGCTGCCCATGGTGGCTGGGGGGTGGGGGTGATAGGGGACATGGTTGGGAGCCTGGTGGGGGCTGCCCATGGTGGCTGGGGGGGTGGGTGGAAGACATGAGTGGGGGCTTGGTGGGGGCTGCCCATGGTGGCTGGGGGGTGGGGGTGATAGGGGACATGAGTGGGGGCCTGGTGGGGGCTGCCCATGGTGGCTGGGGGGTGGGGGTGGGTGGGAGACATGAGTGGGGGCCTGGTGGGGGCTGCCCATGGGGATGGAGGGTGGGGGTGATAGGGGACATGAGTGGGGGCCTGGTGGAGGCTGCCCATGGTGGCTGGGGGGTGGGGGTGATAGGGGACATGAGTGGGGGCCTGGTGGAGGCTGCCCATGGTGGCTGGGGGGTGGGGGTGGGTGGGAGACATGAGTGGGGCCCTGGTGTGGGCTGCCCATGGTGGCTGGGGGGTGGGGGTGGTGGGAGACATGAGTGGGGGCCTGGTGGAGGCTGCCCATGGTGGCTGGGGGTGGGTGGGAGACATTAGTGGGGGCCTGGTGGGGGCTGCCCATGGTGGCTGCGGGGTGGGGGTGATAGGGGACATGAGTGGGGGCCTGGTGGAGGCTGCCCATGGTGGCTGGGGGGTGGGGGTGGTGGGAGACATGAGTGGGGGCCTGGTGGAGGCTGCCCCTGCACTGCTGGGGGGTAGGGGTGATAGGGGACATGGGTGGGAGCCTGGTGGGGGCTGCCCATGGTGGCTGGGTGGGTGGGTGGGAGACATGAGTGGGGGCCTGGTGGGGGCTGCCCATGGTGGCTGGGGGGTGAGGGTGCCCCACACTGCTGGGGGGGTGGGGGGTGGGAGACATGAGCAGGTGTGCAGGGTAGTCCCCTGTTTTGTGGGCTGCCTGCAGGGGCCGTGGAGGGTGTACAGGGAACACCTGTGAGGACCCACCCAGCCTAATCGCGTGTGATTATTCCCGCGCACCCCTGTAATACACGTACCCTGGATAATCGCGTGTAAAACTTCACGCGTACCCCTGTCATACACGTACCCAGCCAAATCGCGTGTGAAAATTCCCGCGTACCCCTGTCATACACGTACCCTGGCTAATCGCATGTAAAACTTCCCACGTACCCCTGGTATAAACGTTACCCGCTTTGCGTTCCTTGTTTGGCAGCCCTGTAAACTGGTCCAGGGTTAGCGCAGCCCTTTGCGATGATTTAGCGATTTTGATGGCTTTTCCTTGCGCGAGGGCGTTCTTGGGGGCGTTACTGGCGCTGCTGCAGGGTCGCTGCGATACTCTGCGCCACGTCTGGTTTGGGAGCCTGAAATCCATGAATACGCTGTGCGCGGAAATCGGTTTTGGTGCACGCGCCTGGCACAGACAATCGCACGCGGACACTCTGCGCCAGCGGCTTGCGACACATTTCTGCGAAATTCTATGAATTACCCTGTTAATGTGAAGCACATGCAGGATAGACAGAAGCTCAGAAATTGGTCCCTGAAGATGGTCCTCAAGACCAAAATGCATTGGACACCATGAAAAAGTCTATGTCCGAAAGAATTAAAGCTTCATTTTTATGGAAAACTAATTGAAGACTGCAAAACTCATTGTTTAGTATGAATTTTTGAAACTGAATACTGAGAAATGTAAAAGTGCAACTGTGTTAATAGCAATCATATGTGAAAAATGCACTAAATGTCCTTCCCGACGTCTGGGCAACCCTAACCCAGACAACATTCCTTAGCACTTTACCAACCCCATAGCGCAAGTGGGGCCATTCTGGCAACAGAACTAGAAAACACTGACTTAAGTAGTATAACCTTTGAATTATAATTGAAAATAGACATATTCCGCTGTGCCCACTCAACAAGAATTTTCCACTTGTTCTGGCTGGGGAGCACAGGATAACTAGATTGTCACAATCACTGGAGAATGATCAGTCAAAAGAGAGCTCCAATTGGACAAATCTAACATATTATTCACACTCCCCACAGTCGATAAAGCATAGACTAATCTTGTATAATATTGTATGCACATTAGATACGTCCAATAGAATAAAATGTGCAGTGCCTTTCCCTCACATTAAGGGCTGTCCATCATCCTTAAACAATGTACTCCCTAGGACAGTGCTGGCGGGAACTTTAGCAGAGATAAACATTGCTGTGTGCGATCAACCCAGGTAGAGATCAAGTGCTATTTTTAGGCTGCTAAGTGTATAGCTGACTTACTCCACAGTCTAACTAGGCATCCTTCCCTCATAAGTCCCTCCCAATCTCACGTATGATTCCAAGTCAACCCTTCTCCATCTCCTGCAACTCAAATATTTCAATTTAATTCAACAAACTAAGTTTAAAATCACACCCCAGATTTCCCAATCACACCCACTCCTTAAAACATCAAGGCCCTCATTCCGAGGTTGGTGCTAGTCATGGCGCTATTAGCGTCATGACTAGCACCAATACCGGTACTGCCACCGACTTGGTGGCATGGGGACTTACCGGTCCAGTCCGACCTTGGCAGGACCGGTAAGTCCCCATTTGAAAAGCCATTCCCCATTCCCATTTGAGCCCCCATAGGGCTCAACGGGAAGGGGGAAGGCGTCAATAACGGTACCGTAAATTGCTGTACCGTTATTGACCCCGGTATCCCTTTGCGGGTCACGTCCTTAACGCCTGGTAAAACCAGGCGTTAAGGGAGGGACCCGCAAAGGGACCTCGGAATAGGGCACAAAGGGATTACCGGCACCGGTGTCATTACCGGTGCCTGGTATCCCTTTGCGTCCAGGTCATAATGACCCCCCATATCTCTGGTACCAACCTCAGGAACACTATGAATATTCCTACCCACCGCACTCAAGAATTGCCCAACATTTCATTTTACTCTATCTGCTCCATCAAAAGCTGCTTTTAGATCCCTCAAAGCCAAGTGAATGTTCAAATCCTGGCCTTAATTCCATTGGAATTTCTCTGTTATTTTTCCAAAGAAAGAGTTTCAAAGGGTAGTGACCTGCCTGAAAGAGGCAGGGCTTTGGATGCTTTGAAATTGATGAATGCATCCAAAACAGAGGTGATTCATTAAGGACCCCCGCTATTTATTTCAGAGCCCATTCAAATGCCCTGTTCCTATGACATCTTCTGGATGCAAAATTACTTTTGTAGAGGAAAAAAAACTCACAGTATAATGGCAATCAGATGTGGGTTTTTAAGCACAAACAGATGAAGTGTTAGAAATTCAATTTTCAGAATTAGCCGATCCCATCAAACCCTTCTATTCTTTCCTTAGAAGGAAAATGCACCAGTGATGAGAGCGTTGATAAATTGCAAACTAGATCCACGCCTTTGACCTATCAAAAGCAAGAATTGCAGGTGGTCCAAAAGGTTGATATTCACCTTTTTCTGGGGCTGTCTTAGAGATAACAACTTTCCACCCTGAAGTGTACCTTACAGGGGCTCCTGGTAGTCTGTAGCATGTCTTTTAAAATATTGTGCCTGGCCTTTAAATATATTATTCGACCTGCTCTTGAAAATATGGTTAATTACACAACTGCTCTGAAACCTTACTTTGAACCCCAACTGCTCTTCGTTATAAACACGTCTAGACAACAAACCTGTGGCAATCAAAGGTTTCAGTTTTGCCCCCATGGTTTATTTATTTATTTATTTATTTATTGTGCATTTGTTAGGCGCTTATACAGTAAGTCAATTCTGCTTCAAAGACCCCGCACGGCAACAGGGAGGGAAAATGGGATTGAAAATAATAAATACAGTGGAAGATAAAGATAAACCTACTATGCCTTGTGAGTATTTGGAACATGCAAGTGCAGCGAGAAGAGGGGAAGTAGGAGTGGGGGTAAGTGCTGGAATATCCATGCTCGTGGGTGAGCAGCAGATGAAGTGCATAGTATGGTAAGTGCTATGCAGCATGGAACCACATTGGGTAGATAGTGCAAGCCTACACCAAAAAGTCGGTGGGTGCCGAGGCAAGTGCTGCAAGGCAGTCAGAGGCTGGTGCGATTGGGTGTGGAAGGCCAGGACCCAGAAGGATGCACAAGGGTCCTCATATCCAGTCCCCACATTAAGAGTGTCTACAGCTCCTCAAGTTTCTGGATCATCACCTGTATCTGTATGTTTGACACACAAAATTCCAGGGCAAAAATGCTGTTGCTCAGGTCTCAGATGATTTTCATTGAGGCTGGACGATGACATTTCTGTCTCAATTCTTGAAGCAGCTGCTGCTGGTTGCCCTTGATCAGATCAATGACCCAGGACAGTTTCAATCGGTTTATCACTATCTTCTGGATAATCTTTATTAGTAGAACTGGTTCTGGTAGAACCTTGCAAACTCAGCAGACCGTTTGTATTGAATGCAAAATTCCTTTTGTTCAATATCTTGGGTGTTCCAAGGCAAAGAGTCCTTGAATAGGATGAATTGCACGAAGGAGGGATTCAGGATATAAGAAGTGACAGAATGATGTCATGGTAGGTTTGAATTTATGCGCCATCAGCCCTAATCAGCACATGAAGGCTGTGGCTAGGGTAGGGCGATGGTGGTTTGCTTGTCCCACAGAAGTAGATTGTGATATTTCTCCCCTCTGTCGATTCAGTGCAATTGGAGCCACAACATGGTGGTTAGGGGTAGGTGGTTGTGTTCAAACCTATCTTCACTTGAAACAGGGAAGGTAGTTACAGTTCAGAAAACCCAGGTACAGAACCACAAGCAATGGTAGTGGATTAATATTGAAAACACAGTGAATCAAACTGATCTATAACAGATTTAATTGCATGAAAATGATTTGGAACAGATAGCAATATCCAGGAGGACTATAACATGTTATAGGGGTGTTTCTGCTTTGTTTAATCTGTACATAAGCTCAGTTAATTAAGTACTGAAAAATGATAGTGCTCATGTTCCTATTAGGGAAGGCTTGAATGTACTTATATTTCTCTTCTCTGATAAGGCCTTTCTTTATATGAGCGATGATGGCCACAAGCCTAGGAAGATGATAATGTTGCTTTTTATAAGGACCATCACCTCCTCATAAACAAAGGAAAATCAAAATAATGAGAATGGGCCCAACAATATGGACAAATAAACCAGCATTGTCTGATGTATATGCATCGTACATAGACATTGGTCTGTTAGGATCTGTTTACCGTTTGCTTGACTCTGCATGTAGCAATGAAGTACATGAACCAAGTTATTGTATATGTACATGCAATCCTCTGGTTGTATGTATGGCGTTTCTGTTTGATGATGCAACTTTTCCTCTGAATAGTCAACGGGCGTTGTCTGTTTTACATCAGGTCCCTTCCATAATGGTTCGTAAACTCAGCTGATATTTATTTGTTTGAATTAAAAAATGATGGAGTATTATCATTGGTGACAGTGTGCTTTAAAATGCCATTTATTGTTAAGCTTATTTCGGTGCGAACGTATTCCTTGGGTGTGATGTGTTATGATGCTTTTAAATGAAAGTATCCAGCGGCTTAGAAAGAAATGTGAGTCAGAGGAATATTGTATATCCTACGAAGCAACCATAAACTTAATACATGGAATCATTTGCTATCAGATTTAATAGAGGGATGTTGTGCTTACGGTGGTTCAGTTAAACATGCAAAATCATCATCAACAACTACACAATGGAGCGGCTCATGGATGGTCTTGGCTACCTAACATCCTGCAGTGCAAGTGTAAGCACCGTCCCTGATTATTATAATAAGGAATTTACGCCTTTGAGTTGAAATTCACCAGGATGCAACTGTTTCTTAACTAATGAAAGCGTTTCAAGTTATATCGTTGCTCAATATATGATCGCTTTTGCTGGATTTTTGGTTGCTCACCCCCAACAGTACTGATGGATATATCTGCATTCTTAAACAAGCTGCTAAGGGACCCAAAGGTCTTCAGCTTGGCAGCTGTCTCTTTCCTATTAGAAATGCATAGCCGTTGGTTGTTGATGAATTGCAATTAACTTGCAAGAAAATGTAGCCTGTTAACATTAAGTGGCTGCTTCCTACGAAGAAAGAAACCTGGTACATTCATAATATTTACAGCTGCCCTACCAAGCATGACTACCCAAACTTTAGCATTGGTAACAAATATTTGAATTCATTGAACAGAAACAGGCTGTTCACACATCGTGATCATTTTAGGTGATTTTAACACTACTTGTTATTTCAAAATGGAGGCAAGTGGAGAGTTCATTTCCTCTTATCATATTCGACTTGTTTCTTTGCTAAAATGAATTGCAATGATGAAGAGTTAGCATGGTTGTTGGCATCATGGTGACTGGTCACCAGTAATGGGCCAATCAATGATGATATTCCTTTTGTCTCTGTTCAATTATTCAATGTTTTCTTTTCAAATGAATATAACCAGCAATTTAGTGAGTGATGAAGCTTTTATATCTGTAAGCTTTTTGAATAGAGAAATAGCTCATATATTGAACTCTGTCACAGGTACGTTTGGGTCTACTAATGCTGGTAACAGAATATCAGGTCCATGCAAAAATATTGCTTTAATGATAAAAAAAAAGGCTTAAGTGCGCGTGAATGCTGATGACCTCAAATTAATGTCCGACTGGCTAACGCCGGATATGTTTGCTGATTTTACTAAAGGAGTAATGAATACCTGTGCACCTTTTACTACCATCTTGGCTCCCTTCTCTGAAAACTCTAAACTGTGTAGATTTGATCTGAAGATTGCTGATCGGAAAGTCAACTAAATCATGAGTTAAAAAACTTAGGACATTTTGAAAACTAGAATCATTGGAGAGCAGTGAAGCTCACATTAATACAGGGATACAAAACCTAGCTGATTTCTTCTGACCGACAGGAAATTATAATTATAATTATTTTTTCATAAGGTGCTTAATAGCAACAAGGGGTTTCTAAGCACAGGATCAGGATTCAAACCTGTGTTGCGCTGCGTTGTCTTGCTTCCAAGACAAACGCGTTGCCCCTGAGCTATCCGTCCTTCCTAAAATGATTTCATTCTAAATCATACACCACACCAGAAGAATTTGGGGTCTATTAACATAATCCTGTTACTCACTCTGCCCTACAAGTCCACACTATATCTGAAGCAACTTTGCTACAACACTGTTGGAAACTATACAATTTGAATACAAAGAGTCAAGAAGACAATCTCAGCTAAACATTCAGAGGGGCATTTTCTCCACTTTAAGACAATTGAAGGTAAGACAGTTTCACTAAAAAGTGTTCGCTCAACACAATGATCACGATTTTGGCGGTCCCTACCGCTGAACTCCCCGGCGCTAGGATCACAAGTTCAGCGGTAATGTAATTCCCCATTGAGCTCATTCGGGAATGCCCCATTCCCCATTGGCTCAATGGGGAAAATTCACGCTCTTACCGCCGGCGGATTTCCCGCCGGTGGTAATAGCGCACATTTTTGGCAGATTTCCCCCCAGTCAAAAGCTGGGGTGAAATCCGCCGAAGTCCTGATTTGGCAGACCCTTAAATCCAGCGTAATAGCGCAACCGCCGGATTTAAGTCGTGATGAGGCCCAATATCTGTAATATCAATCAATCAATCAATACGTTTATTCGGGCGAAAACATTCATTAAACAACACTTCATCCATCCTCATTGAGGGGTGAGGGCAGGAGCCCCCCCAGCCCAGCAGAGGATCCAACCCAGCAGAGGATCCAGGCTCAGAGCGAGCTACACGGAGCAGGGCCTGCCTGACCCTGTCCCCATACGGTGCCTGACTCGCCCATGCCGGGCGCTGTGCGGCGCGAAATCGAGGCTGAACCTCGTTTTCAACACGTGGATCCGCCGGCAGGGGGAATCGCCGGCCAGTCCGAAGGCCATACAAAGGCCTGTTCCTGCGCCCCAGGTCCCCCCACTTCATCCATCCTCATTGAGGGGTGAGGGCAGGAGCCCCCCCAGCCCAGCAGAGGATCCAACCCAGCAGAGGATCCAGGCCTGTTCCTGCGCCTGTTCGGAGCATTGTGGGCCTGGGCCACAGATGCTGCCCCTTAGTTCTGGCAAGTGAAGGCTCCGGAACACTCGCTACCCCGTCTGCAGAACTATCCTGGGCCTCCGTTATATGCTTTATCGACCAACGAGGCGTCACTGATGTGCCAATGCTTTCAAGCATCCATATACCCACCTGGCCATGTGAGTAAACCAGCACGTTGCTATACCCAACACTTTATGCCCATTGTGCCAGTGTATTAGATGGATGGTCATCCAGCTCATACAACACAGTCTTGACAACCACACTGTCTTAAGTGCTATAGCGTCCCACGGGGACTCTGAATTTAGGCGTTCTAGCTATAGATTGCAGCCTACCTGGCCTTGGTTGCTAAGACGCACAATATATCACTCAATCTTCTACACTGTTTCCTTTTTGCTGCCTCGCTCTGCACTCGCCCGTTTACTCCGGTGGCAAGTGTTGGTCTATCTATAGAGCCTAATACCTGTTTGGCTCATGAATACTAACTGACCTCATTTGTCTGTGTTGTGCTTTATGGTCACTAGCAGACCACATTTAGACTGTGTTGTGCCTTATGGTCAATAACAGACCACATTTAGACTGTGTTGTGCCTTATGGTCAATAGCAGACCACACTCAGACTATGTTGTGCCTTATGGTCAATAGCAGACCACATTTAGACTGTGTTGTGCCTTATGGTCAATAGCAGACCACATTTAGACTGTGTTGTGTCTTATGGTCACTAGCAGACCACATTTAGACTGTGTTGTGCCTTATGGTCAATAGCAGACCACATTTAGACTGTGTTGTGCCTTATGGTCAATAGCAGACCACATTTAGACTGTGTTGTGCCTTATGGCCAATAGCAGACCACACTCAGACTAGGTTGTGCCTTATGGTCAATAGCAGACCACATTTGGACTGTGTTGTGCCTTATGGTCACTAGCAGACCACATTTAGACTGTGTTGTGCCTTATGGTCAATAGCAGACCACATTTAGACTGTGTTGTGCCTTATGGTCAATAGCAGACCACACTCAGACTATGTTGTGCCTTATGGTCATTAGCAGACCACATTTAGACTGTGTTGTGCCTTATGGTCAATAGCAGACCACATTTAGACTGTGCTGTGCCTTATGGTCAATAGCAGACCACTCTCAGACTGTGTTGTGCCTTATGGTCACTAGCAGACCACATTTAGACTGTGCTGTGCCTTATGGTCACTAGCAGACCACACTCAGACTGTGTTGTGCCTTACGGTCACTGCTTTAGTCACTGCAGCTGCCCAACCATTATATGACAATTGTACTCAGAACTAGTCCTCCGCACACACTGCTCACGGCTGCACACCTCTCTCAAACCATACTGTGATGCAATGCAGATACACACAGACCACTAGAACTGTGTCGTACCCTATGGTCGCTAACAGACCACTAGAATTGTGTCATACCCTATGGTCGCTAACAGACCACTAGAATTGTGTCGTACCCTATGGTCGCTAACAGACCACCAGAACTGAGTTGTGCCCTATGGTCGCTAACAGACCCTCTGATGTATGCATTTTAGTCAATGTCAGGAATTGTCACACCTAGGTGCCCTCTGATGTATGCATTTTAGTCAATGTCAGGAATTGTCACATCTAGGTGCCCCTGTTGTATGCTCCAACCTCACAACTAGTTGTATCCAATCTAGATACCATAGTGCACAGACTGTACCTGACCGATTCTACCCGACTCTAACCAGCCACCATCTATCTTAGTCTGGCCTGCTCCCCACCAGCGCCACTAGACTCCACCGCTATCCACAGACCATGATCTTCTGGCTCGCCCTAACCATGTTCCCTTTCTGCTTAATACAGGACAATGTACCTTGTAGCAACAATAGCTACATAGCCCACCAGGACGGCCTGGCTAAACTAGGGTGCCCCAGACACCACCCCATCCCCTGCCCCACTCCGTTCCTACCCTCCACACCCCCTTTCCCCTCCACTTACCACCACCCTCTCACCTCCACATCCATCGTCATCCATGGCCTACCTACCAACAGCCACCACAGTCCCATTGCTAAGTCTAACCAAACCAAAATGACCACCAAACCTCCCACCCGCTTTAAGCCGCCCGGGCCAACCCCCCTCTCCCTTATTCCCAACATCACAACCCGCAATGACAGATTAGGCTCCAGGCTCCCCACCACAAATTCTAAACCTAACTCCAGACCTTACACCAAAACTAATACAAAGCACATTGCACCAAGCAAGCCCACTCCTCCCCCACTAAAAGGCGCCCTACTCAACGTCAGATCCCTGGCTGCCCACCCCACAGAAATTGCAGACATCATCCTTACCAATGACCTTGACTTCTTAGCCCTAACAGAAACTTGGCTTCATGAGGCGTCCGGACCCTATTTATCGCTAGCCATCCCAGACAAATACACTATCTTCAGAGCGGACAGACCAAACGCCAAAGGTGGAGGCGTAGCAATCATTTCCAAATCTGCCCTAGGCCTTAGACCAACCGACACAGTCGCATTCACATCCTGCGAGTTACTCACAACCAAACTACAAACCTCCCCCACAGCCACGATAACCATCCACCTCATATATAGACCCCCAGGTCCCCCTGGGACCTTCGAAGAAGACATCACATCCCTCATCACCGAAATTTCCAAACCAACAGCACAAATCATGATCCTCGGAGACTTCAACCTCGGCTACCAAGACCCAAACGATGCACATGCTGCATCCCTAGCCAATGTCCTAACCGATCATGGTCTCACTCAACTCATTGTACTCCCTACCCACCAAAAAGGCAGAACCCTTGATTGGGTAGCAACCCACAATTGCAACACAACCTGCAAAGACCCCCAACGTCTGGCATGGACCGATCACCACATGATCCCCCTTGAGGTTAACACCAATCAGGTACTGCCCAATAAGCACCCCATGGCACCAGCATGCCCCACCAGGAATAAAGGCAACATCACTGCTGGAGCCCTACTACCACTGGTCTTACCTACCCTCAATGCTCTCCCAGCTAACGCTGACTTAAACCTGCTGATTGACACCTTCAATGATTCCATGGCCAAAGCAATGGACACCGTTGCCCCCTTGAAAATACGCAAAGCTAAACCCAAAGCTCATCTGAACTCGTGGTACACCCCTGAGCTCAAACTACTTAGGAAAGAGAAAGCTAAGGCTCACCACACCTGGAAGACTAACCCCACTGCGGAAAACAAATCCAACCTCACTAACTTATCCCCTCTTTACAAAAGCGAGATAATCCGGACCAAAAAAGATACATACTACACCAGGATCACTCAGGCAGGATCCTCCACTAAAGAATTATTCAAAATTCTGAAGGAACTAGAAAACCCTATTTCGCCCCCGGAAACCTGCCTGAAAGACAAATCCTGGTGCACCAACATCCAGAACGCCCTCAACAATAAAATTTTAGGACTCCAAACTAAAATCGAAAACAAACGGCAACAACTCTTCAACAATAATGTCACCAACCTTAGCCTACCCACACCTAACAACACTAGCGCAGGCTTTTCGTTCAAAAAAGTCACCATCCCGGAAGTTCAAAAAATCATCACCTCCCTGAAACCCTCTAAGTGTAAAGGAGACAGCTGCCCGGCTCAAATCATAAAAGATGCAGCCAGAGAGCTCTCCCCCTTCATCACCAAACTCATCAACCTATCCTTCACCAATAGCTCCATCCCCAGCAACTTAAAACAATCATGGCTTCTCCCTCTCCTGAAAAAACAATCCCTCGACCCGGCCACACCCACAAACTACAGGCCCATCACCACAGTCCCCTTCCTACTGAAAATCCTGGACAGAGTCGCCTACATCCAAATTCAGGAACACCTAGAATCCAACCAACTGCTAGGAATACGTCAATCTGGCTTCAGACCTCAACACGGAACTGAAACCACCCTTGTTGATCTCAAAAGCCAGATTGATGAAATTAAAGACAAAGGCAATGCCGCAATCCTACTCCTCCTAGACCTCTCAGCGGCCTTTGACCTGGTCAGCCATGAGGTCCTCTGTAATCACCTTGCCACCGCAGCCCACTTCTCCTCCCCTGCCATCACATGGATACAATCCTTCCTGGCAAACAGAACCATACGAGTCTTTTCCACTACAGCTGCAGCAGACCCCATCCCCATCACATGCGGGGTCCCACAAGGTTCCTGTGTATCCCCCACTTTGTACAACATATTTACAAAGCCTCTATTTGACCAACTGGACCATCTGGGTGTCACCTACACAAACTACGCAGATGACACCCAGATACTCCTCACTATCTCTGGTAAAAACCTAGAAGACTCCGCCCGGATCAACAAAATATTCTCCATCATTCAGGCATGGATGGCCTCCCATGGTCTCTGCCTGAATGATGAGAAGACAGAGCTCCTAATTGTCGGCTCCCCCAACACTCTAACTAAACTTGACCCTAGCTATAATAACATCACCATCGATGGTCATTCCATTCCCATAGCCAAAAGCGTAAAAACCCTTGGCTTCTATCTAGATGCCAACACCAACCTTAGCAAACACACCAATACGACCGCCTCAGCCGCTGCCTATACCGGCAAGCTCATTAGGGCCAGCAGACCCTTCCTATCACCCAACAGCTGCCTCAACCTTGCCAGGGCCCTAATACAATCCAAACTGGATTACTGTAACAGCCTGTACCTAGGCGCTAATCAATCCGTACTCAACAAATTGCAGGTAATACAAAATAAAGCCTTGTGCGCAGCCCTCAACATTCCCAGACAAGAGCATATCTCTGCCACTAGGAAAGCCTGCAAATGGCTATCCATACGCCAAAAAATTGATCTAAAAATCATCTGCCTCACGTACAAAGCCCTCAATCACCTAGCACCACCTTATCTAGCTAATAAACTCACCCTGAAACCTGCCACCAGATTCACCAGATCCTCCAACACTCTTTGCCTACTAGTGCCCAGGTTCCACCTAAAAAGAGCTGGAGGGGTAAGCTTCACAGTGCTTGCCCCCCAACTCTGGAACTCCCTACCTCTTAACTTCAAAACTGTCGAATCCTTCCAGATCTTTAGGAAGCAGGTCATCAGCTGGCTGCTAAACAAAGAATAACACCACTAACTCTAGACCCGTGCGGATACTGGTTTAGACACTGTATTTATTCTGAAAATTGTATATTGTACGTACTGCATATGTTCTGTTTATTGACCACTGTATATATATGTATATATTATAAACCTGTACGAAGTATGCAACACACAGATACTTCTCAACTCTGTAACCAAATTCTTAAGCGCCCTTCTACCTCTGGGTTTGGAGCGCCATACAAATAAAATAAACAAACAAACACAAAATATACAAATTCTTAACAATTTAAGATTTCCACATTGGCCCTTGAGAGAAAATACCATTAAAAACAGCACATTGCAAACGTAAACAAACAAAAATAAACTAAATAAATCAATGCAGTTCAGATAAGCAAAGTATTGAAAAATGCAATTCACAAAATGGCCGTGACATCTTTTCTGAGATACATAGCTCTTTTAAAAAGAATAAGAATGCCCAAGCAACGTATGGGGAATCAGCAGATGAAGTGAAGGATAATGCAGAGTGGTGTTGTCTCAAATTGTCCTTTCTTATATGTACATAAGTGTGCACGGGTGATGAGCCAGTGATCACCATTTTTCGAGCTCAAATGAAGATATGGCTGGATAGAATCTGCCCTACTGATGGCTGCTATAGCCCTTTTCGATGGAACAAGTAACTCCTTATGTTCCTTTTTCTCATTAACTGCAGCTCTAAACATGCGTTTATACTGCTGTAATTGTGCATGTGGCAGCAGTGTGCACAGGGAAAAAGGTGCAGAGGCATTATTTTCAATTAAAAAGTGACTCATAAAAGAGAGCCAAGGACTCTTCTGCCAATTGTCCCTGGCCAATGAGGACTGAATGATAACAGGTCTAAGGATTGCTTTCTCATTTGAAAAGAGACGCAACCAGAAAATAATTGTTTCTAGCGCCCACTGGTCCTCCAGGAAGCCCACTCCCGGCTCCTGGTGGACGGCATAACTAGGAGCGTACACCGGAAGTCCCAGAAGGCCCTTGAGGAATTTGTTTTCTTGTATCTGTAAGTCAGGCATTTTCATACAACCCCAAAGAGAGGAATCTAGCCATCCAACTCTTACTTGACCACTCGGCGGCCTTTGATCTCATTGACTGCATCATACTATGCCACCATCTCACTGTCTCCTTCAAACTCTTCCCAGAAGCGGCCAACAGGAACAAGTCCTTCCTGACTCGACGATCCTCCAGGGTCTTCACGGGGGCAGAAGCAGCTGCTATGTACACAAAGCCTCTCTTTGACCACCTGGACAGCCTAAACATCCCATACACAAATGTTTCCAACCACACGCAGGTCCTCCTTAAACTCAGTGGTAATTACGAACTTGACTCGCCCAACATTTACCACACTTACAGCATCATCCAGGCTTCGATGGTGACACACCACCGCTGCCTGAATGATGACAAGACAGAGCTCCTCATTGGAGGCTCAGAGCACTGCCTCAAACACCATGACCCTGCATTTGCCTCTTTCTGCATCAATGGGAACATCACCCCTGTATCTGCCCACATCAGAACACAGGGAGTTTATTTTGACTCAGAGCTGAACTAAACATGCGGAAACATGTTAAGGCGGTCGCCTCGTCTGCTGCCTACTCAACCAAACTGATCAACCTCTGTAGAAAATTCCTCAATGCCAGTAAATGGCTCACCCTGGCCAGGGCTATCATTGGAAGTAAACTTGATTAGTGCAATGCCATCCTTGGTGGTACCTCTCTGAGAAAACTCAACAAACTACATCTGATCCAAAGCAATGCCCTCAGGACAGTATGGGGACTGAAACATTCAATCACATCTCGCTAGCGAGTTGTGAAGCAGACTGGCTGCTATTTAGGGCATGCATTGAGTGCATCACTCATCGCTGCCTTCATAACACTGCCCCCATTCCTCACCCATCACATCACAAGAAAAACAACGTTTTCTGCTTGCACTCCTCCGCAGCCTTTGCCTGGGTTCTATAAACTTTCAATATCAAATCTAGAGTTTGGCCATGGCATTGTGCCATAAAATGCTAAAGTCCGCCCAAGTATTGGGCCATCTTCAATTGTTGCTTGCCTAGATGGGCTTTACCTGTTACTGTCACTGAAAGACAGACACACAAATAGTCAAACTCCCTAACTCTTGGGATGAATGGCCCAATTCAAACCATAGGGTACATTTTCGTATTCCCTCTCCCACCAAGGCATGTCATCACAGCAGATTACGAGGTGTTAATTTTCAATTCCAAATTATTCATGGACTCATCATAGGCATTGATTGGTTTCTGAAGGGCCACTGGGGTTCTGGCTATCAAAACTGTGTCATCAGCGTAGGGTAAGGTTGGAAAGACCCTACCACCTAACATCAGGAAATCTGCCTCAGAGTCCAACTTCGCCTCGTGTAGGCCATTAATATACTAGATGAAAAGGACTGAGGCCAAAACACAACCCTGGCGGACCCCCAAACCAATTTGGAAGCAAGCCGCACATTTTGATGGCAGTATCAAGCAGGGAGATAGGTCGGTAAAACAGGGGGCTGGCTGTATCCCCTTTTCTTGAAAATGGGGAAAATTATGGCAGACAATCAAAAGGTAGAAAGTTGCCGGACTCCAAAAAGGCATTGTAGACCACCGTCATCAATGGTGCTCAGACTTCGACTTGTTGATGAAAGAGGTCCGCAGGAATAGCGTCCGGGCCTGTGAGGCAATTACGCGCCTGCTTATTAATGGCCAAAAGTACCTCCTTGGAGATAAAACACAGGGTAGAACTGGAGCTTGAACTCGGCTTGGAATGATCTGTGCCATTAAACAGATTGGAAAACTACTCCACCCATGAGTGTTCATCCACATGTGTACCCTTTGTCCTGTTTAAGGTCATGTATGCCGACCCCCTCATTCCCAAACTCCAAAAATCGTTTAGAATCCTTGGTCAACACAGCCTCCAGCAGACCCAGCCATGCTTCCTCATGCAGTCTGATTTTCCTCTTTTCCAGGGCTGCACGATACCGTGCTCTTGCCTGGATGAAGTTGCACTTGGAGCTGACAAGAGATTTTATAGCCGCCAAAAGCATGCTTTATTAAACCCTCCCTTCCTATTCAGCTTCTCCTTCCCCTTACATTTCTTCACAAAACCCTTCGAAAAAGCACCCATTAGTGCTGCAAAACTGGTTACCACAAGGGTGATGTTATCAGGATTGTCTAAGATGGACAAAATACAGGAGCTTTGCTCAGCCAGGATTTTAAGATGTAGATTTGAATCCACAATTCTTGCCCAATTTATTCTCCTGTTATGCATCGTCTCAACATCTGTCAAATTTGGAAAGTTATTATTAACAATCTTCCTTTCATTCCCCACAACCTCCTGCTTTTTAAGACTTATTGAATGATGATCGCTAGGGAGATCACCCAGTACTTCAAATTACTGGATGCTGTCCCACATTTGCACTGAAATGCAGAAATAATCGATAGTGGACAATCCCTGATGATTTGGGAATGTGGGAAGACCAGGGATATCCGGAAGGACGCGGCCATTGACTGCCTGCATGCCCCATTCTATGAGCCAGACAAAAAATTGGAGGCCTTTGGCACAAACCCAGGTGTCCTGCATGTCATGTCTTCAGAAGGATCTGAAAGATCATCCGGCAGACCTGCATCCATTTTGAGGTTAAAATCTCCTCCTACAAGGAAAGTGGTGGTACTATCTGCCCTCAGTGCCAGTTGTTCTTCAATAAAGATTTTAAGATGTTGCAGCCTATTTGTCTCAGCCTTGTGCGGGCTATTATAGTGGTTTAGGACGGCCACTGTCCCCCGGTTCTGCCAGGATAGCAGCAAAATTTGTAGGGAGTCCCTCTCGGTCCTAATATCCTCCAACCTACAGTCAAGTCCAAGTCAGGATCTAACCAATACTACCAGGCCACCAACACATCTGCCCCTATTATTGTTATTGGCTGCTACCCAATCAGATACAAAACATCATAGTGAGGGGTCTCTAGGGGCCAGGTTTCCTGCACAAGGTACACGTCATGCGATTTAAAGAGAATTAAATATATCAGTATTTGCTCACTTCCCACTAGCCCCTGCAATGTTCCATGAGAGGAATTGTATGGCGGAAGGCTGAACCGATTGCCCTGATAGATTTACACCTCCTCCAGATAAGGAAAAACCCCCTTGCTTTCTGGAGCCATGACACTCACTGGCAGGGAGCCCACCTGTCAATCGATTTCCTCAATAGAGGAACATAATTCATACCGATAGGAGACCAAAGCCACACCTTCTGGGGCTAACACCCTGCCTGCCTTGCTGGCCGGATGATCGAGAGAGGGTCTGGTCCTTTGATTTAAATATAGGGTAATAGTTAGGATAGGTAAGCAGCCTCCCAGAGTTCACTGTTGTCCCACAATGCCTCCTATCAGGCACAGGTTGGTTAACATGGGAGTTAAAACGCCCCCCAGGATTGGGGTAGAAGGAGGCCAATGAAACCAATTTGCTGAATAATTTATTGCCATTTCAATAAAAAATGTAAAACCTTCAAGAGCTCCAGGACCAGCTGGTCTTTCTAATGTGCTTTGAAAGCCCCTATGTTGGCACCTATTTTGAGCATTTTATTTTCAGATATTATTAACACTGCTCGGATTCCTGCTACCTGGACTCTACCATTCATAATGCAGATTTACAAAAAGGGCTGCAGAAACTCCCCGGAGAATTGTTGTCATATTGCTCTATTAGACACAATCAGTAAGGTTTTTCGGTGTGAGAAGAGCTGTTTCACTGGTCTGCGCAGAACAAGATTATTCCGCTATGTCAAACCGTTTTTTAAAAAGAGCTCAAACACTCTGGTAAATGGCTTTCTCTTGTACATTTGAAGTATCAAACATTAGTAGGTAAACATCACCTATTTTCTGTTGTCTTTCTTAATTTTCTCTGATGAAGTCAATTTAGGTAGATTTTGGCAAAAATTGCTGATCGCAGTAGGGTGGGAGGTGGCCAGGCCTTTGGAACTTGTAATTATCTTCCGTAATAACACATCTATCCAGGTGAGACTGAATGCAGAGGTGGAGGTTCACGAACCAATTATTTTCCAACTACTACAGGCCTAATAGAGGACGTGGATAGGCCCCCTCGGTATTCTATCTTTACCTTGCAGACGTTGGAACAGCTCTTATTTAGAAATGTTCCAATTAGGTAAGATCCGTATGATTATGTATAGTTGGCTTAAACTGATGAACCTGTTGTGCTGGATGGACCCTAAGGAGGTCTTCAGCAAAGTCTTGACGCCTTTTGGAAATATTCATTAGAACATGATTTGCAAATTAATAGCACAACATAGTGTATTCATCATTTTTCAAGTATATAAATAAACTATCATATCATATCATATCATATCATACACTGTGTAGCACAGAGCGTTATGATGGTATATAGAAGGTGTTTATCTTAGTGAAGTGAAGCAAATGAAATACTTAGGCTTCATGATTAGTAATACATATTCACATTTTTTAATGAAGATAAAATGAAAGTGATTCCCACTTTGGTAGCATTTACTATGAAATGTAATTTGCAGCCTATTCTTTATTCTCTTTCTCCATGCATTACTTTGTATATGCAACAACATATACCATCCTTATTATATGACATTGAATTCTCTCCCTGTCTTTCCCTCAAAACAGTGAAGCCATGGGAGGGTCGAGTATGCAAGGGTCTTTTTGTCTTTCGCATGTCTTCTCCAGTGCTGGTTATGATAACTGAATTGGGGTTATCTCTGTGTTTTCTATGGGTATGCTGCGAAGACTTAATGTCCTTCCTAAAACACATCAGCTTGCGACTCTGATCAACCTTTCATACCATTTTTAAGAAGCTGTGGAGAGTCTGTGCAAATAGTTGATTACTCCTCTTTGGACTTTAAATTATTTACTTTTAAAGATTTACAGAGAGAGGTCATAGGATGGAATTGGAGTTTCAATTTAACCAATTTTAGGAAAAATCTTCTGTTAATAGAGTTCGCTAATCATTTTCCCAGATTCCATCCAGCCCTGCCTTTTATTCAGACATTTCCTGGTAGTGACCAAATGAGAGAATTAATATGTTTGACTTGAATCTTTCACAGACAAGGGAAATCCAGGGGCTCTGGCTAGTTTTATCAGAAATGAGCACTCATCGTTTTTGTAAAAATTATAATGTTACTGAAATACTTAAAAATAAATATATTGTATGACCTTTTCTGGGACAATTTAGAACATTGTATGTTATCCAGTTTGTGCATAACCCCTGTTCTATTGAAACACATGCTTTTTGGAACTTTTTAATGCTCAGAAACAATTTATATTGAGTTTAGTTTTATTAAGTTATGGTGAATATGTAGTTACTATTGTAAAGTAATGTTTTTCTATTTTATATCTGTATTTTTAGTCTGCTTTTTCAGAATAATCCTATTTCGTACGTGTAAGGTGTGCTAGAAACCACATACATAATAAATAAGTAAAATAAAGATCTCGTATTGAACATTTATCTATGCCGGTTTAGGAATCTATGAACATTATTTACATGTGTCATTGTTTTGATACATTTTTCATGTGTTTTTCCCCTTTTACATACACGTGTATTACAGGGATAGAGAAGTTCAAAGGCCAGTGTTTCCATAGCAGAGAGTACAAGCACCCCGATGCATTCAAGGGGAAAAGAGTGATCATCCTTGGAATGGGGAACACTGGAGCAGATCTGGCCGTGGAGCTGAGCCACACGGCAGACAAGGTAACACACACTTCCCTCTTTCTAGCAGTGGCTCTACCCTAAGAATATCCCCGACTCTGGCGAAATGCACATGGTACTGCTGCTGAACAATTGCTGCACAGGATGCAGCACCTCAAATAACTGAACAGGTATCCAGGCTTAGCAGTTTGAACATGAGAATCATTTAACTTTTGTGACTGGTCTATTACCTCAGGCAGGCACTGAGAAAGGCAAAACGTGATCTAATGGATATTGGGGCATGCGATAAAGCATCAGAAAATGTCAATTGCAGGTTAATAAAGGCCTGAAAAATAAAAACGTTGATGGTTAAACCAGTCTCTTGCCCCCATGTCAACCAGGAAGCCTGCTTTTATTTGCTCTACCCACTAACTACCCACATAATTTTAATGTCTTTTGCATTTGCTAAGCACACAAACCCGCAGGCATCAAGGCATTGGTTACAGGATTTACACAACAATTGAGAACAATATACATTTAGGTACACAGGCATCTTATACATTTTGGTATACAGGCATCAGTAACACAGAAGGACAGAACGGGGTCAGGCATTAAGAGAATAGCAGAGTCTTGCTGTTTCAGGAAGCACCAATAAGATTGCTCTGCTCTTCGAGTCAAGGGTAGAGAGTTCCAGTTTTTGGAAGCGATGACCGGGCAGCTCAACCACCCCAACACTTTTTAGTCGGAATCTTGGGGTGATCAGCTGGTGAGTGTGGGAGGAGTGGGTGGGTCTCGACAATTGTGATTTGCAGAATTTTTGAGAGAGGTATCTGGGGGCAGTGTTCGATAGGCATTTGTGGGTGATGGCTGGTGTTTTAAATGTAATGCGCTCACGAATCCGGAGCCAGTGCTCCTTTCTTCCTGTGGCTGAGATGTGCACCTGCCTCTGGATGTTTAGTGCGGCTCTGAGTGCGTTGGTCTGGATCACCTGGAGTTTGTTAATGTTCCGAGTGGAGGTACCTGCAAGTAGGGCATGGCAGTAATCCTGTCTAGAGCCAATGAGGGCACAGGCAATAGTGAGACAACTGTTGGTGGACAAAAAGCATCTGCAGGCATTGATTAACTTTGTTGAGTGAGCCATGGTAGAAGCAATAGCATTGACCAGCGTGGTGAGGTACAGGGTGGCATCTAGGTAGACGCCCAATGCTATGACATCACTAGATGAATGGATCATGATGTCATCTATGGTGAAGGTGTTGTAGTCTTGATCAAGTTTTCTGGATGATGCTTGCGAGCAGACCAGGAGAAGTTCAGTCTTGTCACCATTAAGGCAAAGGAGGTGTGAGGCCATCCAGGCTTGGATGGTTAAGTAGACAGAGTTCAGAGTGTTAGAATCAGTAGAATAGTTTCTAGTGAGAGGGAGGAGGATCTGAGCGTCATCAGCATAGTTCATGTAAGAAATAAGCTGGCTGTCCAGGAGGTTGAATAGGGGTTTAGTAAAGATGTTGTAGACTGTAGGGGAGATCCCTAAACATTGGGGGACGCCATAGGTAATGGGAGCATTGGGAACCGAGGCAATGGACAAAAGACTCTCAAGGATATGTCCGATAGGAAGGAGGAAATCCACAAGGTGGCTTCAGTGGAGAAGTGGTCTGCAGAGGTTAGGTGATGACACATGATTTGGTGGTCTACAAAGTCAAAGGCTGCCAATAAGTGAAGCCGAAGGAGGAGTTCTGAGTTACCGGCATCCTTGATCTCATCACTTGGCTTTTTAAATCCAACAGAGCAGATTCTGTGCCATAGCGTGGGTGTAATCTGGATTGTCGCAAGCCTAGGAGGTTGTTGGATTCTAGGTGTAGCTGGATGTGTAGTTAAACTGCTGATCCAGGATTTTGAGGAGCAATGGGACTGTAGTTTTTGGGTGGTAGTACGTGTTGGTTGGGTGTTGGCTGGGTCTAGTGTTGGTTTTGTCAAGAGTGGAATGACACACATATCCTTTAGAGTTGTTGGCACCAAACATGTGGAGATTTAGGCATTGATTAGTGTTAGGGAGAATTCACTTTTTAGGCTGAATTTCCTAACCTAGTGAGTCCCCCAGCAGCTTTGCTGGATTTTTGGGGTTTATTTTTTTCTCCTGCCAAGAGTGAGACTCTTTTACCCTCACTCTTGGGCATGATTTGAATGTGTTTCTTTGAATCTAGATGTGCTTAATGGGCTATGGGGTCTTTTACCCCATTGGGCTTCATGTGTTTTTGTGATGTGTGTTACACAGCACCCTCAGTGCAGTAACACAGGGGTGTCATAGTGACCCCCCAGTATAGACTCCATACCCTGGGACTGACTACTGTCTCCCAGGGCATGTAAAGTCACCATTGACTTTACTAGTCTCAAATTCTGAACAGAACCAGTACAAACCATCATATTGTGGACGTACTGGCTGGGGCAATTCAATTGCCCCAGGGTCTGTTAGTCGAGGGGGCACGTCTCCTTCCCCCCTGATCGAGTTTTGGCTGGTGGCAGTGGATGCTACTTTTTATATTCAACCGCAAATATTTTCCTATGGGGTTTCCCATTGTTTTAGGCTACTATCTTTATTTAATTATTTACGGTAGCCTCGAACATACCGCCGGTTTATTTATTTATTATTAATTCTCCGGTTGGTATTTTTTTGCCAAAACTTGATTTTAAAATGGCGTTTGTGTTCTCTTCTGTGACTCCAACCCAAGTCGAGCCCTTTGTTCCACTTTTTGGCGGGCTTCTCCACAGAAGCCCTCCAAAGTGGTGCCACTCTGTCTGAGGTACTTAAGAGGGGTGGAGGGGGATTTAGGCACCCTGGACTGAGTTGCACTCCGTCCTGATTGGCCCAAGTGGTGAGCCGGCCGGCTCACCACTTAGCATGTTTGAGTGACAGCTAGGCTGAGTGAATGGGGGTTTTCTGCATAAAAGCAGGGCTTTGGGGACTGGAACTTCAGAAGTCGCCACAGGACCTAAGAATCCGACGAGGGAGAAGCTGAGCCGACCTGCCACAACGACACCACCGGTGGAGCCCTGCTGGACCGTCTCACCACTTTTCCCAACGACAGAGGAGATCTCCCGCCGGAGAGTCTTCTTCCTTTGACTGGTGGGGATAATCAGTTTCACCATCTTTTCGCCTTCCCGACGTATCTCGTGGCCGCCTTGCCTGTGCCAAGCACCCCGGCAACCGGGATACCACGTTTTACCATGACCGCGAATTAAAAGGTACCACTTTTAACCGGAAAACTCCGCGGCTGGTTTCTTCCCTGGCAGTGCAACGACCTTCATCTTTCCTCCAAGTCGAGATCTTCTCTTCCCCTGGACGACGACGCAACTTGCACCCACTGTCAGGAACAACTGCCACCGCTGGAGGATCCTTCCGACTTAAGGTACTGTGTCCTGCCTGGCTTCCCTTGCCACCGACTGTATGGGGTAGATTTAGCCCCCGGCTTTCGAACCTGGGTTAGCCTGGGACACCCTGGCTAAACTTTTCTGAGCCTCTCTAAACTCTTTTTGAACTCTCTGCAAGACTTTCTAAGCCTAGTGTAACTGTTTGATCTTGGGCACATTTGTGCTCTGCTCTCTCTAAGAGTGGGCCCAGCCTTTGGACTTTGGCTCACCAGTGACTTTTGTCCTCTGCCTTGCTAACAGTGTTCCTAAATCTTAGAGTGTTGTACCTTTCCATATTCTGTCTCCCCCCCCTTTTTCACAAACTTATTGGAGTGCCATCTAGTTAAACGCTCACCTCTGTATGAAAATAAGTGGTGTTTTACTAAGACTTATCTGATAAGAAATAAGGGGTGTATATATTATAATAGTAACGGTGTTTAGAGTGTTTTACAATAAGAGTGTTGGAGTGTTTCAAACAGTGTGTTCTTAAATAAATAATTATATACTTTGATACCAAAGCTCTGGTCAGTGTTTGCTTCTATTACTGTGTCTGAGTGCCTATTGTGTATACTTTGCATACTGCCTAACTCTTCTTGAGGGAAGTCTGACTGCTCAGCCACAGCTACCAGGTAAATCTGGGTGGTACAGACTGCTACCAAGTGGGTTTACTGCTAACACCTGTAGTCCTAAATCGTTTGCAGTGTTCCCTAAGGGAACTGCACAGGTTTCTGCCTAACAATTAGGCCAGTGATGAATGGTGCCAGGGATTCGGCGCAGTTCTTGAAGACTGCTGCTGGGCATATGTCCCCTTGGCAGCAGGAAGATTTAAGGCTTTTAATGATCTGGATGACCTCCGTTTCCGAGACTGGTTTGAAGTTAAATGGAGGAGAGTTTTGCAGAAAGGTTAGAGACCCTGAAGCGGGGGGCATGAGGTGAGGTGAAGTTTCCTTTTATTAGGATCTTCTTCTGGAGCAGTTACATTTTATATAATAGTGCCTTTTGAATATTAGCGCATCAAGTTGTGTCCTTGGTGCAGTTTCTGGGGGGGTGCAGGAGATTCGAGCTCTTGCAGGATTGCGAAGATCTAGTGTTGGTAATTCTAGTATTATATGTAGAGCTTTTCAATTGAAGTATCGCCTGTTTGTATTCCCTCGCTAAACAGGAGAAGCTGCCTTTATTAGGTTCTGAGGAATGGTTCCTACATTTGGTTTCAACCTCACGTATTTTTCAAGCAGAGGACTTTGAGATCTGCAGAGAACCAGGCATTAATATGCACTGCGGGTTTAGCTTTGTGTGGCGTGAAGGGCCACAGTATTGATGGCCTGGTGAGGCGTTTGGTTGTAAGAATCTACCAGTGAGGCAGGGTCATTGACCAATGTCTGCGTTGAGGCCAGTTTGTCCAGGAAGGTAAGATACTGGTTTTAGTTATGTTACATGAGCTTCGAGTGAGGGTGGGAGGCAAAGGTGGCGCCACAGGTTTGAGGGGATTTAGAGATCGGTATGGTGAAAGAAATAATGTAGTGGTCAACCCAGGGGCATGGCTGGTTTGAGGTGACTGCAACATTGGCCAGCAGCCTTTGCATTGCTAAATCCCTAATGAGCATCACTGAAAACACAGCAACCTACGGCATATCTTCTCTGTTGCCCCAATTCCCTTGCGAATGGACACTTGTCCCGTGATCCAGAAACCCTTGTAACAACTCTTCCACAGTTAACGTGTGCTTCGGCGGACACTACAGTAAACCACTCTGCAACGCCCTACACATCATAGCATTCCCACAGGGATGGGCCCACTAGCTTGGCTATCTACCCAACCTCCACCCCACCTTGCTCCCAATCTCCTGCCCTACTCCCTGCATTGCAACTTGGTCACCCTGGAGTCGCACAGACTACGGCGACATTCATATACCTGATCTAGGGGGACCACAACTTGACAGTGCAGCTGCACCTCTACACACCTCTCTGGTGTCCTCCCTGGCACCCAAAGGCTGGAAACCTGGAACGCTAACTCTACCCACTCCAAAGATAGCTATCTAGTCAAAAGCCTCTCAGGCACATTTTTTAAATAAGCATTAGTAAATGCTAGATCGATACAGACACACCCCCTTGATATCTCCAAGCCCATCAAATGAAATAATGTAGACCTATTAACCATCTCAGAAACATGGCTTAACAATGCCTCACGCCTATCCCTTACAATTGTCTTGCCCCCTGACTACACCATTTACTGCAAAGGCAGAGTGGAGTCTAAAGTCTTATAGCCAGAACCTTGCTCCCTATCAGAGATACCAACAACACTACTTTCTCCACTGGTGAGCTCTTAACCACTAAGTTAACTGTCTCACATACCTCCACGATAGCGATCCACCTGGTCTATCATCCCATTGGCCCTCTGCTTTCCTTCAAAGATGAGATTGTGCACCTCCTCTCTAAGTCCAAAACCTCATCCAAGACATTACTCCGTGGCGACCTCAACTTGGGACTATTGGATGAGACTGACACTAATACGTGTCCCTAGATTGGTCCCTGAAAGACCTTGGCGTTTCACAGCATATCCTTGACCCAACTCATGCAACCACCCACATTTTGGATGTTTTCAGATCTGCACAAACTGTCCCGCTCACCCTCACTCAGACTCTAAAGGCGCAATAATATAAGCCTGGCTGTGGCTAAACATCATTGACTCCTTGTGGTTCCAGTTCAGGGCCCTTTACATTATTCATTGGACCATTCACCAACAAGGGCATGCTATTCCCACACTCCAAAGGGATGCCCATTCCTGGCCATGCTTCTTTATTCTGGATTGTGCTTCACAGTCAATTATTGATGTTTACGACCACAGGGACAACCACAAAGCCATTTATTTTATTTTATTTAAACTTTTATACAGCACTGGCCTTAGCCAGTGGGTTTTGGACTGCTTTACAAAGTTCAAAGGAGGGGTGAAACAGAAGATACAATGTTTTTAAAAGCCGGGTAGGAAGATCTGGATAGATAAAAGGAGGCAGTCTGGCTGGATTAGGAGGGAGGGGAAGAGGTACATTTTGAGGATTTTGTGGAAGGTAAAGATGAACGGTTTGGAACGGATGTGTGGTGAGAGGGTGACCATGCTATGGGTGCCCATTGGGTGAAGGCTAGTTTTTGCGTGCAGGTTAGCTTGCAGAGCAGGATGCAATGGAGATTTTCGTTGGTTTGTCTGATGTTTGTGAGTGTGATGGGCTTCATATTGTTGTGAATGTAGTATAGGGTTTTGAAGGGGATGGCCTATATAAGGTGCCTAGTCCTTTGAAAGCAATACTCTGTGCTTTGGGGTGGCCAGTGGAGCTAGCAGAGAATTGGGGCAATGTTAAGTGTCTCGGTAAGTGCAGCATGAGTGTTACTTCTGTGTTCTGTATGGCTTGCAGGAGAGTAAGAGTGTTGTTGTGGGGTCTAGTAAGAATTGTGTTTCTATAATCCATATTGGAAAGGATGAGTGCCTGTGCCGCAGCACAAAAGTTGTGTGTATTCCCGTAGGGAGAGAACTCCTGAGTTTTGTTGAGATTCTAGAGAAGACTAATCCACCACATTTCATTTTTTAGCATTGTTTGGGTTCCAGACCTATGTCGTTGCTATACTTCAGAGTTCTCTTTTGGTTGTAGATGGAGATAGTTTCTTGAAGGTATTCTGCTCTTTGGCCATGAATAGCTTTGTTACCAATACAGAGCATTTTTAAGTAGATTAATTTTTTCACTAGGAGCCAGTGTAGAGATGTTAGTGCTGGTGTGATGTTTTCTTTCCAGTTGAGTTTTAGAAGTAGTCTTTCTGCAGCATTCTGTATCTATTATAATTTTCTGGCTAGGTAGTCCTGTATGCTGAAGTAGATGCTGTTGGCGTTGTCTATTATTGACAGATTAGGGCCTGTTTGGTACCTTTTTGAAGCCCTCTCTTACTGCTCTCACCTGCTTTCCCTGGTGCCTTTTTGGAGAGATCTATCTTTGTTGTACTGTGATTTCCAGTCCATTTTCTAATCTGTACTTCTCCTAGAGTGCACTGTCTTTGTGGTCTAGTCCTTTGTTTGTTTCTGGCCTTTTTCCTTTCCTTTCCCCTCCCATCCCAATAGCAATAGGCTGAGGTAGTCAGGTGTCCCTGCCCTTTTTTGCATCCCTCTCTTAGTGCTCTCCCATGCTTTCCTGCTTGTAATCGGTAGCCATCCTGCACAACAACCACTTGGCAAGAGGTTTAGAGCTTGTTTGGAGTCTTTTTGGAGGGATCTTATTGTATTTTACTGTCATTTCCTATCAAATCAAATCAAACACAATCTTTATTTGACATTCTGTCTTTAGGTATAAAACACATGGATCAAAACACATTTAAAACAGATAAGACACCATTTTATTTATAAAAACCTGAAGCAGGGCAAATCTAAAATATTTACACATTTGACCTTATACCAGAAGTTAAAAAAGAAAATTCAATACATTCATTGTCATACTAATGGTAGCAGAATTAAGACACAATCTCAATTTTCACTGTTCATCTATATTTATAATCTGATTTTAATTTCAATGGGTTTCAGATTCCTTAATCATTTTACTCCGGCATAGCCAAGCCCTATGGATATATTTTACCACCTAGTACAGCTTGGTAGATTTACTAAAATCCAACGCTTCTGCAACCTCACGGTTAGCCCTACAATTAAACTTTCCTTTACTACTTAAATTCCTCACAGAACAGCATGAAGTGCTCCAGGGGTTCCTCAACAGTACCACATAACACACATAGGCCACATAACACACATAGGCAACATAACACACATAGGCCACATAGCACACATAGGCCATTGTTCGACTCCCCCAGAACTTAGTGAAGGAGGCTACCCTCAATATGCCCAATCTAAACTCCAAAAAGAGTGTCCGTGCAAAAGGGGGAGTATTGAGGTCAAGATCCATTTCGGACCCAAACCTTGTTTGCCAATACGATATCCTATGCCCAGCAGCAATGCCGAACATGATTCTTCCATCCTCTTATGAGAGAGAGTCAAGGCAGATTGCTTAACACTCAAGACAGTAGATCTATCAATAGAAGTTGGGTTAAACCACAACCTCTGCAGATTAAACAAAATGAATGCCTTCCTTACATGAACTGTCGGGGGGGATTCTGCCGGGGTCGGCCGGGCCGTCCGCAGACCTCCGGGCAGGGAGGCCCCAACTCCTCCCGTGTATATCTCGGATCGAGACAGAGTATGAGGCACACACAAGGAGCAAGGCAACTTCTGCCGTTTATTATGCAAACGGCAGGGATGGGTCAAGGAGCGTACGCGTTCGTCCTGACACACACACAATAGTGGGGCTCGCAGGCCCTTTTTACTACATTATGACGCGCTACTTGCGTCATTCCAAAAAGTTACCAAAAGAACCTATCGCCACTCTTGATTGGTTGCTCGAGTGGTGGGGTTAGTATAGTACGCATATAGAGAATGATATTAGTGGTTAAGATGTAGTCAGGTGGTATATCTGGGTTGTCCCTACAATTAGATACATAAGAATTGTTACATGAAGACCCCTGAGGATTGGCTAACGTTACTGACGTCTGAGATAAGAACCTCATGTTCTGATTGGTGCATCCGTGAGCTCCCCAGCCTGGGACCACCGTTGTTCCCAGCACACGGTGCACCTGTGGTTGCAACAGTGTTTCAATATGGGTACGTGCAGGCAATGTGAGGATTTATTCATAGGTGGGAGACTGACCGTTCCCACTGTAGCAGGTGTCCATTGAGCCTTTCAAGTGTGTCGGCCTGCGTCTCGTAGCGAGGTACCCAGACGCCTTTTCTCTCCTGGGTTTTGGCATCTCGTCAGGTTCGGCTTGGTCACGTGGGGAGGGACCGTGTTTGAGGCATAATTCTGCACAATTAATATTGTTTTTCCACTGTATGTCTGGTTTAATTTGCAGATATGATTTTAACATTGGTACGTGGAGTGCGAGGTTGCAACATCGTGCCTTTGAAGATTTGTTTCTTGACTGTGGGTTTGCAACATTACGACCTTGGCTGGTTGCTCCACTGGGTTCTTTCTGCAGGCTCAGCAACCTGACTTTTGCTTTGTTAATGTCCACGGGAACTCTTGCTTGAGGCCTACTTGGGCCTGGTGCACGAGTAATCCATTTAGTGCATGGATGCTTTAGGTTATAGTGGCATACAGTTTCATGGCCAGTATCGTGTTTCCATTATATCTCTCATGATGGTAACGGGTTTCAAGAGAAGCGTGAGCAAGCGTTATAAATGAGCTCATGGTGCGTCTTGCGTTTCTGCATTCTGAAAGCCTATGTAAAAATAATAAAGATGCACGTCCGTGAATAAGCCTGTCGCCTACGTCAGAGCACTGAGTATGTTCTTCGTGTAGATTGGTGTGGAAATGTTCAGCGTGTATAATAGTTCAGCGGTGCTTCCCGTTATCTAGGTTGTCATGGCATCTCTAACGATGTGTAGATTTCAGTCTAGTTGGTCAGTGCCGCAGGTGTCGGCATGGCCAGTGCGGGCTGTTGGGCAGGCAGATGGACACATCCGTATGTTTCTGTACCAGGGTATTTGGTCATCTGGTAAATGGGCAAACTCTTCTCGTGGCGGGTGTCTGGGCCGCGACCCTCTAGGCCAAGCGCGAGAGGTGAAGGACGGGAGTCTGGTTTTCCATTCTCCCACTTCAGTCCCCCCTCTGGTCGACTTGTCGACCACAAACATATCCTTCTCGTTATCTCCTCTTACTCTCCATATCTTGGTTATCCCTCCGAGATGTCCATAATGGTTTACGTGATCTTCAAATGACCAATACATGTATTCGCATGTTCCTCCAGGAGTACAGTACACCCATCTTCCTATGTAGCTCCTAGGGTTCCTTGGGTTCTCGATCTTCACTGATGGTGGGTCTAGATGATTGGCGATGATTTGGGTGCGCAACTTCTCCCTTTCGTGTATTATCACACCTGTGTGCTGGCCGTCATCCGCTGGCATCAAGGGGTGCATTCCTACCATTTCCAGCAACTCATCAGTTGAGCGCGCCTTCCGGGCTTTCCAAAATCTAATTATTATCAGTGCAGCTCCAGCCAAAATAGCACATCCCACTATTATTTTCAGTCCATCTGACAGCCAAGATGGCATCCATGACCATAATAGTGAAAACCAGCTTTTATCCTTGTTTACGCCGTTACTTTCGTCCATCATTTTGGAGTGCATCTGGGCCAATTGTGAAACTGCTTCTGTTAGTGTACCATTGTCGGCATCGTTGGCAGGTATGAACGTGCAGCATGATTGTCCTATCTTTGCACAAACTCCTCCTTCCATTGCTGTGAGAAGGTCCAATACATATCTGTTCTGTAGTGCTACCATCCTTACAGCTCGCAGCTCCTCTTTAATTGCGTTAAACCCATTTACTGTCGAATTTATGGTCATCATTAGTTCCCATCTGGTTATTTGCAGCCATTTTGCGTTTGCGTATGCCTGCAGTCCCGGATGTATTATTGAGGAGAAGAACATTGCTGCTCTGCTGAATAGTCTGTGTTCTGGCGGTATTGATGTTAGTTCCGTTTCCGACCTTCCCCACAGATAATTTCCTGTTAATGGCTCTCCTTGTCTTTTTCTCCTGTTTAGGACAGTATCATTGCTGTTGGTCCTGTTTTCTTGCTCCTTCTGGAGTGGTGCAGATCTCTTTCTTCTCCTGTCTCCTTCATCCATTTTCGGAAATTTCGCCACATCGACATGCTTCTTAGGTACCACTAGTGATGGTACATTGACGTGTACCATTGTGCACACACCACTCCACAGGGGAGGCAGTGTATGATATGCCTTTTCTCCGCAGGCCCAATAATGGTCCATTATTACTGCTGTTCCCGCTCCCCCCTCAGGTAACTCCATCACACTTGCACAATTGGTGTTATATCCCACGTCCACCTCTCCTTTATGCTGGTAACATACTTTGGGCGCAGTCAATGGTAATATAGTTATCGGGTCTTCATCTTCTTCTACCCACGTGAGCATTGGTACATACTTGATCCATGTCGTCCAACATCGATGATTGTGTGTCTCGATGGTTGAGATAGTTTCTTTTGTTACCATGTTGCTGCCAACCACTCCTATCTCCCAGCTGGTACCCAGGAACACCTTTCCTGTTATCGTCAGTAATGGCCTCTCCCAGCATCCTTGTTTACCCGGAACTTCCGTGGCGTACCAATCACATGGTAGATACTGCAGTGTTACCTTCTTTGTTTCTCCTTTTTCAGGGCCACTTGTTATGTATCTGAATGCTTCAGCATGTAAACTGGTCTTGTGATAACTCAGATAGGTCTTGAGGAAGTTGTTTTCATATGGGTATGAGTCTCGTGTTTTCCATGTCATGTGCACTACTGTTCCTTGGAATCTTCCTTTCGTTTGGAACAGGGCCAAATATATTATGCACTGTGCTGTTTTTTCATCTATTTCTGTGGCAACAAATGTTCGTGAAGCGCTCATGGCGTATGGTATTAATGAGCAAACGTAACAGCTATCCTCAGTTGTCTGCTTACCAATGCGGGTCATGTGCTGGTACCATATGTTGTTTGTGACGTGTGCTGAATCTTGTACATAATTATCAATACCTTTATTGTCTGAGTATGTGCTGCGTTTAACTTTATTTCGCTTTTGTTCATTGTTACTGTTACCACCTGACGTAACACCTGTTGCAGCAGGGAGGTGGGGTACATTAGGTTTGGGTGCAGCAAAAAAAACTCATAGCATAGCTGTACTGCCATACAGAGGCAGCCAAAACTCCGGTGATCATAAAAATCCCTATTATTTTTATTACATATGCTAACCTCACCGACATTTTGCTCTTACCTTGCTGCAGTCCTGGCAGCGTATTCTTGCGACGTTAAAGTTGCCCGCCTAAAAATTCTCAAAAAGTGCTTGTTATTAAATGTTAGTTTTGTTTCATTAAGCTCTCCCTATCAAATAGTCATTCAGTGCCCAGGTGAAGAGTTGCTCCCACGCTACTCTAAGTGATCGGTCTCTCAAGACCGGCAAGTATGGGCGGAGGTGGGGCATGTAATTTTCTATGGCCAGGAGGAAGGCCGTGTAGTATACACGTACCCTTTTCTTTTTTAAGTATGTTGGCCTTTTTATTTCGTATACAAATTGGTGTGACAATTCTTCTGGGTAACTATCGTCTGGCAGCACCATCTACGCCTGCACACTGAATTTGTTAGATAACTTTTCTTAACAATACAATATTACGCAGCTCCTGTATGTGCGAGAGAAAAAGAGAACATTCACGTGTTTACATGTGTATTGGTGCAAGCGAAGTCCTTAGTTTTTATTACAATTGTATTTAGTAGTCAATGGGGGGGGGGTTTGCTCAGATGGCGGGAGCAGTTTTACTCTTTGAACGTGTGACCATGGGGTGGGCAGTGTGGGGATCACCCCCTTCTTCGTCCGTTATTCTCTCCGAGGGAACAATTGGGTCGTTGTCTGTGGTTGTGTTTTCTTCCGCTGCCGGGGATGTTGTTGGCGTTTTTCCAATGGACCTGTCGTTGGCGCTGGGGCGGGTCTGCAGTTTGTAAATTTTTACATCATGCAGGTGGTTCCACGCACGCTTATCCTTTAGTTTTACTGCTCTTGTTGATACGTCCTCTACTAAATGGGGGCCAGTGAACCTCTGCTGGTTCCACTTTCTATTAAAATTTCGAAGTAGTACGTGGTCACCTTTGGCAAGTTGGCACAAGTTCTCCTTTCCCAATTCTGTATTTTCGTCTATTTCTTGGTTGCTGGTGGACCCGCCCCGTGTGCGCTCGAGCTGTTGAGACACAAACACAACGCTAGTAATCAAAGAAGACACATATTGATACATTTCATCACCTAACACATTCGCAGAACTTTCTTGGTCGGTGAATGCCCTTGACGTTGGTGTTAGGGGAAGGCGCATTTGGCGTCCAGTAACCACCTCGTGTGGGGTGAGGTGGTGGTCGGACCCTGGCCTGTTTCTAAGTTCGAACAGTGCTAACGGAAGGCAATACAACCAACTTTTCTTTGTTGTTTGCTGTATTTTAGCAATTGCCTCCTTCAATAGGCCATTCAGGCGTTCACATACACCATTGGCCTGTGGGCGGTACGCACATGCAAATTTGTGTTTAATGTTCAGTAGGGATGTGATATGCTGGAACATTTCATTTGCGAAATGGGGTCCGTTGTCTGATCTTAACACCTCGCACACTCCCCACCTGGGGAATACCTCCCTTACTATAAATTTGGCTGCTCTAAACGCATCAGGGTGTGAACAGGGCCCTGCTTCGATCCACCTAGAAAATGGGCATACTACTACTATCATGTATCTATTGCCTTGACAAATGTTGATCATATCAACATAGTCAATGTGGAGGTGCCGAAAAGGTCCTTCTGGTCGGGGTATGGTACCTCTTATCACCTTTAAAGTATGACCGGCCGTGAACTGTTGACATGTAAGGCAATTGCTGATAAAATTTGACACATGGGATGTTAACTCGGGACAGAACCAATCTTCTCTAATTCGTGCTGCTATTATTTCTTTGCCTGTATGGGCAGGGTGATGTAATTGGTTCAAGGCGGTATTTAACAATGCCAATGGTATTACAACTTTCCCAGTGCCACCCTGGCGCCATAGTGCGTCGGTTGGTGACATTGTGCATCCTCTTTTCACCCATACTTCTTTTTCGGCCATTGGTGCAGCCGCTTGTAACTCCATAATCTGGGTGGCTGGGAGATGGGTGTACCCTTCTTTTATTAACATCTCCCTCGCTATTCCCCTCCCTCTCCCTCTCTGTGAGTCTGTGGGGTTCCATATCTCACCAAAATATGCAGCATATTTTGCATGTGCGTCTGCTGCTGCATTTCCTTTTGATATATAGTCTTCTCCATTGGTGTGTGCTGTGCATTTTACTAGGGCTAGTTCTTGGGGATCGTTTATTACTTCAATTAGTTCAGCCAACAAGAGGGCATGTTGTACTGGAGTGCCGTCAGCTCTCCTAAACCCTCTTCTTCTCCACTTTGATAGCCCTGAGTGGACAGTGGATGTAACATATGCACTGTCGGAATATATAGTAACTTTTTTATCAAAACTTTCCTTTAGTGCCAATATGAGTGCAACCAGTTCCGCCGCTTGAGCAGAGTAATGCTGTGGTAATTGTACACACTTAATAGCCACACACACTGGCGCTTCCATCATTTGTACTACTGCTGCCCCAGTCCTCCTTATCCCGTCTCCTTGATCAATAGTTGATGACCCATCAATAAACAAAAGCTCACCTCCCTCTAGTGCGTTTTCTTCAACTTTCCTAGTACATGAGTACATCTCAGTTACTTGGGTGCAGTCGTGGGCGTAATCTCCCTCTTCAATTACTTCTGCTAGGAACCTTGCAGGGTTAACCGTGCTACATCTAACAATTGCCAGTTCAGCTTTGGACAAAATAATCTCATAACCTGTTGCCCTCTGTGTCGTCAGTGTGGACTTAGGTTTATTCAATATCGCAAATAGTGCATGTTCTACAAATAGTGTAGTTGGACACCCCATAGTTATTGATGATGCTTTTTCTACTGCAAATGCAGCTGCAGCAAGACCTTGTTCGCAAGAGAATTGTCCTAACATTATTGGATCTAAGTGACCGCTGTAAAATGCTACTGGTTTATAGCCCATGCTAGTCTTTTGGGCCAATACTGCTTTCATTACTGCTGAATCGCAATGTGAAAATATAAAAAATCGTCGCTCATAGTCTGGGGATGCTAGTACTGGAGCAGTTGATATTGCTTCTTTTAATTCATCGAATGCCTCCTTCATTTCCATAGTCCATCCCAACTTTTTCTCCCCTTTATTTGCTTCCTTCAAACCCTCAAGCAGGGGTCCTATGTAAGAGCTGTAATCAAATACCCATGCTCTACAGTAGTTGCACAGTCCCAGAAATTGCTGCAGTTCTCTTACAGTCTGTGGCACGGGAGTGCCTGATATTGCCTGTGCTCTTTGTGGTGCAATCCTTCTTCCATATTGTGATATCAGTTGGCCAATGTAAAGTACCTGTTCCTGACAGTATTGTATCTTTTCCATGTCTACCTTGTACCCCTTTTCAGCCAATATCGTCAACATTTTTAATGAGTCCTCTCTACATTTATCTTCATTTGTACTGCAAATTATTATGTCATCCACATACTGTAACACTGTGCTTTCCAACTCAACGTTACCCAAATCCATCTGTATTACCCTATTGAAAATTGAAGGTGATTCACAATATCCCTGTGGTAATCTGGTATGTTTCCACTTCCTATTTCGGTAAGTGAAGCTTGTCAAGTCTTGTGAGTCTGGGTGTAATGGTATTGAGAAAAAAGCATTTTTAAGGTCAATCACTGTAAACCGTGATGCTTCTGCTGGAATGCCACACAAAATTGTGGCCGGGTTTGCTGTTACTGGATACTCTGCTTCTACTATGTTGTTCAACGGTCTGAGGTCCTGTATGAACCGCCAAGACCCTCCTTTAGCCTTGCGCACCGGGTACACAGCTGTGTTGCATGGGGATTCTGAGGGGACCAATATGCCATTGTTTATAAGGGCTGTTATGGTTTCGTATATGCCCTCATCTGCCTCTCTTGACAATGGGTATTGTTTCACTCTTGGTAGTATGGCACCCTTTTTTAATTTTATCCTTACACCCCCTATGCTTTTAATGCATCCTACATCATAAGGGCTAATAGTCCATAATGATTTTGGCACCTTTGACATATCTTCTTTAAAAAATGGGACTGGTGTGCCAGCGGGTGCCTCAAGTGCCATTGCAATTTTCTGTGCCACTTGTTTGTGAGCCACTGTTAGCCACATTTCTACACTCATCATGAACACCATTTCATTTTCCTCCTTTTCTTCTGAAAACAACTCTTCATCTGACACCTGGGTCAGCCTACATCCTTCTGCTAGTGCTATCACCGCCCTCCATGCTCTCCCTTCTTTATCTTGGGCGTGCACAGCAACATAATCAGCTGTTGCAATAATGCTCTCAATGTCCACTGCAAGGACCTTCCCTTCCAGTTCATTAGCTGGTGTTTCTGGTCGGAATAGATAGGCTGCTGGTCTCCTCCATATTTTCCCTCCTATCCCTGGCATCCATGCAAATGCCATGTCTGTTCCGTACTGGAATAGCTCGCCGTCTACCGGCTCCGCCCTGATCGCTATCTGTCCACAGTATGCTTGCAAAATCTGTCGTGCTGCAAGCATGTTAATCCCTGGAGTAGAGCAAATTATGCCATCCTCTGTAAAGGAGATCGTCATATTTAATCTGTTCATTATGTCCCTCCCCAGTATGTTTACTGGTGAGGCACTATAATACAAAAGTGGTACTGACAGATCGTAATCTCCAATAGATAGCGGAACGTTATCAGTAAATGGAACCAACCCTTTAGCCCCAGAAAACCCTTGTGTGTTCATGGCTTCGCCTGACATCTTAAACTTACCTTCCCTTATGCAAGACCGGGTTGCCCCGGTGTCAACAAGGAATGATAATTTTTTGTCACCTATCGTTACCTCTATGCGTGGCTCCTCCGCACTATTAGGTGTTACTGACAGGATGGGACACACCAAGGCCGTCTGTGGGCTGTCCTATTGGGGGTACAATGACTGGCCATTCCCTGTGTAAGGGTTGTGCCCCAACACCGTCACCCCACCCAATTGCGTTCGTTCAGGTTGTGGTGGTGGTTGTATTAACGCTGCACCAGTTACTTGTGGCAGGTATTGTTTTATTTGTTGTTGTGGTAGGGAGTAGTGTTGGTCACTCCCTTGTGGTGACATCTGCTGTGGTTGTATGCCCTGCTGTTCTTGTGATGTCCTATGTTGTGCTTGTTCGTTCCATGCTGGTGTTCCTGGCCTGACCCTGCATGTACGTGACATGTGTCCTAATAGTCCGCAGCTCCAACACACGGGTGGTTCCCTGTTTTGCCATGGGAAGTTCCCTGTGTTGTCCTGGTATACTGGTTGCCCTGTCTGGTAGTTATTTCTGAGTCCCCCAGCCTGTTGTTGGGTATTATATCCGTATCCTCTTCCCCTCATAAACCCTCCTCTCCCTCTATTATAATTATAATATCCAGCTCCTTGCATTGGGTACCTTCCTCCGATGTTCTGTGCGTGTGATTGCAGAGGCAGCACTTGCTCTATTACCTCTTGTGGAGGCGCTATTTGAGCTGGATTTTGTGCAGCCACTACTTGCGTTGGGCTTTGGGCCATTGGTGTTGGCGCAGTTATTAGTGCCCCTTCCATGGTATATTTAGTAAGTTTTTTCTGTACTAATTTGGCCTCTTCTGTTTTCCTGTCCTCTTCCTTTTGTTTCATTTTTCCTTGCCATGTTCTACAGTGATGTACTATAGTCAGTTGTATTTCCGGCCATGGTTTTGCTTCCATCCCCACTACTTTCTTTAATTGTCTCTGAACTCCTTCTGGGAGCCCTTGTACTAGTATATGATAAAATATGGCTGGTGTTTTGTCCCATTGTTCTCTAGTTTCCATGCGCCACTTCTCTTGAATATCCTGGATATAATCAACAGGATCCTCGTTCTCACCCATCTTACGGGAAGTAATGGCTCCTATGTCTGATGTGTCTGGGTACTGCACTCTTAGTGCCTGCCATAGCGCATGTCTGCAGTTTGCAAATGGTGCCCCATCATGCGATGTGTTTGTTATTGTTACCCCATGGAATCCCGCTCTTTTCCAAATGTCATCCGCTCTATCCCCTAATATTGATATTAACAGGCCCTTAACATCTCCCACTGCTAGTTTCTGTCCTGCGGTGTGTTTTTCCATTTCATATATCCATTTACCCGCACCTCCACTTAATGATGGGAGCCTACATTTTATGTTTTCCTTATCCGTATGTTTCCAAGGTACATATTGTGGTCTAACCCCTCCTCTCTCCAGCAGTGGCATTACATTCTGTCTTGTGTCATCCTTTATGCTCCATGATGTTAACTCTTCACACCCCTCCTCTTCCCCCATTCCTTTTACTACTTCAAATCCTTCCTTACTACCTCTTCTCCTACCTCCCTCTTCTTCCTTTCCCCTTTTTTCATCCTTTCCTGTGTTCAATATTGGCACGTCTGTTTGCCTGTCTTGCCTGCGACTAGGGAGGTCCCTAAGCCGACATGCATAAGGTGTAACTTCGTCCATGAAGGGTGCGAGCTTTATTCTGTGCAGAGAGCGTGCAGTTGTTGAACATGTGGGGTGTGGCGTTAGAGAGCGTGATGGTGATGTGGGTGGCGTGTGTTGGTTGGTGAGCGTCGGTGGCGTTTTTTCGTTAGTTTGTGTTTCTCCCATTCTTTTCACTTCCTCCTTACTTCTCTCCAGCTCCTCCCATCTTCTACTCACCCATGGCGAATCTATGTTTGTTCTAGTGAGGTATAGCTTATCTAAGCTTTCCCTTTCACTCTTCCTTCCATCCTCACTACAAAAATCATTCATAAATTGCACCCCCCACTCTGCCTTTTTTCCTTTTATTGTTACAGTTTTTAAGTCTATTAGGTCTCCCTCTTCCTTTCCGTTGTTACCACCTGTTCCCCTTAGTGCTGACGTTGTTGCTACCTCTCTATTTTTATATACTTCTCCCCATCTTTCACTCTCCCTCTTACTCTCTTCTCTCTCCCCTTCACTCCTCTCCTCCATCTCCCTACTATTTTCCTCTCTTTTCCTTTTTAATTCCTCCATTACTTCGTTGCTCATCTGTTCCAATATCCTTTCATCCTCTCTCCTCCTTTCCCATTTCACCCTTTCTCTTTCTACTATACTCTCTATTACCTTCCCCTCTTCATATTTTTTAGCTGTCTCTGATATTATCCTCCTCCTCCATATTTCCATTTCTTTTTCATTTTCTTCTTCTTCCTTCTTCTTCTCCCTCATCACTACTCTTGATACCCTTTCTGCTGCTGCTTTTACCCTTACAGCTTCCCTCTTTCTCTCCTCACTTTGCTCCCTTAATTTTTCCAATTCGTCCTTACCTTCTTTCCTTTTCCTCACTCTCTCTCTTTCCTCCCCCTCAAGTTGTTTTATCAGTTCATTCTGCTCATCCCTTAGTTTAGCTAATCTTTCCTCCAAAATCTCTTCCTTCTGCCGTAGCAGCTCCTCTCCCCTCATTTCACTCTCTCTTTCACTATCCTCGTTTGTTCTCTTTACCGCCTCCCTTTCCTCTCCAGTTAGTGATCCTCGTAATTTCAACAATATCTGTGCAGCTACCCACTCATCGTTTCCTATCTCTACAGTCTGCTCTTCTCTCCTCCCGTCCCCCATTGGTATCTTTCCATGAGCCACATATGGTGGAGGGCTGTATGCCGGGTTTGAGTATCCTTCAGCCGCCCTTAACTGTCCTTTTATTTCTCCTAATTCTCTTAAAGGGTACAACCCTCCCCCCTCTGTTTTCACTCCCGGTGTTAAGGGTATCTCATTGCTCGGTTCCTGTTTTATGTCAGCTAATTTATCAACCTTTCCTCCACCCAGTTTTTCATTCCCCATATTCTTTGTTCCTTCACTCTCCTTTTCCCCATCCGTTCCTTCCTTCTTAATCTCCTTTTCTTCCGGTGTTTCCCCCATAGTGAACATTCCATTTGGTCCTGGTCTAGACCCCTGGAACATCCTCCATAAGTTAAACACCTCCACATGGTTTGCCAACTTCTTCCCCTTGTATGTATTGTGCAGATGGTTTAATAGTGAATGTTGGGCATATGGGTCAAAGCTACCATTAGGCGGCCATGGTGTCAACATTTTGTTGTCCGTCCCCTGGGTCCACTCTATGCTGTACTTAATTAACTTCTCCCTATGTGGTGGCAGTGTGGTGCATATATGTTGTAGTGGGGTAGTGAGGGTATTCCCCCACCCTCCCAACCCTCTCCCGTATGACATACTAGCGCACCTCCAACTTGTCGGGGGGGATTCTGCCGGGGTCGGCCGGGCCGTCCGCAGACCTCCGGGCAGGGAGGCCCCAACTCCTCCCGTGTATATCTCGGATCGAGACAGAGTATGAGGCACACACAAGGAGCAAGGCAACTTCTGCCGTTTATTATGCAAACGGCAGGGATGGGTCAAGGAGCGTACGCGTTCGTCCTGACACACACACAATAGTGGGGCTCGCAGGCCCTTTTTACTACATTATGACGCGCTACTTGCGTCATTCCAAAAAGTTACCAAAAGAACCTATCGCCACTCTTGATTGGTTGCTCGAGTGGTGGGGTTAGTATAGTACGCATATAGAGAATGATATTAGTGGTTAAGATGTAGTCAGGTGGTATATCTGGGTTGTCCCTACAATTAGATACATAAGAATTGTTACATGAAGACCCCTGAGGATTGGCTAACGTTACTGACGTCTGAGATAAGAACCTCATGTTCTGATTGGTGCATCCGTGAGCTCCCCAGCCTGGGACCACCGTTGTTCCCAGCACACGGTGCACCTGTGGTTGCAACAGTGTTTCAATATGGGTACGTGCAGGCAATGTGAGGATTTATTCATAGGTGGGAGACTGACCGTTCCCACTGTAGCAGGTGTCCATTGAGCCTTTCAAGTGTGTCGGCCTGCGTCTCGTAGCGAGGTACCCAGACGCCTTTTCTCTCCTGGGTTTTGGCATCTCGTCAGGTTCGGCTTGGTCACGTGGGGAGGGACCGTGTTTGAGGCATAATTCTGCACAATTAATATTGTTTTTCCACTGTATGTCTGGTTTAATTTGCAGATATGATTTTAACATTGGTACGTGGAGTGCGAGGTTGCAACATCGTGCCTTTGAAGATTTGTTTCTTGACTGTGGGTTTGCAACATTACGACCTTGGCTGGTTGCTCCACTGGGTTCTTTCTGCAGGCTCAGCAACCTGACTTTTGCTTTGTTAATGTCCACGGGAACTCTTGCTTGAGGCCTACTTGGGCCTGGTGCACGAGTAATCCATTTAGTGCATGGATGCTTTAGGTTATAGTGGCATACAGTTTCATGGCCAGTATCGTGTTTCCATTATATCTCTCATGATGGTAACGGGTTTCAAGAGAAGCGTGAGCAAGCGTTATAAATGAGCTCATGGTGCGTCTTGCGTTTCTGCATTCTGAAAGCCTATGTAAAAATAATAAAGATGCACGTCCGTGAATAAGCCTGTCGCCTACGTCAGAGCACTGAGTATGTTCTTCGTGTAGATTGGTGTGGAAATGTTCAGCGTGTATAATAGTTCAGCGGTGCTTCCCGTTATCTAGGTTGTCATGGCATCTCTAACGATGTGTAGATTTCAGTCTAGTTGGTCAGTGCCGCAGGTGTCGGCATGGCCAGTGCGGGCTGTTGGGCAGGCAGATGGACACATCCGTATGTTTCTGTACCAGGGTATTTGGTCATCTGGTAAATGGGCAAACTCTTCTCGTGGCGGGTGTCTGGGCCGCGACCCTCTAGGCCAAGCGCGAGAGGTGAAGGACGGGAGTCTGGTTTTCCATTCTCCCACTTCAGAACTATCCATGGTAGAGACCCACACCCCGCAGGTTTACATTCATTATCATACCACAATTCCCCATCCAGTGCTCTATTCTAAACCACTGACTTTGGGCATGTAACAACAGGGTGAATGGACCCCACCAGAGCTTTGAATTCACTCCTGACCTCTAAACCAGTACAGCCCGGAGCAGACATATCCTCTATGTGAGTAAGGGCAGTTCTGAATATCTCAGCATTATTAGACGCTCCCTGATGCTTTTCCCATCTAATGTTGGAGCTGAATTAACATCCTCCTGATTGCCAGATGTCAACCCATTATATAGACTGAAAAATTGACTAAGTGGTTTGTGATCACTATAGCTACAACTGAACAGTTCAAAACTCTCAATTTGATCCCTATCATTTGCCTGCATCAGAATATAATCAATGCATGAAGTGGAGTTGGCACCACCAAAAGTGATTCCGGCTGCCTGGTCACTCTAAAATCTGCCATTAGAGGCTCTCTTCTCAAGCTCATAAAATGAACAAATAGTATCTAGAGCTTGTACATGAGTTCTTCTTGGGGAAGACGTTATTAGTGTGGGAATACCCCAATGCTCATCTTGCTCTTCCCAAAGCCCATCAGTATCTCCATAGGGTTCTAAATGCAAATGGAATTCTCCCGCAATTATAACCTGTTGTTTGTTTAGATCCAAATTCTGCCACTTTCCAATAAACTCCTGTATCCTTCCTACCAGGGTTGATAGAGGGCTATCGCCGGGTCTATGATAGTTATAAGTACCAGGCGAGGGCCAATGAGCTTGCTAAAAGCAAGCTCATTGGCCCTCGCCTGGGCCTTACCTGCCCGACAAGGCTCTAACTCTACAGCGTCCTAGAGTTCTTTCCCGCGAGTGGCTGCCATGGGAAGGGAGAAGGGACTACGTGTAGTCCCTTCGCCCCTTCCAAGGTGGGCATTTTGTTTGTTTACTTTATATTTTCATACATTTTAATGGCCACCCTGTAAATGGAGAAGGGACTACGTGTAGTCCCTTTCCCCACATCCCTAGCATCCATTTTCTTTTGCTTTTTTTTCACGAGTCGAGGAACGGTTGCAGAGTTGTTTCTCAACTCGAGAAACATTGCTCTTAGTACCCCGGTACGACGTGCCGGGATATTAATGGCAATATAACCCTCAGAGGGGGGGCATTACAAGGTTATTTTGCTTGATTAAAAAGAAGATAGATATGGTCTTCAAAGGTGGAGGCTATAAGAAATGGAATGTTACCTGATTCTGTGCTTTAATCTTGTATGTTTCAATCGAGGGTACTATCCACCCAGACAATCAAACCAGCCACCAGACAGAAGTGAGTGCCCTTAGTAGCTTTTACTGTAATCGTCTTATGGCCCTGAATACCAACCCTTTTCAATGGCCGAGTATCTTAAAAAAGGATAACGTTAAAACCCCTGATAAAATCATTCCAAGGTTGGTCTGACAGATGCTTGTTTAGGACAGCAATTTTCCAAGACAGCTGGCTACAGATAAATGTGTGACTACAAGACACCTGTCTAACTTTATTCGATGGTAAATCTACCCGCTCAAGTCCCCTGTCAGACTGTGGGGTCTCCACCCCTCTTTCCTTTGTAGCACTTCCCATTGTTCTAATTATAGGGGCAATTCTGGGCAATTGCACTGACTCAGCTGCTGAGCTCCTATTTACCGGATACTCAGACATCTGATTTATGTCGGCTGGAGCAGCTCTGAGAGTAATATTTGAACGGGGGGGGGGGGGGAATAAGTGATCAATGACCAAAAGGCCACCAACCAAGAACATATCAATACAAAAAACGTGGTTATAATCTTCGGAACAGTTAGACATTTCCTTTCTTATGCACCGATCAATATCTTCTCTAATCGCAGAAGTACAGCTCTTTACTGACCGGATCCAGTGGAAACGTGTTTGTTAGAGACTCTTGATGCTAATAGAGACCAGGTGATAGCCAAGCCACATTGTACATTATAATTGAGCCCTTGTTCTGACCACCTCGTATAAGCCCCGTATGGAAGTCATTAGATAGTGTTTTACTCCCTCTAAATACACTGGCTGCTTGGAAGGTATTTGAAGCAAAACGAGGAGGGTAAGAATGCTCATGCTTCTCAATTGTAGCGACTATTGCTCTTTTCTAATCTGTCCCTGGTTGTTCCTGCCGTCCACTTAATCCAATGGGGATTCCCACATGGGGTGACGGGTTGCAAATACTCGTACTCAAGTGAATAGCTTTTGAATGACTTGGTTTACTAACCGAGTAAACAGGGCTCCTGGCTGCAATATCATTAACCACAGTATCAGCCTGAGTAGCCTTTTCACAGGACAAATATTTATTTCCACTCTGACCCTCTTGGCGAGTATCCCATTGGCTCAGACACAAATGCTCGATTTGAACAACTAAATCCAACAGTGCCTCTTTAAGTGAACTAACCTCAGCGCCGAGATTTTTAAAGCATTTTTTATTAATACTATGTATTTCAACAGGAGCTGGGATTTTTTCCCTCAAGGTCTGGCCATTTTCATTATTCAGCCCCCATTTTTACACTGAGAAAAATTAGGGGCTTTACTCAATTACAATTTTTTGAGTGTCAGAACCTTGGTCTTGCCCCTGTTTTTAGTCTGAGATGCTTTAGCTGGCTCGGCGCCATTCACAACCTTAACCACAGCGTCATCTACGACATGGCACCCAGACTCCCTAATAACATTTTCCCCCAAAGGGAGGAATCTATTGGCTAATGGGATGCTTGCATCTATTACCAATAGCTTCTCCTAGGGCAAATGGGATTCTTCCCACCTAATCAGATCTGGGTTCACTTTTCCAGGAATATTTGCAGTGGTTAGTTGATCATGGATTTAAATTATGTTTCAAAAAGACATTTCTTTACAACCAATTGGGCGGGCTGTTAGTTTGTAATTTGTACCCCCTTCCTTCCTGTGATTTCTATCTACCTCGAATTCCTGTATATAATCTTGGAGTTTCTTTTTTGCAGGGGGGGGCTTTCTTCGAGCAACCTAAACCAAACTGGGTCCCTAATGGGTCATTCTCAATACCCAGTACCCCTCCCTTGATAACACAATCTGAGGGCAGACCCCTGAGAGGGGCTGTTCCTTTAACCTGCGGTAGCTATACACCATCTATATCTTTTAATATCAGTGGTAAGAATGTTAAAATCACTGATAGGTTCAAACATTTTGTAAAAATCTTTCTCCCCGCTGATAAAGCTGAATACGTCTTTCGATTTGACTCTGCGCCATCAGAGCAATAAGAACCATGCGATGCTAAAATCAATAAATTTGCTAAAATACCCTAAAGCAAATTAGAAAAAGACAAAGGTCTCAAATGTACAAGATAAGCCAAAATCACAATTACCGGGAAGCGAGGAACACCCGACTTGTACAGGGTCCATCATAGTCCGTCTCCCCCACTCTCTTCCCCGGAAAAGTTAGACAGTGTAAATAATCCTGCAAAGTCGAATAATTACATATAGTTGCAGCAAACGTGGTCCCAAGAATGTTATGTTATCAGGGCCAAACGTTATTGAGTGTTTTGCATGAATGGCTTCATGGCTTCACCGCTGCGGGCGGGCCTCGGGTTTAAGTAAGCAAGTGAAGCAAGATGAGGCACGTGGGATGCCACAGCAGTGAAGGTTTTGAAACTGCAAACACCCTCTGGCTGCTAACACCTGATGTGCCCTTGACCACACAGGATTTCCAATCCATGTTTTTATCTGGATTGATCCTAGAGGGCACTGTCTTTGTGGTCTAGTCCTTTGCTTGTTTCTGCCCTTTTTCATTTCCCTTCCCATCCCCATAGCAATTGGCTGAGGCAGTCGGCTATAGCTTTCCTTTCGTTTTTGTAGCCCTCTCTTACTGCTCTTCTCTGCTATCCTGCTTGGGATCTGTAGCCATCCGGCACGACAAACATTTGATAAAACATTTTGGGCTGTTGATACCCTTTCGGAGGGATATATCTGTGTTTTTACTTTGTTTCCAATCCGTTTTTTGATCTTGACTACTCCTAGGGTGCACTGTCTTTGTGGTCTAGTCGTTTGTTTTTGGCCTTTTTCCTTTCACCTTCCACTCTTCATTTCTTAAGCACTTCTCCAGGGCAGCCAGGCGATGGGCAGAGGAAAAGGGTGTTTTCCCTCCCTGTTTACCTGTTCACCTTGCACCCTTTCCCTCCCAGATGCGATGCTTCGACCAACAGCTACCGTGAATCTCACCACTGTTGTATTTTGCAGCACTTGCCTTTCACTTTCCAGAATGTTCCGAATTTAGGTTTTTCACAGTGAATCTCGCCACTATCGTATTTTGCCACACTTGCCTTTCACTTCTCTGAGTGTTCCAAATATAGGTTTGCCACTCTGAATCTCACCACTGTTGTATTTTGCCACGCTTGCATTTCACTCCACAGAGTGTTCCTAGATTAGCTACCTTGGTCTCACCACTGCAGAAATTTGCCTCACTCGCATTCTGACTCCCGAGTGGTCCCAGTTTAGGTGTGCTACTTTGATTCCCACCATGGCTACATTTTGCCTCACTTGCATTTTGCTTCTCAGAGTTTTCCCAATTTGGGTTTGTTACTAGAATCTCACTACTGTTGTTTTTTGCCAAACTTGCATTTTGCTTCCCAGAGTGTTCCTAATGTGGATTTGCCACTCTGAATCTCACCACAGTTGTATTTTGCCACACTTGCATTTCGATTCCTAGAGTGTTCCTAATGTAGGTTTGCTACCTTGGTCCGGCCAATGTTGTATTTCGCAACGCTTGCATTTTGCTTCCCAGAGTGTTCCTAATGTAGGTCTGCCACTCTGAATCTCACCACAGTTGTATTTTGCCACACTTGCGTTTCGATTCCTAGAGTGTTCCTAATGTAGGTTTGCTACCTTGGTCCGGGCAATGTTGTATTTCGCTTCCCAGAGTGTTCCTAATGTAGGTTTGCCACTGTGAATCTTGCCACTGTTGTATTTTGCCACATGTGCATTTCACTTCCCAGAGTGTTCATAATGTTGGTTTGCTACCTTGGTCTCACCGCTGCTATATTTTGCCACACTTGCATTCTGTCTCCAGACTGTTCACAGTTTTGGTTTGCTACTTTCATTTCGGCCATGGTTATTTTTTGCAACACTTGCATTCTGCTTCCCAGAATGTTTCAAATTTGGGTTTGTTACTTTGAATCTCGTAACGGTTATATTTTGCTGCATTTGCATTTTGCTTCCCAGAGTGTTCTAAAGGTAGGTTTGCCACTGTGAATCTCGCCACGGTTGCATTTTGCCACACCTGCATTTTGCCTACAGAGTGTTCCCAATCGGGGTTCACTACTTTGAATCTCACCACTGAGACACTCTCCCACACTTCCATTTTGCCTCCCAGAATCTTACTGACGTAAGTCTGCCACGTTTGATCTCACTCCTCTGTGATAAGCTGCTGCACTCATATTTCGCATCTTGGAGGCACTGCAGGGTTAGGGTTCCTGCAGTCAACCATGCAGAACCAAGTAAAGCGGCCTTGACCTCATTACTTCATCCCCTAACATCCCAAATAAGTTACTCCCTCTAAGTTAGAACCTTCACACTTGCAACCTCACTATGGCTAAGAGCTAAAAAATTTGAGGATTCAATTGGCGCACCAGAAAGGCCTCTATTCACCTATTCAGACACCATCCTTACATGTCACCACCCCCTCCCAAAATAGCATTTATGAGAAGCAACTACCCACCGCCCTCCCACCGAGACAACCATGACCTCAGAACCCCCTCGATCATCCACCTTCCCTCACATAGGTTGTCTTCCCAGCTCACTCACTCCCACCAGGCCTGCCCCCACTTTTAACCACTCCACCTCGACTCCCACTAGCTTCACCTGCCCACCAGCTCGGCAACCACACCGTACAGATTCCTGCTTTGCATTCCTGAGCATCTTACGTGCAATCCTTGCATCCACCCTCCAGTTGGCCGGCCCTCCAACCTTTACCCACATGCCCACAGCTCCCTCAAAATACCTAGAGAATATACACCTTTCCTCCTGTGCCATTCCTATCAAGCAAATCTCCCCCTACCTACAGCCCAGACATAAAAATAACTCTCACACCTACATCCTCACCTCCGCCTCCCCTACACCCCCACCACAGTGAAATTGAGCCTTAACCTGATAAATAGCCCCCAAGGCCGACATGCCAAGCACTCCTCCCAGTGCACCTCTAGGAGACTGTCGCTGGACTCCCCCATCCTGACTGGAAGTCCAACCTCATCTCTGAGATCTTTGATCTCCTTCTCCCCTCCAACACTACAGAATCCACCTCCACTAACCTATGTGGTCCGCAGCACCTGCCACACTAATCCACACATTCCCCCACATACACTCCCATCCCTTGTAGTCACATTACCATCCAACATCCAGAACTCCTTCACCATCCCAGCCCTCACCACACATCCATCAATAATGCACAGTCCCTCTGTCTTCTCACCCTCCACTGCAAACTAACTGCCTCCCCTATGGGCACCCCTCACACACACATATCTGCACTGATTCCAACCCTGCACCGATTCCAACCTCCCCCCTGCCACACCATAAGCCAACCTCCCGACTGCACCTTCCAGCCCTCCCTCCCTGTCACAACCTCTATCACCTCATCGGCAATCAACCTCTCCTGCATCTGCATCTATTCAAACCCATCCCACAGTGGTCACATCTTCAACCCCTCCCAGCACCCACCCAGAATCTAACCCCCGACTTCAAACAAACAACTAAACAGTCGTCTGATTTGCATTTTCATCAATGCCATATCCGTCGCATAATACTGTCTCAATATATACAACCTAATCTCATCAGAATGCCCCGACATCCTCTTAATCACCGAAAACTGGTTCTCCCAAGACTTCCGGCTGAATGCACATGAAGCCATCCCAATGGGTGACAAACATATTCTGCAAAACAGGGCCAGCAGGGCAGGCAGCATAGCCATCCTTCACAAAGCCTTCCTATCCACCTCGGACTCTGATGAACAATCCCGCAACACAGACTGCAAACCCTTCCTGGTATTATTCCTGCTCTCACCCTCCTATACTCGCAGCTTCTTTCTCATCTATCGACCCTGGGATGCAACAGAAGCTTTGCAGAAACCCTAAGCGACTCCATAGCAGTCATCATGGTCTCCCACCTTCACCTCACAGTATTAGGGGATTCCAACAACCTGAAAACCTTGCATCTAACGAAGCTAGTCTCAGGGCCAACCCACTCTGCTGGTCACACCCTAGAAAAAATCTTTGGTTTGACAGACCTCCTCACCACACTACCACTGCACCTGTTTGTCTGGTCTGACCACTCTGCTATCCTCTTCACCCTGTCCTCTGTGGACCCACCCACCCCTCCAGCAGCTCTGAGGCCACTAACCCAATCCTGCCTCTGGAAGAAAATCAAAGTGACTCGACCTGACAGAGACCCTACTAGCCTCTCTGACCTCCACCCCCCTCTTTTCGGGTTAGATCACCATCCCTAACTTTGATCACTGGCTTTCAGAAGCACTCGGCTCCCTCTACCCCATCAGATCTTTCTCTAACAGCCAAGGCCATTCTCCCAGATGGTTCGCCACAGCCCTTAAAAAACTGAAAACCTTAAACCATGGCCTGGAGCTTAGATGGTTTTCGGACCCATAGCCATCCAGCAGAATGGCCTACGACCTCCCAGCTCAAGGTCTATCGTGCAGAAATATGTGAGGCCCAAATAAAATCCTACAGTACATCAAAGAATTCAAAAGGATATGGAAAGTAACAAACGCCAATTTATGAAAAAAGGATATCGAAAGGGGAAAAACAGAAAGGATAATTGTTTGGCAAAACATGAATAGGTTCATGGTACCAATGGTGATCAACCACACAATACATGTGTAAGGGTATTGGTAGAAAACTGTACCTTGATCTTGGCTTCTTATTAAGATGATTACTAAAAAATTCAAATGTACAAAATGTAATCTGGTAATTGTCGGAAGGTAATTGGACTTATAGCTGGTTTGAAATCTATTGAATAAGATTAAGTGGATGTTGAAAACCCGTTATGCAACCAACTTAATAAAGAAAATGCTCACTTACCCGTGAGTTAATGTAACTAGGGTAAAGGAGTAGAAATTAGCCGTGGGCTCCACTGCAGAAAAATTACAAAAAGCGCAAAATTTGCTGTTTGTGTAACCAACAATTTATGTTAATTTTCATACAATTAATATTGCCACAACCAATTATGTTGAAATGTAAAATTAATGAAACATACCAATTACTTGCAGTTGCAGGAGCAGCTTGATATGTAAATGATTAATTGAGCTGGCGGGCGAGTAGAAGGGAATTGTCCAAAGCGAAATGTGCACAAAGGAAGAAGGGAAACAAAGAGGACCAATTAGCATGATCACCCCTGGGGTCGTCTAGACTCTCAGCTAATTCTGAGGAGACCCTTCACTTATGTCAGGGCTCAGCAACAAAGTGTGTGTTACTCACCAGCATGTTCGCTGCCGAGTGGCAAACAGGAGCAGGGCGTGCAATACTCTTGCTGTGTATAACTAAGGCAAAAACGCATGGCCGCGTAAGGCAAGGGCTACAAGGTGTCTAATCCGGGCCGCCATCTTGCGCGTATGGATGGTCGCGGGATACATTGCAACCGGATGGAAACCCAAATACAGTAATCATTATAGTGCTCAAAATGTGGTGCAGAGAAGAACATATGAAAAGAGAAATACCAGCAGAATTAACTAGATGTCACTATTGTGCACAATGATTAATGGGTGTGGGACAATACGAATTCACCATTAGAAGAGCAATTCCAAATAGTCGCTACCCAATTGCGGCGGGGAAATCAATAATTAAATGCTTGGACCAATTGTTATTGAGGGCATAATAATGGAACCCCAAGAGTTTGAGATGAAAAGGAAGTACTAACAAGATTAATTAACCGGCACTATTATGCACGATAAATAAAGTGTGTAAAATAATATGAAATCTACATTAGAAGAGCAATTCAAGGTGAGTCGCTACCGAATTACGGGGAGAAGAATAAGTAAATGTTTACATCAATTGTGAACAATATATTGGGAGCACAAGATAGCGCGAACCATGGAACGGCAAGAGATATTGTGCGCACGGGCGCATGAGCATGCTAGTGGATCATACTTTTGGATACTCTTACTCATGACAAATTTAGTAAGTCATGTGATAGAGAAAACACATGTATTAAGACTACTTATGTACAAACACATGGACTGGTTGGGTGGTCACCACTGGATCAGGTTGGGAAATGAACAATCGAGTAGACTTACAGCAAGGTAGTAGCAATACAATAGACCCTGGTCTCTGTGTAATGATATACAATCATAATAACACATGCATCACAAGAAAACAGATAGTTCATGGTCTGTGTTGAGACCATTATCAACAGTTCGGTATTGGCAAATAAGGCGGGCTTCTAGTTGCCTGAGTTCGAGAACCAAATTACCTCCACACTGGGGTAGGGAAACTTTCATCATACCTGCAAATTTAATCATTGATTTGTAGTCCATTTGGTGGACTTGTTGCCAATGTGTGGCTAAGGAGTATTTTGAATCAGGTTGTTCGATGGATGATAAGTGTTCCCTGATCCGAATTTTTGGCAGATGAATAGTTCTCCCAATATAATAAAGGCCACAAATGCATTTGATACAGTAGATGCAAAATTTGGAGTTGCAGTTAATAAAGGAATTAATCTTATGTGTACCCAAATGTCCAAAATCAATAGCAGATGTTTCCTATGCATGGGCACACATCGAGCAACCCCCGCATTTTTGAAAACCTTGATGTTGAGGCTGATGCAGCCAAGTATGTTTGTGTAGCGGGATTGACATAAAAGAAGGTGAAAGTATGTTCTTGAGATTGCTTGCCTTAGTGTAAATGAAACTTGGTGTGGTATCCACCCATGAGGTAATGTCACAATCAAGTTGTAGAATGTGCCAATGCCTTTTGATTATATTGTAGAAAACAGAGCTATCTGCATTAAATCTAGTGATGAATTTCAATTTCTGAGAGTGTACAGTATCATTGCAAACTTTTGGTGTGGGTAGATCACTTCTCTTCATGACTCTCACGTCCTGTTCAGCCTTGTCTACAGATTTGTAATCATAACCTCTTGCCAAGAATCTTTGGCGTATAACAGAGCATTCCGCATTGAAATCATCTTGTAACAAACAATTGCGTCTTGCACAGACAAATTCTCCTTTCGGTATATTTGCGGTCACAGTTTTCCTATGACAACTTGTCGCATGCAAGACTGCATTTACAGATGTTGTCTTTAGAAATGTTTTAGTAACAAACTGATTTTCAGAGATGCTAATTGTGAGATCTAGAAAATTGATACTTGTGAAGCTGAAAGTATGTGTGAATTGAATGCCCCAGTTATTCATGTTTAGATGAGATACAAAATCATTCAAACATTCAATGGACCCCTGCCAGACCAAAATCACATCATCAATATATCTTTTCCACATATAAATGTGTGGTTGAAATAACTGATTGGAAAAGACACACTGTTGCTCATAGTTATGCATGAAGATGTTTGCAAGAGCAGGGGTGTAGCGTGCCCCCCTCGTACCACCAATAAGATGTCTGTAATAAGTATTGTTGAAAAGAAACACATTATTCGAAAGGGCAATTGTTAGCAAGTCTTTGATCATTTCAATGTGTTCAAAGAATGAGGCCGAATGTTCACGGAAAATATAGTCAATACTGGTTATTGCCTGCTGATGATTAATAGAGGTATAAAGAGCTTTCACATAGAGTGTAACTAGCACCAGGTTTGGTAGTACCGGAAGTTGGTTGAGTATCTGGAGAATATGCATAGTATCCCGAATAAATGTTGGTATAGTATTTACCAACGGTGCAAGGCATTCATTAATGTACAATGAGATGGGCTCAAGGATGCCAAGGATGCCACCACCACCACCACTAAGGACTGGTCTCACGTTTATATATCTTTGGCAGAAAGTAAGCAGTGGGCATTGTTGGGCCATCAACCAAAAGAAATTGTCTTTCCACATCAGTTATCAAACCACATGTGTACCATTTTGACACCACTGATTTAATTGTTTCGCGAAGTTGTGACATAGGGTTGCATGGCAGAATTTCATAACATCCCGGGGAATTCAAATGGGCAAGTCCCATTGCGATGTAGTCTACTTTGTCCATGATAACTACATTCCCCCCTTTGTCTGCCTCCTTTGTGATTATGGTGTCAATGGTTGTCAGATTCCGAAGAGCTTTTTGTTCTTTGCTAGATAGATTATATTTTATGGTCTTGTGCTTAGAAGAGTCTTGTAATTTGTGGATATCATTGATCACTGCTTGATGAAAAGTGTCGATCAGGTTATCCTTCGGAAACAAAGGAATGAATTTAGATTTATTTGACAATTCTTTTATTTTCAAACTCTGTTGTTGACTGTTTAAATCATTCAAAAGGTCCATCACGTTTGCACTAATAACTGTACAATGCTTATTTCACTTTGGTTTGTTCTTACCACCTCAACTGCCCTGTTTCCTTGGGTCTGGGCTTTTACGTTATTTTTGCCAATGTGAAATATATGATTTTTGTTTTTTCTTGGATATTTATCAACCATACTTACCAATATGCAGCCTCAGTGGAAGAGCGGGATACTCAAAACACGTGTTAGGCTGAAATAGTGTTGATTAAAACTGACAACAAAAGCAATTTTGATTGATATTCTGTTTGTATGCGCAGCGTGAAAGATAGTCCAATCTCCTCTGAGCTCACTTTCTTTGTGGGTAATCAGGCAGGTTCCCACTACCACTCTCACCCGCAGCCCATCCAAACCTACAAAATCGGTGTCCTTGCGCTGAACCTCGAGGTCCTTTTCTGCCACTCTCTCTCACCAAAACAAATCCTACTTTTGGAACAGAACCTCTAAAGGCCTGCACCAATCGAGGGAACTCTTCAAGCACATCTCTGAATTCAATGCCACTGCCTGCACCACCAACACTCCCAGCCACACCCAATCCCTCCGTGACTCCCTCTCAGACCACTTCCACAACATAGCCCAAGAGAGACACAATTCCATCCTCTTTAAAATCTCATTGTTCTCCTCCTCCCCACAACCACCCTCCACCATCCCACTCTTCTCTGTCTTCTCACCCCTCCCCCAGAATTCCTCGAGCTACTATCGCTAAGTTGGGATTTAGGATCTCTTGGAGACTTCTGCCCCCATTCACTATTAAAAGAAATCTTGACAGCCACCTGTGCCAGTGACCTTGCAATTCATCACTCACTTCCAGTACCTTCGTAGTGATTTTAAGACCTCGTACATCAAGCCTCTCCTCAGAAAGACCTCTCTCAGCCCTCTTGTCTTGAACAACTACAAACCCATCCCAAGCAACCGCTATATAGCTAAATCAGCTAAATTAGCTGACCGAGCAGCATACTCACTACTATGCCTTTTCTCAGAATCAAACAAGATACTCGACTCTGCCCAATCTGGCTTCGGATCTTTACGAGTAACTGAATCCTGCCTAGTCTCCATCTGGGATGACCTTAAAAGACACTCAGATTCACAAGGTTCCACTGGCCTAATCCTACTCAACCTCTCTGTAGTGTTCAAGACTGTCGACCACTCCATCCTCACCATGAAACTACACACCCACGAAATCAGGGATTCTGATCTGAATATCCTCCTGGATATCCTCCTTCCTCGCCAATAGTACACATGCTTCTGGTCCCCTCGGCTCCCTGCCCAGTCGCCCATGGAGTGCCATAGGGTGCCTCTATTACTTCTCCTCTTTAACCTCAACCTGGGCCCACTACCCGCACTCATTCCATCCCACAGTCTATCGTACTACAGTTACGCAGAAGACACCCAAATCATTGTTAAAATCACAAACATCCCTGTGTCTACCTCCCCCGATTTTGCATTCTGCCTCTCGAATGCTGGATGGCTGTCAACCACATCCAACTCAATCCAGGCACAACAGAGGTTTTCCTATGTGGAAAGACCACACTCTTCCCTCAACTCATCCCCTGGCCGCTCTCCCTAGACCCACCTCCAACACAGTAAAAAACCTTGAATGCTCTATGCATGCACACTTGACCCTATCACATCACAACAACTCTGTGGTAAAATGTTGTTATCTACACATATGCATTCTCTGATGCCTTATTCCTTACCTGACCTTCCCACACAGAGTCTTTGCATTCGTTGCTATCATCCTTTCACTTCTTGACTATGCTAACGCCTCATTTCCTTTGAATGCCACATCTGCCGGATTGGTGTCTCTCCAACCCTCTTTCTGACTCTCGCCACCATCTACAGAACCCCTGGTCTGACATCACCTCTTCTCGAATCGCCTCCATCTTCAAGCTTCTCCTCAGAGACTTCAATATTCACCTTGACTCTCCTGATTCATCCACTGGACTCTTCTGCATTCTCTGTGACTCTTTCCCTCACCATTCATCCCTCTGGTCTGACACACTCAGCCGGACATACCTTGGATGCTCTCATCTCAGCAGACATCTCCATCTACAACCCTTTCACTACACCTCTCTCCTGATCTGGCCATGCTCTCCTCTCACCTGGATCTCTTAGGTCCCCTCGCTAAGCCCCTGCCGGTCTCCTTCTCTGTCATTTGACCAATGAAGAGAGTGTCAGTTGCTGCTTTTGCCGCCCCTTTCATTCCCCCTCCCACTCCTGCCTCTGACTCCCACAATGACTCTGCCCTTTCTATTCTTCACCTCTCTATAAACAACATCCTGGACATCCTTGCCCATGTCATGAGGATCCACATGAAGCCTGCCCCCAAGCACAACACCTGGTATGACTCCAACCTAGCATCACTGAAATGCAAGTGCAGATTTGCTGAGTTGAAGTGGCGCGGCATCAGGCACATCCTTTGACAGACTGGCCTGCCTCCTGCTCCAAAGGCATAACAGACTCTCCATCCGCTCGAAGAAGAGGGCCAATATCCAAGCCGTATCTCTGGGGCCACTGATGACCCAGGTGAACTGTTTAAAATCTGCAAGTAACTCACCAATCCTACTGCAGTCTCCACCTCTCCTGCCATCCCTGATCCTCTGTACTTCACTGGCCTCCCACTTCATAACAAAAACTCAGGACATCCTGTCCTCACTCTCCTCTACTACCCTCCCTCCTGCCTCCCCAGCTCTCAGACCTCCCTTGGCCCCCATCTCCCCTTCCCTTCTACTTTCCTCTTTCTCGCCCATAGCACCGGATGAGGTCTCCAGATAAGTCCTCTCTAAGAAAGTCTCCTCCAAACAGGTGCTCCCCTGTTCCTCCTGAGCTATCAAGGACCACATTGCCTCCCTTGCGCCAGGCTTGGTCGATTTCTGTAATAACTCCTCTGTGACTGGCTTGTTCCCGCTACACCTCAAGCTCTCCTTTGTGCATCCTCTCCTCAAAAAGCTCGCTGCGGACCCCTCATACCCAGCTAACTACCGCCCTATCTCCATTAACCCCTTCTGGTGCAAACTCCTGGAGAAACTGGCCATCTCTGAACTGACCCAACACACAGAATCTGTTTGTTGTCTCCATGACCACCAGTCTGGCTTCAGAGCAGGCAGAGGCAGGGGTGTTGCTAGGTCTGGAAAAGACCCGGGGCTACCCTAATGCCGGAACTGTTGGGACTGGGGGCTAGCTAGTCTTTTGGCTGTAGCTCCTGAGATTCTATCCGGGGCTACAACCAAAAGACCAGGGGCTATAGCCCCCTTAGCCCCCCCCTAGCAACGCCTCTGGGCAGAGGCACGGAAACTGCTCTTCTGAAAACCTGTGAAGACTTGCTCTCAATTCTTGATTCCAGCTCTCTATCCGTTCTTAACCTTCTGGATCTTTCCTCTGCCTTTGACATGGTTAATCATGCCAGCCTGCTGAATTGGCTCTCTGACACCCTTGGCACCACGGGTCTGGCACTGGACTGGTTGACCTCTTTCCTCTCCGACCAATATTCCCAGGTTCAACTGGGCCCTTTTCTCTCACCTATCACTCTCTCCACCTGCAGCATCCCCCAAGGCTCTATCCTCTCGCCGTGGCTCTTCATCATCTGCCTTGCCCCTCTGGCACACCAGATCATCTCCTTCTCGTCTCACTTACAGTTTTATGCAGATGACACACAACTCTCCTTCAAGCTTCCTTTTACTAACTCCTCTATCACCCCTGACTGTCTGACTGCTATTCAGGCATGGTGTGCTGCCAATGATCTCTGCCTTAATGCCAGTAAGACTGAGATCCTTCTCATTGGGACTCCAGTTCCCTCCTTCCCTCCAACACTCTGCCGCCCTCTATGGGTACCTCCCCTTACCCTCTTGTGAGCCAAAAAACCTTGGTGCTGTCGTTAACTCCTCTCTCTCCTTGTCTCCTCACATTGCTGACCTTGCCAAGAAGGCCCCCTTTCAGCTGCAGCTCCTCAGAAGTGTTCTGCCTTTCCTCACCTTCCCCCAGAAGCTTAATATCTTCAGAGCACTGGTTCACTCTAGGGTGGACTATTGCAACAGCCTCTTCCCTAATTTCTTTAACTAATACCAAATAGGACTGCAAAATGTATCCTTGGCCTCAAGTCAAGGGACCGCATCTCTCCAGCCCTAAAGTCTCTCCTCTGGCTCCCGGTTGCTGCTAGGATCAAGTTCACATCAGAATCATAACTTTATCCTTTTGAGTTGAACTGAGAACTTTGCTACTTGTTGAAGTTTTGACTTGGAACTTTGTTTTATAATTTGGAAAAGGGTTGAGACTTGGGGAAAGGAGTACTTACCTCAGATAAAGGACCCAACTACAATTGGAACTGTGACCAACCGTCCAGAAGAAGGGAGTCATTCTTCTGGCCCAAGAACATCCACTACCCCTTTTTTTTTTATTGTAGTGCATTTTGTTTAAATCAGAAAAACCTTTTGCACTACAGTATAAAGCTTTATTTGTGTTTAATGTATTTATTTTATTTAATGTGATATAGTTTTCACATAGAACTTTACACTTAATGAAATTAACAAAATACAAACAGAATAATGTATGCATTCAATGTAAACAATACAATAGTTCAATCCATGATTCATTCCATGATTCAATTATTCAATTTAAACTTAATTTTAAAGTCTATTTCATTACACCAGAAAAAACGTAAAGCACAAAAGACACAATCTCCACAATAAAATAAAATAATTACACCTAAAATCCAAATGAAAATTAAAACACATTCAGAGTGCTTTTAGCATGTCTTGCGGGCCAGAGGCCCTCCACTGGACATGCAGCAAAATACCAAAACAGAGCGATCACATCTATGGGACAAAACCCCAACCACCTTCACTTTTTAATCATGCAACAAACAAATACCCAAGGGATGACGAAAGGGGTTACAACATGTATATGTTACCAAGTTATAACCATCCCAGAGTCCTCAGGTCGGAGGTAGCTTCAATCACCCTCCAGACCCTGTACAATGCTATATGAAGCCCTTTGTTATTAGTGTTAAGGCACTGTTTCCAGAATTGTGGGTTCCTTTATAGTGTCCAGGTGATGAACATATTTACCTAAGTGATGGATATACACCCTCCCAAGCATTGAACGCTCTGTTAATACATTCTTTGCCGTCTCGAGATGCATTTTATTGAGACAAATATGGCAAGAACGCTCAGATACTGCTAGAGAAAGTGCCGAACCCATCACACTTAGTACTAGGAATCGGTTAATCCGTAATAGAAGTATAAATCTTCTCAGATGGCGTGAAAGACAAAGGTTCAGATAGGATTGAGCTTTCTTGAATGTATACAAGACATCAGCAATGAATGTGTAACTTTTCAATAGGCTCAGGTGTGATATGTTCGCATTCCAATCCCAAAGATCGATACATCTTCCTAATGAGGGCTTCACACCGCTGGCATCCCAACCCTAAAACTTAATAACAATTAGTAACAATTTAAAACCATTAAAAATATTCCAGGCCTTGCTTTCCAAGTCCCTACCGGCACAGGCGTCTAGCCCTTTATCTTCATGGGCCTCTAGATATTCTGCCGTTCTTCCTCGCATGCTTGCGATCATTCCCTGGGCTGCGTGGGTGTTTCTCTGTCCACCTGTCCTCTTATTCTGCACTTCTCATTCCCGGTACCGGCTTCCCGCTCCCAGTGCTGCTCCAGGTTCGTTCCATGCTGTTAGGAAAGATTTCATAATTGTATGTAATTTTCCCTCCATATGGCAACCCCCAAACTTTTTGCTGCTGTCTTACACCCTGATCTAGACTTTGCCAGAGAAGCGCAGCCTTCCGCCGCACTCCTCTGGGCTTTCGCTCAATTTTTATGGGGAAACTGACATGCCCTTAAGACAGTCAGTACTTGGAGACTTTGTTTCCCTTAGTCCTTTCCTCATGTTGCAGCTTTTGTGCAACATGAAACAAGAGTGCACTATAACTTACTTTACCGCGCTCTTGGGTCTCTAGTCATTCAAAAGGCCCTAGAAACTCTTGCTGGACTTATCATGAACTGTGCAAGTGTGTCACGGACGGGACTGGTGGCAGCTATCGTTTCTCTTGTGTTTTGAACCCTTTATTTACCATGTTATCCACGCTTACCGCGTTTGGCACGAGTAAGTGGCCTGGCTCCAAAATGGCAATGCCACGAGGTTCTTTGTCCTGTCCACTGACCGTCTTGCCCCTTCACCTTCCCCAGGTCGAGTCGACCCGGGTCAGTCCTTATTTGGTCCTGCACTTTCCCGCGAAACCCCCAAAGCTTTTGCAGGCTTCTGCATGCCTTGTGTGTATGCCTCCAGGATGTGGGCTGGGATGTCTGTTCCCAATACACATCCTAGGTGCCAGAGAGTCTGAAGTCTCCTTAATGCCTGGGACCACTGTGGTCTGTGATAGGTCCACGTATGGTGTGAGTGTTTGTGAGCAGGTCTCCCATTGGCTCCTCTCCGTTTTGGCACGAAGGGAACTTTGGATAAGAGGAGGCTGAAAACACCACTACCATGTCGATCTCCTGAGTTCACACCGAACAAGGGATAAGGAGCCAAGTATCCTGCAACAAGAAGCTGAGTCGAGGAACCGCGGGTGACCCGCTAAAGGTTTGGCACCCTGAACTGCTGTCGTCCTGTGAGACCCCACTGCATCTGATCGTCCTAGAAGGTCTGCGAAGGCGCTTCGACCCATTGGAATAGTGGGATGAACTATTCCCGGCACCTTCATCAAACCCTGCAAGTAAGCCTCTTCGGAAGTGTCCCTGGGCCAACCAGTGGGCTGACCAGCTTACGCAGGATGCTTTGCTCTGTCACTGCTGCCGTTTTGGGGAAGCCCTCGAAACTTGGTCTACTGCTTGGCATTCCCTGGTCTGAAGTGAGACAAGTGCGCCCGGACCAGAGTAAACACACTTGCCTGTGTTGCCCTGCTGTGGTAACAACCTGTGCACATCCGCTGCATTTGGTACACCCTCGACCCTGCATCCTGCTACACAGAATCTACACGGTGTCGAGACGTCCTGATCATCGCAGCTGAACCTGCCAGCAACGTGAACTGAACTGGAGAAGTCTGGGTCTGCCTGCGTCGGGGACTGGCGAGTAGTCCATACCCCAACCGGGGCCCCCTCGCGCAGAAGCCTGTTTCTTTCCTACCGCTGTTGCGATACAGTGACTCTATCCCGCACTCTCACCCTGCCTCTGCCCACAAATGGAGGCCTCGCTTGAGTAGTGAGGACTTGTTCTTCATTGCATCATTCACCTTCCTGAACTGCCTGATATCCTTGAAGAGACCCTCTTTTGTCCATTGGCACCAGCGCGTGCAGGTAGTTTTGAGCATAAGGCTCCTCTCTTCGTAGGGCTCGGACTTCCTCTTACTTAGGTGCATTTCTGATGTCTAACTGGGTCTAATGATTACTTGCACTGCCTGTTTTCCTCCCCATCTAGGTGGTCTACATATTACGTGCTCATAACTCCTTAGAACCCTCGGTCTTGTATATATATTGTATTGATTGTGATGTGTTGGTTTACATTAGTATTATTGTGATTCTTTGCTATGGTCGATGTTACAAAAGCCTTGTAATAAATGTGTCTATATTTTTAATATAACACCTGTCTGAAGTAATTTGTAAGTGTCCTTGCTTTGTGTGCTCATTGAGGTCTTTCAGTCACCCTCACCCCTCTTGAGACTTAGTTTTGACGGCCGCCATCGCTACCCTGATTGGTCTGGCTTGTCCAGAGGTTACCCTGTTCCAAGAAACTAGGCTGGCCTTCTGAACCTCTGCCCCTCCAGGTCCAAGTTCAGAAATCCATCTTAACACATGCCACCAGGTTCTTCGTCCATTTGAGACCGCAAGGCTTCCTTCTTCTCGGCATCCTATTTGAAACTCCCGGGCTGGGCGGTCCTTCTGTTTTGGCTGCTGGTGTGGCAGTCAATCTCCCCAATGCAGTATCTGCTGATTCTCAGACAGTTCTGTAAGTCCTTTGTCAATTATTATCTTAAGCTCCCAGTCCCTCCTCGGTGGAATGCTAGAATGGTGATTACCATTCCACCAGGTATTCTTCAGGCTCCACGCCTCTTTGTCTCAGTTGGATTCCCATAGGTTTTACTTGGGTCTTCTCTCCTGTTCCTCTTCTCAGTAGATGTTAGCCCAATTGCCTTGCATACAGACATGGGGTGGTTGGGTAACGTGGAAGTGGTGGGCAAGAGATATGAAGGTGTATGGGAGGAGGGTATAGGGTTGGAGTACAGTGTTTAACCTTAGATAGTTGTCCATGTTACCAGAGGGGGAGTCACTCCCCATGAGATCCTCCCGCCTGAGTACCACAATCAGGGGGACTATCGGGTCTCACCTCCCTGGCCTCATGGGGAGGGGCTCCCTCCTGGGGAGAAGTGACGACATCCAAGGATTTGTCACAGTATTCAACCATCAGCCATGTAGTAAGCAGGCTAAATCATTTTATGAGCACATTTAATTGAAAGCCTGATATGGATCAATTAGAAAATACAAACAGGGGAAACATAATACTATAGTGTTAGCCATGTCTATTGTTTTAAGGTCACTACCTCGTGGACAAGGATAGGGAGAACCCAAAGAGAGATGTTACAAATTCATATAAGGATCAGTGTCTCACTTGATATGATATGATATGGCATTTTTAACACGCCTATATACAAGTGTTTCAAGGAGTGACGAGGCAAGGGAGGGGGAACAGAGAGAAGACAGAGACAACGATCTTACTAGGCCTGGTGTCATTGAGATTGCGCAAGTGCAGGGGAAGGGGGAAGGGGAAAAGTGCAGGGGGGAAGGGTGAGAGGACAGTGCAGTACATGGCATCAACAATAAAAAATAAATAGAATATATAACAGCAATAAATAAAAGTGCGGCCCACCTGGTGACAGGTCTAAGGGTAAGTGCAGACATCAGGTTTCAAGTGATGGTCGGGGACTGTAGGGATACAGAAAAACAGTCCCCAAGTGCAGGGGTTGCCAGGGAGGCAGTGCAGGTATGCAACTGGCAGGAGAGGGGACCTGGGCCCGAGATCAGAAGGTGGCAAGGAACCAGTGCAGTTTAAGTTTGAGCCAGGAGTTCAGCAGGGGAGAGGAGGAGAGAAGGCAAAAGCAAAGAGGAAGGTTTTGAGGTGCTTCTGGAACCGAAGGTGCTTCTTCTCAAGTTTCAGGGAGGCTGTACCAGAGGGAGGCCCCAGCCGAAGAAAGAGATCAACCAACAACTTGTTGCTTGGAGAAGTGGCTAACCCTGAGGGAGTTGGAGGTGGATGAGCGAAAAGCTTGAGGAGGAAGATATTTAGGAAGAGAGAGAGTTGAAGGTCTTGAGGCACCAGCCCCCAGAAGGCCTTGTGGACAATGCAGAGGGTTTTGAACTTAATCCTCCCAGCCACTGGGAGCCAGTGCAGAGATTTCAGTCCTGGAGGGGTATGATCCCTGGGCTTGAGGTCAAGGACAAGTCTTGCAGTCCTGTTTTGGATGAGTTGCAGAGGGAAGAGAGTAGAAGCAGGCAGAATTAGAAAGAGGCTGTTGCAGTAGTCCAGCCTAGAGAAAACCAGAGCTCTGGAGACAGTAAGCATCAGGAGTAAGGAGAGGAAAGGAAGAATACCTCTGGGGAGGTGCAGCTGGTAGTGTGACTTCTTAGAGATGTCAGAGATGTGAGGCGAGAAGGAGGGTGTGGAGTCAAAGATGACCCCAAGGTTTTATGCCTCGCAGATGAGAGTGGGAAGAGGGCCCAGAGAGGCCGGTCAGAGAGTGACAGGAAAGGAGGAAGCGGGTGTGCCGATGAGGAGAATCTCAGTCTTACTGGCATTAAGGCAGAGATCATTGGCGGCACACCACTCCTGGATAGCAGACAGACAGTCAGAGATGAGAGAAGGAGAATAGGTGGCTGAAGGTAGCCTGAAAATGTCCTGTGTTTTAGAGATGAAATGAGAAGCCAGAGCCGTGCAGAGAGCCTGGGAGGGGACAGGAGATGTAGAGACTGCAGCAGGATTGGCCAGTTCCTTGCAGATTTTAAAGAGTTTGGCCAAGTTGTTAGATGTCGCAGAGACACAGGCTTGGATGTGAGCGCTCTTCTTGGTGCGGACAGAGAGCCGGTATTGACTTTGGGGCAGGCAGCAGGCCAGTTTGTCAGAGGATGTACCAGAAGCATGCAATTTCCTCTCAGCCACCCTGCACTTGATTTTGAGGGTGACAAGGTCTGAGTCATACCAGGAGTTGCACTTGGCATTAGGCTTCAAGTCGATCCTCATGACAGGGGCAAGAACATCGAGAGTATCAGATATAGCAGAGTGGAGCATGGAAAGGGCTGTGTCAGGGTGTGAATCAGCCAAAGGGGGAGGGGGAGAAAGTGATGGCGAAAGCCTCAACTGACACGCGCTCGTGGGGCAGATAACCGAGAAGGTGGGTGGCAGTGTTGGAGTTCGCTTGGCCTGAGGGGTAGAGAGGGTGAGCTGGGAGGAAAGGAGAAAGTGATCACTCCAGGAGAGAGGAGTGGTGAAAGGGTTAGAAAGTGGAAGGTCTGAAGAGATCAGAACATCCAGAGTGTGCCCTGAAGAGTGAGTCGGGCCAGAGGGGAGAATAGTGAGTTTGAAAGAGTCACAGAGGTCGCGAAAGAGTCTAGAGGAAGGACAGGAAGCATCCAGGTGGATGTTAAAGTCTCATAGAAGGAGGAGCTGAGTGGTTGAGACTAGGAGGGAAGAGGAGAGGTCACCCACTCAGAGAAGAAGGAGGAGATCTGACCAGGCGGCCGATAGATAGTAGCCTCAGTAAGGGAATGGCTAGGAGAGAGAACGAGCCTGCAGACGAGGCATTCGAAAGAGGAGTAGGCCTGCATAGGAGTGACAGAGGCAGGGATCCACTCCGGGAAGATCAGGGCTACACCACCTCCAGATCGGTTGGATCTGGGTGTGGAGAGGATCTTGTAGCTGTCAGGGAGGAGAGTGTCTAAGCTTGTGACAGAGCTGGCCGTAAACCATGTGTCAGTGAGATCAATGACATCAAGGTCAAGTTCTTCCAGGAGACGGCGGATGTCAGAGGAGTGTTTGACAGCAGAGGGAGTGTTGAGAGTGGCAATATGGAGAAGGTTGCCGTCCTTGAAAGACTTCCAGGAGGGGTACAAATCAGAGGTACGCCCTGCAGAGGTGTAGAAGAAGCCTGGGGGGGGGGCAAAAGAGGAAGAAGGAGAGGGCAAGGTAGCCAAGGAGGAGACATTAGGGGGAGGTAAGGAAGCCCTGGGAGAAGGGAGGGGACAGCAGAAGAGGAAAGGAAATTGATGAGACACGGGAAGCATCTATCAAAGAGGAGAAGGTTGGCCTGAGGGACTTGGACCAAGACAGTACCATTCAGATAAACATTAATGATGACCTTCGAGGAGTGGAAGGGCGGCCACAAGGGCCTCCCACCGTGTGCTGCCATTAATGGGAGAAGAAGAGAAAGGAGAAAGCTCAGAGACCTTATGAAGAGTCCATAGGTCTGGTGAGGCAACAACAAAAAGGATGTCGGTGAGGGTTTGCCTGGAGGAGGTGCTGGTATAGGTGTCAGCGATAGGGAGGACTGGGTTGGAGACCAGGATGTCCTTTTTAAACTTCTTCCCACCGGATTTAGTGAGAAGAGCAGGATAGTCGACAGAAAAGCAGTTAGAAAAGATGGGAGAAACAGAGAGCACCATAGAGTAAGTAGAGGAGCGGAGAGAAGAAGAAGGGGGACGGACGGGGAGAACACTAGGGAAGGACACAGGGAGGAGCGCAAGCAGAAGAGACATAGAGAGACGAGACAATAGGACAAGACGACAGGAGCTCAGATAATGGTAGAAAAGTTTGCTAGATGAATGCTTTGCTAAGAAGGTAAGATCACAGAATGGCACAATTTTCACAATATAATTTTCAATACCGGAGAAAACACACCCAAATCTGAGAGTCCTGTATAGAGGGAAAAAAAGCCTAGGTTTCACAATGCAATTTTAAATACTTTCAAAATGCAATTTTAAATACAAGTCTCAGAGTCCTGTATAGAGGGAAAAGGGCCTAGGTTTCACAATGCAGTTTTAAATACTGGAGAAAAGAAGAAGAACACAACTAAGTCTGAGAAGCTGCTATGTGGCCAGATTAACAGGGTAGATTGAAGGCTCTATGTCTGTCCCGGGCCACTTCTACCTTACTTAGTCACTGCTGGTTGACGGCTGGAAATTGGCTTCCCCTGCTGACACCTGCAGACACTAGCCAGAGCCACCTCTGTAGGAGCCGCCCTTTGCCTTGGGGCCCTTAGCCGCAGGGGCTACCGGGCAGAGGGCTGCCCTGGGAGGAACAGTAATGACAGGAGGGACATCCAATCAGGGATGGTGGGCGGACTGGGAGGCAGGAGGGAGGGGAACATAACACGGCAATGGGAGTTGGGGAAGGGAGAGGAAGAGAAAAAACACCAGGGCTTGGGGGCTCACAGACCGCAACAAGTTGGTCAAAGGCCCTGGGGGTATAACAATCTGGAACACTCACCTGCTCAGCACGAGGTTTGGAAATGCTTTAAGGCCAAACATATTGTTATTCAATAGACTTGAATTAAAGGACAGTGTCATTGGTTTTGGCATATACACTGGCGTTGCCTTGTGGAAAAATCAATGTCACAGAGAGGAAAGAGAAGAGAAAGAGTGGTGAGATACAGACTTCTGGTTGGCTTGGTAACTGTCAATTGTGTTGGAATGCGTTAGCTACATCACATATTTGTTATTTTTTGTGTCCATTACTCATCATTCTTTAATCCAGTCTTTCATCCTAGTACTTCATCATAGTCCTTATCCATCATAGTAATTCTCCTTCATTATAATTCTCCTCTGTCCTCTTATTCCTTGGTTATAGTCATTCTCCTTTGTGCATGTCCTCCTCTTCCATCATAGTTGTTCATCCTAGTCCTTCTCTTTTGCCATAGTCCCTCTCCTTCATCATAGTCTTTCTCTATTTTTCCTTGTTATTTACCTTCATCATACTCATCATCCTATATCTTTATAGTCCTTCTCCTTCGTTCTATATTTTCAAGCTTTTCTTTCATCATTATAGTCCTTTTTCCTTAGGAATTGTCCTTTGACTTAGGGCCTCATTATGAGTGTGGCGGTCCAGAAACAAGCATGCTAGTAAGTTTGCCGGCACCCTTGTTTTTGGACCGCCACACTACGAGTTTGCCTGCTGGGGCTGCTGCACCCAGCAGGTCTTACCCTGCCAGGTGCAGCCGCTCTGGTAAGCAGACGTATCACAGAAGCATCATCACCATTAGTAACAGTGATGATGCTTCCGTGAACCCATTCCCGTGGAGTCCTATTGGACTCCACGGGAATGGGGAGTACCATTTTCCGGCACCCAGCTTTCCGGTCTGCCGGGACTTGTAATGTCCCGGTGGCACTGGGAAGCTAGGTGCCAGTAAAATGTTATGATTCTGGCGGCAACCTGCCAGAAGCACCGGCAGAGTTACCGCTGGAATCGTAATGAAGCCAATTGTCTTGTTTTTTAGTCATTCTTCAAAATCATATTCCTTTGCCTTCATCCTAGACTTTCTTCTTAGACCATCTCAATCCTATTTATCCAATCATAGTCCTTTCCCTTTCATCATAGTGCTTGATCCTAGTCCTTCACCTTTATGGTAGTCTTTGAGCTGAGATCTTCTCCTTATTGTAGCCCTTTTCCATGGTCCCTTGTATAGCCCTTCATCCAACTCCTTTTCCTTCATCATGGTCCTTTATTTTAGTCCTTCACCATATCCCTTGTCCTGCTTCATAGTTCTATATCCTAGTCCTTCTCAAGTCCTAGTCATGCATTGCAGTCACTTGTCATAGTCGTTCATCGGTGTCCTCCTTCTTTATCATAGTCCTTCATCCCAGTCCTTCTACTTTGTCATAGCCCTTTGTACTTAACCCTAGACTTCCATCCTAAACTTCATCACAGTCTTCTACTTCATCCTAGTCAATCTCCATTCCTTTACTCTTTCTCCTTCATTTAAGCCCATCACTGCCATCCTAGTTCTTCCCATTTGTTAGTGACCGCCTCCTTCAACCTACTCCTTTTCCTTCATCCTAGGTCTTCATTCTGTTCCTTCGTCTGGGTCCTATATCTTCTTAGTCCTCCTTTGTCCTATTGTTATTTTTTAATTCAGTTTGAATTTTTGTTTAGCACTGGCCCTACCCAGAGGGTCTCTGAGCCACTTACATGATTCGCAGTTTGAATAGGTGGTGATTGAAAAAGACGTTAGAAAATGTTTTCAGGATAGGATAGGAAGATTAGGATAGACAAGTGCTGGTAGTGGAGGTGGCAGGCTTATTTGTGGGGAAACAAGTACGTTTTGAGACTCTCACTGAAAATGGTGATGTAGGGTGCAGTGCAGATGTGAAGAGATAGGGTGTTCCATGCTCTGGGTTTCTAGTGGGTAAATGCTTGTTTTGTGTGCATGTAAGTTTGCAGAGTGGGATGTGCAGAAATCGTGGCTGGCTTGTCTGGTGTTTGTGTGGGTGAGAGGTTTGGAAGGAAAAGATGGGGTTTTGTGGTGGATGGCTCTGAATACATTTCAGTGTCCTTTAAAGGCAATTCTCTGGGTTATAGGGTGCCAGTGGAGCTGGGCGAGAGTGGGGCTGATGTTTGAATGTTTGGGTAGGTGGAGCATAGTCAGGCAGTGGCATTTTTTATGGCTTCTAAGGGGGCAAGCATGCTGTCGGGGAGTCCAGCGAGGAGAGCATTGCTTTAGCCCAGCTTGGAGAGAACCGGTGCTTGGACACTGTCAGGGGAAAGGATGCTTCTGATCGTGCATAGGAGGTGTCATTGTAGATTGCATGTTTTGGTGACAACTGCTATGTGGCGCATGAAGCTAAGGGATTGACAGGGGTCTAGAGCGATATGTGTGAGTTGTTTGGGGTGAATACTTAGAGCCAGGTGGTGAGGTTGGTGAATACTTAGATTCAGATGGTGAGGTTGGGTTTTCACCTGGGGGGCAAATGAGGAGGTATTCTGTTTTTGAAGGTTTGAGTTTGAGAAAGTGAGTGGCCATCCAGTTTGGTGGAGAGACAGCTTTTGAGAGTGTGGAGTTGTGAAGGGGTTGAGATTTGGAAGTATATTGGTGTGTCAACTGTCTATAGGTGTGATGTTGTGTTTGCTGAGGGTCTGCCCAGAAGATTCAACATATAGGTTAAAGAGGAATGGAGATCGGGAGGAGCTTTGTGGGTTCCCATATTTGACTGTGGGGGCGAGGGGGTTCTGATTGATAAGGGCGCATTGAGACAAAGTGGGCCCTGTCAGTGAGGAAGGGTGTAAACCAGTTGAGCATTGTGCCGGTGAGTTTCATCCTATGGCTAGGATGTCTGGTAGACTTTTGGGGTCACTAGTGTCAAAGGCTGCAGAGAGGTAGTGGGCTATGAGTAGTGCTGTGTGTCCTTTGTCAGTGATTTTGTGGAAGTGATCGAGGATGTGAAGTGTAGCGGACACTGTGCTGTGTTCAGATCGGAATCCAAATTCAAAGGGTTTGACGGGGTCATTTGTGGTGATTTGTTTCTGCAGTTGGTTAGTGACAAAGCATTCCATGATTCTGGTGAGGTATGGCAGGATAGTATTGGGGTGGTAGTTTTCAGGAAATATGGGGTTGAGGAATATTTCTTTGAGGAGGGGTGAGATTTGTCCAGTTCTTCATGCAGAGGGGATAGTACCATGTGAGTGACAGGTGTTTAAGATGTTGAGCCAGTGGGGGCGAGGGTGGTCATGCAATTATATTTGGTATGTGGTGGCAATGCATCATCCAGGAAGTGTGCAGGTTTTGTTTTGGCAGTGAGGGTGATGATGGTTACTGTGTCAATGTGGTTGAAGGTGTCCCATTTGGTGAATGTTCGGGAGCAGGGAAGGAAGTGGGAGAGCATAGGGGAGGGCTTGTCTGGTGTAATGTATTTTGCTGTTGAAGAAGTCCAGTAGTCCATGAGAGAGTTGCATACTGCAGAGATGGGTGTGTGGAAGGTATGGATGGTGGTTTGGAGAGGGAGGGACATGACAATATTGAAGAGTTTCTGTGTACGACTGGTGGCAGATCGGAGATCTTGAAGGTAACAGTTGGCTTTTGCATTGCATATGGCTGTTTTGTATTTGTTGCAGCCGTGTCTGACGGGTGTATTGGTTGTGGGACATGAGTTATTTTGCAATGCTCTTTCTAGGCATCTGGCTTGATAGAGAAGGGAGAATTGTCAAACCATGGTTTGTGGTGGTTGTTGTGGGGTGTTTGTAATTTGAGGGGTAGAATTTCTTTGTGTGCCTGTGTGATGATGGTGTTGTATTTGTTGAGTAGAGTGGGGGGATGTGTATGTGTGAAAGAGGGGAGTGGCATGAGTGGTGCCAAGGCTGTGTCTGTGATGTGTTTGGTTTTTCTGTCATGGGGGCAAGAAAAAATGTATTGCAGGTGGGTGATCTGGTGTGGTAGAGTGTGGGTGAAGGGGACAGCAAAGTGGTCTGAGTAAAGCACCCACATCTGCTGTTCCATGAAGATATGAGTTTTATTATATCCTTAAAAGATGCATGCAGTGATCACCATAAGCCACTTCTTCCTGTAAGGCTGTTACATTATTCCAGCTATGTTATTACAGGTGATCTCATCAATAAAAGGTCATCAGTAAGATACAGCATACAGAAACCGGTCACCCACCCACTTCAGCCAGGTCTTTCCTTCAACTGTAAATGTGGAACCCTCATCCGTCCAGCAGAATTCCATGATGTCATAAAAGTCTGTGCTAAGGGATATTTGAGCAGGACATAACACGTTTTGCTTGAAACTGAAAGGTCCAGGGTGTTGTCAGCTGTGTGTGGGGGACAGATGATGGGTTGTGTGACGTTGTAAGGGTTCAATGGAGTGAGGACCGTTTTTGATGTAGGATTTGCATCTGGATGGGAACTACCAGGATTCAAGTCCCCAAGGTAGATATCGATAAAGAGGGGAGCGGTGGTTGTTAGTTGTGAAATCAGCTCAGTCAGTGTGGAGGTTGGGATTGTGTGTTGGGGGCAGTAAATGAAGTGGCTATCGTTGGGTTGTGGGTGTGGTGGAGGGGAGCAGGTGAGAGGGTGTGAGCTTCAAAGGAAGTGTATGAGGGGTGTGGGTTTACTAAGTGTGAGTGACCTTTTATATATGATGACAATGCCACCAACTTGTTTGTATGGCAGGTCTCTGCGGTAGATGATATAGTGTGGGGGAAGACTGTTGGTGATGGGCTCATGGCTGGTTTTGAAGCATGTTTCTGTGAGGAAGAAAATGTATGAGGTGTGTGCTAATGATTTCATTGATTTAATGTGGTGTGTGCAGAGTGGCAGTTGAGGAGGATGCAGGTGTACGTAATTAGCTGTTTAAGTGTTTTGTTGTCTTGGAGTTTGGTTGGGATATTGATTGTGTGATATGTATGTGTCATGTTTCTGGCACCCTGTGTGATACAGGGGAATAGGGGGCAAGTAATGAAACAGAAAAAGATACAGAAGCAACGCTTAGCTCTGTCCTCACTTTGGGTGTCCTTTCGCGCCGGGCATCCGGAGCAAAGAAAAGTGCTTATATACCCAAAGTAACCCGTAATTACTTCAAGAGGCAACTGATATAAACAGGAAGCCAGTCCTTTTTTGCTGGTGAAAGTTGCTGAAGGAGGATGATGAGATGCAGGCAAGGAGGAGGAAGGAAAGGTACCAAGGGGTTTTCAGGCTGCACAATGGCACCCCTAGGGAGGTGGGGGAGTTCAAATCTAACCCTACCTGTTGACTGAAGAAAGAGAAAGTGCAGTTAGGTACAGTCCAGTCGCAGGCTTTGTGGAAATGGCAGTCTGTACCTGTGCTTCACATATGTTACATGTTGTTTACTGTGGATTTTTTCTGCAGTTTCCATTTTACCAATGTATTCCATGCCTTTTTTTCCCAAAATGTATTTTTTATCTTGCACTGCATGTGACTGTATATTAATTCTCCCTCCCTATGAATCTACCCACTCGCCCCTGACTACAAGTTCTGTGCTCGTGGTCCTCTGTGTGTGTATTTTGTCCTGCATTTAACTATTGCGTTAACGTTTCACTGTACTTGATTCCAACATTTCTTTCATCACTGCGTTTTGTACTTTAACATTATGATCCCTATAGCTGCTTGTTTTCTGGCACACTGGACATTGCCCATTGTTGACATTGTGATTTTACTGTGTGTGTGTTTGTGTGTGTGAGTGACCCTGCCTTGCTGTATGGACCTGTGTTGAGTTCCTGCGATTGAGTTAGTCCACTCTGTGTCCCCTGCACCGTGTGGTATGTGTGTGGAGTTTTTGGAATTCCAGCCATGCTCCTCCCCTGGGAAAGGACTCTAAAAACCAGTTTCCACTGTAGTTAAACCTGCCCTCCAGCCCAGGCAAACAGCTGCAGCATTTACAGCCAGAAGCCAGTCCTAAAGCCTAGGGCTGACCCTTTACATCCCTTCCTGAGAACCTCCTCTACCCCCAGTCATCTATTGTCTAAGCCTATTTACCCACTTGTTATACACCCTGTAATTATCCTCCACTTTGTCAGGTCACCAAGCTGGCCCCTTTCATTTCTTCCTGCGAATGCGTGCCCACCTGCCCTTCCATCTCCCCTTCCCTGGGAACCACACAGAAACTAGTTATCCCCTGTTGTGGCTGGTGGTGGGCTCTAGAGGGACACTTGGGCGTGGGTAGTGGGGCGGGCTCTGGAGTGGAGTGAGAGTGATAAGCATGTGGAGAGAGGTCTGGGCTCACTTTATTTGGTTGCTGGTGGTGTGGTGTGCTGGTTGTATGGGTTTGAGGCAGGGAAGCTGCAGAGGCCCTTCTAACAGGTAGCCTTCCCCCTGTCTGGCCATACCCTTCTCCCCTAGTTGCTCTGATGGCAATAAGTCTACTTCTATGCCTGTGATGTTCTGCAAAGGCTTTGTTGTTTTCTTTAGTGTTCCCACTATTCAGGCTAGCTCCCCTGTTATTGCCAGCGGAGGGACTCAGCCCTTTTGTAGACACAACGCACACTCACCAGATCTGTTAATTCCCTGGCCCAAAACTTTCTCCCACATGGACTTCCCCATTTTGGCCTGCCTCCCATGCCCACAGCTTAAATCAGGCTGTGCATGCATATTGGATATTGACCTGGACATTCTCTTTCTTCCTTGTCATTCTCCTTCATCTTAGTCCCTCTCCTTCACCATATATTATCCCATTTATCCATAGTCCTACTCACACTCCTTCAACGTAGTTTTTATTTCTAATAATTTGTCCTAGTCCTTATTTTTTGACCTAGACCTTATTCCTAGTTTTTCATCCTATTTATTCATCCTGGCCTACTCCTTCATCTTCATTTGTCTCCTTGTTAGCCCTTTGTTCTAGTCCTTCTCGATCATCCTTGTGATTGGCCATCATCCTAGTCCTTTTTTGTCCTATTTGGATTGCTATTTTAATATGGGCCTCATTACAAGGTTGCCGGTCTGGATACAATGGTACTGGTAAGCTTACCGGTACCGTTGTACCCGGACCGGCAAACTCAGAGTTTGCCGTGGGTTCCTTTCATTCCGCCAGGTCTGCCCTGGCGGAATGAATGGCACCCGTGAGCAAAGCAAGCCTGTAGCACCGGCACTGTTATCAACCCGCAAATTACCAGGTCCGGCAGGGCCAGAATACCCCATTAATTGCCCATTCGCGGGTGCCGGATTTTCTTGCTGGTATGGAGGTAGCCTTGCTGGTAAAACCGGCAAGGCTACCTCCAACCTCGTAATGAGGCCCATTCTCTTTGTTTTACAGAAACTCTCTCGCCTCCTCTGTATTTCTTCATCTTTATTTTCTGCTTTTCCCTTCCATGTGTCCCTCTTTTTTCCCTCTCTCTCTCTCTTTTCATGTCTTGATTGCTGTCTCTTTCCTTCCTCTTACTGTGGAATATTGCCCCAGTCGGGCTGGAATTTGCACAAGAAAAGTTGAAGAAAGTTGTCAAGGCTCCATAGAGAGTTTATAAAGAAGCGGGTAACTGAAGGTATTTAACGTGATGCAATGTATGATAAATTAATTTGTTATCTTGCAACAACCACCCCATTATCTTGTATGAGAATATGGGGTCATTATGAGTTTGCCGGGATCCTGCCAGTAATTCAAGCCATATACCAGTAAACGGATCTACCATTACCAGCGCCTGATATCCCGTCATTACTGGAATGTTACAGGTTCTGGTAACGGCAGCCATTCTACATAGGGGGAATAGCCGGTATTATCATCACCATAATACCGGTGTTTTTTTTTCCAGTGGAGGACCGATTTACCTCCAGCTCTTGACTGGAGGTATATTAGTGAACCTCCACCGGCAAACTTGTAGTTAGGAGGTGCGGGAAAAATGGCGGTATCGAAATTACGGACACTTTTACAAGCACTTTTTCTGCACCGTCAAATTTGTAATGACTGCGTATGTGTGTGTGATATTTCTGCATTTCAAAATTGGGGGCCTTTCTTGACTGGAGGATTCATGGTATGCATGAGACCTAGGGCTGGTTATTGCTAATAAGCATGGAACATGCAGGAAAGTTGCTCCAGTAGTTCCAGAGTTAAATCGTAAGGCATGAATGCTCCTCAAATATTTCTCAGCTATAAATGGGAAGAAGGCCTTACCTTTACCGAATCTTCGCTGCATCTGATATCATTTGCATTCTTACATTAATTTTCATGCACTCTCCCCAAGGAAATGGCAGGAAAGCTGTTGCTGGGTCTTATTAGAACTCAGTATTCTAACCATTCTGCAAACAACAATTGTCAAGCTGGTCACACATAGCCCCATGTAGCATGCATGTCTACATATGTCTGCAACGTCCTCTTCCTCGGAACCTCCTCCAAAAACCTGGACAGACTGCAAGTCATACAGAACAATGCACTCCCTGCAGCTCAAGGCATCTCCAAAAGAGAGCACATTACCGCCGCTAGGAAAGCAGCCCACTGGCTCCTTATAAAAGAAAGAGTCTTATTCAAAACCCTGACACCCACAAATGCATCCACCACTCTGCACCTGAATACCTCTCACAAAGGATTCACCCCTCTTCCTCCACCAGGCCAATTAGAACGCCTTACGTCAACATGCTAAGTGTGCCTATGGTGAGGAGAATCAGAGCAGGCGGCTCCAGCGTCCCCCACCTTGCACCTTCACACTGGAATGCCCTACCTCCTACTATAAGAGGCAAGGCCTCCCTCATGACCTTTCGCAAAGTCCTGAAAACTGTGCTCTTTATCTGAAGCTCGCCAGCATCTAAATCTAAACTGTTACCATCTAAATGAAACATGCTTATATGTACATGACATGTATCCTAATGTATATTTTCGCTGTTTTACACAATGTATCACTGTTTTCTCCCCTTGTGCCCTCTCCCTGTAACTAAGCTCCCTACAAGTAACAGAGCCTCAATGCCCAAGGGCTGCTGTACGCTATATAAATTTAATAAATAAATTTGATTTTGATTTGATTTGTTTATTTGATAATGCGCACAAAACCCACGGGTAGCCGGGCGCAGCAGGTACAAGGTTACTTAAGCTTAGGTTACATACAGAGTATAAAAAAACATAACAATGCGGTAAGTACATGTAAATACACGCCGTATGGAAGAAAAAACTAACATATTACAGTTTTGAGAGAGTGTACAGGTAAAGGTGTGAGAGCAGAATCATTTTAGACAAGGGTATCGTGGTCGTTGGGTGCCACGAGAATTAATACATTCTATTTCAGAGTGGTACAGTCCCACTCTCTGACCCTGTAGTGAAAAAGATTTTTAGGGTTAAACCTGTTCTGTTGGATATTGTTTAGGGGGTGTTTTCACATTATTGATGATCTCATGCTGGAGGGGACAGAGATTAAAATAATGTTATGGGCCTCGATATCAGGCTATGGAAGCCACAGGCCTTGTGCCTCAGCTGGCAGTTTAAAATGCTAGTATTTATTCAGCGATCATTCAGTATTTATCTTAGGGGGGGGTTGGGGTGGATCTTTGCTGGTCGAGAGAACCATGCATCTATGGGATTTTTAAAATGTTTAAACAATTATTTTTGGAAATCCCAAGTCCGATCTTGAAACCAGCTTTGTGACGGTTACGACCTGTTCAAATGAGGATCAAAATGGAATGCCGTAGAAGCCTAAACTTTCTTGTGACAACATGGCTACATTGTATTGCAACCTGCAGCACGCAGTAATGACGCGTAGGCACCCCTTTCCATGTGATGCTGTTTATTATTACGGCATAGTGTAGATAGTTACAAATGACAGACAGCAGAAGATAGGTGGAAGAAGTGGATGCCAGTCATCCACCTATCATCCTTCCTCGTCTCTCCCTGGACTGACTTCAACCTCCTCCCCTAGAACCTCTACATTGACGGCCTAGTCATGGCTCTTTGAGCTCCCTTACTAGTGCCAGCCATCTTTATTGATGTATTTATTTATTTTTTCATTTGTAAAGCACACTACAGCCCGACGGCATTGAGTCGCTGTTGCAGGAGGGTTTCTTAGTTACAGGTTGGAGGCTTTGCTCATGGTTACAAAGAGCAAAATCCTAACATGATGCAGTGATCACGTACATAGAAGATAGTGTTTTCATAAATAGTACATAGATAATACAGTTAGCATATCTGGTTACAGAGAATGGGACAGGTAGCTTACAGTGTTCAAGACACAGAGCTAGTCGAGTCCGGTTTATACAAACAATAGTGTTTTGACAGCTTTCCTAAAGGCTGTGACTTATGCAGAATACCAGACATCCTCCTTCTTCACATAACCCACAGCACAAATGCCAGCACCTGACCTACCGACATTACAAGTATGACGGTGGGGTAATAAGGGTGCCGGTAGCAACGTACGGTCACCATTTCCGGACCGCCATACTACAACAATGCTGGTAGGGGCATGTTTCCCCCGGCAGGCCTGAGGGTTTTCAGGCCCCTACCGGCATGGTTGTCACTGAAGCACTGGGACCGTTAGCAACGGTGCTGGCGCTTCAGTGAACCATTTCCATGGAGTCCTTTTGGACTCCATGGAAATGGCGATTTACAGTTACCGCAGCCACTTGTGATATCCCGGTGTCACCGGGATGTAAGGTGGCAGTAACAGTGCTATGGGGTTGCCAGTAAACCGCCGCCTACCAGCAGGTTTTACCGGCTACCCGGTAATGATCCTCTGTGTCCATCTTCATGTCATCTCCATTTGCGAGGCGTACAAGACCTCATTCTCATTACCACGCTGAAGCTCGTATTTCAATGACAATAGTTTCGACCCAAGCGACACCTAATAGCCCAGACTAAAAATGCACATAACGACTTAGCAGAAAGCTCAGGGGAACTTCATGTGACTGATTTCCAACAAAAAATAACGTGAAGTAAACGTGGCAGGCAAGGCGGTGCTGCAGTGTACGTTCTGCACATACTCACTCCGCAGCAACCCTCTGAGAGTAAACCCTACTTCTCCATCACAACCGCTCTCAAAACTTCATAGAACATTGGTGCACAACCTTCAACCTTCTGTTCTGCTCGGTGCGTTTTAACGCATGGCAAATGCTATTGGAACCTCTCTGCTCTGTAGACCTGGGGTACCTGAAAAAAGCATCCTTGCACGTGTGTGCTTGGAACCTCGCACCCCAAGGTGTGCACCATGCGCGACCCGTACACATTGTGCTCACAGCACTCTAACCTGTGATGCCCCTCGTGCTGCTAATACACAGAGCATTACCATGCACGGAGGTGTACATCATGTGCCACCCGCAGTTATTGTCTCACAGCAATCACGCCTGGGATGCCTTGTGCCCCCCGTTACCGGTGCAATGTCATGCACTGGGGTCAGCATCATGTGCCACCGGTACTTCTTCTGATCACTCTACCTGAACCACTGAGACACCCTTGCTCTCTGAACATTAGTGCATATTCAATTGGTGCAAATATTTTCTAAATCACCTTGCCTTTACCGTAGATCAAGTTTTCAATAGGCTCTCATTAATGTTGCAAATGTAACTATATAGCTGCCTAGCATTGCAGCTTTTATTTGATTAAATAGCCCTGTGCACCCCCATCCCGGTTGTTTATCTAACTGTGCCCATGTTACGTCAATGAAATGACTTCTTAATGTATACTTTGCCTGTCCCACTATGTTTGTTATGTGTCATCTTAATATGGTCTCGCCACCAAAATTCAAATATATGCCTACACATTGCAGTATGGTTAAATAACACCCGTTTACGTTGATGGCCTAGTCCTGGTTCAATGAGGCCCCTTGCTAGTCCCAGCCATCAGGCTTCTGCAGCATACTTTCTGGTGACCACATGGCTACATCCTGTTTCCAGCTCTGGAATTTTCCTTTACAGATGTGCTTCCAGCATGCAACGTGCGTGCTAAACGAAAACCACAAGAGTGGAAATATGGAGAACCATTGCCAAGTTGTCATGCATTCAGACAAGCTGTGTTGATTAATTGGGACATTGCATGCTATTTCGATAGGCAATCCAGACTGCATTGTGCACGCGGGGTCTTTGGAGAAGCCTTCATGCTTCGCCTGTTAAGTTTGAAAGATGTCGAAACAAGCCTTGGGGGACTCATAGATGTTTCTTTTTTGTAGGTCTTCCTCAGCACCAGGAGGGGCTCTTGGGTGATGAGCCGCGTTTACGATTGGGGCTACCCGTGGGACATGGTGTACAACACCCGCTTTAAGAGCTGGTACAGGAATTCTCTCCCCACCTCCATCGCAAGGTGGCTGACACACAGGAAGATGAACTCCTGGTTTGACCATGCCAACTATGGCCTGCTCCCTCAAGACAGGTGTGTTCTTTTGAGGGGGTGCCGCCTGCACCAACGAATTTTTTTTGTTACTGCTTACTGGTATAACGACACAAAATGCCTCTTTTACATTTCCTTGCTTTGGTGGAAAATTCCACATTTTCTTCAATATTTTCTTTGAACTGTTCAATGTTTTCTTTTTTCTGTTAGTATCTAGTTGCAGACGAGTGTGGACTTAAAGGGTTCAGAATGCAAATCGGGCCCTTTTGTTAGAGTCCGCTTTTAGTTCTTTCTTCGGCTTTCTAAAGTAGTAGAAAAGTGAATAAATACGCTTTCAAACAAATCTGCACAGTAAAAAATAGCAAGGGTGAATGTACACTTTCACACAGAGTTTCATAGAACAATTCATATTTCGTGCAGCCGAACACTTTCTTATCCTTTTAAATCAGTGACTATCAGCGTCACAGCGGCATGACATCACTGAAAGTGCGTAAAATGTATTCCAGCGCGCCTGCGCATGGATCCCAATGGCAGGCCTTTTTGGAAGGCTTTCATTATTTTTCAAGGCCGTGTTTCTCCTTTGCTTCCCATTTGCTATCCCTCAGAAAGACCTTTACTGTAAAACCTGTGCGTGAAAGCAATGGTGGACCCCACACTGCTCCCCTAACGAACATGGCCAAAATCCTACTGGTCATTAGGTGCCATTGCTGGGCTGCTGTTTTTCGGAACTCCGCTCCAGGTCTTAAACAAGAATAACACACCTGCATAAAGAACATGGGATGTGAAGTCAAGTTATAGCTAGGGGATGTTAGAAGGAAGAGGGCTTGCCTGTCTCGCCTTAGTGATGATGAAAATTCTTAGAATATATGTTTACCTTTTTCTCTCTCCCCTTTCCTTTCAAGATTGCAGCTTCTACATAGAAGGGCGACACTATGACTAGGGATAGATTGTTCTGCATTTGAACGTTTTTCACAATTGGTGAAGGCTGGCTCATTGAAGGTAACGTTGGACCGCATGGTCAAAACAGGCTAGACACAAAATAAGACTCCTGGTTAGAGAATATTCGAATATATTAGAATTAGAGCAGCTAATATTCTCCTAATTGTTTTCTTCTGGACACCGATTTCAGAGAAGCCAGAAGCACCGTTGTACTATTTAGTCAAAGTAAGGCCCAGATTGTGTAAGACTGTTTAATTAATGATGGTATGATTGATAATATGTATGCAGGTAGTTATAATGTGATGTATTGAGATTGAAAGAGCTGTGCTGACATTGGACTGCATTATACTTATGATAGTCATTATCTCAATCCAGGTTTCCTCCTTTTTGATGCATTGTGTGTACTAGGTTGGTGGTCAGACAAAAAGTTAATTTGTTACAGAAACACAGGTAATATTAATTTGCATTGTGATTCCTCTCTACAGTAACTATGTCCATAAAACAACTAAGACAACTACAATTGAGATCCCATCCTCTGTAGGTGTGAGTGCAGAGTATCCTCAAACAAGCATTGCCAAAGCCAGTATGTATAGCTTCATAAATGTAGATTTACTTTATGCTACGGTGCAGGACAGACTTTTAAAATAAACAAAAATACCAGTTGTGACAGGATCAGGGGTCTGAGCCATTCAAGAGGGGATGGGGACCCTTCTCAACCTCGGTGGGAGATCTACCAGGGTTTGTGCCAGAACCAGTCCTATCACAAAGGTGGGTTGCGGGAGATCGGAGGGAACCAGTCCCTGCCCCTTTGTTCAGTGTCTGTTTGCTTGACAAACACACCACTATCTAGCACTCCATGCCTGCACAGCACCATTCTGCCACTGTGTTTCTCTGTGTCTCATAGAATCTCCAATGTCAGCAGCCTTGACAAGAGGGCAGCCAGCAAACATCCAGAGAGAGAGAGAGAGCGGGCAGAGCAATCCACGCAGCGGTCTGAGCGTAGACAACTGCTTCACAACCACCTCTGCTGAAGCTCCAGAAACAATCAGAGCAGAAAATTCTCCAGCCAGATGCAGGTGCGCAGAGAGCTCAACCAAACCAGAGGAATGCCAGTGCGAGCCAGGTTATAGGGTGCTCAGCGGCATTCCCAGGCTCACGAACATTGCACTTACCAATGTGGGCGCCAAAGAACAGCACCCTGTCATGCCAACTGGGACATTGACTGTTATGGGCTGCCATTGCCGGAGACATGTATGAAAAAGGGGTGAGGCATGGGACCCCAATTCAATGTGTTTACTGATTGTAACCCCTTTCCAGGGAAGAGGAGAGTCACTGGTTGGCATGGTGATCAAGCAGAGGAAGAAAGCCAATGGAGAGGGAAGGGGGAGGATATAAGGAGGCCATGAGGCAGGAAGGTGTGGGTTGTTTAGGTGAGATCAAGGGAGGAGAAGAAGGTCCAAGAGACTAGGCAGGGGAAGGAAGGGGAAGTGGAGCATGGGGGAGAATTGATGAAGGAGTGTGCAAGGTGAGGTATTGGTTGTGAGAGAGAGCAGTACTTGGGCTTGAGTGTGCATGAATGGTGTTTGCGTGTGATTAATGGAGGAAGAGCAGAAAGTAAATGTAATGGCGACTATGGAAGAAAAAGGATGGTGTCTGTGGCACAAATAGTGGGTAGAGAGCAAAGTAGTAGTAGTATGGGGAGGAGAGTAGTAGTAGTGTGAACAGGTGAGTAGTAATATTGGGAGTAGTGTGGAGAGGGAAGTATTAATAGTATTGTGGAGAAGGGAGTAGTGGTAGTGTGCAGGAGAGAGATATAGATGGAGTATCAGGGAATAAGATCAGAGGGTGGAAGTAGAAAATAGTGAGAAAAGCATCTAATGGAATGAGGAGGAGGAATCAGGGAGAATGAGGAGAGGCAGTAGGTGGAATAGAGGGAGGAGCGTAGAAGGAGATAATGGAGAGTGACAGCTAGGCATAGGGGGATGAACATTATGGCATGGCATAATAAGGCCAAGTACGGCCTGAGTGTCTGAGAGGCACAAATCCATTGGGGAATTCAGGGCAGGGGCCATCGAGCTTGGTCCTGGAGGAAGATATAGAAATAAGGCATTTGCCTTTAAGCCCTAATGGCCAGCCAGATAGCACCTAAGGTTGTAGGAGTTACCGATCTGTAGAGACAATCATGGAGTTTCTGGGCATATGGGCTAGGGAGGAGCCAGCAAACACTAGATGAGAGAGAAATAAACAGCCTTAGAGAGCCCATTGACTACTAAAAACATTTTTTAAAAACTGAACTATCTAAGAGAGTTGATGAGTTCTTGAAGCCATTGGTGACAGTGCAATGCAGCACAAAAGTTAAAAATATTTCAGACGTACCAAGTGACAGGAAAACAAATCTATTCATTCACAAATCTCTTCCCAACTTCGAAAACTCCACTCACCTCAACTTTCACCAGGATGTACTCATTTGGCACCACAGAGAATATTAATGGCACATGGCCCCCCCTTTGAATATGTAGCTTCAAGTGCACTGGCAGGTAACTAAGCTATACATAGCCAGACCTAATATGAACCCCTCTCTCTCTGTCTCTCTGTCTCTCTCTCTCTCTCTCTCTCTTTCTCTCTCCCTCTCGCTCTCTCTCTCTCTTTCCTCCGTCACTCACTAAATCTCTTTATGAGCCAGACCTACTGTAAAGAAACCTCTCCCCTCTGATACTAAAACGCAACAAAAGGATGAAAAGAATATCAGTATGAAGATAATACTTTGTTTCAAACTTTGTAAAAATTCACTGACACACTACCAGAAAAGTGTCCCTCTGTGGACACATGTTTCATTTCATGCATTTAGTTTCACAGAAGTTGAGTATGTTGTTTTCCTACCACGTCAATACATTAAATGAAGAGGAGATGGATGCGTTAGTGACATTCAATTAGGCTTCCATCTCAGATAACCAACACCTATAGAAACCTTTCTAAACTATTTTTTAAATTTGTGTTGTAATGCTTAAATAAACCTTATAACACAATCAACCAACACTATATATTACATTTGAATTTGATACAGAATAAAACAAAATATGTATGTATTAGATCCAAAATAGGATAATAACAATACATATAATTCCAATAGAAACATATACAAAAAAAACATAAAACAACGATATAAAGGGTCTTTTTAGAGATTATTTGACTCTTTCCATTTTAAATTATTACATACAATATATTAATAATCATGACCCTATACAGATTCCTTAAAACATTCTAAAAGTTTCATCCACATATGATACATAGTAAAGTTCTAAAATGTACAATTCCCTGAATACAAAAGGCTCGATATTTCATCACTTTGATAATAGTCCACTTTAAATCTAATATTAAAATATCCCTTACAATTGATCACATTCAACTTTACATATTCAGTTAGTAGATGTCTATGAGTTTTGATTTCACATTTCACATTGCCAATATGGTATGTTTTCCCATGCACCAGTTCTTGACAAAATCGGTAGCAATTCCAATCTTATTGACATTATGAATCTTCTTACCTTCATATGATAACAATTTATCAAATAGTTGCAAGAGTCTCCACAGGAAATACCTGCTTGACATAATCACCATATTTTTAGTATTTACCCAAATATATAATATTGGTATTCTGATCCCAAATGTTTGCCAATTTTTTAATTTGCATCTCATTTATGGTTATATGACTCTCAGCATCTACATCAAATTCTATATCTTCAAAAAACTAATATGCATCTTCTCTCCATTGCTTAAGTGCATCATCCATGCTATCCTTCTGTAATATAATTTTGAAGCTGGAGTATATACTGTCCGCAGTAATCCATCATTTAATATGGCTTGAGACGAAGTTCAAGGTACCACACTCACAGGTTTAAGATAATTTGTGATTTTATCTTTTGCCAACTGGGGCTCACCTCTTTTATCCCATACAGCTTCCACCACCGCCTCGGCAGCCCCAATCATAGAGTTAGTAGCACCATTAGTGGGTTTCTTTTTTTAATTAATGGTCCTTTTGAGGTCGGTTGCTACCTTGGCCCTCTTACAAGCCATTTTTATGGAGATGCACAGCTGATATTTTTTAGAGACCGCCGGCATCGCCGGCTATAAGTGGTACCAATGTATTTCACCTATTTCACCTATATGATAACTGTATACCTCTTTAGGACGCCTAATTGGTTTTAAGGTTTCCGGTGGGAAGGGGCGTGGCCAAAAAATTAAGCAGGAGTTTAACGCCAAAAGCAGTCCTGGTTATTATATAATTCTTGGCCGATCTGCAATTCACCAGGAAATCCCCACAGCCAAACAACACTCAGCGGTGCACTCTGTCGATAGAAACGTGTAACACACACTGAGGAAGCTATTGTAAACAAACCTTCTCCTCCCTCAATTAACAGCAGTGTAACAAAAACAATACCTGCATAGTGATCAAAACCCACTATACGTGTGTCATTAGAGCAAGCACAGCATGAAAATATCCATCAGCAAAACCAACACAAAAGCTATGAATGCACCAAGTACATGCAACAGAATGTAACAGCGGCTGTCACTATTGTGTAGTGGCAGGATTGTTAATGCAGTGCTTATTTATACAATTTTCCAAATGGTCAATTCATACAACATTAATGTAGAAAAAAATGAAATTAGCCGCAACACCAATGAAGAAGTGGCCCGAAATCGCAAATTGAAATTAATTAATTTTCAGAACCGACTGAATACTACTCAAGGAGGAATAGTTTGTAAAATACATTTAAAATAGTGCATATGAACAATATTTGTTCAGCAACATTAGTTTAAACTATTGTAGCAACTTATGAAACTAGCCCACTGTGGCTAAAAAGTGTCCCATTCTTGCCAAAAAAACTAGCACACACTGGAATCATAGGCTGTCATTTTGGGCATTGCCCTATTGCCCTGTAGGCCAGTTCGAGCCTGGTCCGTGCACTATTCAGGCGTGAGAGCGCGCCTGGGACAGTGTTGGGTTACAGCACAAAGAGCGAGCACCATGGGCAGGGGCCGATTGAACCGATCAACAGCACCAGGGCTGCCATCGTTTTAGGGGTGTCTCCCTGCATTTGTCAATTCCTTCCTTCACTCTCAAGACACGTCCCACGTCAAACATTAGTTTAAACTAATGTAGCAACTTATGAAACTAGCCCACTGTGGCTAAAAAGTGTCCCATTCTTGCCAAAAAAACTAGCACACACTGGAATCATAGGCTGTCATTTTGGGCATTGCCCTATTGCCCTGTAGGCCAGTTCGAGCCTGGTCCGTGCACTATTCAGGCGTGAGAGCGCGCCTGGGACAGTGCTGGGTTACAGCACAAAGAGCGAGCACCATGGGCAGGGGCCGATTGAACCGATCAACAGCACCAGGGCTGCCATCGTTTTAGGGGTGTCTCCCTGCATTTGTCAATTCCTTCCTTCACTCTCAAGACACGTCCCACGTCAACAGATATACTGCATTTAAAAGGGCTTGTTAGACTCTACAGAGCACCTTCTGCCTATGGTCCTCGGGGTAAACACTACTCATCTGCATCTACGTAGGCCATTTTCCCATGTGGGACCTTCGCTATCTGAATCAGGTGTATGTGGTTCAGCTCTATGCTTACTTTGCAGAGAATGTGTTCGAGTCCAGGCAGGATCAAATAATTTTTTTCTGTTGTTACAAAAATATGTACCAAAACAATGGTTTCCGGACAAGGAGCTGTAGGCCGTGGAGGAGGAAGTCGTTAAGGAGGCGGCACACCTTGTAGGTCTTGAGCTTCTGATCATATTACAATGAAATGTAAATGCCGTTCCAAGAGCAGCTGGCAGGGTGGCCCAGATCAGTAAGCGCTGACAGGGCCTGAGGATATGTCTGGAAGCTGATCACCAGACAATGCAAGAAGTTCTTGGCCAAAGGAGGGCGATCAACACTGCCACCCCTGGAACTGTGGCCATGGGAGGAGCAGGCCCTGACAGCTGTTATTAATGTAGCATGCTTACGGCTATTAGAGGAGTAGAGACTGAGAATGCACGTGAGTATACCACATGCATGGGAAAGAAAGATCTTCAATACCTGCTACAAATGATCACACGCTCCCAAAATAATCCCTCTCTGACAAGTGAAATGGACATGTGACATTAACAAAGGAGGTTCCCCAAAGGCATGTCCCTGCTGCCAATGTACACTTGCCTGTGTCCACACACTGCTATTTTCCCATGTGCACTTAGGCAAATGATGACGACAAGAAGTGAAACAGGGATCTGGGCACACGTGACCACAATCATTTACCCAAACCATGTCTGGCTGTCAGCATAGCAAACACACACACACACACACACACACACATGCACGCAAACACATGCACACTGCCTACACTCTTTCAAAGTCTCCCCAGGGACGTGGAGTCACCACTGAACTATACCCCCTGTAGATGTATGATTGTGTGCACATCTACACTTACACTATGCAGTGCCCAGGATTTTAAGTGGGCCGGGGCTAGCCGGGGCTGACCCCCAGCAGGCTCCGAAATCTCGTTTGGAGGCGGGGCCCTGCCGGGGCCCACTAATCTGCCTTGGCAGCCCCGGCCACTACACAAAAAGACTTTTTGACTAAAGCCTGAATCTCTCGCTCGTGTGTGAAAGCTTTAGGCTTCAGAAAAAAATGTCATAATGGTGGTGCTGCACCTGCGAGGCATCCCTTCAAGCAAGAGATGCCCGTGGGCCGGCGCCACCATTATGGAGAAAACGTGAGGCCGCTGGAGGCAGAGTCCTTGTTTTCTAAATCCTGAAGCTCCCACGCATTTGTGGGAGTTTCCGTCTTCGGGAAACGGCCTCAGCTTCCAGAGGCCTCACCCTTTCAGCCTTAATGGTGATGCTGCCCATCCCCAGCTGGAGAGGGCCAGCACCACCATTAAGGCTGAATAGGCGAGGCGCTGTCCCCTGCCATGCAAGCCTTTAGAAAATAAAGGCAGAGATCAGCACCCTCTCCCCCATGGGAGGGTGCTGCAAAAGGCTACCTGGCAGGGGTGCCAGTAGCCCATTGAGCCGGGGCTCGTCAAGGGGGCATGGCCTAACGGGCCAGCAGGTCACCCCTGCCGTTAGGCCACGCCCCCTTGATGAGCCCTGGCTCATTTTGTAGTGCCACTTAAGGCACTGGTAGTGCCTGTGATTCAAATGTACTTTGAGGGTGAGCCAACGCATGCACCAAAGAATGGAGTGTCAGCAGGGCATACCTGGCTAGCCTCCCGGTTTAGCCCAGAGACTTCAGGTTTTTACGGTGTTCTCTGGGTCTCCGGGGAAGAGCATGGAGTCTCTGGATTTGTGGAGTCTCTTGGTTCTCTGGCTGTCCCAGCATCTCCACCCACGCCTCCATGTGATTGGCTACAGAAGACTATTAGTCGCCAATAACATGCAGGTGTCGGTGGAGATACTGTAAGGTGGGCAAAATCCCACGCATATTTTGCTTCAGTCACCATGCAGTGTAACGTTTTGGTGCTTTTGAAAAATATATGGGCTGAGCATGTGGGTGTGGCCTTGCGGACATGTGTGCTTGGCCTTGCGAACATGTGGGTGTGGCCATGCGAACATGTGGGCGTGGCATTCCAGTGACATAGATCTCTGGGTTTTTCATTTTTTGAAATGTAGGCAGGTATGTGCCAAGTTTTTTAAAATCCCACTAAGGTTTGATTGTACTCTTTTCTTCTGCTGTGTGAGTCACACCCAGGAAATCAAAACGTTATTAAGATTAGGTTGCAGTAAGGTTGTGACATAGGTATGGCTGAGTACCAGTTCCAAAACACAACTGTGCTGTATGGCGAGTTTGTGTAACTTAAATGTGTGCCTCTGGGTGAATGGATAGTTGAATAGAAGAAATAATTAATACATCATTGGGTGGGTGGATGAAGGAATGAATGGAGTGATTTTGAGCCTTTCATGATAACAAAAAAGGATAAACACAAGAGTAACAAGAACAAGTACAATATCGAGTGTCCAAGTCAGGGATGTGAAAAGTGACTTTGTGTATCTGACTTCTGACAGGACTAAATCCGTTTCGGTGTCTGTGTTAGGATCTCCACAGCTCCTCATAAACACACAGTTGTGTGAATGAAGGAGCAATGCTGAGAATTAGAGAATTCATGTGGCCATTCAGGACTGCACAGAAGAACATAGGCGGGAGAGAAGGGGCCAAAGGTTTTGGCGAAAAGCTGCCGACTATTTGAAGGTTCCTTGAAAGAAATGTGTTAGACACGATAACCACAGCACGGCCAGCATGCAGCCCATTGTCGCGGTGGATTTAACCACGGTCCAAAGCTTTCCATCCTCACTTGGGATGAGAGGAGGGTGGGGAGGCGTTGATTCATTGGAGCTGAGGAGATTCCAAACAGAAGTTCAGAAACAGCACACGTGGTGCGCTCCAGCTCCCTAAATAATGTGATTATTCCCGGCATACATCTGCCCGTGCCGGTGGGGTTTGTCAGTGTAACATGACTGGCATACTTTTAGAGAAATTAAACAAGTGGGGAGGATAATTAATTAAAAAAAAGAGAATAAGCGGGAACCACCAAGTAAAGTCACTTCAAATCAAGTGATTCATATTTAAGAAATCTCTGCTTCGTAATTAGTCAAAAGGTTTTCCAGGAGCTGGCTGTGATGAGTCTGGAGACACCCTGACTCAAAAAACATGTAAGGACGGAGACTAGATTACAAACCCAGTCACACAGCCACTCTCCATTGTACCCAACCTGGGTTATGAAATAATTATATAAATGTTCAAAATTACTGGAACCTAATACATAAATGGAACATGGCAAAATTCAAAAAAATGTCCTTGTGTTTCAAAGGATAATATTTTATCAAAAACAATTCTTTCCAGGCAAAGTCACTAATTGATTCTTAGTGAAGAAGCAGCTAGCACATCTCTTGTTTAAACAGACTTATTGCGCCAATGCATTTCGGAGAGAGTTCTCCTTCGTCAGGGCAAGTCTATGTTATTATAAATACATAAAGTGTACAACAGTGAAACCAATCAATGTAATAAAATAAAACAAAATAAACATGGTCACAAACCAAATGTAGGTAGATTCAGGTGAGGTTTGAAATACCGGAGGACAATAAAAAAGAAATACACAGGAGTGAAAATCAAGGACAGTTTGCCTGTTGATCAGTATCAAGTCAATAAGGATACCGTTTACCTGAAGAGTGTCAAGCCCGTAGGTAAAGAATCAGTGCTAATGCCGTACGTGTAGTCACAAAGTACGTTCGGGAGAACGCCAAATTCAAACAGGGCAGGAACGCGTGTAACGTTCTGTGGATAGATATGGAGTCTAAATCAATAAAACGGACCAGCGCTGGATTCTCAAAAGTGAAAAAAATGCTGCGTAATGCATACCTGTCGTGTCTGTGCTGGTTGCAGAGCTGCGGCCGACGCTGAGTCGGTAAATCGCAACCCTGTGTAAAGCTGTTGCCATGGTAGCAGTGCTGTTAAAGCCTCATATTCGCATCGCGTCAATGTTTGGCGCGTTACGGTGCAACGGGGACAAATCACTGCTAATACAGTAATTAGGAGTCAGATTGCGAAAATAATTACCCAGTACTGTAAACGGGTCATAAAAATAGAATGAGTTTAATCCAGGTACTGGAAAAAAAAGCATGAACATGAAAGAAATACTCAACGGGCATGAGCAAGCCGGTTGGAGTCAATGACAAAAGGAAAGTGAATATAAAGGGCGGAGTGATGTATATATGTAATGTAATGAGCAGATGCTAATGTCAGTTAGGGTTGATGTATAATATATTATTAGGTGCATGGGTAATCAAGAGGTGTATCCATGTCGCGGGAGGTGACATCACATGGTGTCACCTTGGGTCCCAGCAGAATGTCCGAGATCTGCGACATAGGTGCCTTGTCTTAGCTCATATGGCAACAGTTCTTGTATATAAAAGAAACCATGGGCCTCATTACGACCCTGGCGTTGGACCATGGTGCTATTAGCACCATGGTCCATGCCGGATTCCGCCATGGTGGATGGCGGAATTACCGCCCCATTACAAGGTTGGCGGGGCGGTAATTCCCCATTCACCATGGCCCCTTCCCCATTCCTATTTTTAGCCCATAGGGCACAATGGGAATGGGGAAGGCGCTAATTACGGCACCGTAAATTACGGTGCCGTAATTAGCACCAAGGTCGCTTAGCGCCTTGGACTTTAACGCCTGCAAAAAGCAGGCGTTAAAGTGGGAATCTGGCGTTAAGGGTTTAACGGCGCCGCAGCCTTTTACGGCGCCGTTAACCCCTTAACGCCAGAGTTGTAATGAGGCCCCATCATTGTAATGTAACGAGAAGTAAAAGAGACAACATAAAGACATACAAGAAGGTAAGTATTAAAGTAAATAGGAGAAAACCAAAGTACATCAAAGGATACATGTACATTCAGATATAACAATGATAATTGATCTCCTCATTGAGACAGTTTGGGGCCAAACTCCCAAGCCTGTCGATCCAAAATGTTTCTCTCCTGTTGAGCCACAGGCTCAGATCTTCATGTGGGTTGACTTTGGGCAGTACTTCAAGGATCAAAAACCTGATTTGTGTCAAGTTATGCCGTTTTTCAATCCAGTGATGAGACACTGCTGAATTAGGATTTGCATTCCGGATGCATGAACGGTGCTCATTCCAACGTATTCTTGCTGCTCTAGTAGACTGGCCTACGTAATATTTTCCACATGGGCACTTTATGCCATAGATCATGTTTATGCTGTTGCAAGTACCAAAGGTTCAGAGGAAAATCTTTTTGCCTGTACACGGATGGTATACAATGTTCCCCTTAATTACCATTTTACAATTAGTACAGTGAAGGCAGGGGAATGTTCCAGTTCGATGTGTAATCGGTTCTTTCAAAGGGGGTCTTGTGCGAACCAATTCGTCTCGCAGATTCCTGCTGCGCTGCATGGCAAACACTGGAGGTTGATCAAATAAGTTCTGTACCCTTATGTCATTTCTGAAGATGCTCCAATGTTTCTTGATGGTATTTCTAATCTTGTTACTCTGTACAGAAAATTTGGAAACATACACTGGCGTTTTCAATTCTCTCTTGATTTTAGTGGTACCTGATAATAGGGTATCCCGATCGAGCAAATTCACCCTCTGAGATGCGAGAATTCATGTGGCCATTCGGGACTGCACAGAGAAACATAGGCGGGAGAGAAGGGGCCAAAGGTTTTGGCGAAAAGCTGCCGACTATTTGAAGGATTCTTGAAAGAAATGTGTTAGATACAATAACCACAGCACGGCCAGCATGCAGCCCTTTGTCGTGGTGGATTTAACCACGGTCCGAAGCTGTCCATCCTCACTTGGGATGGGAAGGGGGTGGGGAGGCGTTGATTCATTGGAGCTGAGGAGATTCCAAACAGAAGTTCAGAAACAGCACACGTGGTGCGCTCCTGCTCCCTATAAAATGTGACTATTCCCGGCATACATCCACTCGTGCCGGTGGGGTTTGTCAGTGTAACGTGACTGGCATGCTTTTATAGAAATTAAACAAGTGGGAAGGATAATTAAAATACACTTTTAAGTTACTTAATTGAGTCGTGAATTTTCTAAATTTCGATATAAACTGTATGAGACTAAAGAAATACTTGTTATAGTAAAAGAAAAGTTCAATCTGCGTCTGATTGTCATTTTTGTAAAGTTATTGGAATGATGGGGATTTTGGAGCAGTTTATCATGATATGTCCTCTACTCTATGCTAAACGCAAGATGTTATTTTCTAAACAGGAAAAGATGCGTTTTTTTTACTTGAGAAGATTTTGGGAAAGCTGCCTGAGGGGTAATACCACCTCTCCGGCAATTGCGACTGTGAGATTTATTAATTCATTGGATTTATAGATGAGGAAATTAGAATGTAATATAATGGTTAAACCAGTCTTTTCTTGGTTTATTGTTTATTCTTTATGTTTGTATGGACATTGTAGGGGTTGTTGGGTAATGATCATTGAATGTTGATGAATTTATAGGATTTTACATGATATGTTATGCAGAATTTTAATGCAATTGAAATGCATTTTTTCAATTTGTATTCTTTCATATGGATTGTATATGATACACTGGTTAAGGTTAAATATATTTTTTAGCCAATTTACAATTATTAATTTTAATAATATGGTTAAATGCCATCTCCCGCAAGTATATGCATTTTATTCCAATACATGAGCAGTCCATTAACGGCTGCCATAAAATGTACATACTCCTGCGTTTTGCTGAGGGTATATAACATGGACGCGGTAGCGTCCATGTAGTTATGGTTAAGTTGGTGTTTCCATAGGAAGAGCATTTTTTGGGTGGCTTATAACTTCGCTCCCTCTGGACGAATCCTCACCAAAATTTGCAAAAAAAGTATATGGCCCACTCTGAATTTTGCAAAGTTTGGAGAGGTTTGGTCCAAGGGGGGCAAAGTTATAGGGGGGGTCCCAAAACTTGTTTTTTCCCATAGACATAATGGGAAAAAACTTTGCGCACGCCTACAGCCCAAACCGCTGGACGGATTTACACCAAATTTGCGGCAGGAGCGGGGGCTTGGTCCTGAAAGCGTGCAAATTTGGTGTAAATCCGTCCAGTAGTTTTTTTTTTAAATGACCAAAATGTAAGGCAAAAAAATTAGTGATATCTCCGTTCGCTTCGTGGACGGACTTCCCGGTTCGCTCCGCGGACAATGCCCTGATTGGCCGGGCGGCTTGCGTGATGTCCGCGTACATGTGACGTGTTCGCTGATGGGACGGCGTGGGGCGTGGAGCGCGTCAGATTTTTTGTGGCGCCCGCCATCTTGCATTCGCCGACGACCGCAGACAGCGCGGTGAAACTTGGATTAAAAATTGTATTTAGTGGAGTGTGTTGGTGTGTAAGAGTGTTTCGGGAGGGTGGGGGGAGTATGAGATAGGTTCTATGTTCTGTTTTTTTTATGTGCTAGACGCTTTTGTTGTGTTCGATTTTTCTGCGGACAACACGGCTCTTCTGAAATGTTCGTAAATAAACAGAATGGATTCGGTGTCAAGTTGAAAGTGTTCTAAGAAGACTCATGGGGTCCTGGAATGTTCGCAGGGGGTGTCCTGAACACGTTGTCTGTATTGTTCGTTGTCAAGCTGAAAGTGTTCTAAGAACACTCGCGGTGTCCTGAAATGTTCGTACATAAAGAAAATGGGGGTGTTCTGAGGACGTTGTCCGTATTGTTCGCTGGCAAGTTGAATGTGTTCTAAGAACACTCGCGGTGTCCTGAAATGTTTGAAAATAAACAAAATGGGGGTGTTCTGAGGACGTTCTCCGTATTGTGTGCCTGCTTAGCTGTATCCAATGAGGGAATGGCACAGAGAGTGAAGTGGAAATGGTAGAAGGGCTGTCTAAGAGTTACGCGGTCCGCGGACAGGGCCTGCTACATCCGGGGTTTTCCAGAAAATCCAGCATGGAAAGAAGACCGTAGGGATCAGCCAATCAGATGTTGAGGTTGTGGATTTGTGTTCAAAGAGACTGTGTGTAGTGAAGATGGCAGAAGTGGAGAAAGCCAGGGTGTTGGTGCTTGGAGATATGTTTGTGCATCGTTTACAACAGTATGCTCAATGCAGGCATGTTGCAAATAATTTTGATGTTAAAGGAGTGGAGGTGGTGTGGAGCACTGTGCCTGATTGCAATGTACAGGGAATTGTACAACTTTGTGAAGATATGGGCAGGATGAACAGTCCCCATGTGGTAGTTTTGCACTATGGTGCTTTCCATTTGGGCTATGTAAGTGCCCTTACTTTGTTGGCAGATTTGGAACACTTGGTTCAAGCAGTAATGAACATCCTTCCAAAAGCCAAAGTAATTTTTTCTGGATTAGTACCTAGGGCAATATGGGACAATAGTTCATTTTTTTGTCCTCATCAAAACAATGCTAGGTGTGTAATCAACCGAGGCATGTGTGCCTTCATGCTTAGAGCTGGTATGTTCTTCTGTAATATTGAGAATATTGATTCCAGTAATGCTGTTTATTTTAAAGAAGATGGCATTTCCTTATCTTTTATGGGAAATGCCATTCTGTTTTGGAATGTAAGGGTTGCTTTGGAGAAGGTTATGTGAAGATTTTAGGAGTAAAGTAAGAAAATAAAAATACAAAATAACAGGTGTCTGTCAAGCATCTGCAAAAAAACCCCCAAAAAAACGGCTCTTTTCAGAGCCAACCTCAAAGGGGAAATGGAGCACACTATTTAAATTTACATTCACCACACTCAGATTTTCGATATGTCCGCGGACATGGCGGTATTCCGCGGACATCGAAATCACTAGCTAGGGGTTCAGTATGTTCTACGTTACATGTATATAAAGTCAGGGATATTATGGTTAAGTTGTGCTACTAAAAACATATGAAATTCAGTAAAAAAACTTTGTTAAAGGGACGTTATGGTTAAGTTGCGCTAATAAAAACCTATGAAATTCAATGAAAAACCTTTGTTAAAAGGGACGTTATGGTTACGTTGCGCTACTAAAAACCTATCAAATTCAGTAAAAAAACGTTGTTAAAGGGACGTTATGCTTTAAAGTAAAACTGAAAAACCCCTGAAATTCGGCAGTTATGGTAAGCTAAACAACCATAACTCGCGCCACCGTGCACTGCTAACACTAACACCCAGGACATCAACGATGACATCACAAATGTCATTGATGACATCACTGATGACATCACATGTGCATTTACTTTTCATGAAAACTCTGTAGGAGGGATTCTTATAATTTTGACCAAAAAGTGTCAAGGATCATTTGAATAAATATCATGAGCTAATTAGTGCATTAAGCAATGCATTGATATAAATAGCATTCTATTATGAAGTACTATCCAGTATAGTAAGCTACTCATGCAGAAACTTAGGCAGTGTGTGCAGTATACATGATGAAGGTGCAATATTCATAATCTTGCCATGTAGAATAATGGAATGATAACTGCTTTCTTATTAGAGTTTTGCGTACTGTGAAACATGTAATAAGTAGCTAATAAAACTCACTTAATAAATAATTACATTATTACAGACAAAACACAAAGAGACAACAACACATACAAATATGAGTATATACAGGGACAGAGAAGTAAGCCAAAAAGCAGAAGTAGTAGCAGAAAGAGTTCATAACCTAACTGATTATCTTTATGCAGAGAAATGATTGCTCTGTTTCAAAGCTGCTATTTACTGTATGTATGTGTATCAAATGATGTCAGTGAACCCTAAGGAAATGAGTGCGAGTACAATGTATACAAATATGAGCATATACAGGGAAGGTATAGTAATAAAAATAAAACTATGAGAAAGTGCTGATAACTCTAATGATTATCTTCATGCACAGAAAGGATTGCTCTCTTTCAAGCCTGTGCCTTCCACTATATATATGTTTCATATGATATGACTTGACCCTAAGTCTACAAATATAGTAGCTTTTCAATTTTTAGTTCCTGACTGTTACTGAAGAAAACTATGTGGCTTAGATATGTCAGTAAAGGAAAAAAAGGGAGAGCCAGCCATGTGATGTCATCAGTGATGTCATCAATGACATTTGTGATGTCATCTTTGATGTCCTGGGTGTTAGTGTTAGCAGTGCACGGTGGCGCGAGTTATGGATGCTTAGCTTACCATAACTGGCGAATTTCAGGGGTTTTTCGGTTTTACTTTGAACCATAACGTCCCTTTAACAAAGTTTTTTTACTGAATTTGATAGGTTTTTAGTAGCGCAACTTAACCATAATGTCCCTTTTAACAAAGTTTTTTCATTGAATATATATATATATGTACAGAAACGCTGCTGTTTCTGTGAAAAAAGCCCAGTGCAAGTGACAGCTCTGCAGAGGATGCATGACAATGGCACTTTGAAGAAAATGTGCAAAGATCAAATTTTTACAGAAACTGCCCAAATTTGCACCCTCTATTTATCGGTTCCATTTCCTGCCCAGAATGCATTGCGGGAAGAGCGGATAATCCCAGAAGGGCCGAGCTCATACACACTTGAGGTGGAAGTCTTCACTCATAAGATTACTCACACACACAGAGCACACACTCATATACATTGGGCTGAGGGGCTTCCCTGGCCCACGTTCTTCAATCTTGCTGTCCTGTTCCTCTCAGCACCACTCTCCGTCTCTCATGCTCTGCCACAACCCTGTAGAATCATCATTAGAAAACATGCCATTGCAAATAGGCATTGAAAAATGCTGGGTAGACATCTTTTTTACTATGCCTATTAGCATTTTTGTATGTGTATGTCAAAAATATCTTTCACATGTTGTTGGAAAGAACATTTCACACCATCAATGAAGGAGAATAATGCCATAAACTGTCCTGCCATACCAGAAAAACTGAACATAGACATCACTGAGTCATAAGACAGTCTTACTTGCCGCTTTTTAAATGTTATAAAGCCATGGTTATCCCTGTCCTGTGTACCGGGCTGAGGTCATTCTCGGTTGGCAGGATATGCCATGGCGTACCTGGGAGGGCTCATTCTGGAAGCAGACTTTAGGCTTGCCTCTGGGAACACCAACATCGTTGATTCGATTTGAGTTAGGCTTAATCTCTATGGAGGTGATGGTCACGTGGAAATTTATCTTTGTGGAAGAAAATACTGGCTGTATCTCAGGTATCTCTGCTTCATTCAATATGTGAATTGATGATCAATGGAAGAATTTCGGATCTTTACAGGTGGAATATGGATAGTGCATCAGTTTTATGGTCAATAGACGCCTCCCTGGACCTTTTAATTGAGAATCCTGGGAATGTTAAAAAAAGATTTGGGAGGCTGATTGGACACACCATATTGAGGAAATCAAAAAACTTAAGGATCAACATTACATTGTCTTAGATGGAAAACCCCTCCACAAAACCCCAAATTACACAATGTAATTCACTGATTCCTGTTGGAGATTGTTTTTCTTGAAAATAAAACTCAATCTATTACCCTCTAATGATATTATAGGAGCTAGAAAGAAAATTCCCACAGCAGAAAGAGGGTGTCGCTGCTGTAAATCTAAAAATGTTGAAACACTTTTTCATTTAGCAATGCAATGTTCTTGCCTATTGGACCTAAGAGCAATATTTCTTGCCTGTGTTTTTAAGGATTTTAGAGATACGTCTCTTGCCTATTTATGGCGTGTCCTCTCATTTCTGGGAAAATTAACTTAATAAAATGTTTTAGACTCACATGATGAACTGTAGGTTATTTTGTTTTAAGATGATGTTATTGTGTGTAGCTGTTAATAATTGATTAATGTTTGATAAAGATACTGATGCATGCAGTTTTAATCTGTGATTGGTGGATATGTCATTACTTTGTTCCTTTTTTGTCTAATGTGTCTGTGGAAAGTTCACACGGTGGACTATATCACAGTAAATAAATACATCAATAAAAAGGACAATATTAGTCAAAAGAAAAAAAAAAGAGTAAAAACCATAAACAAAATCAACGACACATGATTTGATGATGGCCACAATCTAGAACATGTACAGAGGAAATGAGTCATATAATGACAAAATGGCATACAAAGTTCATAGCAGTGGCTACCGTGGGACCAATATAATAAAGAAAAAAACTATTCTATCAAAACCATATTCTGCACAATGTAAGATTAAAGATGTTCTCAAAATGTACAACATTCAACAATATAAACCTCAAAAGAACTGGCCAACTCTTTTGCTAAGGACTTTCAGGTTAAAAGTGCCAAAATTCAAGACCACATTGATCACCAGAAACAATCAGACATAGCAGCCACTATAAACCAAGGCAAGCCGCCTATGTTTAAGGAATTCAACTCCATTAAAGAGGAGCTGATTACTATCAAACAAAAAAATGAAACACCTCCTGTGTTTTGAACAATTTCTTTTTAAAACTTTTCATTTTGGTTGTGCACTTTTGTTCGACCTTTTTTATAGGCAAATGTATATGTGTATGTGGAGGTAGTGACGTAGAAGGGTTAGGAGGTTGGGGTGTGGGAGGCAGACATGTTAGGTAGAAGGGAGGGTATGGGGTCACCCCCATGATGAAAGAAATGGTTGAATTCTGGTCAAACAAAAGTGCACAACCATAATGAAAACGTTTTTAAAAAGTTGTTCAAAACACTTATAAACGGCTGAACAATCGGAACTATCCTCAACTAACCACACTGATCAAGGAATAAAGGAATACATAGCTAAACAGATGGAACCACTGACCATGTATCACTAATGTCAGGTAGTATCTTAACTTCACTAAAGGCTGTAACCATAACACCCCTCCTAGAAAATATAACTGCAGACTCGGAGCTTCCCAAAAAATAGAGACCCATTTCTAACATTCCTTTACTTTCTTAAATCCTGGAAAATATAGTAACCACCCTGCTGATCCTCCAAGGTGAAGAGAACTTCCTACTTCATAGGAAACAATCACATGATTGCTCACAAACAAGAATCACTTTTCTGAAAGAGGACATTTTGAATGCATATAACAATACACCAATGCCCTTAGTACTTCTTTATCTGTGGGCTGCCCAGGGGTGTTGCTAGGTCGGGAAAAGATCCGGGGCTACGCTAATGTCGGAACTGTCGGGACTGGGGGCTAGCTATAGTCTTTTGGTTGTAGTTCCTGAAATTCTATCCGGGGCTACAACCAAAAGACCAGGGGCTATAGCCCCCTTATCCCCCCCTAGCAACGCCTCTGGGGCTGCCTAGTTTCCAGTCAAACACCAGACACTAATACAAATTAAAATGTAGGGGAAGGTTATAGTCACCTAAGAGAATGAGGTGATGCTGAGTGGAAATAGAATCAAGGAGTTGTCCAAGTCCATCAAAGACTGGTTCATTGGGACCAGGAGGGCAATAGAGGGAGATGATGTGAACCAAGTGAGGCAGAGGTAGGAGTGGATGTGGTATTGAAGATTTGTAAGGTATTAAGGCACGAAAAGAGTAGGTGTCTGACATCACCCCCTCTGCCAGTCAGATGAGGAGAATGAATGAAGGAACGTTTGTAATTGTGTAGGGCCGCCAGAGTGGGAGTGTCGGATGGAGAAATACAGGTTTCAGTAATGGCAAGGAGGTCTAGGAGAGAAGAGCTGGAATGAAAGTAGTGAGTGATAAAGGACGTTTTGTTGCTTACAGACTGAGCATTCCAGAGTGCAATGTTCAGCCGATGTGGTAAGGAAGAGTAGAGAAGTTGAATCTCAGAGAAAGAGAAGCAAGGCCAATAGGTGTTAGGGGAGGTATGGTCAGCTCATCTGCAATGTTTGTTGGAAGGAGGAGGGGCAAGAGAGATGGAGAAGTGGGAGTTTCGAGATGCAAGTTTTATGATAGGGGCAGGAAAGGAGGAAGTTGTATTATTGGAGAAAGCATAGGGAGAGGCGAGTAGGATGACCAGCAGGAGGGAATGCATAATAGATGAGTACGCACAGTGGAGAGACAGTACAGTAATTAGCAGCCTAGGTGTACTCTTAGGTGCAGCAGGGAGCAAAGCAAAAACAAAGGCACATAGGTGAACAGGCAATGAGGCTGGTCAATGGCTGGTCTTCACCCTTCACTGTTCCGCCCTTAACAGCAATGCCCCTGGCTGGACACCCCCAGAGAGTTCAGAAGTGATGTTACACACTCTCATCACCTGATCGCCTAATTCATCAGTGGTTGGTCTCTCTGATTGTGTCCCTGGTGTTGCTGGAATGAGGCGATTTCTTCCTTATTGGTGTTCCCGAAGGAGTCTCTGGTGGCCTACAGCTGGAGATTGGGCTGACTCAAAAAGGCAGCAGGAAGGGATGTCAGTGATCCAAGATGGCTGAAGGAAGTGATGTAATTATCCAAGATGAATACAGGAAGTGATTTCACCAAACCAAGATGACCACAATAAGTGATATCACTGATCCAATATGGCCACATGAAGTGATGCTAGAGAGAGACAATGAAGCCACAAATTAAAGTGATGACACACACTCTCATCACCTGATCGCCTAGTCCATTGGTGATTGGTCTCTCTGATTTTGCCGCTGGTTTTGCTCGGATGAGGCAATTTCCTTCTGATTACTGTTCCCACAGGAGTCTCTTGCGGCCAACAGCTGGAGATTGGGCCGACTCTGTATTAGGTCTGAAATTCTAGCAGAGTCGGCCAAAGATCTTGAACACAGAATATACCCTCAAGAGGTTCAAAGGGAATGAGAACATCTGGCTCCATGAACAGAATATCTAACTCAGATATTCCAGCATACATTAAGAAAATAACCTTCGCTCCCACTACCTCCTACTAGACTCTACTGCACTTATACATTATGACTACCACTTGCACTCCAAGGCCACATTTAGCTATTGAATTTGGCTACCAAGGCAGTAGGAAGGTTACTTGACTTGTTCCTACAGCCACTTGTTTTATGTTTTGTTGTAACATGAACACCTCACAAACACCATCATTCCTTTAACCAATGGTGCCTTAGCAAAAGCATCAACCACACTGTGTAATCCAACTGTTAGCTCAGAGTTCTGATACTCAATATAGTTAAGCAGACCACTTGGACATGTAACCTCATCCCATGCTTCCCTTTCCTTGTACAAATGTCACACATTTATATTGTACCTGGTGTCTGCAGGCACTTTGAAACAGCCTTGAGACGAGTTAGCACATTATAAAACTTAAAAAATAAAATAAAATGTAAACATTGATGATTAATAACTATGCAGGGTCTTTTTAAGTAAGTATGGTGCCTTTAACAGCATATCTTGAGATGTTAAGTGGTGAACACAAAGAGCTGGAGTTCTATGTCTGTGCCCCCTGGAGGAAGGTACCGGGGCATGTGGCTTGATGAGCACTCTTAAGGATGTTTCTTGACTGCTCCTTCACCATCATCATCTTCCTCAACCATAAGTACTGCCCCTTCAGAAGACGTTCCAAAGGCCAACCCACTTTTGCCCTTTTCCTGACAAGCACACAATTCCCCCTATAATTGTTTTCCAAGTGACTCCACAGTTCTCCAGTACCATATTGTGCACCTAACTTCCCACAACACAAAGGTGTTTTTCAGATTGCAATGAGGTTATTTTCTTATCAACAGCAAAAGAATCCCAGGCCTTTTGAAGGGGATTTTTTACATTGGAAAAATCTGTGGGAGTGCCTCCCCTCAAGGTGGTGCTGCTGGTTGCTTAGGTAGTGGCCAAAGATGATTCCTGGGTCCCTAGTGCATTTGGCCACTGTATCTTTCTGCCACTGCACTTCCTACCGTACATAGACGAGCTGCCTCACTCTTGTTTAATTTCCAATTCTTAGGCAAACATAATGGTACTGATGGCTCACACAGATACTGCTTATTTTGTGCTGTGCTTCAGTTGCTGCTCTTCACATATGCACTCACATGTGCCGGGCTAACGGCAGCACTGTTAATGTCAAAACTAGAGTGTCAGCGATTCTTGAATCTTGCTTTCACCAGGAGTTTTCAGGGGTCCACAGTGGGACACTGACATCATAACCTGAGAGGGGCAGTCATGAGGAATGTTTTCCTTTGCCAGGTCTTCAGTTTCAACACATTCCCACGATCTCCTGAAGCGATTACATTATCTGCTCTTCTAGTAGTACTTGTCTCTCCACCTGTGATGGTACTTCACCAACAAAGATTGTCTCCAGTACCACAATTCAGTCACCTTCTTTGACCCATCTAAATTGGATGATGACTATGGCTCAGGAGTCAGAAGCACACCTTTGCTTACAACTGGGCCTGGCACTACCAAATGCACTAGGTACACCAGGAGGTGGCTACTGTTGTAAATGTGTGCTACTCCAAGATTTCGCCACACTGCTGGTTTTCTCGGAGGTTGGGCATTTTCTTGCTTGCTCCAGCTTGATTTATTGGAATTAATAATAAAAAGTGAAGTTATAAACAATGATGACAAATGATAATAATGAAGATGAATACAACGTGTTTAGTAATTCAGGAAAAATACAATAGTGACACAAACATTGATTACATGAAATAATCAAGATGCCAAAGAATAATTCATGAAAAACACAAAAGTGATAAATAATGTTCAGGAAAAATAAATTACATTTATTTGCATATATATCTTAACAATAAACATTTTAGCAAAACAAACTTCGAACCTATAAACTCTTTCCAGTTCTCTCTTAAATAAATTACATGTCTTTGTCTATGATTCGTTACATTAGGGATACCATTACATTGAAACATCTGCTTCTTTTACAGCAATGGTTCTATGTTTCAATAAAATGGAACCATCACAATTAACAAAGGCATTTGAGTTCCTCCTATTAATAAATGCCACCAGTCTTCAGAGGATAGAGTTCCAACCTTCTCCACAAAGCGACCAAAGTATTCTGTATGTTTCATGGTGAAAGGCGACCAGGTAGTTAATAGATGTCAGAGGGTTTCTTTGAGATCAGCTCTTTTACAAAACCTGCACCCGGGCTTACTTATATCTCCTTGGGATCTTGCTTTGATAATTTCATTAGATCCACATAGATTGAATCTTATCCTCATGAAGGCTGTCCGTATCTTTGGGTTTGGGCATTTCCGAAGGTAGGGTTGAACCTCACCCTGTTTCCTTCTTTCTGTAGCCAGTTGCATGTGCATTTTTAGTTTGGTGACTTCCTCCATAGTCTGGATCCAATCGCATTCAAATCGTTTTTTTTTCACCCTACCTGGGTTTATCAAAAGATATTCCAGTGAACAGCTAATTTCTTTAGGTATCTCAGTGCAATTGTTACCTATGCACTTATGTATTTGTTGGAGCCCTTCAGGAGGTAATTATTGATCCCTTTTATTTTATGGAGAATTAACACAGTTACACTTTCGAAACAAGCTTAGTAACTCCCAATCAGATGAAGATTTGAGGGAACGTAATCCCAGTTCTTTCTTCACCACATGGATGGGGATTGATCGGGGGAGCCCGAGCACTTTCTTCCAGAAGGACCTTTCCATGAGGGCCCACAGTTTAGCAGGTAGATCATGAAAAGCCTCAGAGCAATAGGTTAAGACCGGGACTACTTTTGCAGCATAGAAGGCTATAATTGGCTTTAGTATTCTCGCCTGGAAAGCAAGCATGTTGGCTTTCTCTTTTTGGTATACAAAGGGATTAGAATCTGTTGGACTCCTTGTAATCCAGATCCTCAAATATTTGAAGCACCTAACCTGATCAATTTCTAAATGTTGTTGAGAAACCATCTTACTGATTTCTTTCTAGCCATGCAACCTTTTCCAGTGTAACGATCCTAGTTTTTCTGATATTGATCAGCAAATGATTTGCCTCTGTATATTCTTGCAGATGATTTCGTTGTCTTTGGAGCCCTACTGCAGTATGTTCTAACAATACTAGATCATCGGCGTATAGAAGATGTGTTATTCTCATATCTCTGAGCTCAGGTGGAAAACATCTACATTCTTTAGTGAATTCCTCCAAATCATGTAGAAATTATAGAGGGCGGGTGCCAAGGCACAACCCTGCTTTACTCCTTGATAAGTTGGGATTTCTTCGGTTAGGTCGCCTCTCCTAGATAGGCGGATTCGTACAGTCATGTTTGTATACAGACCTTGTATTTGTTCATGCAGGTCGGGCGGGCACTGTTTCTCTGCCAATTTATCCCAGAGAAGGTGTCTATTCAGGCTATCAAAGGCCTTTGTGAAATCCACAAATGCCAGGTGGAGCTTGTTATTATTCTCAATGGTTTTACTTTTCAATAGATTGATCAAGAAGACCAGATGGGCTGTTCCAAGGCCTTTGACAAAACCAGCCTGAAAATGATTGTTCAGGCTGTTGTTCTGGGTCCACATGGACAGCCTTTTCTGGAGTAAGGTTGCATATATTTTCCCTAACACATCTAATAGTGCAATAGGCCTACAGTTATTTGGATCTGAGTGGCTGCCATTTTTAAATATAGGAATAATATGTCCAGTCTTACATGATAATGGTATAGCTCTGCTCAAGAGAACATTTGTAAGCACCAGGTCAAGTATGGAGGTCCCTTGCTCAGGATTTTCTCCTAGTATACTATTGGATAGACCATCAGGCCCTGACACTTGGGAAGAACTCAAACCTTTCATTATAATAGCCAAATCATCATAATCATATGGCAGGGTCCAAAGAAAAGATATTTTTGTTGGTTGCTCTTCTTTTGTGCAAGGAGATGCTAACAGGGAGCCCAAAAAAGTAGACCAAACCGCTCCAGATACACAATTCGCCTGCAAGGCATTTGCGTCTGATTCAGGGACCTTATGAGGGACCAAGTTTCTGCCGAGGATTTATTGGTCAGGGAGCATAGCATTTCTTTCTGGTATAGAATGCATCTATGACTAATATACCAGGATTTATAGTTGTATTTGAGATGTTTATTTGAGATGTTTAATTTCAGTGTTGGTATTGATGGATGGATATTTATTTTAGCTGGCGCAAGAGTTTTCTCATCTCTTTTCTTTTTTTGACCAAGACATAGTCGTAACAATGATGATGTGCTTGACTTGCAGTCTACGTTTAGTGCCGTATGTCATCAGGATAGAAGTTTAGTCCACAGACCTCCGTGCTTCAACTGTAGTCCCTTCGTACTTCTTATCTGATAGGGACCTTAGAGTTTGTGCTACTACTCGGGCATGCATTTTCAGATGATGGCCATTGTTGGGGATTGATCGGGATTGATTCAGAAAGAAAACAATAATCAAGAAGAATAAAAGAAGTCTAGTAATTCATGAAAAATAGGACAACAAATTGATCAGAAATCATAATAAATATTATTAATTAAGAATAATGAAAAATGGTTGTAATTCATGAAAACTGCTATCGTGACAACACTTAATACTGATCATAAATACTATTCAAAGGTGAATTAAATAATGCAAAAATTCAAGAAAAATACGACACTGATCAGAAATAATAATAAATAACCAAGATGAATAAACACATTGCTGTAATTCATAAGAAATGAAATAGTGGAAAAAACAAAAGAATTGATTGGATATAATAATAAAGATTCATGAAAATATTTTAACAATAGTAATACATGAATTATAAGATACAATTAAAGTCACAATATTCATATATTAAATTAAACATGAAATCAATGTCTTTACATTAAGCACACAAGTTCATAGTAACGTTTTATACATCTTCTAGCTTTACACATTTTACACGGTTTTCAAACTTGCTTATAATACAACACAGGCTTACATTTTTGTATTTTACATTGTTAAAAGAAGTCTAGAAAAGTTTTTAAGAAATGTATTATTATGTTTCATAGTTGTACACCTGTTATTGCTTTTTAAATAATGTACTTTAAATTAGGACCCCTCAGACTGCCCCATCCTCCCTAAATAAAAATCAGATTACCTGGTAGCTTCTAGCCTGCAAGCAAACGAAACAAACAAAAAGACTGGAGAAACCAAATGGCTTCCACTTCCAGCAAACCCAATGCACTCTTTCCCACTTCTCCTGGAATCCCTAGGCCCAGTCTGCCTTTGCCCCACTCAGCCACCACAGTTGAGCAGTGCGTGTAGTACACGCTACTGTTAAGAAAATCTTATATTGGAAATAGAAATTAAAACAATATTTCTTTTGGCCCCAAGCTCCTCTAGCCTTGTGAGCAATGTCTCCCCAAAAAATAAATGTAGTTCACCATTTATTAACTAATGAATTAAAATATGTTTATTTAGTAATTGCCTCTTTTTCAGTATTAAAAATGTGAGGAACACACATCAGTCCTAAGGAAAGATCAATATTCTTGCAGTTACAAGGATGTTGTCAATCTCAGCTAGGAGAGATATAAAGGGGTATAGCAGGGTTGCTGCCTGGGTTCATGGTATGTGCACCTTCATCTCCTTTTCACCTGAAGGAAAAATGGTTTGTGATAAATAATTGCAGGATTATGCTGCCACATACACTTTCTTTTTTTTAAATCAAAAATGTTTTATTGTTTTTTAAAGAAATGAACACACATATTACAAACATCTCTCTTCATTACAGGGGGGGAAAGTGGGACATTACTCAAATGGGAGGGAGAGAGACAAACAAAACCCCCCAAAAAACCTTCCAAGAACTCAGCATCACGGACCCCAGTCCAACGGACCGTCAATCAGCATTTGGCCTCACCTCGTCCCCATCTCTGTGGCAACGCTTCTGGTAGTTAGTTGGCCTCCTGCCACCGATTCCATATCTTGTTCACCTTTTGCGGGCAGCCTCTCGCCTTGTACACCCGGTGTTCCGTTGCAGCGCAAATGTCCACATCCGTGACCCATTGATCGTAGCTAGGAGTTCGTTCGGAGCCCCACAGTTGCGCAATGTTCCACCTAAATATCGCTGTTGCAGTCTACCAGATCAATTTCTCATAGCGGGAGAGATCAGTTTCACCGGAGATCCCTAGAAGCAGTTGTTTCGGGCACCTTTGTATTGCCTTACCTATGACGCCGGACAGTTTATCGCAGCATCTCCGCCAGAGCTGCTGAATGTTGCTGCATTCCTATATGATGTGGAAGAAGGTGCCCTCCTCCCGCTTGCAGCGAAGGCAACGCGCGTCCGACGACCTGCCCCAGGGGAAGAGGGCCACTCTCGGATAGTAGGTGCGGTGGAGGATTTTCAATTGGACTTGTCAGAGTCTTGAGAAGATGGCTACCTCGCTTGGGTACATCAGGGCCTCCACCCAATCTTCTGGTTGAAGCGGTCCAACATCTCGTTCCCATTTGGTTTTCAGGCTGGTTAGTTCTGGTGTCGCAAAAGAAGTTATCACGTTGTACATTGTCGAGTTGACTTTTCGTTCCACTCGGTCAGTCATATGTTCCGCTCTAGAGGGGAGCTTTCTGGCATGTCTCGTATGTCCTGTTGGAGGGCGCCCAAGGCGTGTTTCAGTTGAAGGTAGTGGTACCTTTCTGTGGCAGGGAGGAAAAACTCTGCCTGTAGTGTCGCGAAAGATGCCAGATTGTCCTCCCGTACCACATCTCCGATTCTGGTGATTCCTCGCTGGACCCATTCGGGCCATCTAGGCAGTTTTTGCATTTCCGGAAGGTAGCGATTGTTCCATAGGGGTTGGGCCAATGTCAGTTTCCTTTCCCAACCCTGAAATCGATGTCTTTACTTCCAGATTCTTGTCATGTCTTCTTTTTGTGTACGGCTGTGACCCCCGTAGAGGTGCTCTATCGGGGTTGTTGCACTGATGGAAGTAATCCCTTTAATGTGTGGCAGATTTGTGTCCCCATGAAGCATATCGTTCACCACCAACATCTGACTGGCCCAGTAGTATGATTGCAGTCTGGGCAGCCCGATCCCCCCCTCCCAGACGGACCTCTGGAGAGTAGATAGGGCAATCCACGGGTGTCCACCTCCCCATATCTGCTTCTGGAGGGTGCAGTCTAGTTTGTGAAATTCTCGGTATGGGATATATAGTGGAGCATTTTGCAGTATGTACAAAAATTTGGGGAGGGCGATCACCTTGTACAGGGCGACTCTGCCCAGCAGCGTCAGCGGCAAGGAGATCCAGTGACGAGTGTCCTCTGTGAATCTTGTAACCAGGGGGGAAAGATTCAAAACTGTGTAGTCATCGAGTTGTTTCGAGATGTGTATCCCCAGATATTGAAACTGGTCCACTGCAATCTGATAGGGGCCGGTCGATAGGTTTGCCACCGAGACACCTTTTATTGGAAATAAGATGGCCTTGGCCCAGTTCACACGCAGGCCACTGAATGCCCCGTATTGTTCCAGCATTTGCATGATTTTGGGGCAGGATTTTTCGGGATCTTTTAGATAAATAAGCAGGTCATCAGCGTAGAGCGATAACCTATCTTCCCATGTATTACACCAATGGAAGCCCTCCCCGGTCGGAGAGTGTTGCAGGAGGATCGCCAGTGGCTCAATTGCGATTGCAAAGATTAGAGCCGATAAAGGGCATCCTTGCCTTGTACCTCTTCCTAGACTAAAATGGTCCGATCGCTAACCATTCACTCTGGTCCTGGCCAGTGGCCGTTTGTATAATAGTTGCACCCAGCTCATGAAATTCTCGCCAAGCCCATGCGGCGCATTTTGTCCCAAATAGCCTCCCATCTCACCGAATCGAAGGCCTTTTCAAAATCGATTGCTAGTAGGGCCAGGGGGCCTTGTATGCCGTCGGCTCTTTCCAGGGCTGAGAATAGTCTAAGGAGGTTCATGCGTGTTGATCTTTGTGGCATGAAGCCGCATTGGTCCGGGTGGATCAGAGGTCTGCTAGTAGTTTTGCTAGTATTTTGCTTTCGCTGTTGATGAGTGAAATTGGCCTGTATGAGCTGCAGCTTTCAGGGGGTTGTCCAGGTTTGGGTATGACTATGATTGTTGCTTCTCGCAGATCTGGAGGGAGAGTGCCTTTTTCACGTGCATGTTGATACATCCGTAGCAGGTGTGGGGCAACCACGTTCGCCCACACCTTCTGCCATAGTTCAGAAAGCCATTGGGCCCTGGGGACATGCCTGTTTGGAGGCCGGAAATGGCACCCGTCTCTTTAGGAATTGGCGTACCAGTCGGCGCTTGATCGCGTTGCCGAGGCCATTGATGTTCCATGTCATGAGCCTGAGTGTTCTGCAAGCGTTTGTGGTGGTGCTATGTGCAGCCATCTTTGCGTGTGGTGGGAGAGGCGTGTGCTGCTATCGGTGGCGATGTACGCCGGTCGGTCTTGAGCGCCTGGGGTATGGCTATCTTACCTAACCATGATGTGTGTTGTGATTGATTGGTCCCGTTTGCTGCTAAAGTTAACAAACCCTTTACCCCCCTCCCTATACTCCTCCCAACTAGAAGCATCGGTCGCCCGAACATAAGAACCTCAGGTGTCAACTGGACACCTTACATGCACTGGACTTAGTTTAGGTCTAGGTGGTGTCCCCTAATGTGGTGCGGCTGGGGGCAGCACCACTAGTGCCGCCGGCCGCTAACCTCCGCAAACGGCGGCTTTATTAGGGCAACTGGCACGTGGATTTCTTATGGGTGTTTCCCGATGTGTCGGTTCGTGAAGTGTGTCAATGGGGACCATGGGATATCACACAAGGGGAAGGGGGGGACTTCCGTCTGGCGTGGCCGCTTAACTATGTGTTACTTCGTGATTAACAAGGCCATGTGTTCGACAGTGTAGTTACGCACAGTACTATAGGCCCTGTACTACAGGGTGTCATGTGTTTCCGCTTAATCATGCCTCAGGTCGTAGTGCACTCATTCCTGCAGTTGTGGTACAATTCCCGGTGCTGGTGGTTGTTGCTCCAGTGGTTGAGCCCTCGGCCGGGCTCTGGATGTTCTGTTTGTGTTTCTGTTGCCTCTTGCTGCAATCCAGTCCCCCTCTATGTTTTGTTCTGCCCATTTCCACGCTTTTTTGGCATCCGTGAAATGGACCATTGTACCTTCATGTTATATCTTGAGCTGGGCGGGGAACATTAGGCTGTATTTCACATTTAGGGATTGTAGTTGCTTTTTGAGATGGTCAAAAGATGGTCTAGCTTTCTGTACTTCCCTGGTGTAGTCTGGAAAGAATGCTATTTTGGATCCATTATAAGTAAGGGTGCCCTTTGCTCTTGATGACTGGAGCAGTGCGTCACGATCGCGATAGTTCAACAATTTGGCTATCACCGTAACCGGAGGGGCGCCAGGCACCGGGCGGCCCGTCGGTACACAGTGGGCACGCTCAATTGAGAAGAAGTTAGAGAACGTTTTTTCCCTGAACATGTCTGTTATCCACTGCTCCAGAAATAGCTCCATGTTCGGGCCCTTTGCTTTTTTCGAAAGCCCCAAGATTCTGACATTATTGAGCCTGGATCTCCCCTCACTCTCGCCTATTCTCTCCTCCATGGTTTTAAGGCGGGTCATGACTCTGGTCAGTTGTTGATCTACGTTCCTTATTCCGTCCTCCGCACCAGATTTGCGTTGCTCAGCCTCCCCGGTGCGCGACGATCGTGTCGAAGGAGGGAGACGTCCATACTGATGCCGTCAATTTTCTGCTGCATGGCGGAGCACGAGTCAGCTATGGCCGCCATGATGTCTTTAAGCGATATTGTGCCTTCTGTTCCCGCCATGCGGTCGCCTCTGGCTGGGCCGTATCGTACACCCGCTGGGCTGTTTGGAAGCTCTGTTCGCCGCTTCTGGGCCCGCGCTGCAGGCCGGCGTCAGAGCGTGGGCTCCACCGCTTAGGGGGGTCCCCCTTCGTTGGTGCTGGCTGCGTCCGCACTTTGGTGGGTCCCTCTCATCCTCCGCCACCCTCGCTAGGCACCTATGCTCGTATGCCCGCTTCAGTGCCAGGCAGGCTGTCTTCCACTTCTCCCCTTCACTCATGCAATTCCGGCAGGCTGTGTGTGTGTTTTGTCCTGCTATCCCTTCGCCTTGGCCAGATACAGGTGGGCTTGTTCTCATGCGCCGGTGCAGAGAATTTGGGAGCGGAGGACTTCAATGTGCCAGGCGCGGCCATTTTGTCTGCGTGGCGCCGCCGCCGAGCCGGCTCCTCTCCGCAGCTCCTCTCCGCAGCTCCGAACTCGTTCAGGGTAGCGCGTTTTGGGCCAAAGTTTCGTCCACTGGCACTCGGGATAGTTCTCTTCCGAAGGATATGCGTATCTTTTGCTTTTGCCACACGAGTCAGGGTGTTTTTGCAGGATTTTTGCAGTGGTTACAGGAGCTCCCGGGACTCACATCCTCATCGCTCTGCTGCTAGCCACACCTGCCCATCCACTTTCTTGGTTCAGCTGGAAATATGTTGGTGGAATATTCTCTTCAGTTACTGCTCTTTGTGGAGAGGGACAATCTCAACACCTCCAGAGCACACTCTCTCATGCTAATACTTGTATATGCTTACTGACACACACCAAACCACAATTTACTGGTATTTAATGGTGCTGGTGACAAACCTTGCAACTTCAACATTTTGCCATAAGCTTCATTAAGTGTGTGAAGGCTAAGTCCTGCATCATCACATAGCCCTAGTTAAAACCCAACCAACAACCAAACATTATCATGAGCAGTGGTGTACACCAGAACGTCTCTCGGGATTTCTCAGTTGCCACAATAACAACTTGATTTATACACCTTTGGATTAAGCCCCTTAAACAATTTATTCAAAAGTACCTCTGAGTCAGGAACCAGCTTCTGTAACAACACCTTTCAGTTAGACTGTGTGGCAGTATCACAAATCTGGAAATACTGCTTCAGCATTTGAGTAACCCACTTGCAATACATGGTAGACCGTGCTCAGTGATGGCACAAACATGTAAAGCCCTTCCAGGTAACAATATCTGCCATGTTAGGAAAAGTGGTCATGGTGTCATTGTGTCCAGTCTAATCCTTTGATGATTTCCACAAGAGTCTCTGTTTACCCCACAGACACCCTGAGGGTCACATATCCTCCACTGTTTATAGAACAGAGGTTAATAGAAACAGCTGGGGGAAAGGGTAATAGGACAAAATAACAAACTCCAGATCCTCCTCTCCAGGAACCTCAGGGAAATCTGCAGTATCTGAAAAGAAGAAGAAGAATACTGAGTACCGGGTCTCACTCACAAGGGTTTTAGGTCTAGTCCCAACCAGAGATTGGAAGTTCCAGGCGTGTGCAGCTGCAGAATCCACTTGAGATCCTTATGATTCAGCATCCAATGGGGATTCTACGAACTGACCTATTTAAACCAGTCTTTTCTTTTACAATTTTTGTAACACCCATGATCTGGTTGTAAGTCCTTTGATGAAAGTCCTTGATTTAAGTATCTTAAAACTATTTTTCCAATCTAATCTGACTCCCTGACAAGCTAGGCTGCTACTATCCTTAGCTATCACTAACTCTAATTATATGCCTATGAACTACAAGTAATCTCTAAAATATGAATTCAACTTCTCATTTTTACAACTACTAAGGCCGTCAATTCAATCCTCTTTTTAAAGAGAGCCCTTAGCAGGATTACTTTCACATAAATGTTTTCCCGATGGGAGCAGTTTTCCCTTAGCAAGTAGTTCTAAAGCTGAATTTCAGCAGTGTGTGCCACCCAGAGATTACTTTCACTGGAGCGTGATACTACTTGCTTCAGAGAAGGCAGCTACTTCATGAGTCTGTGGTGAGGGAAGCAACAAACCATCTGGACTAGATAGATCTGGGGAGGAACTACACTCCAGAGCAAATGGGCGGAAGGAGCTTGAAGGAGATGGTTGTAGGCATAAAGGGAAAGCAAATCCTCTGCTGACAACTGAGATGGTACAAGAAGAGAGAAGGTTGAGTAGTGAACATGCACAGATAGGTGATGGCAGCTGCTGCTGTTAGCCCTATGGCTATGGAGGAGAGATTACACAAGCAACAGCTAAACAAAGATTGGATGGCGAATTTCCTGGTTGATGCCAAAGTGACTTCTGACAGCATGTATCCATTTTAGTGGGAATGATGCAGGTGTTGCCCTGGCCCCACATTATTTCACCTAATTATCAACAATCTAAAAAGCTATTTGTTGACATTGAAGTTGAACGTAAAAAAATAAAAATCAAAGGCTTGTCCACCACCAAAGGGACTGATCTGGTATAAAACCATGATTGTTGCGGTGGGAGACAGAAAGGTGTCAAGCCTCTACGTAACATGAGGAAATGAATTAACCTTCTTGGTTTTTGCCACCTCAAATTGCTAGACACTATTAGACACTATTATAGATGTTCCTTACTTTTGCTTCTCATATTTCCATTCATGAGGAAATCACTAAAGTACCTGAAAGGTGCTAAAACAAGTAAAACCTATCTATTTAAACTGAAGAGCTGCATATTTAATCTGGATCAGTGCCATATCAGTGATCCCTATTTCTTCCAGTCTCCTGATTAGCATGGTATGGTTGACTGTGTCAAACGCTGAGGAGAGGTCCAGTAGTATCAATGCAGAATTTGTGTTGGAGTCTGCGTTGGTCTTCAGGTCATCCCGGATAGAGAGAAGTGCCATCGTTGTTGCTCTCAGAATGTGCGGTGTGCTCAGTAGGGTCTGTTTCGTCATTGAGAAGTTTTATAATGGGTTCCTGACTTCATCCGGGTCCACTTTGTATCTTGTTGTGGTTGCTGTAGGTTCCCTAGAGATTTGGTGATATATGGAGTGAGGGTGTAGTTTTGCCTTTTACTCCTTCTTGGTGTTTCTGGTAATTTCCAGTGTGGTTCTGTTATCTTTCTGGAGCGTCTATCATCGTTGGTGGTTGTGGATTGTTCTGGTTGGAGGTCTGTCGCAAGGTACAGTGTTAAGTATAAAGATTTTTCCCTTCTCTTGGAATTTGTTCTATTTTCTGTCATGCTCGTGGGTGTGTGTTTATTGGGGGGGGGGGTGCCATGGTGTAATTCCATTTAATTTATTCTTTCTACCAGTTTTCTCTCGCATTGTCCTGTTCTGTGTTATGGCATATTGTGGTTCTTTGAAGTCTATTTGTTTAGTGGGTTTGCTTTATTGTGGTTGTTGAAGAACCAGAGGTTGTAGGTCCTCGCAGTTTGGATGTTTACTGATATTTCCTTTGTGTTTCCGGTTTGGTTTTTGATGTTTATCTTGTGGTCCTTTTGATTGTGGTTCTTGAACTAGGGGTAGTATACCTCACAGTTTGGACATTTTTAGGTGTTTGCTTTCAGTCTCAGACGTGTTTATTTCCCTTTGTGTTTATCATTGGGATCCTTTGGTTGATGTTGCAGGAGGTTGGTTGTGCGGCTAGCTAGACGTTGAGTCGATGGAGACCTGGTGGTTCACATGCAGTGGGGGAGTGTATTTGGGATGGGCGTACCACTGACGGTGCAGTGACAATCTAGGTTATGGGGCGCTGTGCTCGGTGCAGGAGCTGGGTTATCCGAAACCCACGGTTTGTGAAGGTGTTTGGGTTGGAGATATGGTGATTAGCACATCATGATATTAAAACACTGCAGATTATACATAGAGGCATCCTAAAGACTTGAGGTATTCTTTCCTCTATGGCATCTATGCCCTCCGTTAAGACACCCTGGTGGTCTCTGCACAGGAGGCAAGTGCAGCATTTGTGCTCCATCAACAAAATGGAGAACTCTACTCTTGACTTTGCCTAAGTATTGTAAATGATGTTAATTGCGTTCCCCAATGACCCCAGTTTGATGGAAGTTTGATGGAGTAATCACTCTTCCTATGGGGAAACCATGTGTTCTTTCTAATCCACCCTCATCCGGTCTTAGCTCATGAATGCTGCACTAACCATACCTATACATTGACCATACTATGCCTAGTCCACCTATGTGTATAGGTAAACTTTATTGGTACAGTTATGTTCATCCTCGGTAGACAGGTCATGGACCTTTTAAATTAAAAGTGTAGTGTGGAAGAATTGAAATTTGCAGATGCCAGCCCCTTCTAAAAGTGCTTAACTTGAAGATTAATTGAGGAGGCCAGCTTTCTGTGCTCTGAACCTAGCACTGTTCACAAGCAGTATATTTGCATGCATAGTTACCACAATAAAATAATGAAGACCTCTTTTCAGAAGCCCAAAACTGATTGCCAACAACTAAAGGGTAGTGTAAAAGCTCAAAGGAATGTATGTATTGTGTGTCACGATGGCAGAGTATTTCAGGGGCAAGCCAAGACTAGATTGTGAAATGAGTATCTCATGGGTCCTACTTCTGCATGGCAGAAGAGTATCTGGGACTAGGATGGGAAGTGTGCGGTACTGTGTTCCTTCCTAACAAGAAACCATCTTTGTCCCATCTAGTTCTCAATGGAAAGAGCCACTGTTCAACGACGAGCTGCCGAGTCGGATCACCTGTGGCTTTGTGGTGACAAAGCCCAACGTGGTGCAGTTTACCGAAACCGCTGCCAGATTTGAGGATGGGACGGTGGAGGATAACATTGATGTTGTGATCTTTGCGACTGGATACACCTATTCCTGCCCACTCCTGCAGGACAGTGGCATTAATAACCAGAAGATGAATTCTCTATATAGGAGGATCTTCGTTCCCGGCCTGGAGAAGCCCACCTTGGGTGTGATTGGCTTCATCCAGCCCCTTGGTTCCATCATGCCAACCACAGAAATGCAGGCTCGCTGGGCCATACAAGTTTTTAAGGGTAAGGCTATCTTTCAACGTTAGTATGTTGATCTCTTCATCTGTTCTTTGCTCTTCTTAGATCTAAAGAGGAACATATCCATTTCATTATGGCTCTGTCTAATTAAAACCAATTTGTAAGTGCTTGCATTTGTATGGTACCCCACAGAATTACCACATCACACAGAATGTCAAGCGAGATTTATAAACGATAGACATTTATTCTGAAATGTTGTCCCAGTGGGAATGCAGTGCGCAGTGGTTTGGCACACATCCTATATCATCAAAGTTGGCACAAATTGATAATGACTGCAAGACATCATTATCAAAGCATTACTTGATTTCTTCTGGGAAATGTGTGTTTTTGGCCTCGGCCTGGTTCTCAGCGGGCAGCAGTGGTGGCTGGCAATATTATTAATTGGAGCAGTAAATATTTCCAAACAATATTTGAGTCACCGAGCATAAGTAAGTATACAGAACCAAACAAAGGTTTTTGGGGGATTTGCTCCAAAATTATTTTGGGAATAGTGGGTTAAAATGCTGTATTATAAAGCACACTTTCTATGAAGGATGGTGTATCACACTATTGCCAACTTTGAGGCCACGTTCAGCAATGCCAGCATATCAGCAAAGTCAGGAGACAACCCTCCAGTATCATTTCCCACTATCAGCTGCTGGCAACTATTGCTCAGGACCCCTAATGGTGTAGGGGCACAGGACATCGACCACAGACATCTTGGCCATCTATGCTCAAATGGATGGCTCCCATTACCCAGCATTGGAGACTGTGAGATAACAGTGGACACTGCACCATTCGACAAGCATTGTGTTGGTGTATACTGCTGTTCTTCGCATTTTGTATTTATAGGCACCTAGGTGCAAAGATAAGAGTGCAAAGTTTGAAAGGAGGATTCGATAAGGGGTGCAGGTGTGCATAGAATGAGAAGAGAAATCCGTTAATTGAGGGCTCAATTTATGATGAGCAAGAGGAAATATGAGTGACAGAGGGTAAGAGTGAGGGGGTATGAAATAAAGCGAGAGTGTGAAAGGAAGGAAGAGAGGGGATAGGGAAAGGGGGTAATGAAAGGTAGGATGAGGTAGGGTGTGTGATGGGGTAAAGAGAGAGGTAGTAGGGTCGAGTAGAGAAAGACAATGTCAGATGGATGGCAAAAGAGGAGGTAGCCAGGGTCCGGATAGAGAGAGGGGGTATGGCCGATGGATGGGGGAAGAAAGGGGATGGTGTGGGTTGGTAGGGGTAGAGAGGGTAAGGGTAGGGTGAGTGGAGGTAGACGGAGATAGGGTTGGGTGAGTGGGGGTAGGGTTGGTGAGGGGGTAAAGAGAGTCGGGGTTGAGTGGAAGTAGAACGAGTGGAGGGTGGTAGAAAGAGTGGAGGTTGGGTGGGTAGCAAGAGAAAGAGTGGGGTGGGTGAGTGAGGATTGGGTGGGTGGGGTTAGAGTGGGTGAGTGAGGTTATAGAGTGGGGTTAGGTTGTGGGGGTAGGGTGGGTGGACAAGGGTGGAGAGAGAGTGATGGGGTAGAGAGAGTGGGGTTGTGGGTAGAGAGGGTGGGTGAAGGTATAGAGAGTGGGTGTTGGGTCTGTGGGGGGTAGGAAGTGGGTGTAAGGTGGGTGGGAGAAGAGAGAGTGGGAGTAGTGTGGGGTCAACAAGGAGCTAGGGTTAGAGAGAGTGGGGGTAGGGTGAATGGTGGTAGAGAGTGTGGGGGTAGAATGGGTGGGTGATGTAGTAGAGAGTGGGGGTAAGAGAATGAGTAGGGATAGAGATATCAGGGTTATGGTAGGTGGGGGTATGCAGGGAGGGGATTGGTTTGGTGGGTAGAGAGGGACGGGTTAGGGTGAGGGTTAGGGTGGGTACCGGTGTATGAGTGGGTGTGTTAGAAGGAGTGGAGGTGGGTGATGGTAGTTGGTTGTGGGCAAAAAACATGAAGAACAAAGCAGCCTTGAGAGGACTTGCCAAATGTAGCGCAAAATAGCCCAAACAAAACCCAACCAGCATATGTAATGGGGGTGCGGTAGAGAGAGTGGGGTGGGTGAGAGAGAGTGGTGGTTGGGTGGGTGGGGCAAGAGAGATTGGGGGTAGGGTGGGTGAGGCTAGAAAGAGTGGGACGTAGGATGTGTCGGGGATGGAGAGTCTAGGAGACCAGCTTCGAGCAGAAGCACGCATAGGAAATAGAATGCAGATGCAGGAATCTGAATTCTCTGACCTACAAATACAAAATTCTGCAAACGCAGCCCCATTGCAGCCTCGGCCAATTGTGAAAGAAATTTGACTGCAGCATCCATCCAGACAGAGAAAAGGACTGAGCAAATTCCCCTGCAGCCTGGCGAGTGCTTCACAACAAAAAAGTAACAATTAAAAGTAAGTTGTGTTTAAACGCATTGTCTCAGGTATAGATGCTTCTTACTGCGATCAAAGATAAGTGTTCTGAACTTGTGTTGGAACTGCTTTATCCCATGATGCTTGGAGGGTGAGGACTGCTGCTGATCATTTAAGGTATGCATGCAATCTACGGGACTGACATTTCTTGTGCTATGCATCATTTGGTTTAAATTCAAACATTCTGTAAGGGGAACAAGTGTTTCGAGTGAGATTTGAAGAGGCTGCTTAACTGGAATTGTCCATGTACATGTTTTTTGTTCTTAGTTTACAGATCAAGGATGACATGTGGTTCTATAATAAATAAATCTTGCTGATTGCTTGAGGATGAGGTATGAATGTGGCTTTCTGACGGCCACCTGAACTTGTAGTAGAAAGGAGCTCTTTGTGCCGTAATCTTCCTTAGTGTGTGCAAATTCAGACCTCAAAGAAACAATGGGCCTCATTACACGGTAGGAGGTAACCATGCCCCTATTAGCGGCATGGCTACTCCCTTACCGCATACCGGGTCCGGGTAGGTGGTATGGGGACTTACCAGGTCATTCCAACCCTGGAGGACCCGGTAAGTCCCCATGCCAAATACCATTCCCCGTTCCCATTCAAGCCCCCATAGGGCTCAATGGGAATGGGGAAGGAGCTAATAAAGGTACTGCAATTTGCGGTACCGTTATTAGCTCTGAAGTCCCTTAGCGGGTCGCATCCTTAACACCTGGTCAGACCAGGCGATAAGGACGGGACCCGCTGAGGGACCTCGTAGTAGGACGCTAAGGGATTACCGGCAGCGGTGCCCTTACCGGTGCCGGTAATCCCTTAGCGCCTACCGTGTAATGGGGCCAAATGTCACCTAAGAGTCATTTTCGCGAGCTTGCAAACGCAAGAAGGAGTGGCACCCTCAATAAATGCCCGGATTTGGAAGCGGGTGTTCTGAGTTCTAGTCTCGCAGTAGGAGTCCAATGTAGGCCTGGGTTGCATATTTAAAAATAATTGTACTGTTCAAAAATATTGTCAGAACAATTTTGATTTACACTTTTCTTTTGGCAAAGTGCTGTGTTTGTATGCAAATATATTAGCATGCACAATTAAGTTGTCCTTGGTTAACAGTTAACAGAGGGTGGTCATTTTAGTGTGTCAAAGCCTTTAATGGTGGTAGTGAGACTGCACGCTGGACCGCAAGATCTATGGTGATTGCAGGATGGAGAAACACATCCTGAATGGGTCACAAGTGTCTACGAAGCATTCTGAGGACAGGCCTGATGAATGGGTTGCAATGGCGGGATATGCCACATTGGAACTTCGTGTGGTTGCTGACAGTATACAGGAAACAAGGAAAGATAGGGGTGAGGGGGTTGATTTTGTGTAAGTAGCTTACGAAGTTGAAATATGAAGTATTGCAGGGTTGTGGTTCTGTTCCATAAATCTGCATGGTCCAAGACAGATGAAAGGTTGTGCAAAAAGAAATAGCGCAAGGTGTAGGCATTGCCAAATAATACAGCTTTAGTTGATGCACAGGATTAAACAGACTTAAGGATAACAGTCCTGAGATGAAAGGCATTTTGTCACCTCACAGCAAGTTGAGCAGATGGGAATGGGAGCTTCTTGGATAGAACAGAGTCACTTACTGATTTTGTCCTTATCTCTGGAAAATGGAAAGCAGCAGAGCTAGCCCATGGCACCTCTCCTTAAATGTCCTATACAGGAATGGGAGGAAAGTGACCTCCTTTCTGCCACTTCACTACACAGCAGTATAGAAGAGAAAAGAGATCTGGTTTTGAAAAGCATGTGTTTCTCAGCGAGTCTGCTTTAATGGCTAACTTTCTATTATGTATGAAACACAGTGCGTGACCCCGGCACTAAAATGTAGACTAGAAAGAGTACTGTTACAATACACGAAACCACAAAGTAAAAAAAGCTAGATTGATGGGGAATCTGCTGGAATAACAAGACCATCAAAAGAGGCACATACATGTATTCAGAAGTAACGCTGCCAATGAACTTTAATTCACATGAGGACGTCTCACACTCACGAATGAAAGGCGACATACAGCAATTTAGGCTTCTTCCACTATGGGACTGTTGCTCAAACTACTCCCAGTGTTTGAAACCCTATGCCACGACAACTCTAACTGGAACAACACCCTCAAATAAGTACATGGACATTTTAAGCGACATTTTGCAAACAAACTTATCTATAACAGTAACTTGTTTATTTTTAATCCTAAACAAATAAAAATATATAACATAACTTAAAAGCTGTAGTACATATTTTTTAAAGTATTAAACAAGTCAACTACTCTTTAGAAACATTAGCATATGGCGACTGCCATTTTGGAAATAAAAATGGCTGCCGAATTCACCACACAATTAAAATTCTGGGCAAAGTGTGCAAAAGTGGTGTGGCTTTGGCTGTGATGGGTGTGAATGGGTGGAAAATCGTATAGATTTGATACATAGCCAAACATCACAAAAAAATATCCTCATATGTCATCTGCATTGAAACACATTAGAGACCCTCATTAAAAGTGGCTAGTTGAAGCTCTTATGTTAAAGCTATTATTTAATGACAATCATTTTGGCTTAAAGGTAGCGCTTTTAGCACCACCCAATAGCCAAAGGGTAGTGTATTTCGCATTCACCACAATATATATGAAAGAAAGGAAACAGTTTTGAAGCTTCAAGCACACTGAGGTAACTTTGAAGGCTGCAGAAGTTAAATTCTGACAACATGATTTTTAGTGTCACATTCTATACAAGCCAGAAAACCATAGCAGCTGAATTGAAATCACTACAATAGAGGCTGCAGAACACATTTTTAGGTACTTTGTGAGAAAAATACAATACTGACCCTGTTTCCTAAATATGTGTTTAAATCTATCATTTCAATATATCTTTGAAAATAATATCAGTATTTTTAGAAAACCAACGGGTCCTATTTTAACACTATTTAGGCCTAATTTAACAGTTATGTGTGAAAAGGATTTTTTCCCCTTTTTATGTGAAATGTAACTTTCACCTAGAAATATGCACTGCTTCCAAACTGCTATGTGTTCCCTGCTTCCGGGAGTTGTTATGCCCTTTTATTAGATAAGACAGCAGTTTCCAGACCTACAGTCCAAGAATTCTGTTCTTTTAGCCAATACAGTTTAAAATGCTATTCATTTTCTTTTTTTTCTGAACAAGCTGCACTGTGGCTTTCCTTTTGCAAATCATTTCAGACTGCACCATCTAATGAAGAAGTCTGTCAGAGTTCATAAGCTAATGCGTTGTTCCATCTCTGAACAGTATTTTCCATTAGTCCAATAAAAGACATCAATACCTGCATCTTGTGTAGCTAAAAAGCCAGATAGTTTGCAGTTGGTTGTGTAGGGTAATTTATGAGGAAAAAAAACAATAGCTGCAAGTCACCAACAGTGCACAGGAGCATTTCCCATTGCTTGTTCATGATGCCTTTCCCCACAATGTATGCCAATATATAAAACATTTTCATGCTGGCTGCAACCATACTTTTCCATGCTGGCTGTGACAATATATGCCAGTATTCCCATACAAGAACATACACCTGTTGGTTTTGCAATTAAAAATTCCATGCCACAAAAGAAAACATGTCCAAACTGTCTGCACCAATGTGGGCCAGTCTCGAAACATAATAAAACGGAATGTGTTTGGTTTATCATGGATGTCCAGTAAAAAATGTCATGTGACAGTAAGAGATTATAGCTAGACTGGCTGCACCAAAATGCCAGTCAAGCCACATAACACTTATCTTGCTTTCTTTATTATAGATGCCCAGTAAAAAATAATATTCCCCACTCCTCCTCCCCCTCACCAAAATCAGTGCCCCAGGCTGGCACAAACACAAGTGCACACACATGCACTGGCTCATTCTCACACACATTCATAGAGTATTCACTTGCTCATTCACCAGTGCATCCATACACAGTGCACTCGCTCATTCACATGCACACTTAGCCACCAATACATCATATATTCACTCATTCATATGCGCACATGTAACAAGCATTGAAATTAAAGTTCAAGTCTTACCTTCAGCCCGGTCTGGACTCGGCTCCTCACCGCATCTGTGGAAGAAGGGCCTCCAGCTCCCTCTTGTGACAATGGAAACCAAGAAGCACAGAATGGTTCCTGGGTCCTTCACATGCTGCGAGGAGCCAGAGTGCTCCATCTGCTATTTCCCTGAATGCGGGTCTAGGCACAGGAGCCTTCTACGCACATTCAGAGGTGCAGTTCCCCATCCTGCATATCCAATGGGCCATGCAAGGCTGGAGTAGCAAAACGGGAAGGATCCAGTGCCCTGACTATGCACTACTAAGCAGCTCCACTACCATGCGGCTACACTCCATCTATAGCCATGGTGATGGAGCTGCCCCTGATTGTGGGTCTTGCTTCATTCATCAGAGCCGATTGCTCCATTTGCAGAAAGGGGCTCATTCCAGCCTGTGTCCCTCATTTCTTTTCTAATTGGCTGTTGCCTCTTACACCCAATGGCGGGGAGCTGGCAGGCAAAGCTGGCCCCTATGGAAAGGACTCCTTGAAAGGATCCTCACCTGTCCGGGCCAGGATGGGCTTGGATGGACCTCCATTGCTGCTCTGCGGGCCTCTCTTGCTGGTCCTTTGCCAGTCCAGAGGCCTCCATCCTCAGAGCTGCAGTTTTGCTCTTCCTGTCTACAGGTAAGTGGTGCCTTGACCCCTCATTCCACTAGTGGTTCTGCCCTTCTGCCCTCCCTTACCCCCTTGTGGCCTAACCCCTTTTTCAGTGGGCCCTCTGCCTGCCCATGACCCTCCTGCCTTTGGCCCTTGCCTCCCACAACTTCCCCCTCTTGGCCTTCTCTGCCGTTGCAGCATCGTTCTGTTTCCATTCCCCCTTTCCTATTTGCTCTTTCGCCACTCCTTGGACTTTCTGTTATCCCCTTCTGCATCGCTGTGTCTATGGCTGCCTTTGCCACGGTCCATTATCCAAGCCCCATGACCTTCCTTCTCGTATCCCTTGTTATGGAGCCCTGTGTATGTGCTGCCCTTTCTCCCCCCTTACTATCCCTTCATCCACTGCCTTCTATATGTCCCCCTTTACCTTCCTCCCCACGGCACTACTTAAGGTAACTCTGCATGGGATGTTTCACATTGTTAATTGTCCTACTGCCTGTTAAACCTTGAGCTAGACTCTTCCGAAATGGTGCTCACGCCCCTTCTATTGGATGTTCCTACCTGCTCATGTGTTTTGTTGCCCCCTGCAACACACCGCGAGGCAGTGCTCTACTTCCTTGTATTCCCATCCCCTTCAACCTCCCTTCATTTTGTCCAGCCTTTTTCCAGTTTCTGCCACCCTACTAATCCCTTGTTCACCTTCACTGACTTGCTCTTGTCATCATCTCCCCTCCCTAATCACCAGATACCTTTAATTGCCTGGGCTGTGTTCTCATCCTACCTACCTCTACACCAGATTGACATGTTTCACAGACTTTTCACAGCCTTCACTGTGCTTCGCATCTTGCCTACGCTTAACTCTGGATTGACCTTCACAGCTTGCTCTATGTTCTTAACCTGCCTACTTCTACACCGGATTGACCTGTTTCACAGATTTTCAAAGCCTGCACTGTGTTTCACATATTGACTACCTTAATTCACCGGATTGTCTTTCACTCACCTGCATAGACAAATTGCTTGCCTGCTTGCCTGATGTAGCCCCTCACTCCATGAGGCATGGCTTTTCCAGTCTGCAGTCACTCATACCTGTTTGTCACAATTGCATGTTTGGTTTTATTTCCTTATTGCAGGTTGACCCACTTGTCCTGCACTGTCCACTTATTTTGCATTTATTGTTCTGATCCTCTTCCCCTCCTACACTTCACTTCCTCCCCCTCTACTCCTCTTTCATTTCCAGCACTTGCACTCTCGACCTTGTCAGAATGTTTTGTTTGTTTTCTTCCCTTCAACTCCCTCCCTTCGCTTCCCCTCCTCCCCCTCTCGCTTGCTGGCATGCGATAGCACTTGCACGTTCTGATGTTTCAAGACCTTTTAAGAACGTTTTTGTTTTATACCCTTTTTCTCATCCCTTCCCCCTGTCTTGATGAGCCTTGAAACACATTGTTTGCTGTATAGTGTGCATTGCAAATGACCAATAAATAAATAAACTTTACTTTGCAAATCTCTCACTTGTTCTAAGACCTTTTGCAAGAACAATAACTTGCACACTGGGGAACAGAACTGTTTGAGCCAGCCCAAGAGTACTCCCTCAGCTTCAGGAAGCATTGAAGGGTATGCTCAGTGTTTTCATTGGGCTGGCTAGGCTCCTGCACAATTGGGTGGCGGTTCTGGCGGGTTGGCGCACTATTGGCAATTATGGACAAGCCGCCCCTGGTGAGCAGGTTCCAATGCTGCTGTGGACACATATCTGCAGGAAAGCCACACATTGAACAGTCGGTTAGATTTTGCTGCACTCTTTCCTCTAGAGGGAGCTCTATAGAGCATGGGGGCGGTACAGTGAGAAGTGTCGGTACAGTGAGAAGTGTAGTGAAGCTTGCAGTGTTTTTACTCTGCTCTTTCACCCCTCGTGGAAGCCTCTCCAGAGCATGGGGCGGTACAGTGGGAAATATAGGGAAGGTTCCAGTGCCCTGACTCTACATATTACATGGGTACTCAAAAGAACTTTACTTTGCAGCCACCCAGCCACGCCCACTTCACACCAATCCCACAAGCTACAGAAATGGTGCACACCCTTTAATCTTTGGTTTTACCTCAGAATAATCAGGCACTGTTAGAAATACAGGGTACAGTGTAATAGACATATTTATTGTGAAGTCCTTTTTACCTACATATTTACCAAAGGAATACTTCTGGAGAAAGGCTTTTTCTTAAAAACACAGAGATGCTCTTACAGTTACTAAATATGATGACAAAAACACACATTGTGTAATACATTTAGAACGCCGATAGTTCATGCTGTGTAAGTAATGCCACACAAACGCATTGCATCACAGTACATTAGAAAACCCATGTCCAAGGCCCTTGGCCACTATGAATATTTCAAACTTTTTGAACAGTTGGTTAGATTGCAGGTTCCGATTAATGGAGATGCCAACACAAAAATGCTGTTGGTCCTCCTGTGTTTGGGTAATACGTCCAGTTGAAATTTCCCAAAAATGAAAAGTTGTGAGTCACTAAGTCAAAGGTTTGGTGATCCGCAAATATCTCATGCGTCTTTTAGGAATGCAAACCAGCGCCCTTCATCCATGCAAATAACACTTTGCTCAGGTATGCCCCCACTGCTAGCTACGACTTCCCTCTCCCCAGCTTCAGGAAGTATAGTTCAAACCTATTTCTTATTTCCAGGAAAAGAGCACCAAAATAGTTTGATGACATGTCCCACTGCCCTATAATGGCCTAAAAAGCCCGTGCCGGTCACTGGAGCATTTTAGAGTGTCGATTGGGGGATGGCAGAAGCCTTTCCTCTCATGCAGGGTCCTCATTTTTTTTATCCCTGGATGGCCTCAAACCTTTGTGGACAAATCTCCAGAAATATGAAGGACAAAGCAAACAGCCTGTTGGTTCAGAAATCACCCAAATAGTTTGCTGTGCCCTGATGGGAGCCTCAGTCCTAGATGCATCGCATGTAGCCGGCTTGATCTTGGATTAAGCTGATGGGCTTGTTTGATCATTAGTTGAGGCTGACATTGGGTTTTGTGCTTATTTATAGGTGATTTCCACTTTCAATCATTTAAGATTTGGTGGCATCATTTATTTCTCGGCAAATGGCAATGGAGGGTTGGTGCAAAAAAGCACTTGTCCAGAACCTTGAAAGGCGTTTGGAACATGATAAGTGCTCCCATACTGACCTTGTAAATTACTTCAAGTAGAAACACCTTGTAAGCGCAAGATCTAACTAGGCACCCTTAAGTTGCAATGTTGGATGTTGCTATTGCTGAGCATTAGCCCCTGTTTCATAATTGTCCTGTTCAGTTCTGTGCGGCTGTTTCTTTGGGATGAGAGTTTCTAATGGAAGACTACGTTGATGTCAACGTACCTTTTATTTCAGCGAATTACAGCTCAGCTGAATGTTTGTCTTTTTGCCATCGGATCTGACTTCCTTGAAGGTGTTAAGGTTCAACCATAGTTCCTGACAAGGTCCTCTCTTGTGCCCCGTTTTTTTTGCAATTGTGCTGTAATTATTCTGACCGAGTTAGTAATCCCTATATTGGTGAATTGCAGAAAGACCTCTGGGGTACCAAAGCTCTCATACCTCTGGGTACTGTATATCCAGCAAGTATCCAGATGCTCTGTGTTGGCTCTGACATTTCTTTTGGAGGCTGTATGGCCAGAACAGCGGGTAAGTGCTCCCTTTTGACCCCGTTCCCTCCTCCACATCTCCTTTCCCTGTCCAGTGCCCGCTTTGGTTTTCTTTCCTTTTAAAAAAAAATGTTTCCTCTTCCTGCACTCCCTGCCTCCCACCCCTCTGTTTGCTCGCCCTCCCACAAGCAGATTGGGCTGCCGGCATGGTCAGGTGACCAGAAGTTCCTCCTCTTCATGTTCTGCCCTGAGCAGACCAGTCCGGGCAGCCTTGCCAGGGCAGTGCTCGACTAAGGGCCAGAGTCAGAGGGCTGCCCCCTCACAAGCAGCTTCATTCCCTGTTTTCCCCTATTAGCCCATGGACGCCGGACAAGTCATTCAACTGCGACAACCAGGTAAGGTGGTACGGGTGGGGAGTGTAAAGAGTGGCAGGGGTATCCGTAATTCTGCCCTCTATATGGCAGAGCAGAGGCACAGATTACCCCACCCAAGGTTCTTTATATGGTAACTATGGGCGAGCAACCAAGGCTTAAGCTCTCAGGAGGTGATGCGGGCTGGTTTTTAAGTACAGTGTAGTCCCCAATCCCCCACAAAGGAATGTCCACACAAAGGAATTTCCACACACAATGTTATGTGCCAACACAGTTCTTTATATAAAAATAAGGTTCAACATATATATACCAATTAATAACACACTTTGTACTCTGCAATTCTAATATGGCAAATATATACAATATCTATGTGGTACCAGACTTAGCTATTGACTCTTTTAAAATGAATCAACTGCTGAAAGATATAATGGCATACAAATCATACAGCAATGTGTAACAGCATAGATCATAGGAAGGAAGACAAGTTGGGTTAAAAAATGTCAGATTGGCTCTCTTGCTACTAAGACACATAGTTTAGAGTGAGGATCCCCCCACCTGGGCAACCTATAATAATGACTATTAACAAGCCCAGTCCATCAATGTTTAAAGAGTCGTGTTTCCTGGTTAAAAATGTTCAACTACCTCAATGTATTTGAGTTAGAAGAGTTTCTTCGACGGTTCATCGAGGGATCCCTCGAAGGTGGACTCCCTTTAAAGAAGGAGCTACAGGGTGTCGAGATTCCTCGAAGAAAGGTGAACACTTGCATCGAGACTGCAGCTTCGCAGTGCTCTTCGACGATCGGTTGTCGAAGTTGTAGAGGAGGACCAAGTACCCCCACTCCACCGGCCCCACCTACATTACCTGAAAAGTATGAACCAAAGTATGTGACGTATACTGCACCAATAAGAAAGCAAGAAGAAGAGCAATAACTTTGTGCAGTACCCATAAGAATACATATACCTAAGAGAATATGGGAAGTGAAGTACCCATTGAGGAAACAATACCTACATCCAAGACAATATGATGGCCATTTGAACGTGATTCCTGATGAAACAAAGAAAGTGAATGACCAGGATGAATGGCGACGTCACACAAAGCTGAATGGACTCCATATAGAGGATAACCAGACAAGAGAGGCAGACGATTTCTGAAGAACGAAGAAGTACCAAGGATAAGTGACGTCTTGGGATCAAGATGAAGAGACGAATGCCATAAACATGATGAAGATACTTAGTTAGTTTAAACGTGTTCAGATGCAATGAAACGCAAGCAGTAAAGCAATCATGAAGCTAGCCACATGCTTATATTGAATAGATTGCGGCAAGCGTCAACATATACATATGTATCTCATAGATACATATGGATTAAATAAGAATGAATGTTTTCACTATGCATAAAGCAGTCTTAAGCAATGAGGAAGGCCTGAGGTCAGTGTCGCAGTTACAAAAGCAAATTGAATTAAAAAGAATATATTTCAGCTAAGGAGTTCATAAGGAGTTCACTGAGCCAAGAAAGACAAGGTCTTATCAGAACTGGAATTGGCTGACATTGGATACAATTAACGTGAAAGAACAGAAGCTCCTGTTCAAGAAGGTCAAGTGAAAACAAAAGATGTCAGAGGACTATTGGAGAATAAAATCAAATATACAAAAAGGCTGAAATCATGGTGTCCAGTCACGTGATGGAAGAAAGTTGGATGCATGAGAAAATCACACCTACGCACGGAAGCCAGACAGACCCATACTTCTTAAAAAATCCCAGAGAACAGTACAAACTCAAAGCCAACTTCAAAGTGGTAATTGACAGTGAACCATTGAGGTGATGATGGAGTGTATTTTTAATTGGTGGGAACCTGGTATCAAGATAAGCTTACCCGCACCTGGTTGTTCGGTCTGCGTGCTGCTCACGTAGGTGGAAAGTTATTGACAGGGGTTAGTAGCCAACCAATTGTAGAGGACCACATAGTTGGGGGTCCTATAGTTTGTGTAGCCAATGAAATGTCGTACATTTAGTGACAATCATAGTTGCCATTTGAAGGGAGGGCTTAGTTGCCCCACCTGTTTTTGACTATCAAATTTTTTCTCTCTGTTACTCTATACAGATATTACACCTATGTTTAGTAATTCACTTAGAACCAATCCAGATTCCTGATAGGTTTTAGAAGTTAGCCACGTAGGATGACGTTGGTAATGACGCAGGTCAGCTCGTCAGCTATCAATAATTATCGGTTTAATTACTTGCATTAAAAAAGACAAACGTTTGCCAAGCTATTAGTGTCATCTGAATTATTGATGTTTGATTAAAATCTGCATCCCAATCCATCTCCAGGGTATTGCTACTCATCTTAAAGGGCTGGAAGTCTCCAGTTCAAAGTCCTGTGAAGATGAGGCATGCGGTCCACCTCAATGCAAAGAGTTTGGTGCCGCAAAGAAGACTTCATGATGGATGTAGGGCCTGCAGTGGGCGTCGGGTGTCGGGATAGCTTCGGCGATCGGGACTCGACCATGGGCTAGAATTCGGATCTTCATGTCGTCAGTGTCCTCGGGACGTCTTTGTTGGCTTCTGGTGGCGGGAAATCCACCAGCAGACTTTTCCTCAGTAGGTGAGGGCAAGGGAGCCCTTCGTTCAATGTTCTTGGGCAAGGTCGAGCGTTGCTGCTCCAGTCAACGAGCAGCACTGCGTCAAGCTGTCCCTGCTTCTGGGCAACATGAATGGACTGGCTTCCAGCGGTTACAGAAATCCTCCGAACCCCGGTCAACGGCAAATGTACTAAGATGGCCTTGATGTCCTGGTGCTTTAATTTTAGATTCTCAGTGAACTCCTTCTCCTGTCAACAGCTTTTCGGGACTGGCTTCCAGGGAACCTCAATGAGGATTAGCTTCTGCATGATGTTCCCTCCTAGCTCAGGGGGAGGTCTCCTAGCTAGGTCCTCTCTTGGATCAGTCCTCAACAGTCTCAATAGCTTTTAGATTGGGTTGACAGAAAGCAACAGTAATTCTTCTTCTTCCATGCTGGGTTTCAAGGATAAGCATATAGTCCAAACAATGAATATTCAGTGCCATTGATCGTGAAAGACCAGTCAGAAAGACACATGCGACCCTTGAGTTGAAACAGGTCAGTGCCTGTACGGGTAGCCTCTAGACCAGGAAAGAAAATTCCTGCCACGAAAACCAACGAGTAAAAGGGCATATTTGCGTGATGACATCCCGTGCAAAAACACATGATTTCAAATGTAAACAAACCGTTCCGTGCATGTCATTTCTGACGTTATTTAGATCATACGGAAAAATTGGTACTAAGCATCACTCTCTTAATATAATAGATACCTGCCATCATTTTGAATCTTATATTAAGATAAATAGCATTTAAAAAGTGGAGACTATATTGTCTCTAGAAATTATTGTAGCACGTGTTGACATTAAATGTGGGCTTGGTATCATTACTAAAACCCAGCCCTTGCAGTAATCATTTGATTGTCACCATAGTGACATGAACCTCAATTGTTCTATCATATTACAGAATGTCCACATATCGATTCAAAATATAAGTTGAAATAAAATTATAAACGTGATATAACATAGACAACAACAGTTTCCGAAATTCTATATTCTCAGAGGGAACTGAAATCTCAATATACCATTTCCAATTACAATTAATGTCACTGTTCCTGTAAGGATTTGTGATAGAACTCAATATTCCCCATTCTTAATACTTTTTGTGATTTGGACAAAAATAGAATGGCTTCATAGCTCAACAAAACCCAAAAGGGATGTTCCAATAGTGCTATTACCTGATGGACCATCAGGTTGATATAAATGCGGCCTCAAATCAATTATTCACAAAAGAACATGCATGTCATGGTCACAACTGAGGCCAACCAAAGTACTTCTCAAATAACAAATTAGTTGCATTCCATTTGCCTTAGATTAAGCTTGAGGTTGCTCCCTCGTTTTCCCTTCCTAGCCTTCATTAGTCCAATAAACCGAATATCCTCCGTATTACTCAGCTGATGTTGGTCTTGCCAATGTATGGCCAGTGGAGATTTGGGGTCAATACTTCTCAAACTCACCAGATGTTCCCTTATTCTAATTCTCAACTGTCTAATAGTGCTGCATATGTAAAGTTTGCCGCAGTCCCAAATTATAGCATGTACCACATAACATGTTTTGCAGTTGATGAACCCATTAATCTTGATAGTTACTCCATTGGTATCAGTAAATGATTGACAGTTTCTATGAGCATATTTGCAATAGTTGCAAATGCCAAATTTGAAAAAAACCCTACTTTTATTAAGCCAATTCTCATAAGTTTCATCATCCTTAACATGCAAGAAAGATGCAAATGCTTACTGTAATTACTGAGTTCTTTAATTCACAAAGACTGATAACGATTGTGGCTTGAAATTAAGAATTGACCATTGAGGTTTTGTCTCCACTGTAGACACTCCATCCTCAACCATTGGAACTGATCTGGTGTGTAGGGCCTGCAGGGGCTCCCATGACTCACTGTTCTCTGTTAACCTCCCAGAGGAACCCTCTGCCAACTTGATCCACCGCCCATCGCCTAGCCTAAAAGGAACAAAATGAAGAAAACTGCTAGTAGACGTTGACAATGTCTTGTCTCTAATCTTGCAACAGCGCCTACTTGTACCACCTTGTAGCAATTCTAAAAACTCCAGAGAGGACTCTACGCATCCTCGACAGGCCACCGAGATTGCTAAATCTGCTTCTGACTTCCTGCAGCTTAAGAGGTAATTAAGAGGTAATTAAGAGGTCTGGTGCCTCCGCATGTTTACCTAAGAATTCTACAGGTGCTTCCACTAAAAGGTTGCAAAAAGATAATCACACTCTCTTTGGGGCCATTTGCACTAAGAACTTAAACACGCCCCATAAGCGGAAGCATACTGCTGACCACTCTAATTCACTTATATTGGAAGATTTGGAAGATATTCACCAGCTTTTTGACACAGAACCCACTTCACTTCCCAGAGCTGAACCTTTGTTTAATATCCTTGCAGTTAGTGGTGGTGTGGCCAATACTTCTTCGCACCAAATCAGTAAAGGCACTTTGACCGACTTACCTATTGTCTGAATGTCTGGTTACTCAATCCAACCCGTGGATGAATTCACATCTTGACAGAGTGACTTCTTTTGTAAATCACTCTCTACATAACATCAATGATGGACGTGCCAAGGATAGGCAAGACAAAGGCCTGTCCCTTAACAGGATAATCAGAGCACATAGCTTATTCAGCAGAGATAACCTGTTTTGAATCGTTTTTTGCATTTTTGGAGCTATGCCACCTTATTCCTCAACTACATGTTATCTCTACGAGGGATATTAAATTAGTGGATGATGGACAACTATGAGTCAGCTATCATATTTGTAAATATTCACTGGGACGCCACAATTGATTTTATCCAGTGAATCTGAGTTCCATAGAATAGTCTACAATTGTTCTATCATGTAGGCTCCAGTAATCAAGGAGAGGGTTACTGCATGGCAGCGTCCCTGGACTAGTCCTTCTATCTTGACTCGTAATATGGTGTTTAAAGAGCATGCAAGCCCCTTTTAGATGCTGATACTAAGGGTGGCAAGGAATGCCAATGGAACTGGAGAGGTTGATTTTACTGAGCAGCTTGACTCACAGGCGCCTCCAACCTCAGTGGATTCGTCCTGGTGATCTGAATGTTTACCCTATAACTCCACAAAGCGACCATGATTTTGGCTTTAAACTGCTTTCTTGGAATACAAGAGAGTTCGCTCATCTAAACTTGGAGGATGGCTTGTTTAACCACCTGCCGCCTTTTGGCTTAATAGCTTTACAGGAAACATGGTTGTCTGATGCTGTCGTATTTGATGGTAGGATTACAATTCAGGGTCCGGTGGTCAAAGGGCAACTGGCAGGCCCATATGGGGGTATTGTGTTAAGCTGTCCATCTTTAGTTAGTTTGTTTGATCTCTGTGTGCACTCTGACTATATTTTGGCCGGACTAATGACTTGTTTAATAACTGGTGGGTTCTCTTTTAAGTGCTTGATTATTAACATATATGATCCTCCTGAGTTGAAGCATACCAAGAATATTCAAACTATTGTCTCCAACTTGATTGGTGCGCTTGGTTCCGCTTGTGTGATATTGCTAGTGAGTAACTTTAATGCTAGAATTCCTCCCAATCTGTACTGCCTGGTTGAGATACCACAGGCTGTTATGTTGTAATCCAACGTTTATAAAAAGGTGACATCTGGCAAAACCTTTTGCGTGTTTACGATCTTCATATGTTGAATGGGAGGTGTGTGCACTTCTCTCCCTGGTATTACACTAGAATTGTGGGAAAGTGTTTTAGCACAATTGATTACGCATTTGCCCCTTCTTGTCTACTTGTGAGGAACATTGATATGTGGATCACATCTAGAGAAGAGAGTGACCACTTTCCCATATTGGTACTGTTTGACATGCTTCCCTCTCCCATGCTTTCTGATCAGGCAGGAATCAAAAAATAGGGCTCCTAGTGTGGAACCTATTCTACCCAGGAAGGTTAACTAGGAAAACAAAAGATACAAATGAATAGGTCCAAGGATGCTAGGCTCAGAACAACACCTCCACATGTATTATCAAACTCTGCATTGCTAAGGAAGGAATCACTCTTCAATAGTATGTTGTAGAGATAAATCTCATTTTTTTTATATTAGAGTTATGTGAAAAAAGACATAAATCCAACATTTAGAGAAATTAAGACATCAAAATGGTTTGCTAAAACAGAACAATCAGACAAAAAAAACAGAAAGATATTTACAACACACAGTGCCAAAAAAACATTTTTTGGGACAATCTCCAAATTGTGTGTGTGCAACAAACCCGACTCCTATTAGGATTTGCCAAGAAATTCACATATTACAGTGTACATATTCAAGTCAACATTTGTGGAAAACACATAGAACAATGGGTACACAAAATTATTTTTCTTGCGTAAACAGCATTAATGTGCTGTAGTTTTGGGGGGAGTAGTGCGTCTGACTGTACCCACCATTGATCAGGAACAGTCATTTGTTAATCTGGGGTCCAAATCTTTGAGAAGCACATACCTTGACCATCAACTGAATGGTGTGGGTAGCCAAGACGGTTTGACTGCCTACTGATACAACTTATTTGTAGCTAAGTATTTACACATTAAATGTAACTGAGTAAACGCCAGAGAAGTTATTGGGGTGCAAAAAGGACAGTCCAGGACCATGCAGGGCTGCAGATAGTGTGCTGCTTGCAACTTGGAAACTACCAGACATTTGATTGAGTGTGAGGCCCTTTCCAAAATCAGACTGATTACACTATTGGCATGCGGGGTTAGCATTAATGATGTCAGCCTAGCTGAACTATGGTCCAAGGCTCAGAAATGCAAATACACAAAAGAGGGAAAATCTAAGATCCGCTCAGTCAGATGCCCTTTCAGATTTGGGCTGTTCCTCTTTTTGGCACAAGTGAAGAGATAAGCTAGCTCGCCACTAGCACAAAAGAAACTGTTGAGAACTCTAACTGAAACATGGTTGTCGGGCCTGACCGCATTTGTTCTTAATGATTTCGTTCCTACTCATTAGACAATGTTTCAGTTCTCATCCGCCAGTCAAATTGGGGAAAAGGGAGCTATTTTCTACCCTGAACGACTATTTGTCAGCTGGAAATGCCTCCTCTTCCAAACTCAGAATCTCTGCCATTGCAAATAACTTTGCGTGATTCTTTTATTTTCCATTTACTACTTACCGTCTTCTTGGACCAAAATCATCTCATATAGATATCACTTCGGAGGTAGTTGCCATGATTTTATTATCTAGAAGACGTCTTTTGATTTAAGGTGATTTTAACCTTTACCTTGACAAGACTTCTAATTTAGCCAAACTTCATATTATTAATTGTATGAATGACCTTGGTTTATAAAGTCTGCTCTCAGCTCGTACACATTAATTAGAACACTCTAGATCAAATGATTTGATCCCACTCTGAAATACAGCTGTTGAATTTCATTGATTGTACATGGACAGAGCACTTTGGTATTCTCTTTTGGTTTAATTTGGAGCTCTCTAGCATCCACAGTAATCAGAACACAGCCAGTTTATATGGGGAGTAATCTCTCGAATATATGGTGATGCATGATTATTTCCAATCAAATCCGATCCCCCTGGATGTGGTTCTTGATGTCAGAGCTTTGCTAGTGAAATACAATAATGGCATGATGGATTTGGTGAATAAACCAGTACTCTCCTAAAGCTAACTTTGTAAACCGGAACAAATTGTTTGCACCTGAAAATAACACATTACGCCACTCCTTTCCTAATCTGGAATAGAAATGGCATGCTAAATATGATGTGAATTATAAAGCAGAGTTCAGGATACAGCTTAGAGTTCACAATGTTTCCATTACCAAATCAAAATATCTCTATTTTTGTGAAAGACTAGACAGTTCCACAAACACTTCTAAGGAGCCTTTTAACATATGTGATGAACACGTTCTTGCTGTACCACTTGTGGCTACTCTGGGACTGGTTGATGCTCTCCTTGAGGTCTTTGACAGCAAGATCATTTCAGTCAGAGATAGTCTCACTACAGTTGCTACTTCTGCATCTATCCGAAAGACTCAGTAATGGTCCTCTGCCAGGCAACCACTTTGTATTCTTATATATTTTTATTATTTTCCTCTGTTGGGTGGCGTAGTAAAACGTATTAGCAGTGCAAACCTTATGGCTAATTTAATGATTGTGTTCTCTAAAATGGCTACATGTATTTTTTCTGCTTTATGCTAAAAACCTTCTCAACATTCCTAATAATGTTTCAACTTTGTCAGAAATACCCTCTGATTGGAAAAAAGCAGTTGTTCGTCCCATTTCTTAAGATGCCATCTTTGAGTCCTCAGGAGCTTAATCATTTTCGTCCTATTTCTGAAATGCCTTTTTGACCGAACAACTGTAACTCGTGGTTCTGGCACAGCTCCAGCCATTTTCACTAGATGCTCATCCAATCGATTCCTCCCAGGCAGGTCCCCATCATAACACAGAAATTGTTGCTGGCCCCTTGCATGCAATTCTTTTTTTTTGTACAATGACCTCCTATACAATAGGTCAATACTCAATCAATATAACATGATAAGTCAGGGTTTGGTAAATGAAAAACATTTTGTCCAGAGTATTATGTGCCTTTTGTGAGGACTGAATTAAAATATAAATCCATTAACCTATGCACAGAAGCAGATGTGTTTGCCTTCTGAAGAGTTCTCATCCGTTTTCTCCACTGTCTTATGATTTAAAAGTACTGTGCGTACTCCATTTTCTCTGTATTTTACATTGGCTTTCAATCAATGTTTTGTGTTGTTAAATGCTGCACCATGCTAGATATTTGTATTTCCATTGCTTGCAAAGTGATATATTTGCAAAGTATCAGAGGTTGATGCTACCGACTTGTTCACTGTCCTATAGACTTGCCCTCCCTAATAAATGTCAAGGGCAATGGGGCAGAGATTAAAAATGCAAGAGAGTCACCTGACATTAACCAGAACTTCCATTTTCTCTAAATAACACTTTTATCTGATGACAGCTCCAGACGGTTCCATGTCTTAAAATCGCAGCAAAAATGGCCGTGAATACAAAATATCGCAGCAAAAAATCCTGTGATTGTTTGCGCCACAATCATGTAAAGGATGCGGGGACACCCCTGCAACCCCCGGACCCATTATACCATTTAAGGGGAGCGGGGGACACCCCCACAACCCCTGCTTACCTTAAATGGTATAATGGGGTACACCTTTACCGGGTCAAACCACGGCATTTTTGCGATTTTTTTTTTTTTACTGGCAACATTTTTGGCGTGATTTTATCACCTCATACCCTCCAGACCCAGCTATCAACATCGTTCACAAGACCCTATTAAAAATCCTGACTCCCTGCAATCCCCTAACTTTAGATATGTTTGGGAGAATGATAGTTTGCGCAAGTTAGTTTTCCAAGGTTCTGCCCAGGCACACATATTCTCGAAATGCTGACATTGCTGATTTACCTCATGGATCTGAAATGTGACCGTGATGTGAGATGATTTCTGCTACTGGGTTGTTTGACGGCATATCTCTGTTTTTCTAGGCATGTGCAAGCTCCCGCCATTGAAAGAGATCATGGAGGACATTTCCAGGAAGAATGAAATATTGCTGAAAAGGTGGGAAATATAAAATAATCTAAAGAAGAAAGCGTAGGGCTGTAGGGCCAATCAGACATTTTGGAGTGAACATTCAAGCATGCCAGTGATGGCTTGTTCTAGTGCCTCAATAGTAATGCTTTGTGCTGCCAGAGAGAACCCCCTATACTGAGTCCCTAATCATGGGCTGATTTGGCTTTTACTTTAGTACAAGGTGGAACCTGCTTTTGCAGCGCTATACAGCCTTTCTTTGCCGTAGAGGATACAGGAAATACCCCAAAAGACGGCATCCACTTGTACAAAATTTGCAAAGACCAGAAAAGGCCTGTACCATTCGTACGAATCCGAAAATACTGAACATGAGGAGCAGGGATTGCAGGGGTGTCCTCCGCTCTCCATGTTCGCCATTTTCTAATTGGGGGGTTGCGGGTGTGTCCTCCGCATAGTGGAATAAAGTAGGTAAAAAAAGGTAAGGACCTAGCGGCGCCGGTTGCTAAGCACGTAAGTCGCAGGGAGTCGGCGGCACACAGCGAGGTGTGCTGCCAAAAGGTAAGTAAAGGGGGGTGGATTTTCAGGGTATGCTTGGTGTGGCATTTACTTAGGGTTGTTTGACCGTAACAGTAAAGTTAGCTACAGTCTTTTCGGCCGCAACCTTTCGTTACGGGCAAACAACCCAAATCTGATGATACAGGGCCTACTTAAGATGCTTATTTTACATTTGTGAAAGAAGGATGTGTCTCAAAGGTCCAGCAAGACGGGATTACACATCCTGGTCGCTATGCAGAGTAAGTCTTTCCATTGCAATGTTGGTTGGCCTCATTCCACTCACACAAACACTCACATTTAATGCACTTTTTAAAACGTACAAAGAAGATCGCTGGTACTTTGCCATTAGTGAACTTTTTTTGGCAAATTATATCATCTTTAAAGAACATCATTGCTCAGGTCAGGTGTAAACACAAAATATGTGGGGGGCATAATTGCAAAATATGGAAAGTGGTCCTTGATATTCGTTCTTCTCCCAAAGGCATGAATAAAGCGGCAGCCTAATTTGGGGACACTTGTAAAGAGGGGGGCCTCTGCACAGCAGGAATGAAAGGGGTGGCTGTTACGGTCCTAGCTCATGGGCTCTGTTTCGAACTGAAACCAAAGTGGACCCTGGTCCAAGTCCTTTACTGTAGGTCGAATATTTACAGAGGAACCCTTTTTGAAAAGTGAAAGAAAAAAGAGAGACCTGGTTTGAAGAAGTGAGGAGTGTGTGATAATGTGTGGGATTAAGATGGCTTGGAGGTATATTTGCACTTAGCCAGTTAAGGCAAAGGACACAGATGTATAGACAAATAGTTGAAAGAAATCCAAGGATCATTCACCTGAAAATGTCACAATTTTGAAAATGTATAAGTGGCTATGCAGAATAAGACCACACAATATTAATGCAAATTGACTCTGTCTTGTTCTAAAGAATGAAAAACGAAATCCTTCTTAAATGTGGAAAACTAAATATAAAACGGAATCCCATTCAGTAATGGAACGTGGACTTTAATGATATGGTTAGTAAATAAAAGTATAGCTACTGTAGCATGCAAAAGATAACATATGCATTTCCTCTGTGCAGCCTCCTTTCCACACCACACAACCCAGGATTAAGGCAGGAGTTGTGGTCATGTGACGTCACGTGTGAAACCCCCATGATTGTGACATTATTTTAAGATAACCTTTGGTAATGGTCTTTTTGGTTGAAGGTACAGAGAAAAATTTAAAAACTTGTGAAAAAAAAATCCCAAAGGTAATAGAACACTAGGAAACACGAAGAATCTTCATTAATATGTTTAGAAGAAAGGCAGAGGGTTATCTAAGAAAATGGTATGGATCTTTTCTTAGAATCAACGAAAGGACGACCTGCATGTTTTTTAATGTATTTGAAATACACATTTAATTTATTTAACATTTATAAAGCGCTCACACAGCCCACAGGCATCAAGGCGCTGTTACAGGAATTGTTTGTTTTTCTTAGTTGTGTAATTGTGTTGTTTTTTTTGTCTTAGTTACGTATTTATAACGCGCTTAAACTCCCAGAGGTTTCTAAGCGCGGACCCGGGGATCGAACCCGTTGTTGCTTCGTGTCGTCTTGCTTCCAAGACGCGCACGCTGCCGCTGAGCTATCCTCCCGGGACAACATGGGTTGTATATTATACCATTGACTGTCAGTTACTCATTAAAAGTATCAGATACTGGGCAAGGAAATAGCCATGGCCTATGGTTTAAATCTGCCCTTCCTAGGCATCCAAAGCCAACAGGTCAGATAGGCCCCACTGTATCATCATCACACATGATAACATTTGAAGTACCTCGGAGATCATCACTCTTACCTCACCTACTCAATATAAGCATGTTCCTGGTGGCAGAGATCCTCAGACAGTAGCATGTTCTTATGTCATGCTCAGTAGACCACATATCTCATTGGATGAAAGAGAGTTGCATTTGTTTAAATGGAAAGAAGACCTAGATCTTATTTCTGGAAAAGACTTTGACTGAATGACCGTTGCTCGAAACGTCTAGAAGCCAAGGCTTACCGAAGGCCACTTTACAGCAGGTTAAGCACCTGGAGGTCATTTTCAATGCTGTGCCCGCCTTTGCTCCTTGAGTCATTGCTGTGGTTAAGGCAGTCAAAGGTTCCTTTGCCACATTATTAAAAAACATCTGGGAAGAGATCTTTATTAATACTAATGCCAAGAGCAATTCCGAATCTCGGCAATAAATCCCTGACAAGACATTTGACACTGGTACCGGCATACGCTCCTCTGCAAGGGTTCGCTTCTGGTCAACCAGAGAACACAACAACCACTAACAGGAGTTCTTGCCAATTATTGCAACAGGGGAGCTGCGGAAAACAATCTGGAGGTTATCAAATGGACCATAAGGAGGTGAATGAGTCTTCTGGGTGCTGGGACTGACCATCCCACAATATTTTACAGGCATACAATGCACCTTTGACAATATTCTTGGTCCATTTTTGAAAACTTAGGTGCAATCCAATGTTTATTAAAAGCCATTATTGTTCCACTTTTTCTCACATGTGCTTAACCGTGATATGTTCTTAGAAGGTCAGGAAGATATATCTTTCTGGCAACCATCCACACATGTTTAATGGAAGAGAACCCCTTTTGTATTAGGATTTAGGGCAGAAATAGTTATATAACAAGAAGTGTCCTAATAATCTGATTTACATACACCAATGTGCATGTTATTCTTTTAGATCATGTGTGGCAATGGATGCCTAGTTTCTTCAAAATAGTCTCAGCAACGTCCATAGTGATAATACATTTTTTTAACACTTTCAGAATGGGTATTTTCACATTTACTCCAAAAAGATTCTTTTCAAGAATTAATTTTCCAATTCAGTCGGTGTTGACCCCGATGTACAACTCATTTTTGATCATGGTCATTTCCCTCTACAAATTATACTGTTTTATTTCTTTATGTATTAACTCGATTCAGAACTATATGGCCTGGCACAGTTGCTTTGGAGGCTGTGATGTCCTTGATACCTGCCTCCCTTGGAAGAGATATTGGCCACGGGACATCTTCGAGGAGGAAGGGATCCAGTCCTCCAGAGGATAGAACCATCCTGACTAATGTTCTGTTTGGGAAGATTACAATTCATTTAGGTTGCCCATTCTTGTGACAAGTCCCCCCAAAAACATGGTCTTCCTGTCCTGCCAGGTGTAACCCAGCAGATGTAACAAGGGTGATGCAGGGGGGCTTTATTTTGGCTGATACGATTATCACTATAGTTTTTATTAGTAACGTTGGTGGTCATATTTAAAGTCAAATGATGGGCCTTTTTCCCACAGGACTGCCCCGCAGCATATTACTTTGACATTATTCATGCATTTATTGCATGCATGTATTTCACAAAAAATACATTACAGTTTATTGGAACTATTGTACAACAGTTTCAATCTGTGGGCTACTCAGTCATGTGAAATGCTGTTTGTCCTGCAGAAGTAATTTCAGCAAAAGGTGTTGAAGTCTGCTTAGCATGCACACCTCTTTTGCATGGGAAGTCCAGGCTCTGTAATCTGTTTCCTCCCTTTCCAATAACCTGTGTTAACCGCACATACTTCTACCGCATTCCCTTGCTTCCTTGCTAGGTCTGCACTATATAAACCTGAATACAAATACACAATACAGGACTAACAGAGGGGTATGAGGCAGAACGTCTCAGCTCTAAGTGGGGAGGGGTTCTGAAGGTGTGGGTGGCACAGTGCATTTATAAATAACCAAGAACCCATGCATCTTCTTCTTGCAGGGCTGGGTGCACTCCCCTGTGAATACTGAGTGGACCTAGATCAGACTTGTGGTCCTCAGATTAGGAGGCAGCCATGCTTCCTTGTCTGATGCATCAAAGGTCACTTTTAAAACCATTGCTGATACTTTTGGCATCTCACCAAATGTTTTGGCAAAATGCAGAGCACCTCACCCACAGAGTATTTGCAAACATGTCTGCCACGTGGCAGTTAGGTTAAACATTTCCAGTGCTCTTTTTCCTTGGAACCATGGGGTAGGAGTATATAATGTGTTTCACAGGGGAGTGGTTGTGTGGAAAGCCTATCATGGGGGCGTAGTCCAGGGAGAGCGCGTAATGTTATTGCTGCATTGGCGCCAGCAGATGGCCAGGGTGTCAAGGGGAGGAGTGTGTGACCTAGAGGGAGAAATGTAGGGAGGATGGCAAAGGCTGGAGGAGACTGCCTAAGGAGCACAAGATCAAGATGTGATCTTTAATCTCTGAAGGTGTTGGTGGGGAAGTAATGGAAAACTAGGGTGGATGGAAAAGAGTAGTTCTTACTCTGGTTCTTGTTTGATGATACCATAGATGTCAAAAGAGGTGCTCCTTGATAATGGCCCTTACGTTTTGCCCAGCTGATTTATCTAAAAGACATGTCCCCATCCCTGTTTCTTTCAAGAGACCCACATGGAACCTTACAAGAACCAACTTCTGCTTCACGCTGCACAGATCCTTGAACATCTGCTGCATCTACAGGAGTATGGAGCAGATCATTGCTGCAAGTTCCGGGCTCTTTTACAGACACCGGAATGGGGCGTTTCTGCATTGGAAGCCCTCTCCTAGGGTCTGGAACGATCAGTGTCTGAGGATTCCTGCGATTCCTTCACTTCCATCACCTCTGCTGCCTGTTATTTCTACTATGGAATGGTTTCATCTAGACACGTGTTTCTAATTTACCCTCTTCTCCAAGTCATTTGCCAGTGAAAGGTCCAGCACTGGTAGGGGTAGAATACATGTTTGCATCAAGTATAACACATACATCATGTCAATAACATGGATACCATAGTATAGTTGGCAGCATGTACAGATTAAGAGAAAAACAGGAGTGTACAGTACAGTACAGTAAGTATTGTCAGTAGTTTTTGTTTTGCTTGGACAGTCCAGGTGTCCTCATGCCTATCACTGGTACTCGGTAAAGGCAGCCAAGGCAGAGATTTGTCAAAGTGTTGTGTTAATTACAGATATCCTTTTGGCCTTTGTCATGTAGAGCTTCTGCCTCTCTTCCTTCCACTCCAAAGAAGAGGAGGCATACATATGCCATCCCATATTCCCTCTCTTCCATCTTCCCGACCCCGAGAGCATAAAAGGTACATGTTAGGTTTAAAAGAGACTTGTCCCAAAAAGGGGCAGCAGTGGCAGGAGCACAGCATTCAGGTAACATGGAAGGATTGTGACTCACCCTCTTTAGGGCTATTAGCAGTCAATGGCATTCTGCTCAACGTGTTGCATCTTGGTTTTGGACAGGTATTTAAATAGACAAATGTCCCTGAGGCAATTCTCTGGCTCATAGAATGTGTACTTGATTTTTGGTTGTGCCTGTGTGTGGCAGGGTAAGCAAACCAAGAGACGATAACTAGGTATACTGTGCAATACAGTAACTTAATTTTAGTGAGGAAGAGGACCTTCTTCTTTCCCTTGGACAATACAACTTTATGGCCTTTGGGCGGACCTTCTCCTCCTGCGGTATTTTCCTTTCCATGATAGACACTTCATGTCCCAACATCAGTCTATCGAAAGATTTCAGGTGTTTGTGTGGCCTGGTGTGAACACGTAGAACTTCTTTCACTCCATTTTCAGCTTGGTGCTCTTGCCGAATCAGGGTCTGGTAAACTCTCTCTTCAAACTTCAAATTGCAGTTATGGTGGCATGATCAAATCTGCTTCTCATTTTTAGATGCTACAATGACCGTTGTTACAAAGATGATCTGTCATGCAACGGGGTACTGTTGAGTTGTGTGGTTCACTTTGAAGGAGTGGATTCATTCCTTTCAGGGGAACCATTTCTATGTATTTGTAAATCAAGAACAAAGTACACTTGGGGGTTGATGTGGGGGAGAAAGCGAGAAAGAAGTGCAGTCTCTGTACATGACACTTCTGGGTGGCACGACATAGCAAGTGGTGGGCTACGGGAAGTGATGAAATTGACAGGGTTACTTTATTGAAGCCAGTATAAACAACCTCCTGTCGCAATACAATTTATACCTTAGAATTGATTACATGTCAACATGCCACATTCCATTTTGGAGAAGCTTGTCCAGCAAAGAATAGTACTGCTGATGTTTACCATTATGAATCCAGAACTCCAAGTCCCACAAGGCAATGAAAAATCTTAGAATATCAATCCCGAAAAATATTTTGGGCCTACTGGAAAAGCAAATAACAGTCTCCAGGCATTAATATTATCTCGTTCAGAGAATACAGAATGGGTGTTGGGTGTTGGGGAGGACAGTCACAAAGCATCCGGGAGTATAGAACCTAAGAGACCTGATGGCTTTGATGAGTGTGCTACAGTGCATTAAGCAATTTAATCTGAAGATCACAGAAGATCTTTTTGTATTTCTCAAAGAATGATTATTACTAATGGGCTGTGTAAACAAATTGTATATTATAAAAGACCATTGGTGAGGGGGATGGAGCCCCCAGTTTCTGTGGCTGCTTGGTTCTCAGGCCAGTGAGCTGACCTATTACTCTGGTAATGCAGCATGCCTGATGCCTAGGAACCCCCTTTCAGCCCAAGACACACAGGAACATTGTGGCTAGATCATGCTTTTACACACACACTCACACACACGTGGTTATTTTGAATGACACACAGGCATGTAATGGAGAAGCAGTAGGCTGCACAAGACACCAAGTTATTGGCTGCATGTTAGGAAGATTTTAGAAACAAAATATTGGTGATATGTATCAATTACATGACCATTTTGGCAGGAAGAAATTGTGTTAGGTTCTCCTGACACTCTCAAATAGAGTATGTGCTAATCCTCTTGTGTGCAATGAAATAATAACCGTGACAGTGTTGCAGTGACAATGATGATTTGTATAAAACAGAGGCGATATTCCTAATCTACATCATTCAGACAACTTAATCTGGGACACCTTTCCTCTCCCCTACCAACCTCGACACCTCAATATCTGGCTCAATAATAAATGCCACTATCTTCACCCCAGCTTAACCAACCACAAATCAAACGCTAAGACTGTCTCAGAGCTGAGCAGGACCTATACACGGTGACACATGAGAAGGGTTTACAAAGGAGCAAATTAATGTGTGCTTGTTACACAAGTTTGCAAAATAATGTAGCTACAACACTGAAACAGGATGGGTTCACTTTGGGAAAACTCAAGTAACCAAGTTCCTCAGGATTCACAATCCTCAATCTGATACGGACACGTCTTTGTTTCATAGTCGCGAGCAGCCTTGAAGGCTTAAGTGATCCCACACGTCTTTCTTGACTCCCGGGTCTATTGGACAAGTCATCTGCTTCTCATGCTGGCCTCCTGGGACTTGGTGCCTCTCGTGTGTGTGTATGTGCCAGTCCTAGGCAGTGGTAAAAGGCAGGACTGTTTGACAACAGATGCAGCCCCAACCCTTACTGCAAGGTGGCTGTCTACTTATGCTAGTCTCCAGGCTCAGTCAGGCTATGTTCTACTCTGTTCTGGTCTAGGGTCATGTCTCTACTCCTTAAAGCCCTGCCATTTTCTACCTCCTTCACATTCATGTGCCTTGGGAGACATTTGCTTATCTAACTCGCCTCCCTTCTACACTGTACTCTTTTCTATTTGCCTCGATGTTCTGTCACGTGCTTGCAACTCACATCCTTCTGAACTCCCCTGCTCAGGCTTTTGGATGGCTTGCTTGCTTGCCCTTTCTCCAGCATCCTTTCCTCATCTGTCTTGCCTCTCCTCATCCGCTTTCTCCCTGTCTCCATCTTTCCCCAACTCTCCTGATGAAACTTAATTGCTAGCCACCCCTCTCCCGATGTCCCACCTCTTCTTTCAATTACTCTTGGCTTTTCAGCAGCTCTTTGCTCACCAACCCATCTTTAGATCTCACTCCTCAATCATCACCCCGTCTTCCTCCTCCTCACTTTTCACTACCTCCTTACTGGTCTTTAACATCCACTTCTCAACTGTTAGTACCTCCTCCTTCTGAATCCTCACAGCCTCCTTCTTTTATTTAAAGCCTACTCTTCTTTCCTCTTCCTTAGTCTTCCTCCACCCCAACCTTGACTGCCTCTAACCTCATCTTTGGCACTTGGGCCTACTCTCCCCAGCTTCATTTTCTTTGTCCCAGTGCAAGTTTCCTCTGCTCATTCCTCTCCTAATTCCGTGCATCCTCTCCTTCATTCATAATCCCCTTGCCTACATAGAGGTGCACCCTTTCCCCCAGAGACTGCCATGCTCAATTGTTTTAGGTGTTCTTTGTGACATAATGCCAGGAGAGCACAGGGAAATACATCAGTGTTGGCAGGAAGGCACTTCAGGTGGGTTTGGGACATAACTCTTAGCATATAGCAGAAAAAGCAAATAACAAGGGGGGTCCTGGGAGACTCTCTGCCAGACATGGGTCCTGGTTTACAAGAGCTTTACCGAGAATCTTTAGCTCACTATCTTTCACAGAGGAGAAATATCCTAAACATATCAGTCTTTGTCCTGCCCTGGGGCAGTCCAGCACCGAAATGCTAGGCAATTCTCCTCTGAACAAGAGTACCAACAGCAACCCAAGACATGTGTTTCGGTCTGGTTGAACCTCATCAGTAGAGTGTAGCTGTGCCTCTCTAAGAATAGTGAGCAAGGAGTCCACGTCTGGATTCCCCTAGTAATTTAGGGTGAAACCCAAAGTTACTTGAAATATGCAAATAACAAGGGGGGTCCTGGGAGACTCTCTGCCAGAGATGAGTCCTGATTTACAAGAGGCTTACCCAGAATCTTTAGCTCACTATCTTTCACAGAGGAGAAATATCCAAAACATATCAGTCTTTGTCCTGCCCTGGGGCAGTCCAGCACCGAAATGTTAGGCAATTCTCCTCTGAACAAGAGTACCAACAGCAACCCCAGACATGTGTTTCGGTCTGGTTGAACCTCATCAGTAGGGTGTAACTGTGCCTCTCTAAGAATAGTGAGCAAGGGGTCCACGTCTGGATTCCCCTAGTAATTTAGGGTGAAACCCAAATTTACTTGAAATATGCAAATAACAAGGGGGGGTCCTGGGAGACTCTATGCCAGACATGCGTCCTGGTTTACAAGAGCCTTACCCAGAGTCTTTAGCTCTCTATCTTTCACAGAGGAGAAATATCCTAAACATATCAGTCTTTGTCCTGCCCTGGGGCAGTCCAGCACCGAAATGCTAGGCAATTCTCCTCTGAACAAGAGTACCAACAGCAACCCCTGACACGTGTTTCGGTCTGGTTGAACCTCATCAGTAGGGTGTAGCTGTGCCTCTCTAAGAATAGTGAGCAAGGGATCCACGTCTGGATTCCCCTAGTGTTTTAGGGTGAAACCCAAAGTTACTTGAAATATGCAAATGACAAGGGGGGTCCTGGGAGACTCTCTGCCAGACATGAGTCCTGGTTTACAAGCGCCTTACCCAGAGTCTTTAGCTCACTATGTTTCACAGAGGAGAAATATCCTAAACATATCAGTCTTTGTCCTGCCCTGTGACAGTCCAGCACCAAAATGCTAGGCATAGGCAATTCTCCTCTGAACAAGAGTACCAACAGCAGCCACAGACATGTGTTTCAGTCTGGTTGAACCTCATCAGTAGGGTGTAGCTGTGCCTCTCTAAGAATAGTGAGCAAGGGATGCACGTCTGGATTCCCCTTGTAATTTAGGGTGAAACCCAAAGTTACTTGAAATATGCAAACAAAGAGGGGGTCCTGGGAGACTCTCTGCCAGACAAGAGTCCTGGTTTACAAGAGCCTTACCCAGAGTCTTTAGCTAACTATCTTTCACAGAGGAGAAATATCCTAAACATATCAGTCTTTGTCCTGCCTGGGGCAGTGCAGCACCGAAATGCTAGGCAATTCTCCTCTGAACAAGAGTACCAACAGCAACCCCAGACACGTGTTTCGGTCTGGTTGCACCTCATCAGTAGGGTGTAGCTGTGCCTCTCTAAGAATAGTGAGGAAGGGGTCCACGTCTGGATTCCTCTAGAAGTTAGGGTGAAACCCAAAGTTACTTGAAATATGCAAATAAGAAGGGGGGTCCTGGGAGACTCTCTGCCAGACATGAGTCCTGGTTTACAAGAGCCTTACCCAGAGTCTTTAGCTCACTATCTTTCACAGAGGAGAAATATTCTAAGCATATCAGTATTTGTCCTGCCCTCGGGTAGTCCAGCACCAAAATGCTATGCAATTCTCCTCTGATCAAGAGTACCAACAGCAACCCCAGACACGTGTTTCGGTCTGGTGGAACCTCATCAGTAGGGTGTAGCTGTGCCTCTCTAAGAATAGTGAGCAAGGGGTTCACGTCTGGATTCCCCTAGTAGCTTAGGGTGAAACCCAAAGGTACTTGAAATATGCAAATAACAAGGGGGGTCTTGGGAGACTCTCTGTCAGACATGAGTCCTGGTTTACAAGAGCCTTACCCAGAGTCTTTAGCTCACTATCTTTCACAGAAGAGAAATACCCTAAACATATCAGTCTTTGTCCTACCCTGGGGCAGTCTACCACCGAAATGCTAGGCAATTCTCCTCTGAACAAGAGTACCAACAGCAGCCACAGACACGTGTTTCAGTCTGGTTGAACCTCATCAGTAGGGTGTAGCTGTGCCTCTCTAAGAATAGTAAGCAAAGGATGCACGTCTGGATTCCCCTTGTAATTTAGGGTGAAACCCAAAGTTACTTGAAATATGCAAATAACGAGGGGGGTCCTGGGAGACTCTCTGCCAGACAAGAGTCCTGGTTTACAAGAGCCTTACCCAGAGTCTTCAGCTAACTAACTTTCACAGAGTAGAAATATCCTAAAGATATCAGTCTTTGTCCTGCCTGGGGCAGTGCAGCACCGAAATGCTAGGCAATTCTCCTCTGAACAAGAGTACCAACAGCAGCCGCAGACACGTGTTTCAGTCTGGTTGAACCTCATCAGTAGGGTGTAGCTGTGCCTCTCTAAGAATAGTGAGCAAGGGGTCTGCGTCTGGATTCCCCGAGAAGTTAGGGTGAAACCCAAAGTTACTTGAAATATGCAAATAACAAGGGGGGTCCTGGGAGACTCTCTGCCAGACATGAGTCCTGGTTTACAAGAGCCTTACCCAGAGTCTTTAGCTCACTATCTTTCACAGAGGAGAAATATTCTAAACATATCATTATTTGTCCTGCCCTCGGGCAGTCCAGCACCAAAATGCTAGGCAATTCTCCTCTGAACAAGAGTACTAACAGCAACCCCAGACACGTGTTTCGGTCTGGTGGAACCTCATCAGTAGGGTGTAGCTGTGCCTCTCTTTTTAATTTTTTTATTTTTTTATTTTTTTTATTCGGTTTACAAAAGAAAACCTTTAAAAGAAAAACAAGAAAAAAGAAGAATTAAACCATCGCAGTTACATTGTTCCATACGAACCCACACCACTTATCGTTGGTGTTCAAATCAACAGTTCCTTACTGGTGTGGGATTCGGTTCAGCCAAGTTGAGTTTTAGGTCTTTCAAAAACAGAACTAGACCAAGCAAGACTTTGCGATCGGAACCGTCAAACATAGCTTTCCACCAATCATTGGCTGAATAGGTTCGACGGGCCTCAAAGAGAGGTCCGAACAATTTTGCTCGTAGTGAGCGGAACTTTGGGCAAAACAAGATCAAGTGTTTTAAATTCTCTATAGAATGTTCACAGAAACGAAAAATAAGATCAGAGGTTTCTTTGGATGCCCAAGTGCTTGTTCGATCTTTAGTCAAAAAGAGGTTTAAACGAAAATGCAAATATAAGAGTCTCGAGATCTGGTCTGGAGATTGTGTCAAATATGGTTGTAATTTGTCCAGCTCTCTTGCTTCGGGTGGTGCATCTTTTATAAGTCGAGAACATGTTCTGTCGACGCAGGTTTGATGCCAGTCCGAGCTCCATAATTTTGATTTTGCCTTATCGGGATTTTCAAGTAAAGTTGCAATCTTTATGTTGTTTGCCTCAAGGATTTCTGTACATGTTTGATCCCATTTCGAGAGAACTGTATTTTCCGGGTCGTTGTCTGGCTTGTGTAAGATTTTGAATTGGGGGAACGGGTTTGAGATCTGGGTCTTTCTATATAGCAATAGTGCATTCCAGCACACCCTCGCTTGGATGGATGTCAAACCCAGTTCGAATCTTATATTACATGTAGGACAACCTCTAGGAAGATGTAATGCCCTGGTCCAAAAAAGGTTTTCGAGTGTACTCCACAACTCGGATGGACAGCCAAACATGTTTTCTGCACCGTAGATGAGGGTTGGCATAGCCTTTTGTCTGTAGAAGTAATCATGAGTTTTATGGAACATTTTCCAAATCTTTTGTTTAGAATAGCTGCTTGGCAAGCTAGTTGCAGACACTTTCTCTTGGTTGCCTCAACCCAGGGATTGTCGTTTATGTTGGCACTTATCAAGGATCCCAGGTACTTTATCTGGGGGGAGACGCGGAGAGGTGTTTTTTCCAAATGCCAGACAAATTGGGAAGATCCTCTTTTACGAGATGCCAGGTTGCGTAGTATCAAGATTTCGCATTTTTTCTTATTGATACGAAGCTCATTTTTATTTACGTATCTTTCCAAGGCATCAAGTTTTCTTTGCAATCCAACAGGTGTAACGTCCAAGAGTATTAAATCGTTGGCATATAGGAGCCAGCCCAGTTGTGACCCATGGATTTTCAGGGGAAAGGCTGCTATCTCGTTTAGTGATGATCCAATGTGAGAGATAAAAAGGCTGAAGACAATAGCGGCTTAGGGGCATCTCTGTTTTACACCCTTAAAGGTTTGAATTAGGGGGTATAGGGTGCCTCTTTGGTCCAGTCTAATTTGTATGTTGTGTTGGTATGCAGCTCCTTTATTGCATCCAAAAGGTCAGGTGGACAATTCCATACTTTAAGCTTCTCCCATAGAATTTGGCAATCAACACTGTCAAACGCATGAGAAAAATCAATGGATGCTACGTAGATCGCTGTGTTTGTTCTTATTGATTCCATTTCAAAAGGTTCAACAGGAGAGTATTGAGCCCACAACCGACACCCTTGACGAATCCCGCTTGCTGATGATCAATATGATGGTTTGTGATTGACCAGGCTTGTAGCATTTGTTGTAATTGGCTAGCGTAGATTTTACCAATAACGTCAAGTAGGGCAATCGGTCTGTAATCTCTCGGATCTAGTCTGTTGCCCTTCTTGATGATAGGTACAATAATGGCGTTTTTCCATGATCTTGGAGTCGCATGTTTCAATCTTAGTCTCTCAACAAGCACAAGATAGAGCTTTGCCTAGGCCTCCGGATTTTGTTTCAGTGTGAAATTAGTGAGGCCATCGGGCCCCCGGAGCTCTTGATGCACTTTATTTCTTAATTGAATTCGTGATGTCAACTATATCAAACGTCAGCGACCAGGGGGCACCAGTTTTGCTCGAACTTTCAGGCACCACTTTCAAAGTACTGAATAAGTCTGTATAGTGTTTTACCCACGTTTCTTGAGGGATAGGCGACGCTTGAAGTGCCTCTTGAGGAGCAGCAATGTTATTTACAAGGCTCCAAAATTCAGCAGAGTTTCTGTTCTTAAGTTTTTGGAACATTTCTTCTGAGTCATTCTGCAGTAAAGCCGCATTGTGGCTTTTTCTCCAATTTCCGTATTTTTGTGCAGCAGGTTTTTTTCCTGCTCAGTAAAGATCTTTGTCTTCTTGAGGCAACTTCCTTATTTCTCTGCGTAGTAAGCGTTTATGTTGTAGCACCTGAATATAAAATTTATGTTAATGGTGCATCTTATGTTGTTTAAATCCTTGTTTCTGTTCTGCAAATTGGGACAGAAGCTGTTGGTATTCGGTCCCATCCGGAATTGCCTCGAAAGCTGACATGATCAAGTTGCCATCAATAATTTTGAGATTAAGGCGAATCCTACCAGATCGATAGGTTGTAGCATACGGCCATTTTTTTTGTAGTGTGTTATTGCATTTGTCAAACATCAACTTAAGCATGTCATTGTCACTATGTTCCATTTTAACTACCTCCAAATGGTGTACTTTTGGAGCAAGCGATTCAGACACAAAAAAGTAATCTAAAGTTGAAGATTGTTGATCGCGGCTCCATGTGGGATTTGCGGGGATATCCCCAGGAGTATTCCCATTCAGGAGAATACATTTTCTGGAACACATTTCAGACATCAAAGGGATGGCAGCCGATTTGAAGGCTTTTTTGTTCATTGACTTTGATTTGGACTTGATGTTCGTGTCCAAACAGTCGATGTTTAAATCGCCACAGATTATAATTTGGGCATTGCTTGAATTTTCCATTGTGGTGTCTATGATCGTAGACACCTGGTCAATAAATTGAAGAATTCCTGTTGCAATTGGATTCCAGTAAAGGTTAATTATGTAAAGGACACTCAGAATTATCGGTGCCAGGTAACCTCATTTTAGCTGTTTGTATATACGGTGATACGTTATTTGTTTCAATTATTCGTGCGCCGCGATCTTTGTTGACGGCTATCAAAAGGCCTGACATCGGTCTGCCTTTCGGAGTTTTGATCGCTGGATTTATTACTATCTCAAAAGAGGGAGCACTTGGACAAATCGTTAGCCAAGTTTCCTGTAGACATATGAGATCCAGATGACCCATCCAGGGGAAGTTGAACAAATGAACGAATCCTCGGGTGTTCCAGGATCCAAAAGTCATGGGCCGGATTTCACTCGATTCCTGGCATTAATAGCAATATTTGTTGTTGAGATTAGCAGCCAGCCATGCCCAGTTTTCTGTTTCAGAGTTGCTTTTAGGCAATTCCTTGTCAATTGTACTTATACCTTCAATTATTATTTGAATGTGTTCATTTTCAAAAGTATGAAATAGTTCTGTTCTTTCAGGTTTTGTCATAGTTTCGAGTGATGCCTTGACCTCAGGGCCTTTAACAGCTTTGTGTGTTATCGTCTTGTTTATTGGTTTTGTGGGAGTTTCGTGACTTTTTTCGTTCACACTGTTGAGAGGCGACTTAGCTGTAAAAATGTCTTGACGCTGAGGGTATAGGTCAAAGCCTACTAACAGTAGAGCCGGTACTGCATCCAGTAGTATATCGCGAATTAGTCGCGATGCAAGGTGCAAGGTCACTATGTCATTTCTTTTTTCACAATGGAATTCCACTATTTTTAGGTCATCCGAGTGGATTGTTCGCAAACTTGGGACTAAGTAAAATAACTTGTATATATAGTGCCGGTTCAAAATCAAGTTATCGCGTGAGTCAAGTCTTTCCAAAATAAGTTTTTCATACGTTGATGTTTCTTTCGTTATTTTAAAATTCGCCAAATTGCGTTTAGTAGTAGATTGTAAAGCATCTGAAGGAAAGACGTGTGAAGAATGTGCCTCTGACGATAAGTGATTTGCTTCCATAGTGGAGATCTTCTCAGTATTTGAAGAGGCACAGTTAGCCTTGGATTGGCTAATGGCACAATCAATTTCAGAAACCTTTTTTGTTAACATTTTCAGGTGTTTTTTAGCCATAGTTAAAAAAGGGGGGTCAAGATCATCATTCGATTCAAGGATGGGTGCGGTAGGTCTCACAACCAGGAATGTTATTCTTAGCCTCGATAGATTTGAGGCTCCGAGTAAGTCAAGGAGAAGCGGTTTGTCTCCACAGCTACTAGCATTGGTTGGCTGTGCCATTTCAGCTGGATGCATATCAATGTTCATGATCATAGGATCAGGCTGCTCAGTTGCAGGGTTTTCTTCGTAGTCTTCGTACGTAGATAGATTTTCCAGATCGGATTCAACTGCTTGTATTGCCTCTTGAGGGTCTGGTGTAACATTGACACTTTCTATTTCGTGTATCGGGTTTAAGGTTTGCAAGACAGGTGCAATGGGTCCAGAATTATGAACTGTCAAGTTTACTGTTTTTAAGTTACGCAAGAATTTTCTTGAACCATTTCCGCGACGTAACTTAATTGTAGGTTGATTTTTAGATTTTTTTCTGCAGTTTGTAGATTTCCCAAAAGTAAAAGTAGGAACCGGAATTGCTGGACAAGGAATCCACTTAAAGATGTCGAATACATCTGATTTTTTAGTACTCGCTGGTTCGGCAGGGCTTGTTGATACTGTGCCGTCTTTAAGGTTTTTTTCCTGTTGCAGCTGGTCAGTTTTTGAGGATGAAAGTAATTGCGGGTTAGTCAGAGCGGTGTTACGGGGTAAACAACTAATGACCAGCACCTCATCAAATGAAGTCGCCTTGGATTGGGCGAGGTCGTTATCATTGGAGTTAGACACAGCTGGATCAGCATCAGAAGGTACCCAGTGAATGCTTGGAGTCGTGGAAAGCTTTTTAGTTGCATAAGATGTCATAAGGCCATCATTTGTTAACTTTTTTTTCTCGTTACAAATGATGATTTCTGAAAGTTACAATCACTAGGCAATGGCGTAGGGTTTGTTGGTACTACATCCAACACCCGTGCTTTTTCTTTTTGGGCCCTGTCTTGAGGGGTTACCTCCAAGTCAAAAGGCTGCAGATTAGCTGCAGAGTTTTGCTTAAAGAGTTTCAAAGCTTCACGTGCAACTTCTGCTAAAAGCTTTTTGTCTTCATTGTTGTTTAGTGTACGGCCAGAAATGGATTGTAACATTAGGTCCATTTTGCGGCTCATTGAAGTTAGATCATCCTTACCGACAATTCCTTTCCTTTCCATCTCAGTTATTTTAGTATTGTGGAGTGCAGTTAAAGTAGTAAGGTCTTTAATATTTTCGTTCATGTGTTTGTAAAGTTTGAGGAAGGGTGCAAAAGATATGCCCATGGACGACATGATGGTTGTCTGTAGCTCTTTAGAGATAGCAGAGTCCCAAGGAGCATCAGAGTTTCGATTAGGTTGTGTCTGTTTAGATCGATACATGCGTCTACTTGATCTAACTTTGGGGTAACGGCACTCCATGATAGAAGAGTCAGTTGAGGAGGTTTCAGAAACAGAGAGAGTTTGGGATTGTTGCAATTTTCGTTCGGAGGCCAATATAATATGGCCATCTTGTTCAAAGAATGATGGCAGTGGAGTCATTTTCGGATTGTGCAATGCCGCTCTCTGAATACATTTTGTTTTTTTTTTGTTGCGAACATTGCATGGAAGGAGAACTGCTTGCATTGGTCCTTCTTTGTTTTGCCCCGGCAATGGCTTCAGTTGAAATGGTTATGGTATTATTGGACTCAATGGGCCTCATTACACGGATGGCGGTAGGGATTTACCGGTACCGGTAAAATACCGGTACCGGTAAATCCCTACCGCCTTACTACGAGGTTCCTTTGCGGGTTGGGGGATTTAACGCCTGCTTTTTGCAGGCATTAAAATCCAACCCACTAAGGGACCTCGGAGCTAATTACGGCACCGCAAAATTGCGATGCCGTAATTAGCGCCTTCCCCATTCCCATAGAGCCCTATGGGGCAGAAATGGGAATGGGGAAGGGCAATGGCGGAAGGGGGATTTACCGCCCCTCCAACCTTGGAATGGGGCGGTAAATCCCCTTTCCGCCAAGGCGGTGCATGTATTTTACCGGCATGAGCCATGGCGCTAATAGCGCCATGGCTCACCGCCTACCTTGTGATGAGGCCCAATATCTCGGATTTCAGAAAAGGTTTCAGGAAGGGTCTCTTGAGACCTGTGTAAAAGGTCTACCTTAGGTCCAGACACGGTCTGCCCATTTTGACGTGCTTTGTTTATCTGTGCTAAATCCAGAATTAATTTGATAGCAATATCAAGTGAATTACGGCGAGTGTCTGTGACATGCACAGTAAGTACTGCAATTGTCTGTATAGGGTGTGCAGATAAACAAGAAATGTGAGCATCAGTCCGCAGACAGCTTTTATGAAACACTTCATCGCATTGAATGTTAGACATTTTTCTTGAGGGACTGTCCAGAGCACTAAGATAGATCGAGCGACTATTTTTAGGTGAAGCCGTGTCTAAAATTGGAGTTATAGTTGACATGGGAACACAGCTATCATCGTAACTCGTGGGTGTGAATTCAAAGGCAGTGAATGTACATTGTGACTTTGAGGCACGTCTGCCTGGCGAAGTGGGTTTAACAATGTCAGTTTCGCCATTGACAGTATCACTGCACTCAACAGCTCCGAGGCCGGACAAATGGGTGCAACTAATCTCAAGTTGCCTGCCAACTTCTGAAAACGCAGAGACATATGACACGTTGTTTACTACCGAGGGAGAGTTTATTACAGGGACATTAAACTCGTCCTCATGGGCATCAGTATTCGTGTCAGGAATCACAGCGGCTGGCAGTTTAATCGGCAGTATGTTTACATTACTGCTAAGGGTCTCAAGCACAGGCAGCACAACAGATGCGGTGCCGGCCAATAAACAAGTCTCAGCATCAGCATTTGTATTATCAGAGATGGCATGTTTATTTTGTGGGTTTGGTAGACTTACTTGGGACGTAGCTTGCACCGTGATAGGGCAGCACTGCAGAGTCGCAGGTACAGTCAAAGCGTCTTGCTGAGTTTTTAAAGGTTTGCATTTTTTTGTCTGTGCACGTGTCTTCAAAAGGGGTTGATGCACGGGGCGGAGGGAGAGGAGGAGGCAGGAACAAGCAGCACTTTGCGAAGGCAGGACATCTTTATGATGGTTATAGAAGGCAGTTAGTCCTTCCGAATCCCAATCTGCCAAACAGCAAAACAGTAGGTGTCTTGCCCTTTCGCCCAGGACCCCCCCTTTTTATCTGCATATTTCAAGTAACTGTGGGTCTCACCCTAAGTTACTAGGGGAATCCAGACGTGGACCCCTTGCTCACTATTCTTAGAGAGGCACAGCTACACCCTACTGATGAGGTTCAACCAGACCGAAACACGTGTCTGGGGTTGCTGTTGGTACTCTTGTTCAGAGGAGAATTGCCTAGCATTCTGGCGCTGGACTGCCCTAGGGCCGGACAAAGACTGATATGTTTGGGATATTTCTTCTCTGTGAAAGATAGTGAGCTAAAGACTCTGGGTAAGGCTCTTGCAACCAGGACTCATGTCTGGCAGAGAGTCTCCCAGGACCCCTTTCTTATCTGCATATAGCAGAAAAAGGACATGTGCTGTGCTAACCTAGGTAGAGACAGGTAGTGACAGGAAAGGCAGAGGGAGCAGTTGGCTGTAAGCAAAGAAACACAGAAATAAAGAGAAGATAATCAAATTTACTGGGTAACAAGGTTGTGTTAGAATAAGGGATGTACTGACACATGATAAGGGAGTCTCCTGGGGGAACAGAGAAGCCCTGCGTATTGATGCCAGCAGATTACTGTAACAACCGTAATATAGCAGAGTTATAACCTGGACATGTGGAAGATACTGTTGTAGCAGTGCAAAATAATGCTGTAGACAGTAGACTGAGACAGGTAAGATTCCAATGGATAGGTGGAAGTAACAATAGTCTCCCCTTATTTGATCTCTAATGGAGTCTCGCCCATGGGTCACACTGTAAATTTGGAACTGAGGCTAATCGGTGGACCTAATTTGGAACCATATAATGGTTGGGCCCCAATTTAGAAGGCACATGGGAATGCCAAGAGGGAGAAAGGCATGGGCTCTGAATCAGAACAGATAGTGGGATCCAGAGTAGACCGGGAGGCCGTCCATAGGACCTAGGAACCCCAGCATTCTGGGAATATCAGAGACTCAAGGCAGTAGCCACAAAGCAAAACTGTATATCACTGCTAACTTAACAAATATGTGGAGAAATCAGCAAGCAGACACAAACAACGATGGACCACCGTTTATGAGCAAAGCAAGAAATGAACTATCAGGAAAGCTTAGCACACAACGTTGTGGTCAACTCAGCAAAAATGTTGAATTTGTGACTGGGAGAACAAACACTGGAGAGTTAGAAACTGGGAGTGCAGAGAGAACCAGAGAAAATTAAACAGCTTTTGCAGCACAATGGTGGTCTGTGGGGGAGGAAAACTCACACAAAATCAGGGTGATGTAGGAATGAAGTAGAAAGGCAGCAGATATAGAAACTGACAACTGACAAAATGGAGACTGTAAAAGCAGACATGGCAGGACAATGAACAATACAACCACAGCAGGCAAGATTCAGAAGCAAATATAGGTTTTTAAAGAAATTTTCGAAATGCTGACTACAGTAGCACAACGCAGGAACTTCCAATGAAGGTAATTGATACAAACACTGATACAATCAAGACTCTCCTAAGTGAAAGCAGACTGACAAAGGAGAGGGGGCAAAAGAGGGGTGAGTGAATGAATAGAAATGTAAGAAATAATTAATAAGAGCGAGGGAGGATGATTAATAATCAATGATTATGAGCATCGATGAATAGGGGTATGGTGATGGAGAGATGAATGAAAGATTTTAAAGATGGGACAGTGAAGGAAAGATTAAGGGCATATTATAGTGAGAATATTTGTGATATTACTGAATAAGCGAAGGGGATGGATGAATGAGAGGAAGGGCAATTTAATGAAACTGTGAGGATGGTTGAATGAGTTAGTAAGAGAACATAGCATCCTGAAGCCCACAGTAAGGCTGCATAATTTGATCTCACCATGCAGCAGCCAGGACATTTGTGTATGTGTGTCACAGTGTGCAAGGCTACGAAATGAACAGCACTTTCACAGTTAAGTCATGTCCCTTTTGGGCCAAGTTTGATTTGCACAGGCTTTCCCCTTTCTGTAATGGCTCAGAAGGATGACGAACTATGGCCTGAAGGGTTTCCCAGAGAAATTCCAGAGGTTATGATTAATTCAAGTGGAGTTGCTGCACAGTTTCTGCAGTCAAAGCAGTAGCAGGAGAGAGTCTGTCCTTTGTGCTCTCTAAACGTGGGTGGAGCCTTTAAAACAACCCACGAGGCCGTGCAGCGGCCATGGAGTTGCTGCAGAGTTTATGCAGTCGGAGCAGTAGCAGGAGAGAGTCTAACCTTTGTGCTCTCTAAACGTGGGTGGAGCCTTTAAAACAACCCACGAGGCCGCGGAGTGGCTGCGGAGTTGCTGCAGAGTTTCTGCAGTCGGAGCAGTAGCAGGAGAGAGTCTGTCCTTTGTGCTCTCTAAACGTGGGTGGAGCCTTTAAAACAACCCACGAGGCTGCGGAGTGGCTGCGGAGTTGCTGCAGAGTTTCTGCAGTCGGAGCAGTAGCAGGGGAGAGTCTGTCCTTTGTGCTTTCTAAATGTGGGTGGAGCCTTTAAAACAACCCACGAGGCCGCGGAGCGGCCGTGGAGTTGCTGTAGAGTTTCTGCAGTCGGAGCAGTCATAGCAGCGATGGCGTCGAGGGCTGCCACTACACACTCCGATCTACAGCTACAGCGACAGCCACAATCTGAGGACGACTCACAGAGCAGACTGAGGAGTGGTCGCCTTAGGCAAGAACACTCCTTACAAACAGCCACAAGTTCTAATCCACAAAGCACATACCAAAAGCAAGTGCAAATACATGTACGCGAAGATGTGACCAGATTTACATTCGAAACGGATAACGACCTGAAGCCAGGGCCGGTTTCAGCATCAGCCCCTCCTGCCTTGTCTTCCCAGTCTTCCGCGTTGCCGCCGCCCACTGACGATGCATCCCCAGCGCCCTCGGGCGAGAGCACACCGCTGGTTGTTTCACTGGCAGGAGGACGCAATGCCTTACCCCTGCAGGTTCCCGGAGCAGAGTCGGGAAGTGGAGGGACGGCGGGAGGGAATGAAGAGGAAACCTCACCAAGGAGACACCTCATAGTAAGAGAAGGTGGAGACACGGGATCACCCGGGGGGAAAACGCCACCTGAACCTCTTTACTATGAGAAGGGGGAAGGACGGGAACCAATGTCCACAACGAAGGCCCTGCCCAAAGTCACAAAAGTAAGCACAAGCTCGCAGAAACGGAGAGAAGAAGAGCGAAAGAGCCCCACAGAGTGGCAACCAGGAAGAAACAACTCTCCCTCACCACACTCCGCCCCTCTGAAGAACTTGCAAGAGAGGGGAGGGCAAAGAACAATGGAAACCCTACATGCAGAACAGCAGGGTAGGGGGCTCGATACACACCCGATGCAAACTATGTTAGATTTAAATATCTTACCGGACGAGTCGGCCTGGTCGGACTCCTCTTGTAGAGAAATGAGCACCTCATACACCTCAGAAGAGGAGACCGACAGTCTATATAACGTGGCACAAAATGCAACCCCCAAACACGAAAGCAAAGTTAAAATGGGGACACAGAGGATAATGAATCAAAAAAGCTTGAACGATGGAAGACAAACAAAAGAAAAAGGAAGGATAACTCGAGACCGCCGAAACCCTTACGGCAACGAGCTAAACTAAGCAAGGACACGGAACAGAACAGACCAAATACAGACATCATCAAGAGCACGAATACAGGACAGACCCGCTAACTGACAACAAAGTAGGAGGGAACAAGGGAAGAAACCCAACGCTTTCACATTTGGCCCACTAGACAACTTCTTCCTCAAACAAATGAAAACTACATCTACGCCAACAGAAATGTCGGACGCAGAAATCCTAGAAGGAGCTGAGTTACCTTCCTGGAAATCACCATTGATGATACAGAAAGAGGAGGGATCCAAATCCAAAGATAATGAACAACAAAAGGAAAGACAGACATCTAACACAGCCACTCTAACTAGATGGCACTTTGGAAAACAAAACAACCTGATAACCGCTAACAATGGTGAAAAGACAAACAAAACGGAACCACAAAAAAAAGCCATTGGCCCCAAAGAAACACAAGAACAAGGGAGCACACCCAGTACTCAATGCAAAGAATTCAAAGTGGCACAGAGTAACAATCAAGAAATCCAGCTCCTAAAAACAACACCAGAAGAGACAGACGGACTAATTAAGAGAGAGATGCAACTAAAAACGCTAGCTAAAAACAAAACCACACAGATCGACAAGAGAGGCGGTAACATAGAAACCGCATCAACAGACATAAAGAAGAAGCTGGAGGAGCTAGAAATAAAGGGGCAGAGACACAAATCAACATCAACCCACACAGTAGAACTCAACTCAACACCACTAAAAAACAAAAGATGCAGCGTGGTACAACAATCTCCAAGCCTAGAGTCACCAGACAAAAAATCAGACTTATTGTCAATAATGTCCACCGTATCCATCGCACTGGCCCCCTTCAGCATATTATATGAGTCAATCAATGACACACTTAAGGACCACACAACTATGGTGGCCTACATGCAAACAAAAATTACCTACCTAGAAGGTTACCTTATGTCACTAGAAGCGTACAAACAAAACACCAGAGACTGGGGAATCCAAACAGAAGACAACGACAAAAAAACCAGGTCGCAGGCGACACAGACAGCCCACCAAGAGACCAAAACCAAAAACAAGGGGGCGGAAGAGCGACAGGAATAACAACCCCTATCGTGGACCTGTCCAAGGAACGCAAAAAGGACCCAAAAGTGAAACTTCCAATAGGCAAGGAACTACAAAAAGAAGCAGAAACTCAAAAAAGCCTAACAAAAAACACTTTGAAAGAGATCCCAACACTCAAAAAAGCTGAAAGGGTCTAGCCAACGAAAAATAAAGGAGAACCCCAAGGTACAGCAAGAGAAGAAACACCAAACACTAAAATGGACTGTAACACAAGAAGAAAACATGGAACACTCACAGCAAACGGAAATCAGACCTTGCAATAAATCAAACCACAAAGAGGGAGTCGGTGCATCACGAGTGGAAACACATGAGACAGCGAAGCCAGAAGACAGCTCTGAAGAGGAAAATGATGCATTGATCACAGACTTACTGGACGTCAGCTAATATCCGATATAAGAGCCAGAAATGACATCCGCAGACAACTACTACAAAGAAAATAAAGCAGCGACACAAGAAGCAATCAATAAAAACTCACCGAATGAAAAAAATCATCAACAGTGACATTTGAATCCTCAACCGTTCAAACTTTGGAGCAGAAAAGAAACAAAATAAAGATCAAAGAGAGGCGAGACAACCAATCTCAGCCCAGACATCAAGAAGAGCTAAGAAATAGCACAGAAAGAAATGCCTACAAAAGGGTACACGAACCCCGGACCATAAACATTGCCGCCAGCAAACGGGAAGTTACTTATAACCACTCTAGAAGGGCAAGAGCGCCGGAACAACTTATAAGGGACCATAGAGTGTCAAACCCCTGCAGCAACAACAGGAGTAGACCAGGACACCACAGAAGATTGACATCAAACAAAGACCGATATCAAGAAAGGTCCCAAGACAACCTTAGGCACGACAAGAGAAGGCCATCTTATCAAGCGTCGACCACAACAACAAAGAAGCCAGAAACAAAGAGAGAAGAAACAAAATACAGTTCGAGAGAACAAAAAAGATCTCAAATGACGAGAAACAAGAGGTCAACAAACACAAGATCTTTTAAACTAGAAAAGCTGCTAGAGGAAGGAGGAAAGGTGGTCCTGAACAGGAAAACCACGTTAAAGCTCCCAAAACACACTGAAAACCTGAAAAACATTAGAACAGATGATATAGACATCATCGTATTTATGCACAACAACCACACGGACAAAGTATACCTACACATATCATCCCAATGGGTGAGAACAAGATTCTCAGCAGCCACAGACAAATTACGTGCCATGGGCTACGATCTAAGCCCCATATCGCCCACAAGAAGCAAAGACAATGGACCACAGGACAGAGCTGAAAGACTAAGGGGCTGATACATGGAATTATGTGCGCCGAAAAACAAGCTTTGTGTGCCATTCTGCCCACAAATCCCTGTTTCACAAATGGGGATTTGCGAGAAGAATGGCGCACAAAGCCCGTTTTTCGGCGCACATAATTCCATGAATCAGCCCCTAAGTCACAAAGACACAGCTCGCCTACAAGAGCGAGGAAGGGTCCACACAGACGTCTCCAAAGACCTCAGGCACAACAGAAGACACGACAACCCCAAGGCATACAGAACGAGGAAACGTTCCGACAGTTGGGACCACGACAATAAAATCAGGCCAACTCATGGACACCGAAGAGAAAGTGAGAGTGAAGAAGAAAACAAAGGAAACTTGAAATACCCTACTCCATTAAGAAAAACAGAATACAAGAAAAAATATACTTCAAGAACAGAAAATCAACAAAGGCAAGAAGACCACAAAAACCGTAACAACAGCGAGTATGAAAACTCACACAACGAAGAAGAGTGTATGCCACAAGGGCCTCTCCAAAACTGGAATATCACAATCAGCAGAGAATCACAAAAGAGAACCCCACACACCAAATCTGCCAGAACGAAGTGAACGAAAGGAAAAGAGAGCTAAATAGCTGGGACTGGCTGCCCAAAGTGCTAGCGCAGCCTACAAGATCCTAGCAACGAAAGAAGCTCACTGAAGCAAGACAAATTCACAATGAGCAAGCAACTATAGAACAAAGGCCTGATGTAACAACCCTAGCATCATGGAACACACAAGGCTTCTCCCACCTCATGGAGCCAGGTGGAAGTAAACTTGGGGAGCTACGACCTCTGGCGATGTTATTATTTCGTAGCCGTCCAGAGTTGGTGGATCTAGTAACCAAGTCTCTTGATGCATATTAATTACTTTAAGAGGTCTCTTGATGCATATTAATTACTTTAGGCTAGAGGGAAGCTTGAAGGTGGGGTCCATGCCCAGGAAATGGGAGTGCCTGTGGCAGATGGACGTAGGAGTCTGGACAAGCTTGTTTGGAGATGGCTGGGTCAGGGTGCAGTAGGAGCAGGCTACAGGAGACCAGATGTGAGACCTAGGAGGCTGGGAGGAGAAAGCATTTGAGAGCCAGTGAAGAAGGAGATAGGAGGTTGGTGGAGAGCAAGTGTCATGTGTCTGGGTAAGAGAAGCCCCCATTAATATGCATCTCCTTATGTAGCTGATATGGAGATTGGTTAATGGACCTTGCTCCTATGGATGTCTTGAACCTCTTTAGGACTTTGGGTTGGTTACTCCCTACTATTTGGGTGGACACCCTTAGTCTCCACACTCATACCCCTAGACTCTATGCCTATAAGTATGGGGACCTAGTGAGGTGATTTTCTGCTTGTTTTCGGTTGTAGATCGGGGTCCTGCTCCACCCCCCTGTGCTTTTTTTAAGAGTTTTGCCACTGCTTGAAGGAAGCCAGGCGTGCACTATCTGCCGACAACATGGTACCGTCCCTCCTAACTGATTCCAATAAAGTGGCAGGAGATGATAAGATGTCAATGTGATGACATCCTGCCTGCCACACTTGACTTGAAGATAGTCAATCAATCTTCCACAGGCCTATCGTCACCAGGCTTGTGGTGGGACTCAGCCACTCACCATCCTCCAGTAAAGTCAGGCAGGGGACTTCATCACAGATATCAATATTTAAACTGACAGGCTGACATACTGAGCTGAACCCCCCACCCCTACCACTCTTCAGCCTTTTAATGAATGGATGTGGTGTAGCAGCCGGGCAGGGAAGATCGCCAGAGCAGCATGTGCACACTTATAATAAAAATATAACTGACACTATAAAGTGCTCAAGTTAATGTATTGGGTATTCAAAGCCTACTTTTACGCTCACTGGCTACCTCTTTTTTCACTCTAACTAATCAGCACTGCAATCATTGTAGAGCATTTAATTGATACTGAATTAATTAAGGGAAGTAATTCATACTTATTGTTTTGGACAGTTGCTAGCCACTGGCCAGTATGCACTTCATCCTTAAAATCATGGGCATTCCAATTGTAGACACTTCTTTTTATTCATTTTTTTATTATTGCTTTGATTCGTTACACATCTTTAGCAAAAGTTATCCTGAATGCAATCACATACAACTTCACAGTTTTACTTCAACGGAAAAGAAAAGCAGGGGAAGAATAAAAAAGGGAAAAAGATGAGGAAAATGAAAGACAGCAGTAGAACATCACAAGAAAATATTAAAAGCATAAATCCAAGAGAGTGGTAACCGCTGAAAGCTTCAAACTTCTTTTCACCGTAATGCGGATTATTACTGTTCCGTAGGCCATTCTGTTAAAGTTAAAATCTCATTCGTAAATGACACAACTGCCAACACCAAAGATGCTCTTTCGCCTCTTAACACAAGGGACCACCAGTCCTCCAGTGCAAACGATCTTAGGTTCCTTAAAAAGCACCCAAAGTGCCTTGTTCTCTCTTTAATCAAACTTGAGAAGTACACTAATAGGTGCGTTAGAGTTTCCACTGTACCCTCTCCCCTACAAATTCAACATTCTTTATCTTTTAAACTAGTTGTTGTTCTTGAGGCAATTATTTATTTAGTTAGTAGAAGATTTAGTTTAATCCTCAGGGATATTTCTATATAACGTTTGCTCTAGATATCTAGGTATTTCACCCAAAGCCTGACCTCCTGTTCCAGATGGTAAAACAGTTTATAGCTGCTTGCTTCACTAAGCGTAGAGGTCCAGTCATGCTCCCACAACTTGCTTTTCACCCCGCATTGATTAGATTTTAAATCCTCCTCTGTACTGCTAATCTCTTCCAACGTACTCAAATTGGTTTCAAACAAATCTTTCAGGGCCCCATTTTTCCCTCTCATCATTTAATTGTTTATGACCTCCATAACTTTTACAGTGGTCACCAAGAGATATTTCCTAAGGAGTGCTAGTCTTTTCCATTCAACCAGGGCCCTTAGTGATAGAAAACGCAATTCTTTAAGTAAGACTTGCCTAGGGGTAGAAGTCGGAACTCTTAAAACACTTTTCCAGTAGATGCCCTCAAGGAGTGACCAAAATGTAATGGGGATGTTCAGGACTGATTCAGAGCCATATATCAAAATTGGCACAGCCTCCATCTTGTAAAAGTCCATGACCGGCACCAATGAAAAGCATCTGAATTTCGTGTTTGTTATATTAGCTTGACTCGTGAGTGTTTTTGACTTTTGGTACCGTGATGATAACATTGGGGTTTCACTGCTACTGCTGTTGATCAGTACCGCCAGGCATCTAAATGAGGTCACCTGTTGAATTGTTGTCATCCCTAGACGCACAGAAATATTTCTAATTCTGCGTTTTTGGTTTCTCAAGCACTAAGATTTGGGTCTTTTCAGTATTTATTAACATATCATTTTCATTCAAGTAATCCCTTAGCTTATCAAGCTGCCTCTGCAGGGCGACGGCTGTTTGATCTATTTGCACTAGATCGTCAGTGTAGAGGAGGCGGCTTAAGAGCTCCCCGCCTATACGAGGAGGAAAACTTCTCGCTTGGTTTACTGTGAGATCTAAATCAGCTAAGAAAAGGGAGAAAGTGCTGGCGCCAATGGACAACCCTGCTTTAGGCCTCGAGATGCCATTACCTCAATTGGGAGCTTTAATTGAATCTTACTTTTAGACTGGTTTCAGAATGTAACAGAACCAAAAGTTCAACAAAGGACACCGGACAATTCCTGCAAGAATGTTCTGTGAAGACTTCTATTTTTAGGGCATTCTACTTTGATGTGATAGCTCCGAGGACAGTGATACTAATGAAGTCCTCTCTTTATACTTTGATGGTCACAGGTTATCTTTATTTCATTGCTGGTTTATCTTTTTCCAGACAGAACTACATAATTTATGTAGACATTTAAGAGGTACATGATTATCTTTTCAGTGATGGCCATGCATTAGTAGAAAATGTCATTACTCCCATAACTTGCAACAAAATTACTTTTAGGGATATCTAGTGTTGTAATTAATTATGTTTTTTTCTTTTAATGTATATGCTTCAGCACATTGATCATGCTTCTTCCTAAAAACTCTCTTGCTCTAAAGTCTACTTCCACTAAAAAACAAAGTGCAAACCTACCTTGCCAAACCCAGCCATTAACTACAGATCATCTACCAAACAGGGCTTTAAACAGTATTCTGTGCTACCTCCTACCAAATGCCAATCACATCTATGACCACCAAACCACGCCTACCACCTCCAAAATATAACTATTGCTACAGTCACACCTAACACTCACCCCCCAATGATTCCCAAAGCATGCAACATATCTGATAGACTATACCCCAAACAACCAATCCTGCCTCCAAAGAACACCAGGGATGGAGAAAAACATGTCGGTTTCAACCCCACACGTACTCAGATGAAATGACAGTTCACTGACAAATGACGATTGTTCTTTCACAAAAAACACATGCTCTCTGCGCAGGTCCAGAGTAGTTACATCATGCCCTCTGTCGTGTAGCTTAAGCCCATCCTGCCTGCCTCCAACCACAGCTTGTCTCTGAACAAACCATTCTGTGTACCAACTACTATTTTTAAGTCTTTCAACAACCCAATGAGAAAAATTGATACTTGAGCATCCAAGGCCCTTCCATCGCAGTACATGATGAAGGACATCACATAGGTACAACAGCAGCAGTCATTCTCACTTAAGTCACACCTACTGCCTACACACTGACGTGACCTACCTCTCTCTAAATCACATGTTGTCCCTGCAGACAAAATACCACCAGCTTCGGCCTTCTAAATCATAACTGATGTCAACACCCAAACTATCACTCTTCGCTCAAGGCCAGACCTCATGCCTTCAAATGCAGCAGCAAACCCCAAACCAAACCCCCTAACTCCACCTTCTGTATTTTAAACCATTGTTCTCACCTTTCCTACATCAGTTTCTGCTTTCCAAGCCATATCTGCTGCCTTCTATGAAATGTCTCCTTTGCCTCATAGCAAGGCCCATGCCATCCAAATTAAACCTCCTGACGCTCAAGCCCCATCCACCCTCTAATGCATAGTACTGATAATCCTTGCCTCAAGTTCCGTTTATCAACAGAACTGACTGTCTCAAATGTATCTGTGCTGCTCTATAACCATAACACTTTCTCTATAAATTGTATCTGCTGCACTGCTAGACAATTCCTCCTTTCTGCTACATTGTATATTCTAGACACTAATTCGTATAACATCTTGAGCTCGAAAATTATGCACTACGAGCAAAGAGCCAATGCACTTTCAAAATGCTGTCTTCTATCTAATAAATACTGCATGTGAATTTGAGCCACATAACTGAATTTAATAACACCATTTTGTTTGTATTGTCTTCATGTTGAAGTTTTGGCACAGCACGGCAAAACTGCCTTCAGCTAGACCAGATTGAATACTTTGATGAGCTGGCAACAGATATTGGTGCGAAACCCAACATCCCCTGGCTCTTCTTGACTGATCCGCAGTTGGCCCTGGAGATTTTCTTTGGTTCTTTCACACCATTCCAGTATCGTTTAACAGGACCAGGAAAGTGGCCGGGAGCTCGAGGCGCCATCATGTCCCAATGGGAGCGCATTGTGATGGCTACAAGAAATCGACATGTGAAGATTCAACCAAGTCATTCTCCATTGCTTGTGGGGCTGGTCTTCTTCTGCCTGTTTGTTGCCTTGGTTGCATTTTGCTTTATTTGAACAGTTTTGGTTCCTCGCATTTTCATCATGAAGTGGCTAACCTCTATGCTATCTTGCATGCTGTAGAGGGATGTCTCCAGCCTAATCTAGCTCAGATTCACTGTATAATACCCACTGTTACACCTCCATCCAACGTGGGTGAGCTCCACCTTAGACCCTCTGACTAGTCAGATGGTTAATACCTGTATCAGCACATGAGCCTTATGTAAATGAATGATATTCTTGCTGTTTGATTGGTTAGTAAATTTAATTGCACTTGCACTGCTCCTTCCATTCACCTGCCTGCCTGCCTCCTTATCAATTCCATTCCTAAGATTGCCTTCCTTCATTTTCCTTTGAGTTGGCATTTCATGCAGCGTGAAATAGGAAGGCCATAGATGGAAAAGGGTCTGGAACGAAACACTTGCCTCACCGAAAGACAGTGGTCCATTTTGGACACCTCACAATTTTCTGTTCAGTTCTAATGGCTCGCTTTAGTGGCTGCTATAATCCCTATGTCAAGTCGTTATGCAGCAGGGCCACAGGGCAGAACACACTATCGAGTGCCTCCTTCTCACCCATAACACTTCCTGAAGGGTGCGCAGCACCACTGACTGCCCTGGGACCGGACAGACAAGCCCCAAGTGCTGCATGTCTGTGCACCAACAGCATCGAGGACCTCCAGTTGTCTCTTATGCCAGATCTTGTCCGAAAGCAGGGGGGAAAGGCGAGCTCCGGTGGGAGCTAGCTGTAGGTAGGCCATGATTTAAGAGGAACCCAAAACCCAGATGAACATTACAGATTGGCGCAGCCGCACTGTCAGAAATATAAATACAAATGAATAGCCATACGGATGAGGACCTTAGGTTAATTCTCCATAGGTTTCGGAATGTCATTTAAAAAATGGATGGATGGATCTAGCTGGTGAGCATCTGTTAGTATTGGCCATGCCAACACCACTGTCCCACTAGAAACTGTACATCAGCACCATGCGTGTCTCGGGAGGATAGCTCAGGGGCTACATGCTCGTCTTGCAAACAAGACGACATGGAGCAACACGGGTTTGATCCCCGGGTCCGTGCTTAGAAATCTCTAGGTATTAAGTGAATTATAAATAGCCTATATGCTGCGTTGGAAACCTTTTAATGCATCGTTATGAGGAACAACTCTAACTTCAAAAACTTTTCCCTTGTTTGGAACACAGTAGAAATCTTATAAAGAAGCCATCCGTGTACATTTTAAGTTGTATCTTGTTTATTTGCCACTTTATATCACTTTTCATTATCTTAATTGCTTGCACATGTGACTTTCTACATAAAACTCAACACAATCCGTGCAATTTTTTTCCATTATACATTGCTTCACACGGCAATAATAAATCTAAGGTGGTTTGTGTTTTTCTGGAATCCATTCTATTTATAGATATAATGAATTCATCAAATCTGTAAATAGAGAAATGAAGGGTGCCGGTGTGCATGTAGTGGCCACCATCACAGCACCGTGGACTGGTGCTCATGGCATTCCTAAAGAATGACTGGAGTTGCTCTCTCCGCCTATCTTGATGCGCTTTGATTCTTTGCTGCAACTGCTGGTGGGACAATCACTCTGGTCCCCCTCCCATCATCCATTTGTCATTTTTGTCTTTTGGGTTGTTTATGCCTATATATAATGGGAACTCATAACACAAAACAAGAATATGGCTTTCACGCCGGCTGTGAGGGGGAGGGAGGACATGGCCTTTAACGGCCCGCCAGCCCGAGCCCACTGGGCCATGATCACCCCATCCCCCCACAGTGAGTGGAAAGTCATTCGCACCCCGGGGTTTAACCGGAGTGCAAATGGTTTATTTTTTTCCCTCCGGAGATTGGTGCGCAAGCAAGGCCAATCTCCGGAGGAATTGAAAAATTGAAAAAAGAATGGAAGCTGCCATAGTAAAAAGGGACTGTGGCGTCTTCCGGAATATCAGAGGCGTTCCAGACCACAGGACAAAGCTTCGCTCCAGCAAGTATGGGCGGAGGGAGAGAAGTGTGTGGAAGGGGTTTGGAATTGTTTCGGCTGGGGAGGCCCGGGAGCGAATATTCATATGATAGTTCAGACATAGTGTCTGGAGCATAACTTTTAGGAACCTGGCATAATTTTAAATTGAAAATGTTATTCAAAATACATTTAAAGAAAACCATTTTACACAAACGCCATTTTATTTAAATCGTTTGAATAAAAAAAAAAGTTACTTCCTATGCCCTTCGATCCTAGGAAATGAAACCATATTGCAGTTTAACCCAATGATATTGCACATCCATTGCCCTGATAAAATCACCGGCACATTTTCCCACATACAACCGACAATCAATGCTGTGTTAGGCACTACATGTGTGCAACTAAACCCACAGTGAAACCCGCTCCCTAATGCCACTCAACCACTGCAATACAATCTCGGCCATTCATATATTAACTCGTGTTTCAGGTAAGCAAATAGTTCAAAGATCAACCATACAGTTCACGGATAAGGAGAGTCCGGATCTGTAGCCATGGGAACAGCAAATAGATGCTTCAAATGCCTGGTGGACTTCTACACAGTATTTGCTCTTCTAGACATCCCGAACCACCTTATCTTATGAACTTCAATGTCGTGTGTTTGACCTGTAGGGTCTTCAACTTTGTAGCATCAGCAATGACCCTTTGAGCTTGTACTCTCTTTTGCTCTTAACTGCCCCTCTCCCGGTTGCCCAATTGAATGTTTTCCAAAGCCTCTGAAGATCGAATCCCTTTCTACTTGGTAGCAGTACTGTCCATTTGTGCGCCATCAAAACCCAATAAATCAGTCAAAACACACATATTAAATAGACCCAGCAAAGTAGGAACAATAGGACATTTTAAGCACAAGTACTCTGAGATAAATACCAGCCCTCTCACCCATATGTATATGTATAATATATATATATATATAGTGCATTAGGCTTGGCCTTACTTTGTTAGTTTACCCTAAGGGCTGGATGCAACATTTCTTTCTGACATCATTTTGTCGCAGAATCCAGAAGCCCCCCTCACCAAACGTTGTAGTTTATCATTCTTTGACTTTTCAAACTCATAAATAATGTTGGAGTGAGTGAGCTAATGAACAATTCAGCATATGTGGTTTTAAAGGGTGTTTCAGGTACACGGCTATGCATGCATGACAACGCTACTCTTGCACGGTGGCTATGACTGTAGACTCATTCCTACAGATTAACTGTCTGTCAAAATACCGCATGATTTACCATAGCAAAACCAGGAATTCACCCTAAGTTCAATAACAGTGCTGTGGGGTGGCAGCAGGGAGAGGGATGGGATGAGTGATTCTTAAGGGCATTTCTAGTCAATTAAATAATATTTTAGTCCCTGACCGCCGGAGTCATAATGAGGCCCATTGTCTCAAATTACTGATACAAACTGATAGGCGTTTGCTTCTACTAGTAACAGTATGAACGCCCTAAACAGTGCTGTGGCTTCATTACAAATAAATCCTTATTACAGTAACATACTGCCCCAAAGAATATAAAAAGGGAAAACACCACTATACTATTAGGAATGGCTGCAGTCCACCTTAAAACAGATATAGCATACTTGGTGCAATGTTGGAATCCTGTGAGCCAATCAGAATCCAGATCATCTGGGCAACAGGTGCTGGTGACCCATGGATCCTGGTGGCTCTCAGTTGACTTTGACAATGCTTTATTGATCTAGCTGGAGAGACCATTTTCTCTTGCCAAATAATCACTCGCATATCCAAGCAGCTCTGCTGTAAATCAGCAGACTTCAGAAAAATAATATTTCCCATTCGAGCACACAAAGCACAGTGTGTTCCTACACAGGAAATAGTTCCAGGAAAACATGACGGGTGACCTAAATCATTTTACAATGTTTCTTGCTTCTGTTACTGGTTCTAAGTTTGCCCACCATATTGTTCACAGTATCTGTCCAATATATCGCTCCTCAAACCCAGTTATAATGCCACTCAAACTTATTAGCAGCATCTCACTGCTGATAATGTTTCTGCTGTATTATCTTTTCTACGCTCCTTTGTGACCAAAAGAGTTTGTTTTGCTGTATGTATGGATGCAAAAAAATGACAACCAGGATGTTTCTGATTGGTTATTTCCCAGATTCCCTCCCACTTTTAGGATGTGCTTGACTGTTTCCACCTCATTCTTTCACAGAGATTTTACTTTCCCTACTCAAGAATATCAGCTATGTGTGATTATTTTTTCCCTCTTGGTTATTGTCTCCGATTGGCACTTCCATGGTTGAGGGCCTGGGCTGAAAAAACCTCTCCCATATTTCGAGTCGACGCAGGAGTGGAACATCCAACTGGCGGCCATTTAGAGCAATGTTATGTCTCACTTTCCCCACTGTGCTGGTTTGTGTAGTGTGATGCTGGAAATGCATCGGAGGCCTCCGTATCATCTTTATTGCTTTTTATTGTGTGTTCTGTTGTGTTTTCCGTGCAGGAGTTCATGTGGGACTCCTGGTGGTGGAGCTCTCTCTTTTGGTTTCGTGAACAGACCCTTGGGATACCCTTATGGCACCCTTGGGCGGGATACAACCCTGTACTCCTATTGTATGTTTTTGGGCACCTGTGGGTGGCCCACAGAGCAGGGTATGAGCTAGTGGCAGCTCCGTGCTGAATTGACAGGTGCCCTGTGCATCCTCCATTTTGGGATTCCCAGGCCCTGTCATTGGAATCAGTAGATTTCTGATGGAGACAACATGGCCCCCTTGGCCTCTTGCCTTCCATCGCCTCTTACCTTGGTTTTCCCAAAGTCCCAGGAAGCCCTGACTCTGTCCCTTCCCCCTGACTGGCTGTTGAGTGGAAGTTCCATATATGGTAGTGTGGGAAAGTGCTGACCAGACTGGCTGGAGCCTTCCCAATGATATTGGAATCAAGCAATTATATTGGAATCACCTGGAAAGAAAGGCAACACCGCCTCCCTGATGAGTGTTGGAGAAAGGAAAGCGCTAGGAGGAGAACAGCAGTGTAAATATAGTTGAAGGGATTCAACCCTGTGAACATGGAGAACAGCATTACAAATGCAGCTGAAGGGATTCAACCCTATGAACATGTTGGCCACAGTTGGGATTTAACCCTGTGAATGTACTGGACACTTTTGGGATTTAACCCAATAATTTTTGTTTCAGGTAGTATATTGGCTGGGAACTGGAGTGTTTGCCTCGCCCCCTCTTCTTTTTTATGTATTTTTGTGGAGATCCGGACTCCAGAGCCTGAAGCACCAGTGTTATTATGCCCCACATTGGAGAGCCATAATTATGGTTTTCCTCGCTCCCCCTATTAAGGGTAAGATGTGTGCTTCTGGAGGGGAGTCATTTCCTGGTCACCTGAATTGTTAAAATGGTTTCACTACAGCTACCATAATCCTTAGGGACTGCAATAGCAATTATAGTGGAATCACCTGGAAAGATAGGCAACACAGCCTCCCTGATGAGTGTTGGAGACACGAAAGCGCTAGGAGGAGAACAGCAGTGCAAATATAGCTGAAGGGATTCAGCCCTGTGAACATGGAGAACAGCATTACTAATGCAGCTGAAGGGATTCAACCCTATAAACATTTTGGCACCAGTTGGGATTTAACCCTTTGAATGTACTGGACACTTTTGGGATTTAACCCAGTAATTTTTGTTTCAGGTAGTATATTGGCTGGGAACTGGAGTGCGCGCCTCGCCCCCTCTTGTTTTTCCCTTATTTATATAAAGAGCTGGGTTTTCACTAACAAAGTGTGTGGTCATTCCTTTGTGGGTGCCTGGGGACTACACTGTACTTAAGAACCGGCCCGCATCACCTCCTGAGAAGCTAGGCCTTGATTGCTCGACCACAAAACCAATAATAGAGAATCTTGGCTGGGGGTCCTGTGTGTCTCTCCTCTGCCGTATAGAGAGCAGAAGTACAGACGCCCCACCTGTGTGTTTCTTTACATGTAGTCCCCAGTGTCAATCATGCTTCTTTCTCTATCCATACTGAGTTCCCTGAGAGAAATTAGCACATATATGAGCAGGACTCCACAGTTCTAAGACTGTTGCAGAAACTTAGCTTGAATGTTGTAAACAGTGTGCTAACTTTCCATTTTGGTTAGAGTAACATGTTAGTGAGTGTGAAACCTGAAGGTGTCTCTCTAGCTAGTGTCTGGGGATCTGTCATGCAGGTGGCCAGGACAGGGCCATCACTATTGGATCCAGTTCCTGTAGGTGGACCAGGATCACCTGGATGGGGGGGTCATCGGGGAGTGGGAGTGGGACACCAACTGGTGAGATGCAGTATCTCCCCTCTTTCAACACCTTTTCCCCATCCTACCACATAGGACAATCAAAACCACTGCTCCCTCCCCCTTTTCCCCACGAACACTTTTCCACGACACACCAGAGAACGGACTAACACCAGAGCTGTTTACCTTACATGTGCCAATACAAGAGTGACACAAGTTCAGGAAATTGATCCGAATCACACACACCTGACAGCCAATTCTCTTCCCCATGGATAAAAGGTGGAGCAAGAGAGCACAGTACGAGCAAGGTGGACCCCACAATGAGACAGCAATCCAGACCCGGCAGTGCAAAAGGAGGAGAAAGGCAGCAAATAACAAGAGTCTGACAAGGAGAGACTCAACCTTGCCCTTTTGGACAAAACCCTGCAAACCCTCCACGGAAAGAAACGTAAGACCAAGGACAATAACCCAAAGAGCATGTTGACGCTGATTAGTGGGAGCGAGGGAAACTCCTGCTACCGTGGTACCAGACCTGACTCCAGTTAAGAGGAAAGCCAACTGGTTCATCACAGCTGGTGAGTCGAGGGGATTGCTGATAAGACCAGGGTTATGGTGAGTGAAAGACGCAAAGTGGCAGGTTGAACCAAGTTCAAAGAACTGTAAAAGTGCTGAGGGGAGACCAGCTGTAGAGGGACCCAGCACCACGTGGGTGCTAACTCGAGAGACTGTGATCGATCTCTGTCTGAGTAAAACTACAGAAACCAGAAGGCCGTAGGAGAGCGGCCAATATAGGTCAAAGTGGTCATACAGGAGAGCAAGCAAAATCCCTGTACAGTCGAAAGCCTTTGATCTACAAACTATAAAGAAAGTGAGGGAAGTGAATCCTGCTACATGAGAAAGCAAGGGAAGTGAATCCTGAATACATTGAAAGTGAATGTAAAGGTGAAGTTGGCAAGTGTGAACCTGGAAGAGGGATGCTGGCGAGAAGGGGCAAAGTCTAAAGTCCCAAGGAACCGTGTGTTGACAAAGGTGAATCTGGCCGAGGGATGTCCACTGGAACTGTTTAGAAAAACATTAAGATTTGTGAGCGAAGGAAAAGCCATTGTGAACCTGGAGGAGGGAGGCTAAAAGTAAAGAGGGGTCAGCGCTGAGAAGAGGGGGACCCAGGTGTGAATAATCCTCACCCAAAGCAAAAGCAGGAAACAAACTTTCTTTTTGTTGAACAAACCTTTGTTTTGTTGTTGAATACGTCAGGGCCTCGAAGGCAAGAGACTTTCAAGAGAAATGAGACTTGGCCATCAATGGTCCTGATAACTGTGGAACTGTCGACTCATGTAGGAAAGATCGAGATTGTACTGTGCTTCAAGATGCCATTTTACCAGGTGCTCAAAACTTGGGGAAGGGAGATCCAAGCTACCACATCCTGGACATATTATTTGAGAACACTTCTTTCTTTTCTTAAGATCTATCCCACACCCCTTGTGTATTAGTTGTAAGTTTTGTCAAAAGGCTTCTTCGTATAGGCCCTTTTGACTTGACACACCGCCACTAGGTCTGCCTTATTTTCCATTTGATGGTCAACGCTTGCTGCCATCTTATATTTAGGTTTACATTAGGCGTTTTTCACACCTACATGCAGTTTAATAAACACCCTTGAACTGTGATCACTTGTGTCTGCCTTTGCTGTTGGCACCATGAGTTTCTTACAAGTGACAGAGTGTTATCATAAGTATGTCTTCTAGCCCTGGAGTTGTTTGAGCATATGCACCTTAGATGATGTTGTATTTGTGCTCCAGGAAGAACTCAGTGCCCCCACTATATGAATTACTATTGTGGAAAGAAGATTAATGTTGGTTATGCTTTTCCTAATTACAAGGCACAGGGCATGCGTAACAATTCACCAGTGGCTGACAAGGTGCGGTTGATTGTGGAAAAGTGTAATTTTGGATGGTTAGTGTTAAGATCGTGTTGTAAGAATGACGAGGAAGCCCAAGCGACACTGCGAAACCCCCCTATAACCGTCTCCAGCAGGGAGCATCCCCTGTCATCAAGCTCCTGTTAGTCAATAAAGATGGAATATCCAATGTGATATCCAATGTTCCCTGAGAGAAATTAGCACATATATGAGCAGGACTCCACAGTTCTAAGACTGTTGCAGAAACTTAGCTTGAATGTTGTAAACAGTGTGCTAACTTTCCATTTTGGTTAGAGTAACATGTTAGTGAGTGTGAAACCTGAAGGTGTCTCTCTAGCTAGTGTCTGGGGATCTGTCATGCAGGTGGCCAGGACAGGGCCATCACTATTGGATCCAGTTCCTGTAGGTGGACCAGGATCACCTGGATGGGGGGGTCATCGGGGAGTGGGAGTGGGACACCAACTGGTGAGATGCAGTATCTCCCCTCTTTCAACACCTTTTCCCCATCCTACCACATAGGACAATCAAAACCACTGCTCCCTCCCCCTTTTCCCCACGAACACTTTTCCACGACACACCAGAGAACGGACTAACACCAGAGCTGTTTACCTTACATGTGCCAATACAAGAGTGACACAAGTTCAGGAAATTGATCCGAATCACACACACCTGACAGCCAATTCTCTTCCCCATGGATAAAAGGTGGAGCAAGAGAGCACAGTACGAGCAAGGTGGACCCCACAATGAGACAGCAATCCAGACCCGGCAGTGCAAAAGGAGGAGAAAGGCAGCAAATAACAAGAGTCTGACAAGGAGAGACTCAACCTTGCCCTTTTGGACAAAACCCTGCAAACCCTCCACGGAAAGAAACGTAAGACCAAGGACAATAACCCAAAGAGCATGTTGACGCTGATTAGTGGGAGCGAGGGAAACTCCTGCTACCGTGGTACCAGACCTGACTCCAGTTAAGAGGAAAGCCAACTGGTTCATCACAGCTGGTGAGTCGAGGGGATTGCTGATAAGACCAGGGTTATGGTGAGTGAAAGACGCAAAGTGGCAGGTTGAACCAAGTTCAAAGAACTGTAAAAGTGCTGAGGGGAGACCAGCTGTAGAGGGACCCAGCACCACGTGGGTGCTAACTCGAGAGACTGTGATCGATCTCTGTCTGAGTAAAACTACAGAAACCAGAAGGCCGTAGGAGAGCGGCCAATATAGGTCAAAGTGGTCATACAGGAGAGCAAGCAAAATCCCTGTACAGTCGAAAGCCTTTGATCTACAAACTATAAAGAAAGTGAGGGAAGTGAATCCTGCTACATGAGAAAGCAAGGGAAGTGAATCCTGAATACATTGAAAGTGAATGTAAAGGTGAAGTTGGCAAGTGTGAACCTGGAAGAGGGATGCTGGCGAGAAGGGGCAAAGTCTAAAGTCCCAAGGAACCGTGTGTTGACAAAGGTGAATCTGGCCGAGGGATGTCCACTGGAACTGTTTAGAAAAACATTAAGATTTGTGAGCGAAGGAAAAGCCATTGTGAACCTGGAGGAGGGAGGCTAAAAGTAAAGAGGGGTCAGCGCTGAGAAGAGGGGGACCCAGGTGTGAATAATCCTCACCCAAAGCAAAAGCAGGAAACAAACTTTCTTTTTGTTGAACAAACCTTTGTTTTGTTGTTGAATACGTCAGGGCCTCGAAGGCAAGAGACTTTCAAGAGAAATGAGACTTGGCCATCAATGGTCCTGATAACTGTGGAACTGTCGACTCATGTAGGAAAGATCGAGATTGTACTGTGCTTCAAGATGCCATTTTACCAGGTGCTCAAAACTTGGGGAAGGGAGATCCAAGCTACCACATCCTGGACATATTATTTGAGAACACTTCTTTCTTTTCTTAAGATCTATCCCACACCCCTTGTGTATTAGTTGTAAGTTTTGTCAAAAGGCTTCTTCGTATAGGCCCTTTTGACTTGACACACCGCCACTAGGTCTGCCTTATTTTCCATTTGATGGTCAACGCTTGCTGCCATCTTATATTTAGGTTTACATTAGGCGTTTTTCACACCTACATGCAGTTTAATAAACACCCTTGAACTGTGATCACTTGTGTCTGCCTTTGCTGTTGGCACCATGAGTTTCTTACAAGTGACAGAGTGTTATCATAAGTATGTCTTCTAGCCCTGGAGTTGTTTGAGCATATGCACCTTAGATGATGTTGTATTTGTGCTCCAGGAAGAACTCAGTGCCCCCACTATATGAATTACTATTGTGGAAAGAAGATTAATGTTGGTTATGCTTTTCCTAATTACAAGGCACAGGGCATGCGTAACAATTCACCAGTGGCTGACAAGGTGCGGTTGATTGTGGAAAAGTGTAATTTTGGATGGTTAGTGTTAAGATCGTGTTGTAAGAATGACGAGGAAGCCCAAGCGACACTGCGAAACCCCCCTATAACCGTCTCCAGCAGGGAGCATCCCCTGTCATCAAGCTCCTGTTAGTCAATAAAGATGGAATATCCAATGTGACTTTGCCGGACCATATGAGCAGAGCTCTCGGAGGGGCCAACATGATGTATCAAGGTGAAACCTAATAGCGGACTGTGGGGAGTATTGCAATTAGGACCTCTGTTTTTGAGACATTGAGGCAAAGATTACCATCACTCATCCACTCCTGTATCAGATCAAGGTAATTGATCAGCTTCCGTAGCCCAGGGCAAATAATCAACCATGTGCCATCTTTGTACAGGTATAAAGGCAAGCAAGAATTCTCAGAGCAAAAAGGACCGATCTAGAAATGTGAGGATCAAAATGCTTGAGAATTTATGTGTGGGATCAAAATATGGTATATAGTAATAATGGAGCAGTTTATGTGATCTAACAAGAAATCTATAGGTGACACAAACAAAGATGTTATGTTAAGTTACAGGTATTTTTACATAATCAAGTGTGTTATGTTACTGGGATGTATGCATCACTCCGCTGCCATTTGCATTTTCTCTCGGCTCTCTAGTAGAGGGGAGAGAGAAAGGGGGATAAGGTTAGTGGATAGAGAGGAACAATGCAAACCAAACGTGCCCTGTACTCTGCATGTGGGTCGGTGCTGGACAATCGGTGTTCATGTGTTCATGCGGTGGGGAATTTGTGTCAAATGGGGAACCTCCTGTGCCAGTGTGACTACGATGCATTGGGGAGGGGTGTGGTTCATAGCTTAGTTTAGATTTTGATGTTTAACTGCCATGTTTGGGTAGGTTTGGCTGCATGTGATCTGTGTTTTGTAATGCAGAATTTGAAATGTTTGTGCAGGGAGAAGTCAATGCGCAGGTTGATGAAGGGTGAGGAATTCAGACAATTCTAAAGCCACATACATCACATCCTAGTGTGTTATGGAAAGGCATGAAACTCAAAGCACTAGAAGTCAGAGCAACACATCCATTAAAAAAAGGCCTAACATGTCAAACCAACCTGGATTGCTGCCTGCACCGCTACTACTAACCTCTGTAGATAGATCTTTAACGGCCTCTACAGTCAGCGTCCAACCTTTCTTTACCAGCAATGCCCTTATATGCGGCCCAGGGTCAATATAACATCCTGGCTCTCAGCTCTCTAATATCACGTTACCGTTTTCCTTGGCTTCAACACCAGGAACAGACACATACACCTCTCGTGACCACCATCACACCACTCATTTCAGGTATTGCCGAGCACTGTCTATTTGATGTGCAAGGAAAACACCAGCGACGGGGCCACTCACCCACCTTCGGGAGGGCGGGGGGGAACCTAGTCAGCACTCAGCGTGAACAGGCATGTTGCCAATCTCATGTAATGGAGTGCCCAGCCCATGTTGCATGGGATGGCTGCCAGCCCACTCCAAAGGCTGTTTTCTTCCAGCAACCCAGAGGACTCCAAAGGTTTGTGTTCTCTCTCTCTACCTCCACCCCTCGATTTTACTGTTCTCCCGCTCTCCCTTTTATTCTGCTTTCCTCCATTTCTCGTCCCATCTCAGCTCTTCTCTCCCTACAGTCTCCTCTCCTCACTGCACCCTTCTCGCACCACTCTCTCTCAACGCCCTAGTGTTTACTCCTTCTGCTTCCTGATTTTGGCACAGTCTCTCCTCCTACTACCTTACTCCCTCCACCCTCACCAGTACTACTACGACTATCTTAACTCTCCCACCACTTCATTTTCACACTCTCACTTCCTAAAATCTGCACCACTCTTCCCCTCACTATCAATCTAGTCCCCTACCCTTCCTCTCATCTCTCTCTTTCACACAAACGCCTTTCACAGACTTCACAAGTCTACACTCAACTAGTACCACTCTCTCTCACACAATACCTTACTTCCACTCTCCGACACCACTGTCACAGTCTCTTTAACACTCTTCTCCACCTTCCGATTTCCACCGCCTGGTCTGTTGGTCTGCCACCTCTACTCCCAAACTCAAACAAACACCCTCCATCCATGTCTGGTCTCTGCAGTCTTTTTTAGCCCAACCTACTCTGCTCTGTGCACCCTCCCCACCCCACCCTCAGATTCCCATTCTCCTTTTTGGCCTCCTATTCTGAAGGGCCAATCTCGCCCTACACTTGTAATGACAACAGGGTTCACTTTTAGAAGACGTTAAATAGCCCCACCCCCTTTTCAGCCTCTGGCCTTAGTCCCACAATGGCGCAGATAAATAGTATGTAGGTGCCGCGGTTGCATCCCACATCTGGCAAAGTTGTTTAACCTTCTTTGGTATCCTCTCGTTTGCTGGTGATCAGATGGGCAATTGTGTCTGAGGGTGGCTGGTGGTGAGACTTCCAAAAAGTTGCTGTTTTCTTTGCTGTTTTTTCTTGGGGGTACCTGGAAAATATAATGTTTGGACTTGACACATTCTATGATCGTGCAATGAAAAAATGCTATGGTTAAGAAGATATTCCATAAAGGCGGGTCGCATCGTTTAGGTGTGACTACAACAATGTCATGTTTTTCTTCTTGGTCTTGGGCCCTCAGCAGGGCATAATTTACTTTTTCTTCTAACACAAGTTTTACCTATGTACATTTTGCTGGTCCCTTACTGTTCATACCTTTGCAAAGTCCTTTTATTTATACAATCGTACTGCACGCCAGACACGGAGCCCATCACTTTGGTAACAATGTTCTTAGCCGCCACCATCACATGTGGCTTGGCCAATCTAAACCTCTTCTCATGAACAGTACACCTCTCCTCAATAAGCTTTTAAATATACTGCCTAATTGGATCCATACATCACTGACACCCAATAGAAGGCCAGCACAACATTTCCCTCTTGGGCTATGTAGTAATGAATCCCTGTAAAGGGAAAGTCCTCCATAGGTTTTCACCACCAGCATAAGCAGTACTCAAAAGTTGCAGTTTCATGATCAACTTTCCAAACTGTTTTTGTTTAGTTGAATTTGGTATTGGAATAAGGCGCCGCAAGAAATGTTTTCCTTTAATAGCTGTCTAGAAGCAGCAATTACAGCCAGCGCCATTACAGCCGGCACTTTCACAGCCGGCACTGACAACACAAAGCGCAATTACAGCCGTATCACAAGTGCATGCACGGTGGTATTAGCACCATAAACAGGAGCTAAAACAGGAGAGAATTACCTCCAGCTTGCAGCGGGAGGTAAATGAACACAGGTGCCCGACACCATACTGCCATTCATTGCTGTGAGCTGGGAGAGGCAGCTGCTCACGCTGCGGCTGGTCCTTGAGATGCTGGACAACCAGGCCAGAGCACAGGGAGTACAGGGGAGGGGAAGAAGGATGAGGAGGAGTACCCTCCAAGCAAGGCGAGCACCCATCCACAGGGTCAGGCCATTACCCTGGGCCCTCAGCGACACCCACTTGGTTACACTTTACCACTTCCACAGGGAGACCATCACTGAGCTTCTTGCCACAATCCAGGAAGGCATAGGGAACAGAATCAATATCCGTACAGCTGTGCACCCACTGGTGAAGCTTGTGGCAGTCCTGCAGTTCCAGGGGACAGGCACCTTCCAGCACTCTGTGGCCATGGTGCATGGCATGGCATAACCTACATTCTGTGCAGTCCTGGCCCAGGTGTTGGATGCCCTCCTGTGGCACGTGAACCACCATACTGCACTGCCCACCACCCGAGCCCAGGTCAATGACATGAAGGCAAGGATCTATGCCACCACTCAACTGCCTGATGTCATTGCAGCCATTGACTGCATCCATGTGGAGTTGGTTTGGTTTGTTTATTTATAATGTGTGCCTCACCCAATGGTATCTGGGTGCAGAATGGGCACCCCAGGCACATTATTCTGTATATATGAACCAGAAGCACTCCCACTCCCACAATGTACAGGTGACTTGCGGCCCTGACCTCACTATCACCCACTGCTGTGTCGACTACCCAGGTTCCACCCACAAATCCATGGTCCTACGGAACAGCAGACTGCCAAGATACATGGAGAGGCACAGAGGCAATGGGCGTGGGTAGTGGGTGAGTACAATTTCTGCCACATATGCACAGTGAAGCAACAGACTTGAGTTGGGGGGATGGTGACACTGACAAGAAGCATGGCATGGCGAGGGGATGCAGTAGCAGGACAGGGCCAGCACCTGCCCCAACAACAGGGGTCACCCAAGAGAGCATGCATACTTCAGACACATCTGGATACACACGCTGATGTGCACATACCGCTGCCATTTCAACAACACAAACAATACCACATGTACCGCAATGCAACAGGAATGCGCCACAGCGCACATCCACAATGCAGCACCCAACAGCAGGCCCACCAGTGCCACAGGGTGTGCAGGCAAAGGTATGTACATCACTATTGATAAAGGCTGCACAGACATCACACATGCACATTGCATGGGCGCGATGGATACATGCATGCACACGTCGACCAATGCCCCAATATAGTGTGGAGCGTACCAATGTATGAGAAACGTGACTACTGTTTGTATGCCACCTCATGCAGGTGACTCTGGATATCTGTAGTTGGTGTGGCTGATGACCCCTGCACATGACCCACAAACACCACATGAGACAACCTACAACCATGTCCACAGCCGAACTCATGTATGCCTCGAGTGCACTTTTGGACACTTCAAGGCACAATTCTGGTGCCTAGATCACAATGGCATAGCCCTAATATACACCCCTGACAAAGTTGGAAAAATTGTGCTGGTGTGCGCAATGCTACATAACATTTGTCTGGGGAGAGATGTGCCACTACCCCCGATGCTGACATGCCCCACCCGGAGGAAGATGCAGAGGAACAGCATGAGACAGGAGCCAGAGCAACCACTCCCAGGGATGTCGTGAGTGAAGGGAGATTGGCTGGCACACACTAAAAGACAATTATTTCTAGTACAATACTCTGCCTCTGTCCACTCCCAGCACTGTGAATATACAGCACATGAACACAATCAGGAATGTCCATGCATGAATGATGTTCAACAAACTTGTATTTAACTTTGTGCACCAACTACACCCGTCCCCCTGCCCACCACCAACACCTCAGCATACAGTGCCCCTTCCCCCATCTAATACACCAGTACACAGTTCTGTCTCCTCCAGCGAGTCCATGGCATGGCTACTCAGGCCAATGGTTGGCATGTTCATTACTGTGGCCGTGACCTCTTCCCCCGACTCCCAGCAACCATTGATCTGGCACACGGACTGATGCCTAGGAGTGCTCTCCTGGGGTTGCTCGGTTGGTGTAGTAGAATGGGAAGGGATGGAGCCGGCCCCCTGGAGCTGTTGCCGTGGGAGCTCATTGCTCTGACAGATGGCATCTGCAAGGACTGAGAAGCCCTCTGTCATTTCACTCACCCTTTGTTCGTATGCGGTCAGTGCAACAGTACTAGTGGTTGTTACCCTCAGGGTCTTTGCATTGTCACGTGCTATCCTACATGTTGCCACCTGGATTGCATCGCAAAAAGTCTGCAAATGGCTGGAGTGGGTGCCTCCATATCCCTTTGGTGTTGTTCCATGCTCCCAAGCCTCTGCATCAGCATGCTGATTGTAGCTGTTTGCGGCATTGGCGAGGGGGTGTGCTGTTGGTGTGGGCTTGCAACAGGGGAGCCAAAGGACTGTGTGTGTCAGTGTCTGGCCCTGGTGTTAACAAGCGCCGGCGGCATGGTGGGATCGCAGGGATCTGGCCATGCTTTTGGCGACGTGGTGGTGGTGGGAGGATGCTGGGGGAGACTGCACCCAGGGTTGCTGGCACTGCTGCATAATCAGAATCAGGGCTGCTGTCGCCCTGTATTTCCAATGTCACTGGACTTGGTGGCATGTCCTCCGTGGCAGTGTCCACAGTAGCAGAGGTGTTGTCGGCTGGGGTTGGCATGCTCCTGTTCTGATGCAGAGGGCTTTCTGTGACTTCTGCCTATGTGTGGCATGTCTGCCCCTTTGCAGGGTGGTGCTGGTGGTGTCTGTGTGCTGGGACGTCACACCCACAGATGGGCCAGTCGCCTCTTTATCCTCAGATGCCTCTGGCATTGCTTGTGAGCCTGTAGGGGACATAGGTGATGGTGCTAACTGTCATTCCCCCACATGTTTTGGAATGCATGGAATTCAATACATGGTATTATATGATATGATATGATATGATATGGCATTTATAATGTGCCTATACACAAGTGTTTCAAGGCATGACGAGGCAAGGGAGGGGGAACAGAGGGAAGACAAAGACAGTAATCTTACATGGCCAGGTGACATTGAGATCGTGCAAGGGGAGGGGGGGTAGGGAAAGGTGTGTGAGGAAGGGGGGAGGGGGCAGTGCACTACATAGGATAAACAGTAAAAACAATAAAAGAAATTTAAAAAACTATAGGTAAAAAGTGCAGCCAGCTTGTTGTAAGTGCAGGGGTAAGTTTCAGACATCAAGTGTCAAGAGCTAGTGTAGGTGACTGTGGGGATACAGAAACAGACCCCAAGTGCAGTGGTTGCCCGAGAGGCAGTGCAGGTGTGCAACTGGTGGAGGGGGGACCTGGGCCTGAAATCAGAGGGTAGCCAGGTGACCGGTGCAGTTTCAATCAGGAGTTCAGCAGGGGAGAGGAGGAGAGAAAGCAGAAGCAAAGTGGAAGGTCTTGAGGTGTTTCTGGAACTGGAGATGGTTCTCCTCAAGTTTCAGGGGGGCTGGGAGGCTGTTCCAGATTGAGGCCCCACCTGAAGATAAAGATCTACCACCAACTCGTTGCTTGGAGAAGCAACTAACCATGAGTGAGTTGGAGGCGGATGAACGAAAAGCTTGAGAAGGAAGATATTTAGGAAGAGAGAGTTGAAGGTATTGAGGCAGGTGTCAGAAGGCCTTGTGGACAATGCAGAGGGTTTTGAACTTGATCCTCACAGCCACTGGGAGCCAGTGCAGAGATTTCAGTCCTGGAGAGATACGATCCCTGGGCTTGAGGCCAAGGACAAGTCTGGCAGTCCTGTTCTGGATGAGTTGCAGAGAGCGGAGCGCAGAAACAGGCAGATTTAGAAAAAGGCTGTTGCAGTAGTCCAGCCTTGAGAGAACCAGTGAGGATACAGTGAGCTTCTGGGGGAAGGAGAGGAAGGAAAGAATGCCTCTGAGGATTTGCAGCTGGTAATGTGACTTCTTAGAGATGTCAGAGATTTGAGGAGAGAAGCAGAGTGTGGAGTCGAAGATGACCCCAAGGTTTTTGGCCTCACAGGTGAGAGCAGGAAGAGGGCCAAGCGAGGCCAGCCAGAAAGTGACAGGAAAGGAGGGAGCAGGTGTGCCGATGAGGAGAATCTCAGTCTTACTGGCATTAAGGCAGAGATAATTTGCAGCATAGCACTCCTGAATAGTGGACAGACAGTCAGAGATGAGAGAAGGAGAAGAGGTGGCAGCAGGGAGCCAGAAAATGAGTGTCATCCGCATAGCACTCAAAGTTGGGGCAGAGAGCGGCAATGTAGTGGGCAAGAAGTGCCAGCTATTGGTTGAACTGCCAGGGAGAGAGGTTAGACCCCTCGGGAACACCACAGGTAGAGAAAGAGATAGAGGAGAGGAAGGACCAAAGTTGGACCTGGCAGGGACGATCGGAGAGGAAAGAGGTAATCTACGCCAGGGCCTGATCGGTGATACCGAGGTTATCACGGAGACCGTTGAGCAGGATGGCATGGTTGACCATTACAAAGGCAGAATAGAGATCAAGTAAGATGAGGACACAGGGGGTATTGGAATCAAGATTGGAGAGCAGGTCTTCACAGATGTTCAGGAGAGCAGTTTCCGTGCTTCTGGCAGCTCTGAAGACTAACTAATGGTCATGGAGACAAGCATCAGATTCAGTGTGAAGATTAAGCTGGGAGCTGGCCAGCTTTTCCAGGAGCTTGCCCAGGAAAGGAGTGATGGAGATTGGGCAGTAGTTGGCCAGATGGGAGGGGTCGGCTGAGGGTTTCTTAAGAAGAGGGTGCACAAGGGAGTGCTTCAGTGGGGAAGTGCAGACTCCAGTGGTGAAGGAGTGGTTGAAGAAGTCAGCCAAAGCAGGAGCCAGGGTGTCAAAGTGGTCCTTGAAGATTTTAGAGGAACAGGGGAGAACCTGTTTTGACAAGACTTTCATAAATCAGACTTGTCTAGAAACCTCCTCTGGGGAGAACAGGGGAAAGACAGAGAAGGAGGGAGGAGAGGTGACCACAGAAGGGTCAGAGGAAAAGCAGAGAGTAGAGGGAAGAGGATGAGAGGAAGAGAGAGAGGACAGAATGTCATGAGTTTTGGAGATGAAATGAGAAGCCAGGGCCTTGCAGAAGGCCTAGGAGGAGACAGGAGAGGTATAGACTGCAGGAATGGCCAGCTCCTTGCAGATTTTAAAGAGTTCGGCTGAGTTTTTGGATGCTGCGGAGATGCAGGCCTAGATGAGGGCTCTCTTCTTGGTGCGGACAGAGAGCCAGTATTGTCTTTGGAGCAGGCGGCAGTCCAGTTTTTCAGAGGATGTACAGGAAGCACCCCATTTCCTCTCAGCCACCCTGCACTTGCGTTTAAGGGTCAGGAGGTCTGAGTCATACCAGGAGTTGAACTTGGCTTTGGGTTTCAAGCGGATCCTCATACAGGGGCAAGAACATCAAGAGTATCAGATATAGCAGAGTGGAGCATAGAAAGGGCTGTGTCAGGGCATCAGTTAGCTGAAGGGGGAGGGAAAGTGTTGGTGAAAAGCCTCCACTGACACACACTTCATGGGTCGGATAACTGAGAGTAGGTGGCTTGGCCTGAGGGCTGGAGAGGGTGAGCCCGGAGGAAAGGAGAAAGTGATCAGTTCAGGAGAGAGGAGTGGTGAGGGGGATAGAAAGGGGAAGGTCTGTAGAGATCAGAACATCCAGAGTGTGCCCTGCAGAGTGAGTTTGGCCAGAGGGGAGGATAGAGAGTGAGAGAGAGTTGCAGAGGTCACAAAAGAGTCTAGAGGAAGGACAGGAAGCATCCAAGTGGATGTAAAAGTCTCCAAGAAGGAGGAGTTGAATGGTTGATACCAGGAGGGAAGAGGAGACGTCCGCCCACTCAGAGTGGAAGGAGGAGATCTGACCAGGTGGCGATAGATGGTAGCCACAGTAAGGGAATGGCTAGAAGAGATAGAGAACCTGTAGGCGAGGCATTCAAAGAGGAGTAGGCCTGCGTAGGGATGACAGAGGCAGGAATTCCCTCAGGAAAAATCAGGGCTAGACCCCCTCTGGAATGATTGGACCTGGGCGCAGAGAGGATATTGTAGCCGTCAGGGAGGAGAGTGTCAAAGCTTGTGACAGAGCTGGCAGCGAATCATTCTCTGTGAAACAGAGGACATCGAGGTCAAGTTCTTCAAGGAGGCAATAGATGTCAGAGGATTATTTGACAGCTGAGCGAGAGTTGAGAGTGGCAATATGGAGAAGGTTGCCATCCTTGAAAGACTTCCAGGGAGGGGTACAATTCAGAGGTACGCCCTGCAGAGTTGTAGAAGAAGCCCGAGGGGGGTTAGAAGAGGAAGGAGGAGAGGGCAAGGTAGCCAAGGAGGAGACAGCAGGGGGAGGCACGGAAGCCGTGGAGGCAAGATAGGGGACAGCAGGAGAAGAAAGGAAATTGATTTGGCACGGGAAGTATCTATCAAAGAGGAGATGGTTGGCCTGGGGGCCTTGGACCAAGACGGTACCATTCAGGTAACCATTAATTATCACCTTAGAGGAGTGGAAGGAGGCCAGGAGAGCCTCCCACCAGGTGCCACCATTAATGGGAGAAGAAGAGAAAGGAGAAAGCACAGAGACCCTATGGAGAGTCCATAGGTCTGGTGAGGGAACAACAAAGAGGATGAGCTGAGGGTTTGCCTGGAGGAAGCACTGGTATAGGTATCAGCGATAGGGAGGCCTGGGTTGGAGACCACGATGTCCTTTTTAAACTTCTTCCTACCAGATTTAGTGAGGAGAGCAGGATAGTCGATAGACAAGCAGTTAGAAAAGATAGGAAAGACAGAAAACACCATAGAGTAGGTGGGGAGGGGACAGAAGAGGAAAGGGGGTGGGAGCAGAGGCAGGGAGAACGCTACAGAAGGACACATGGAGGGGCGCAAGCAGACGAGACAGAGAGAGACAAGACAATAGTATCCAATTGGACAAAACGACAGAGCTCAGACAGTAGGAGAACATTTTGCTAGATGAACGCTTTGCTAAGAAGGCAAAACCAAAGACATCACTACTCTCACAATGCAGTTTAGATACAGGAGAAAAAACACCTAGGTCTGAGAGTCATGTATAGTGGTAGAAAGGCCTAGGTTTCACAACGCAGTTTAAATACTTTTACAATGTAGTTTAAACACCGGAGAAAAACACACCTAGGTCTGAGAGTCTTGTATAGTGGGAGAAAGGCCTAGGTTTCACAATGCAGTTTAAATATTTTCACAATGTAGTTTGAGCCCCATAGAAAAACACACCTAGGTCTGGTGATCAGTAGGGACCCGGGCTATTGTGCCGATGGACAGTCTTGGTCAGGGGTGTTTGCAAGTGGATTCACAATGATGGAGACTGATGCAGATTGGGGGGGGCACAAAGGGTGCTTACATTTTGCCAGTGTGAGAATGGAAAGATGTCGATCCTGGGGCAGCTGTTGGCGGGCATGCATGCTTCTGATCCCCATGTACCCATGTCACCTCCACAGGTGTCATTTAGATAGGGGGTAGCAGGGTACATGCCACTAGCAGGTCCGTATGAGGCACTGCTGTCCTCTTGGCATGGGTGTGTGGTGCATGGCACTTGGATGGGTCCCTTGGCTGCCCTCATCACTGCTCGGACTCATATGGGTGGCCTTGGTGCACTGACACATGGGTGCTTCGGTAGGTGACTGATGTGGCACCTACTCACTGCACCCTGTCGCAGTGCCAGGCTCATGGGATTGTCCACTGAGGAATCCTGAGGTACGCTGTCATAGTTGCATGCACATGTGTTGGGTGGGTGCACTCACCTACTGCCTCCTGGCTCCCGCACCCACCTCCTCACCTCTGACGCCCTTGATGGCCTTCAAGTCTAGCACAGAGCTGCACTTCTCTTCCCATGCGGTTAGTGCGAGTGGTGCCACAGTCCCTCCACCAGTGGCCATGCTCTCTTGATGGTGCTGGGACAGCAGTCTGTGGACCTTTACCCACAGATCATTGCAGCGTTTGCAGCAGTTTTTCGCCATCCCGGGGGACGGGAGACACTGCTGACACCTTCTCATTGATCATGTGGCAGATGGCTGCCTCGACCCATGTAGCTCATGATGGTGTGCAACCACCTCATCGGCAAGCACCATCAGCTCCCCCTCACTAAATTTGGGGTTTTGGATCTGATCTTGCGCAGCCTTGCCCCTGACCCTCGCCCGTGACATTCTGTCTGGTTTGCTGGTCTGGATTGCTTCAGGAAACCCAGATATTTAATAGATTGTGATTTTCGAAAATGTCTGCTGTAGTGCTTCTCATCCGGCGGTGTCGTGTTTCCAGTGCCAGAATTTTTGGCGGCAGCACGTGTTGTTTGGCGCTGTTTCCAGATGGCACAAACAGTATTACCGCTGGGGACCGATGCGCGTGTTTGCTATGTTGTGATTCAGCATTATTTGCACCATTGATCACGGCTGTAATGCCATTTCCGATTGGCGCCTCCTTACCGCCAACCTCATGAATAGGCCCATAGACTTATTTTATTACAGTTTGTCAAAACAAGGCTAGTTTGCATTCTATGCAAATCAGAGTCTAATGTCAAGAATATAATACAAAAAAGAGATTTAAAAAAAAAAGGAAATTAGAGTCACAGTTCGTGCTAGATGCTGCACTGTATTTTTGACAGTTTTAAAAAGATCTACCTCTCACACCTTTTACATTAGAAGCATTCAACAGATTGTATAATTGGTACAATAAACGTCCTTTAATAAAGAAATAGGACTTGTGTAGCTGTTACAATGCCACTTCTAGGCTTGTGTATGGTTGCAACACCAATGAATGCATGCCTTTTTTGTACTCAGTAACCATTCATGACCTGGTACATACCCCGGTTACAGATACATCAACATTCTTGACAGTTCTCAAAATTAGGAAAGTCCCTTTTCAGAAGAGGTATTTTTTCTTTAATGAGAACACACAACACTTTGACCACACACTCACCATCTGTGTGCACTCACCATCTGTGTGCACTCACCATCTGTGTGCACTGGTCATCTGTCATTTTTTCTAAAAGTAAACAAAGTATGTAATACAAAATAGTTGCAGAAAGATTTTAAAAATACATATTTTAAACTAGCGTCATTTAACATCACTGTGAATATTTTGCACTTTCCATCAAATGGGACTGAAATAGTTATGTAAAATAGTCCTCTAATGGACTGCACAATAATATTTCCATGATGCCATAGGGCAGTCTAGCCATGGGGTTGATGCTGAAGCCACCAATTACCCAATAGTTCAACAAATCTCTTTTGTGTAACTTATCACCTGCCATGGCCACCACTTGTATCAGTGAAATCACTAAAGGAAGCACCAAGAAGAAATGTATGCACAAAGCGCTCACTAAATCAGTAAACAAATATGTGCAGCGGTGCGTTAACTTTGCACTCCTAACTAGCTATTTGCTCACTCGTGACAAATGCGAAATGTTGTGCTGTGTGTATTTGTAGAAGTGAGGTGGTGAGTGGCTTTTGATGGCTGGCTAGTAGATTTCAACTTGAAATTCTTACCCCAGTATATATTATATATGTCCTATACTTTCACTCCAGAGCATTATTTCATTGGAAAAGCTGTAGGAAAGCACAACACCCAGGATTATGATTAAGGATGGATGTATCAGAGAGATATCAACTTAAGGGCTGCAGAAAAGAAGATTCATGTTCCAGGGGATGATTTCTGTCCACAAAGGAACCTGTAAAGAGTTAATCTGAGGCAGTCTGGACTTCATGGATTTCCAATCTAAAGGGTCCATCCAGGCTGCTCCGGAAACTGAAAGCCTTTTCTCAAAAGTAAGCATGATCATTCTCCAAATTATATAATATTAATTTTCTAGCCGCTGTTTTACTTTTTCTTGTTAAATCCCCCCAAAAGAGGGTGGCTTGGGAAGGTGTTATGGTAAATAAACAGTGCAATCTCACTGCATGTAAACCTAAGTAAGAGCTCAATTCAATCCAATTTAAAATACATTTCTGAGTTGTGTGCGCAATGATATTGGTAGCACTTCCGTGCAATCGGTGCACTGCTCTTTAAAAATCATAACCTCATTAAACTGTATCAAAAGGGTTTTCACAGAAATAGTTAAGGTTGACTGTAATATAAAGATTGACATAAGGCCTAGTAAGATCGTTTGTCTTGTCCTCCCTCTGTCTTCCCTTCCTTGTCTTGTTGCGCATAGAAACACGTGTGTACAACACGTTATAAATGACTTATCATATAATATATTATCATATATTATCATGTCCATCACAGAGCCTAAGGAGGATATTTTTGATAATGTGTGCTCTGTGAAGGCTGCAGCTATTTACACTAGATTTGAACATGAGAGCAAGTTGAATTGTGTCATTTCTATTCACCCAGAAAATGATGCAGATGTACATTTCATGGAACCCCTTCATCTTGAATACTTAGCACAGAAAATGAATCTCACACAAGTCGCACTCAATCTGCCAAGTGAAACGGAAGGTGAATTTATATTTGTTTAATACAATCTTAAAATCATCCTTCAAGGTTGGGGTGTGTGGGCTGAAATTGTGTGTGTTCTAAATTGGTGACAGTGCTTCCCTAACCTGAAACCTGCAGAAGTTTGATTCTGTTCATTATAAGCTTATTGTAAATGACACACACTTATAGCCAACCTCAGCACACCATATTTACATATGAAAAAGGAGGGGCATGCAACAGTTGCTTGATAACATTTGTTGGTAATATTGGATATAAGCAGATGTCCTTCGTATTATGTGCAAGCATAATTTTATGTGTATCTTAAAGATGCTAGCATAATAGACAAAGTAAAAATGTTTTCAAGCATCCTGTCATTATTATGACCTATCTGCTGTCTTGATTACTATGTGGTACATTTGAACCCAAAGGGCCTCATTACAAGGTTGGCGGTCTGGGAAGAAATTGACGGCAATTCCATTACCGCCACTTTTCTCGCACCGCTAAAATTTGCAGGTGGGGTGCCCTGATTTGCCTCCAGCCAAAAGCTGAAGCTGTCATGCAGCCCACCAGCAGAAAACCATGGAGTAATCTGCCGGAAATTCTGGCAGATCAGGCCCTGGTAACGATAATTCCGTTTGGTGGTATCCCACCGGATCTACCAGCAGGATAGCACCAAACGTAAGTGGCAAAGCTACAATTAGAATGTTTTAGTTATTCAGACCGTAATGTGTATGCAGAATTGATTATGCAAATCAGTGCTTGTGCGCGAGAAATAGTAAGATGAATTTAGGCAGGTCACTGTGTTTTTGCAGACCATCTGTCTGTGATTGTGTAACATTGTAGGGACTTCCCCTACATAAAGCTGGAGACCAACGTTGCTGTGACTTCACATTGTATTACTTTATTTGGATATATTGGAGTTTTGATCAAATTGCTTATTTCTTGCCCTGAATTGCACGGTGGGACTGTACAACTAAGGTGTCATTAAATTGTGGTGTCCACCTGACGTGTCAAAATATGAATCAAATGGAATCCTTGCCTCTGCGCTACTTTAGCAATCAATTAGAGCACCAATGAACATTTAAAGTAGCACAGATGAGTTACAATCTCAGCACACATTCCCTACGAAAACGGTGCCACTGTCTGTGAAACCCTGGATAGGACATTGTAGGAGGTCGAATAAAGCATGGACAGCCTCTACCCATATTTACTCTTTTGCGCATGTAGTCCCAGATTGGATTCACATAAATGCTGGCTATTGACCTAAAGCAAGAGCAAATTATTTTTTAAGGTATTTTAACTGACTCCAAAAGCTAACTCGATTGATTCCAGACATCAGAAAAGAGATAATTAGGCAATAATGACTGTCTTGGTGGGCTCCACTAGGCAGTAACAGCTGTTGCATGAGTTAAAAGTCCAAAGCAAAGACCTAGGCATTGGTATTTCCTTAAGCACCCATGTGCTGTGGCTTTTTGGGGGAGAGAGGAGGGTATTGGAATAACCATGCAGTAAAGGGAATTAATTCTTAAGAGGACAGGTACAGCAGAATAGGAAATGTTGCAGCTCGTTAGTGGTGTGGTGTCAGCAGGACACCAGAGGGGCAGGAGCCAGAGAGAGTGACAGTCAGTCTGTTATGCAGTTTTATAACAAGACATCAATTCTGCAATCCGAGCTTGCCGATTGGCTAATGCCGACAATCATTTTCTAATTATGAGATTGTCAGGCCATATTGGGTGGTAATGTCTGCCACGTAAGTTAATAGTGCCAAGTGCAAAGGGGACCTCTAAATAGGTTTGGCAGCTATTACTGGCCATTCCAGCTACTAATCTCATTGTTTTAGCTGTTAGCACCCCTGGAATGACACTGGGGCCATTTCTATGAAACAAGTGGGCTTCACAGAGTGGGTGGCCCGTGTTTTTCCACCAGAAACTCCCCATAGATGGTCACCATGTAAATGGTAGATGGCCCTTCAAATGGAGCCAGGGGAGAGGACCAGAGTATAGAATGGAACACCAGACAATGGGGGAGGGGATTAGGAGGGCGGATTAGGTGATCAGGTGTTGAGCAAGTGAGCCAGAGGGCATTTGGGAGGATGGGGCAGAAGCAGACAGGAGTCAGTAGGCAAGGAGTGGAGGCAAAGGGCTAATGAAGCTGCTCAGTATGCCTGGCATGTGCCAGTTTGAAAAACCGGCCTGTACTGGTTTGGAATACTCGGAATGCAAACGTAGTAGTTGGTAATGTGCCCGACCTGAGAAACGAAAGTGGCTGGATCGACAAAACAGGGTGCTAATGGCAGTTAATACTTAAGGAAAGGAGCAGTCTAACAGGGCACCGTGCTTTTCACACACACGCATTTCTGGGACCTATAACTGCTAAAGTTCGGAAATCTTTGAAATTGACAAAGGGACTAAGAGGGGAAAGTAGTATGAATTAGTATGCACTGTAATGCTGTGCTAAGTGTCAGCTGACACCTGCACATCCTGTACATGAGGATCATGTGTTCCAAGTTAAGGAGACTGCGACCTGCACGGAAACAAAGCAGTTTCGTATTACCCATCCATGTGTGCAGATGTCTTTGTTGATCCACTGCCAGCACGTATGTACACTTGCAATGCCTCGGCCTGAAAGCTGACATTGGCGACGAGCGAGCCCAACCCACATGAGTGGGCCCCCTCCCCCAGTCGTTAACCGCTGCGTCGTATCCGGCAGTTGGGAGTACCCCTACCGGCCGGCTCATTGCAGCAGTCCTGCGCCCTGCGACGGACACAGCACACGCAAGTGCACCTCACTCGGGTGTCCCGGTGAGAGCGGTGCCAGGAGGAGGAAGCAGCCACACCCCAACACGACGCCGCATGAAGTGAGTGTCATCCCGGCCCAGCCTCACCCAGAAAAGATGAAAAAAAGGTATAAGTAAAGGAAAGGAAACAGCACAGCGCTGCCCAGCGGGCTCACACAAGTGAACGTGTCCTGGATTCAGAGCGGCCCAAGTGCAAAGGGCGCTCAGTGCACTACAAGCAAGCCTGAAGAGTGGCAGCAGTGGCAATCCACACGTCTCCACCACTGTGAGGAGTACCTGCTTGGAAAGGCAACACAACACAAGAAACCAGAGATCAGCACCAGTGAGAGGCAACACCCTGTGTTAGGTTAGTCCGCAGGGATCTGAACTTCTGTCAGTGAATCGCCACACCACTCCTGTACAGGAAAGATGGGAGATCCAGTGCCAGACCCAGCCCAGGCAGCACTAGCACAGCAGGTGAGAGATTCATTCCCTATACCGTCCCTGCTCCCCTTCGATATGATGGATACCTCCAACTTGGGTCCTGATGGATAAAAGAATTTGATGTATACTTCAACGCCCCTAGGGCCATAAAATGACAAGCACATCACAGGTCTACTCAAGCTCACCGCAGTTCCAGAAGTGAGAGACATCATTTTTGAACTACCCAAAGACGTTGAGTATACGTATCCAGACCTGAAACGTATACTGAATGAACACTTTGCTATTCACAAAAAAGTGGACTACGAACACCAAGTTTTCAACCTGTACACAAATGAAGAGGCCATAAAGTCCCAGGTCATCAGGGGCTGCAAATTGATGGTCCACAAGAAAAAACAACTACATAAACCCGACACTCTGGCAGAAATCCTACTCCTAGCCAGGACAACCATGACACTTGAACAGCAAGTATCCATCCTGAGGAAGATTCAGATCTCACCAGCAGCAACAATAAAAAAGTAGTCTCTCAACAAAGTCGTGATGCTGCCGACTTTAGGGAAGGACAAGTCGGAGAAACAGCAGTGCTTTCAATGCAGATACGAATTTCCCTATGAAGGCACATGCCCGGCCATTGGCCAAGAATGCTAATCATGCAGGGGAGTAGGTCACCATCGATCCATGTGATGTAACCCCAAGGCCTCAAGGCCAAGCCAAGGGGACCCCGAAACCTGCAATACAAATCACCAACTCAACAACACAGGGAAGAGAGACACCGATACTACGAGAGGAAATAAGACAGGGAACCACCCAGTGCCAGATCTGAGAAATCCCCTTCCCCAGACTCTAGCAGGAAAGGCAGATGTCGGCTTCATCACCTCAGCACAATTACACTGTCTACAAGTGAATCTGAATCCTAGTCTAGCATCGATCAAAGGAAAAGAGGATACCTGTATGCCCTAGGAAACCCCTATGCCTCAGAATACAGCCCAACACTACCCATCGCACTGCAAGGGAAGACATTTGACTTCCTCATCGACTTGCACAAGGGCCACAACTGAAGAAAACCTGAGTGTACATATATGCTTGTTGTGCCAAGCAGCCTCTCCCATATCTAGGGGCATTCACGACCACATGCAGACACAAGGACAAACACAGCTGCATATTAATCCATGTCATTGAGGCGGACGCATCAGGTGGATGGATACTGAGCTTCAAATCAGCGATCCAGAGGGGGCTGATCCACATCCTGTACCACATCATGGCAGGCAAATACATAAAACCAGCTGGCAGAATTGAAGCACATTTTCCAGCCTTGTTTAAAGGAATAGGAAAACTGATAGGGTACAAAATACAACTTCACATTACTTCAGTGAAGCCTGCTGCTCGGCACCATCGAGCGACACCGCTCAACAGACAGCAGCAAGCTGAGAACAAACTATTAGCCCTTATCGAATCTGACTTATTTGAACCCACCACAGGCGCCATCCCCTCAGCGGTCATGCCAATTTCAAAGAAACACCCAGAAGGACAAATACAACTGTGTGTGGACATGTGCAACCCCAACCAGACGATAGTGAGGGAACAACATCAATCCCGTGCATCACTGATATGGTGCACCTACTGAATGTTTCAAAGGTCTTTTCAAGGCTAGACCTGAATAAAGGTTACCACCAGGTTGAGCTGACGGTAGAATCCTGCTACATCACGACAATCACAACACACCTTGGGCTATTTCGCTACAAGCATCTAAACTTTGGGATCTCGTCAGCTGCAGAAATATTCAAGGAGGAGATTCGGAAAGTTATATGCCACATATCACACTTCATTAACTACAGTGACAATATCCTAATCTTTGGCAAATTACAGGAGGCCCACGACACAATGCTCATGAAAGTCTGCAAAAGCCCTCAGAGACGCATATCAAATGCTAAACAAGGAAAAGTGTGCATTTAACAAAGCCACCCTCAAGTTCTTTGGCCACATATTCTCAGAAAAGGGGAATGAACCAGATCCCGACAAGATAAAAGCACTGACTGAGGACCCCGCCCAATGAACGTTGCCCAAATATGGTCATTTCTAGGACTGGCAAGCTATTACACATGCTACCTCACGGACATCGCCTCCACCAGCACCCATCTGCGAGCACTGACCAAGAACGAGGCCAGCGCAGCAAACAGCGTTCAACAAGATCAGCAAAGACATCGCAGTGGCAAGCACTTCCAGCTGTTCTTATATGCCAAGCCATTCACCATAATCATGGACCATCAGGCCCTTGTCACTATCTATGGCAAACCCACAGCCCACATAACACCAGCATCGTCCGCTGGGGCTTACTCCTTCACGAATATTGCTTTAACATCATGCACAAGCCAGGTAAAGAGGAAAGTTCGGCTGATTTTCTGTTGCGCCACCTGCTGCCTGGCCCACAACCCACCAGGAGCAGAGTGGATGGCTACGTCAACTACATAGTGCACCACGCCAGACCACAGGCCATCTTCATGGACAAGCTAGTGCGATGCGCTACAACTTACACTACACTCAAACTTGCAGCGGCCTGCATCGACAGTGGACGATGGAAGTCGACAGAAGCCGATATACAGCAAAACTCTGTGGTGGAGGGAAGACTCTTCGGGACACTCGAGCGATCAAGAGAAGAATTATATGTGTCCCCTTCCGTGCTAATCCTCAAGGGTGACAGGATAGTACTAACAGCTCCTTAGCATCAGAGAGTGGTGGATATAGCTCACAAAGGCCACCTGTGTGATAGTGTCCACCAAGAGAATGCTCCAGAGGAAGGTATGGTTCCCTAGCATGGAAAGAATCATTGAGAGCACCCTCCCTGCGTGCCACATCTGACTCATCCTGCAACCTCAGACATCCCCTAAACCCCTGTAAATGACGCCACTCCCTAATGGGGTGTGGGAAGAAGTAGCTATTGACTTCTTCAGTACGCTCAGGTCTGAGACCTACATACTAGTAGTCCTTGACAAATGCTCCAGGTACCCAGAAATCGAAATCCTGCAGTCCACAGCAGCCACCACTGTGAACCCAGCACTGGACCGGGTCTTCTCATCATACAGCATTCCAAAGTTAGTGAAATCGAACAGTAGACCCCCCCTTTATCAGTCATGACTTTTGGGACTTTGCACGCTAGATAAGATTCCACCACAGAAAGGTCACCCCGCTATGGCCCCAAGCAAATGGCACAGTAGAGCGTTTTATGGGGAACATCAAGAGAGCCGTCTGGATATCCTACATCACACACAAGCTCATTGAACAGTCGTGATATCAACCCCTGAGGGACTGCCGGAACACACCACATGACACCACAGGAGTATGCCCAGTAGAACAAATGTTTGGGCACCCAGTCCGCACAAGAATGCCCTGTGACTGCAAGGATGGAGAACGCGGAAATGATGACTGCGCAGTACGGGCAAAGGTCAAAGAAGCAAGAGACCGGATGAAAAAATATGCTGCCAGCCGACGTAGAACCTGAGCGTGGCAGTTACACATTGGAGACCGTGTTCTCACAAGGCAGACCGTCTCCCACAAAGGAGAACCACCATTTGACTCTCAAACCCACACCATCACTAACATGAATGGCTCTATGGTCATGGCCAAAACAGCTGGCAAATGTGTAATGAGGAACACCTCCTTCTTCAAAAAAGTACCTCAGCAACAGCAAGAATTTTTTGTCTCTGCACCACATGGTGAAGATTACATGGGATTGTTAAAAAAATGAACCGTTTTCGAAACCCATATGTCACTTGATTTTACACGGACCTCAGTGCGCCTGCAAGGACTGCAGGAGTGAAGACGCTTTATTCTAGATGCTTTGCCACATATGCAATGTGCACACAGAGCATGTGCACTATTTTGCATTCATGTTTTTACGTGACATGCGATTTTTCAGGATGTGTAATAAGAAAGCGGGGAATGGATTGGAATTACTGATTAAGCTCCCCCATCCGCCATCCTGCAATATGATGCCATTTCCACCCACATCTGACTTTGATACAGGCAGAGATGGGTTCTATCTCTTTAGAATCCACTTTTTTTTGCACCTTCCAAAAGGTGGATTTGATGCCTCCAGTAATGCACGGGCATGGCCGGTGACATTTGCGTTTCGTTGCATATTCAGGAGTAAACGCACATGGAAACCCGTGGCTAACCGCATTTCTGTGCATTCGCACGTGAATAAACAATCAATATTGCAGGCAGAGGACTGCTTAGACCTAATTGTACATCTCTGTGCAATTTACGTGCTCCAGCAGAATAACCAGGGACGTCATTTGGGGGTCGCCAGGGGTCGCAGCTGCGGCCCCTGAGGTCTCCCTTTCTAACCCTGTGATCTTCCTTGCTACTCCTAGAAAAAAAAGTTTTTTAAAGTTTTCATTTTTTTAACTTTTTTTAAAAAAAATGTAAGTTCCTGGGCTGTGGCCAGTGTCATGTGGCTCTTTATTTTTGGAGTATGACTTATAGTAGTGTACTTAGGAACAATATGTGATGTCCCTTCCTGTTTTGTTAAGGGGTGAAAGGTTGGGTTCCATCGCTTCCCGTGATGTCACTTTGAGGTGTGGGGGGGTCCGGGTCAAATGACATCACTTCCTGTGATGTCAACAGAGGTCGAAAATATGCTGAGATGTAAAACTGCATTGGCTTTCCAAGTCACAAAGAACTGTGACTTCGAAAGATAACGCGGGTCATTCCATCTCAGCATAACATTTTCAGTTAGTCCAATAAAAGGTATCCAAACTCGAATTTTTGGTACATAGAACATACAAGTTGCAGTGTGCAGCTGATGTGCCCCACTATTGATTTACCGATCAAAAGGCGATTATAAATAAAGTTGTGAATCTTGGGAGGGAAGGTATAGTTCATTAAGTTAGGGCAATTGCCAAGGGTCGTGATTGTGATCATATTGTGTTGGCCCCTTGTCTCCATTTTCTGGTTAGAAATCCTGCTTATACTATTATGATGCCAATGAGTTTTCCTTTTCTTTTTTGACTGTTTCTTTCCAAGTTGACAAGCTACTCGTGGTGGTCATGTGATTAAAATGCTAGTGAAGATTTTTGTTTAAAAAGTGTTTTATATTGCATCAAAATGTTCTTAACAATCTATGAAAACGTACTGATATTTTTGGCTGATTGGCAATTTTGCCGAATAATTTTTTGGCCGAGTTTGCTGTTTTTTTTTTTTTTACCACAGACAGCAGATGAAGGCCCCACACACCGTCCTTCCAACTCCTCGCGCCACCTTTCTATAGACCTTATCCCAATTTAACACCTGCATTATTGTTGTAAAAGAAATTAAGCAAAAAATAGGGCAAAACAATGTTGGTAAAATTGCCATCCGGCAAACGTGGGAGATACCATTCTTAAGCAGGTAGAGACTACTCCAATGGATTTCTTAGACAGTCCAATGCAAGGCAAATACTTACAATACGTCTGAATCATGGGAGATGAATGCAATACAGTAAATAATTAATCAAGCCATTTAGGTCAACATTAAAACAGATAAAAACAAAGCCAAGAGGCAGAGTACTCCAAGCACAGTGGAGAGTGTCGATTCCCTGTCCTTTTTCCTCACCACCCTTGTCTTCATGGGCTTCACTATCCTGACCCACTTGGTCATGATTGCGTTCCTTGCTCCGTTCCACTTCCCCGGCCCAGTCAGTCGGAACTGTGGCGATGTGCAGGCACCGAAAAAGACTTCCACTGCCAGCCGAGGGTCCCTCAGGAGAAGTCTGAAGAAGTTGGGCTTGACGCCAATCTCTGAGGCAATCTCGTCGAGGTACTCAATGAACTCGATTTGAAAGATGTGCCCCTGGACACTCCCATACCTTAATCAAAGAAAAAGGCATACATTGTGAGGAAGCTGGATTGATACCTTTGAGAAAATAACATCTCGGGTGGTCATTAGCAAATGATGCAACTGAGAGGTTCTCCGTATGGAATCAACACGGAACAAACTGGGGCACAGCAGTGTTCAGAAAAGTGTCTACTTTTTTGCAAAACACTTTCTTAAGTTCCTGCTGATTTTATGATTCGAGTAGGTTAGCAAATGAGGAATACATGAATACCTTGTATTACATCAATATATTTTGTTTCAATAATGATGAAAACATATCATTTTTGTACACATAAACACATGATCTATTACTTATCATGAAAATATATATGGTAACATAATTGCTTTTCAATAAACAAATTCAATGCATGTGTTATAACACAAACATATTTCTTTCATAAAAGAGGAATCTTCCTATTTTTTATCTATAATCAAAAAATTGTCCCAATAAACTGAAAGGTAACCGTCACAACTCCTATGTGACTGAGAACAGATGTTATGTCCTATCCTTAACTACGCGTTTTGGGCGTGTCTCGCCCTATTTCAGGTTTGTATATTGGGTTTGTAGAGATCAAATATTCTGCAAAAAGATATAATGAATATTCTATATTAGATTTGATATTCCTTTTCAACCAAAATACTTGTTCATAATGCACGCTAACTACTACTAACCTTCAGAACGGTCCTGCGTAAAAACCGGAAGGCCGTCGGTCAAACGACACGTGTTGAATACTGTAAAACACGTTTGTTTGTTTATTGATTTTGTATGGCGCGCCAAACCCAAAGGTGACTCGGCACAACAGAGAGCAGAAAAACATGAGTACTTAAAAGCTTAGTTACAAGGTAAGCACAGTATAAATATTAAGCATTACATCTTGACAAATCAATTAAAGAATATACATATATACAGTCAGATTGTGTGATCTATGGTTGTTCATTGAAACATGATTATTCCTGGGGGTCGTTAGAGTGTAGCCATGTGAGAATATTTTGTCTAAAGCTGTAGTAGGATTGGTCTGCTCTAATGTCAAGTGGGAGAGCATTCCATTACTGAGCTGCCTTAACCGGGAAGCTGCTGCAACCTGTTTTTTTCAGTCTAAATGTAGGTATCTGTAGGCAGTAGGAATCAGTGGTTCTGGTGGGGCGAGTCAAGGTTTTTCTCACTATTCTTGCTGCCAGGTATGGGGGGGCAGCGTTGTTAAGACATTTACAGGTGAGTGATGCCGTTTTAAGTGAGATTCTGTCGCAGATTTTGAGCCATTTGTGTTCTCTTCTTTTGTTTGAAATGTGTTCTTTGGAAGGTATGTTGAGGGCAGTTCTAAGGGCATTGTTTTGCAGTGTTTGAATTTTGTCAATGATGTATTTGTTAGCTCCTAAATACAGGGCATTGCAATAGTCAAGTTTGGAAAATATTAGGGTGTTGGCAATGATGAGGCAGCTGGCTTGGGTGAGGAAAACTCTACTTGCACGTGTAGGCAGTAGAGGATGCTAAGGAGTTCACTTGTTTCTTTAATGTTAAGGCTGAGTCAGGGTGAAAGCCTAGTGTTTTCACTGCTTTGGCAACTGTGATTATATTGCCATCAATATTGAATGCTGAGTAGTTGGGGCTGAGTTTTTTTAGGTTAGCAGTGGAACCGAGAAGCAGGATTTCCATTTGTTCATCATTTAGGCATAGGCCATGCGTGGCCATCCATGCCTGAATGATGAGGTATATTTTGTTTACCAAGGCCGTATCAGATTTGAAATTGCCCAAAAGGGGAATGAGGATCTGAGTGTCATCTGCGTAATTAGTGTAGGTGACACCCAGTCTGTCCAATTTGTCAAATAGGGGCTTGGTAAAGATATTGTACAGAGTTGGCGAGACGCATGAACCTTGGGGTAAACCGCAAGCTATTTTGATAGGGTCTGCTGATGCCAATGTGGAGAAGACTCTCATTGTGCGGTAGTTCCAAGAAAGATTGGATCCAGGTGTGATGCTGGAAATGCATCGGAGGGACAGGGCCTCCGTATCCTTGTCCTTTACTGCTTTTCATCGTGTGTTCTGTTGTGTTTTCCGTGCAGGAGTTCATGTGGGACTCCTGGCGGTGCAGCTCTCTTTCTTTTGGCTTCGTGAACGGACCTGTGGGATACCCTTATGGCACCCATGGGTGGGGGTACAACCCTGTGCCCCTAGTGTATGTTTTTGGGCACCTGTGGGTGGCCCACAGAGCAGGGTATGGGCTGGTGGCAGCTCCATGCTGAATTTGACAGGTGCGCGGAGTATCCTCCATTTTGGGATACCCCGGCCCTGCCATTGGGATCAGTTGATTCCTGATGGAAAACAAGATGGCCCCGGTGGCCTCTTGCTTTCTATTGCCCATTACCTTGTTTTCCCAAAGTCCTGGGAAGCTCTGACTCTGTCCCTTCCCCCTGACTGGCTGTTGGGTGGAAGTGCCATATATGGTGTTGTTGTGAAAGCCCGGTCAGACTAGCTGGAGCCTTCCCGGTGATGTATGTTGTGGGTACCTCTTGTGGGTGGGACCTGGGTGAATAGAATGTGTGACGAATATGCATTCTGTGTTGTGGGTGTCTAGTATCTGGTGGTTGACACAATGACTGAGACAACCCTGCCCGAAACCGGTATGAATGCAGCTTGGAGTGTTGAGTGGCTCGGTACTTGTCCCAATACACATAACTTGTTGTGAGTGTCTGGAGAGAAGTGAATGGCCTGAATACATCGTGTGCCTGATTGGCTGCCTGCCTGCATGAATGTCCGTAGTCGTGATTGGATGCTTGAGTGTGACCCAGCGGAATGAATGGGAGATCAACAGTATATCTGGGGACCTCTCACTGCTAGGAGTCGTGTTCAGAAGCTGAAGTCCACTACGACGAGTAACTGGATTAACTTACGCTTGACCTTGAAGCCCTGCTGGACGAGAAGAATTGCTGTTGCTCTCCTTCACAATCCGAAAGCTGCTGTGCCTCCAAGGACTGACCCAGAGAGGACCTGGTAAGGCGCCCTCTTCCCGAGCTACGAGGGACCATCGCGCACAGCTTATCTTTGCCAATACTCCCTGGTAGACAGACCTTCGACAGGCTGCCGACCCGATACGGGGACTGCTGCAGAACTCCAAGGAGAAGCCCCCGGACTGTTGTCCGCCACTGTCGACGACCGCCGTCGCCGACCGGAGCCGCCGTGCTCCCGTTTGCCTAAGAACTTCTATTGATCATCGGACGCTCTCGTCTGCATCGGCATCCGCTTGTCTCCCGCTGGAGAAGGCCCGACCGTCGACGCGCCGAGGAGCATCCACCGATGGGTTTCCCGCCACCTACAGACCGCAGAGACGCCGACGACTCGATGCCCTTGCTGGGCCACAGTTCTTCATCATCTCTTTGCGGTCCAGAACTATCGTCACCGAGGTGCCCCGCCCGCCTCTTCCTTGCAGGCAAGACGCCAACGTTCTGTCGCCGACGAGCACCGCTAGGAACGAAGCTGCCACTTCCCTGCCGTAGTTCAACCTGTTCACCGTCGGACGTTCGACGACCCGTGACTCCCGCCTTAAAGGGAGGGCACTCAAGAAGGGCCGTCGATTCCCCGACACCGAACGCCAAGTTCCCCGACACCTCTCGACGATCCGTGGCTCCCGCCTGAAAGGGAGGCACTCAAGAAGGATCGGTCGGCGCATCGTCGGAGAACTCTACTCCACCAGGTACATTGGGGGGGTAAACACCTTAATAGGAAGAAGTGAGACTATTGAACATATGGACTGGGCTTGTGCTATATATCTTTTATTAACAGGTTGCTCAGGTGGGGGGATCTCCACTCAGAACTGCGCCTAGCGGTAGGGATCAGTGTTCTGCCTATTGTTCCAACCATCTTATGTTCCTGCCTATCTCTATTGCTGGTTTCCTCGTTATTAATCTGTGTGACATTTTAACCGTACAGTTGATACACTTTAACGAGATTCGATAACAATAGTGGTCCCACTTTAGAATTGTATATATTTATCATTATTGACTTCCAAGTACAAAGTGTGTTATTGTGATCGTGTACATAACTTTGAATATTAATTATATAAAGACTGTGTTTTCAGTAATACAGTGTGTGGACATTCCTTTGTGGGGGTTCGGGGACTACACTGTACTTAAGAACCAGCCTGCATCACCTCCTGAGAAGCTAGGCCTTGATTGCTCGTCCATTGCTACCTTATAGAGAATCTTGGCTGGGGTCTGCTGCGCCTCTCCTCTACCATATAGAGAGCGGAAGTACAGACACCCCCTACCAGTCTTTACACCAGGCTATCGCCTCGGTTGAAAAGTGGGCAGCCGATGCCAGGTGTTCGCACAGCACTGTGTGATCCACCAGATCAAAGGCCGCCGACAGATCAAGGAGAAGTAGCATGGCAGTGTTTCCCTTGTCATTGAGCTCATCGATCTGCGCTTTGAGATCAATTAAGGCTGTCTATGTTCCATGCCGCGGTGTGAATCCTGATTTGTGGGCACCTAGGAGTTGGTTAGTTTCAATATAGTGCTGGATTTGTAAGTATGCTACTCTGTCTATTATCTTGAGAAGGAACGGTACCGTGGTGATAGGCCTGTAATTAGTGGGAATAGCGGGGTCTAGGGTTTGCTTCTTGAGAAGAGGTAGAACTCAAAACTCTTTTAGGTTGCTTGGGATAGTGTTGGAGGAAAAGGATGTATTGATCAGTTTGGTTATGAAGGGGGCTAAGTCCCGTGCAGCATCCTTAATTAGCTGGGCTGGGTAGCTGTCACCCTTACAGTTGGAGGGTTTGAGGGATGCGATAATCCTTTCAGTTTCCTGAGTAGTGATTCTGGTAAATTTGAATGGGTCAGGTCCTGGTAGGTTAGTTGTTGTGGGGCAGGTGATGAGTGGTGTCTCGTTGGGGGTTAGAGAGTCTTTTATTAAGAAGATTTTGGTTTGGAGTGTTTTGATTTTATTTGTTAGAGCATTTTGAATGCTAGTGCACCATTGTTTGTCTTTAACTATGTTGTCAGGTGGGGGGATGGGGATTCCAGCTCCCTTAGGATAGCAAATAATTCTCTGGTGTTGGAGCTTGCTTTGCAAATTCTTTTATTAAAGAGATTTTTTTGTGAGTAGAATTTCTTTTTGTAATTGTTAGCGAAGAGTTTAAGAATCAGTTTATTTTCTTCAGAAAGGGTGTGGCACCATTTGGATTCTAGTTTCCTTTTTTGCATTCTTAGTTCTTTTAAATGGGGGGGGGTGAACCAGGCGTTTAGGTGTGCTTGTTGTTTACTTTTTTGAGGTTTTAGAGGAGCAATGGTCTCTAGTGCTTTCTTCATAGCATCACTGTAGCTTTCTACCAGAAGCTCAGGATGCAGCTCAGGACATACAGACATAACTGTAATGCCTTGCTAACTATAATGGTAACGCACAGAGGGAAAAGGCGCTCAAAATGGTACTGGGTCCCCCTGTTCGTCATCTACATTGCGATAAGTAACTTATGCTGGTAATAACAGGAGGTGACTCTTACCCCCGTGGTAGTACTGTGTATTCAATTGTGATCGTAGGGAGAATGCTGGAGGTCTCCTAGCTTTGTATAGAGGATTCCAAATTGCCATGAACAAGTATATAAATTAGGTCGGAGGTGTATGGTAAGGGATCCGACCCTTTTGCTGTAATTTGGTTATCTAGCTGCTCCTACCTTCATGTGGAACAGTCTCGTGAGCAGAGGCGTAGACAGAGTAGGACCTGAGCGGGCAAGGCCCACCCCAAATCTGTAAATGCCCACTCAGCAGCGCTGTGTGATCGTTTACAGATGTTTGGCACTGCGGTGGCCCAACTACATTAGCTTCAGGCCCCACCTGTCAGACAATCCTGGCTACGCCACTGCTCGTGAGCTGTTTTTGCTGGATGAGTAGATCGTCTACTCAGCGCTGCGTATCCCACAGTTGTTTGTGGCAGATCCTCCCCTGTGATGCTGTTGCCATGGTGTGAGTATGTATTCTCTCGAGGACAGGATCTAACTCCTGTGGATATAGCGTTCCTCATCCTCGTTTTACACTCGTAAGAAGAATGCTGTTGAAATCACTCTGGCGTTCTCCGTGCTTACGAATAGTTGCTAAGCAACCAGTAGGGACTTCCTATTTCAGGTGCCTTTCCTCCGTGTAACCCAATCATGGAGAGTCCTTATTGGATCTACGCGGCATTCTACGTGCTTAGGTAGTGTTGCTAAGCAACAGATGGGAACTTCCTATTGATAGAACCTCTACTCTATGTGTTACTTCTAATCAGAGTACCACTTTAAAATGGCTCAATGTACATTACGTACAATGCCGTGACCATTCTAATTTCTATTCTGTTTGTTATGGGCAACTATAACTAACTCAATGCATATTCCAAAAACCAAAAACCAAAATCTGTCCATGAAATGCCTGTCTTGAATACATTTAAATCACAAGCTCAAATTGCAATTAATAGTTAGGGTGACATCCGTGTTTAACATGTCCATCCTTTACAGCACTCTTCTCTTTGAAATTCAGATGTCTGTTGTGAGAAGATGAACTCACACTACTACAATCATTTTTAGCCCCTTCACATGATGATTCCCCATTTTCTTAGAGTCCAACAAATAGTTATCATGTCGCGAGCAACCATGCCCACACTTATTATGTCCCACAGCCAACATCTTAATGCAGTTCAACATTAATCCATACATACAAGTTCCAGAACATCCCAAGCCGTGTTGTCCATGTATGTTTCATCTGATTGGTAATCCTTCAAAGTCGTGCAACCTTAATCCATATTAACAACATCTAAAACATCACAGATAGCAGTTTAATTCTCAGTCAATGTTCATCCCCCTCGGGTATATCGAATCCAATTTCTCTATCCAATGTATTTCTCTCTGTAATAGTAATTTAGCCAAATTACCTCACCTCCTAGGAAGTTTTACTATTTCCAATATCACAAATAGTATTTGGGCAATCGTGTGTCTCTTCGAGGCAAAGTGTTGTGCCACTGGGGATTTTGTGGAGTGATTTTGTATATTTGACTTGTGTTCCCCCCACCTACTTTGGCTTTTCTGCTCGTCAGTATGACATCATACATGCCACATGGGCACTTGATGCCATATATGATATTCATAGTGTCGTATCTAGCTGTGTGCATCAGTGAAATCTTATGTCCACTGTAGGGATGATGAATGAAGTTACCCTTGAGTACATTATTGCAACAGTTGCAATTGTTGCATGGTAAGGTGCCTTTATATTGTTTTTTTGGGATTACTCCTTTGGGTGAAATTTGATTTAATCAAATAGTCTTTCAATGATTTGCTTTTGCAGTATGTGGAGTTGGGGATAGATTTGCCAGCGTTGTATCCAGGGCTAAAAGTCCCCAGTTTTTCTTCATGATTTTCTTAATTTGGTTGCTCTGCGGAGAGAAAGTGGTGACATACACCAGATCAGTGACCGTGTCAGTTGCTTTTTCTTTCGGTTTCAAGGTTTCAGTTCTAGGGATGTTCTTGACTGTTGTTCCATGTTGTGAGAGTGTTTCTTGGCTGTATCCCCTCTTGAGGAATTTCTCCTTGAGTTCTCTGGCCTTTACGTCATATTCCTCTTCCTCTGAGATTATCTGCCTATATCTTAGAAAATGGCACAGCGGGATTCTTGTGATGGTTTTTCTGGGGTGAAAGCTTGTTGCAAGTAGTGAACTGTTCCTATCAGTCTCTTTTGTAAAGATCGTTGTTGCTAATTTGTCTGACTTCCAGTATATCTGAACATCCAAGAATTCAATGTTGGTTTTACTGTATTTTTGTGTGAATCTTATACGTGGAGCCAAGTTATTCATGTACTCAAAGAATTCTTGTAACTCTTCCTTACTCCCTTCCCAGACTCCAAAGAGATCATCAATAAATCTTGTGACACATTTAAGTTTGTTACTCCAGCTGGGATTTTGGATGACTTTGGTCTCTTCCAGGTATGCCATATATATATTGGCATAACTAGGGGCCATGGCAGGGTCAATCGAGGTACACGATATTTGTACAAAAAATCAGTCTTCAAAGGCAAAAAAGTTGTTTTTCAAGACAATGGCGAGCAGTTTATGATAAAGAGATTATCACTCTGAACTTTTTCCTCAGTATTCAATAGCATCCATTCCATGGCCTCTAAGCCCACTTCGTGGGTGATGTTCGTGTACAAGCTTGTGAAATCCATCGTAAATAGGAAGTCGTTTTCAGGGTTATAGGTAATGTTTTCCAGTCTCCTCAGGAAATCATTTGTGTCTTGTATATATGTGGTACATCTACGTGTTAGTGGTTGAATTATTTTGTCCAAGCATTGTGCAAGTGGTTCTAGTAGGCTGTTATTCGCTGCAATTATGGGCCGGCCTGGTGGTTGCATTAGATTCTTTTGTATTTTGGGTAATACATATATTACCGGCATCAGTGGGTGCAGGTTCATCAAAAATGCTTTTGTTTTCTGTGTGATAATTTCATCAACTTCTGCTTCTTCTAGTGCCTGACTGATGACCATTCGAACTGGTTCAGTGGGGTCTTGAAAAATTTCCAACTATGTATCTTGGTCACTCAATTGCCTGGTTATTTCCTCCCTATATTTCACAGTGTCCATTATCACTTGGGCACCCCCTTTATCTGCAGGCTTAAAAATGATCTCCTCATTCTGCCAAAGTCATTCAAGAGTTTGTCTTTCTCTGTGTGTCAAATTCCCCCTCATTCTTTTTTGAAATTTTATTTTTTGTAAATCTTTAAGAACCAATTGTTGAAATGCTTCTAACACGGAATTCTGCATGGGTGGACAAAATGTGCTTTTGGGTTTCATTTCAAGATTTCCTTTTTGTTGTGTTCTTGCAGGTATTTCCATTGTATCAAAGAAGAGTTTCAATTTAATTTTCCTTGTTAATTTGAAGAATGCTATTTTCTGCTTCAATAGGGTACTGTTATAGTGCGGAACAAAGGAAATCCCTTTTTGTAATGTGTGACATTCAAATTTTGACGATCTATAACTGGAAATGTTGACTACTAGGTTTTCTTTGGCGGGTAGTTTACTTTCCTTGTAGGATTTTTTCTTTTTCCCGCTTCATGTCTTATTCTGTCTAAAAAAGAATACGTTGTAGCTGAAGTTTCTGCTATTGTTTTTGAGGTACTCAGAGTGTGACTACTCCCTCTTGTTTCACTCCTCCTCTATTCTGGTTCTGTTTCTGTTCTAATTTCTGTATTGTCTGTTTCACCACTTGAGGCCTCAGATGATGTGGGTGCTGAGTTTGCTGTTTTCTTGTTCTTATTCCAGAGTGGTCTATTGATTCTTTGAGTGTCTTTCTGTTGGTAGTATTCCAACCATGTATTTACTATGTCTAGTTTGTAATCTAGAGTGTCTCTCCTAAACTTTCTGATTTTCTTGTATTCAATTTCCCTTTTATAGACTTCCAATTTCGTGTCGACTTCCACTAGTAGCAAAGTCAGTTCTTCTTTTGTCATGAATGTGGATAATGATTTCTTCATGTATTCGAGGTCCACTTCTATTGAGGTCAAGGATTTAGACAATTTTTCAATAGTTAGAATTATTAATCTAATGAACACTTGTTCAAGGTAAGTCTCCATATTTTTATAAATTCTGCATTTTCCTTGCACAGGGTCGGTTCCAAGTCTATCCATAGACCTCTAGGGATGCATAGAGATTTATAGTATTAAGTCAATGTTGTTACGTGTAAGTGATTTCAATCCGGCACACACCAAAGTCAATGCCTAGCGTGTAATGTACAACTGAAATCCTTATTTATTTTTGTCTAAAGGTTCTTTATTCTGAACGATGTACCACTCATATCACGCCCCTCTCCTGGAACCCCCTCGGTCACACTGAAACAGGAATCAGGTTGGTTTGCAAAGTTACAATATTTATTTATGTATTTACAATTTAATCACACTATGTTTTAATGGGTACACAATAATTACCAATGGGGTGATGTAACACTGAATAATCTCAATCTCTTTAATAAACAAGGAGTAATAGTGAGCAAACAATTCAGCACAGAAAGAATACTTTTGTGTGTGTGTAGATCAGATCACACTATGGTTAAAGGTTCCCCCTGCACACCCCTCAACCCCCAATAGGCGATGCAAAGAGATAGGAGGAGAGAGCAGGTATTCAGGAATGTCAGAATTCAGACCAAATATCAATCTCACTTCCCCCCAGCAAACACAAGAGAAAGATAGAATTCACTGTCAATCTGTCGGAATGGCTTTTAAAGTTATCTTAGAATGGACTGGGCAAAAACAATAATATGGCCAAATTTGCTACAATTGCTATAAATTCTTATGGGAGCTGCTTTGGATATGTGCACATAACCACAAGCAATGATTTAATACCAAGAAACAAATTGAAATCTTAAAATAAAAGTCGGGAGCAATCAAAAGCTGTTTTATAAGTGTCAGAATTTCTCAAAAATGAAATTCACAGCAACCTTTTCACTGCACGATAATCGTGATAACGAGAGAACCGTATGGATTTGGGATGCAGTTTTAGATGCGATTTAGACTGTGGATGTTAGCTACAAGCAAGTTGCAATTTTGTTTCTAGCACACAAACTGCAGAATTTATGGACGTTTTAGTGGAGGTCGTTTTTTCGAGATAGGCGCAAGAATGGGATACAGGAATGCAATTTCAAAAAGGATTTCTTGCACTATAGGATGACTATGGAAAAAAACAAAGGCCCCACAGGAACACAACCACTTGATTAGAATGACTGCCTGCAGGACTCGCCTTCTTCAGATGAGAAAAGATCAGCGCACAGATTTTTTTTTTTGCAACGCTAGTACAGAGGAAGATAGGATGGATTGGATAGAGAGTTCAGACAATTCAAAAATACTCCTAACAACACAGGTTCTGAAGACAAGAAAGGATGGGTTTAAGATAGGGATTAACTAAGCAAGGTATTTATGCTAGTGACACAGTTATTTCTAAAGATACTCACTAGATATGTTTTTAAATGGAACCGTGAGGATTCTGGTCCGTCATGATTCTGGTCAGGGAATGGGATCTGGTTCTAGGAGAGATATCTTGGCACATTGGATTGGGTCTGCAATCAGCAAGGCACTCTGGTCATGGCACGGTACAGGACTGGACTGGACCTGCAATGGCTCTGGTCACAGCGCGGCATTGAACTTGATTGGATCTGCCCTTCTTGGTTCTGATGATAATTCTTTTAGCAGACAAGCAGTACAACACAGCCTGGCTGTATTTTGATGCGTCCCCTTAGGTTTGTGGGATTCTGGTTCTGGAATTTGAGGCCTAGCTGCAAATTGTTCAGCTATGCAAAGGATTTCTGCTTTGCCAAGTTTCTGGAGTCTGGAGCAAGGAAGATGTAAAGTTCTTTATCAGGGTGCTCTGCCAGCATCGTGAGAGTGAGTAAATCTGTCCGTCCTTCTGAGTGGTGAGCTGTCTCTATTTATGCTATGATAAAGGGGTGTGTGGGTTGGTTTATCCTAAGCGTGCCCCTTTGACAGGTGATTGGCTCAGGGTCTCCTCTCTGCCTTGATAGGAGGAGAGTAACAGGGTGTCACCTTTATGGTGTGATTTTATGAGGCTGAGGATCCACCCCTGGCCCCTTGAACACAAAATCTACTTTTGGCACCATACATATTTACACATATGCAACCTCTATAAGAATCAGATATACAGATTACATATTTTATATAGCAGCTATCCCTCCAAACCCCATAGCGGTGGGATCTTGTCTCGGCTTGTCACTGATTTTTGCCCTTTTCATCAGGAACACAATGTCCGATGTATAAGCAGATTTCTACAAGTGTGCACATTTAATATGGGCATAAGTGTATAAAATTTCATACTTATAGCAGCTATACATTTTGTGTAAAATCACCTTTTCTGCCGTTTCTTTCCAGAACATGTCACACAATTTTGCCGCCTCTTGAAACGTGCAGCCAAAATTTAGATTCACAAATCTTTTACTGTGATATTTTACACAATTTTCACTGGCAAACTATATACCTTTTAAAAAATGTTCTTTGTGAAGGTTCAGCCTCAGATGGTTTGTCTCTGCCTCCTGCTGTCTCCCTGCAGTTCAGAAGCAGTCTCCTCCCTATTTGCTTTTGGCAAAGGACATTTACAACTGTCCTCACACCCCACATTTCGTTGGTGGCAGCTGTTCATTGTTCCCTTTTTCCTCTGTAGACCAGGTTCTTTCCAAACCCTATAATTATCACTTTTGTGTGATTTCCTGGTTGGGGAAAGGCCATCCTTCTGTGGGAAACTTGATATTCCAGTTTGGTAGCTTTTAGCCAGGCTTGATTTAATTGATAATTCTGTGGCATTTTCCCTTAGCTTAAAACAAATTTGTGATTTCAAAATAGCAGCTAGAATACTTATTCTAGGTTTTAAACCATGGGATCAAAACAATTACAACATAGGTTACTCTCAGTAACAGGCCTCTTAGATTGCAAACATTTGATTTCAGTTTATATATATGTTTAAAGTTTAATCAGGCTGGCTCCTGACAGCTGTCATTCAGGCTCCCCAGGGTACTGCACCCAGATTTTTGACAGATCCACAGACAGGCCACTTTTGCTGTGGAATTTTCTTTATGATCTCAGCTTTTCAGGACCTTGCAACTTCACAATGATTTCTTAAACTAAGTGAATTGTAGCACCGAGCAAGAATTTTGGGTGTTTGAGGGTATTTTGCACCGGCATTCTGCAGTTTCAGTAACAAAGAAAAAAGGATTTAAGGCAAGATATTGGGGTTTCATTTAGCAACACTGCTTTTTCCTTCTGTACTCCATTTTTACTTGTTGTGGAGCCCAGTGGCTTATTCCAGGAGTGAGACCTCTGTTCCACAACTGACAACATGCATGGCAGTTTGGGCAGCCATCTTTTTGTGCGTTGCAGCGCACGATTTTCAGAGGTTTCAGCACGCACAAGGGTTTTGCGTCCATTTTGAAATTTCTGGCACCAACATAACACACTGTTGCAGCATAGCAGAGCTTAAGTGGGTTAAAACATCCCACAGAGCCCCCCTCACGACTTGAGTTTGACCGCCATCAAGGGGAAGTGGGGAGATTGGGATGTTCTTTCTTTCTTTAGTCCACGGGGAGAAAGTCATCTGCCTCTCCCATCAATGCTGGATCCACATGCTCTCCCTGCCGGTTCTGGATGGGAGTATGGAGCGATACTCCGGGCTCCTTGGGTCTTTCCTCCCGGTCCCCGATTGGTCCTCCTTGGTAATTATAAATTCTTGGTTCCAATGCTGTGAGACAGAACAGAGCATGGTTGTGGAAATTTCCCCACTACTACTCATGTAGTGGGGCAGATGCATACATATGAAATACAATTTACAATGTTCCCCACCTGTATTGACTAAGGGTTTTAACAGGTGGATTCTTCTAGGTATCTGGAATGTCCCCCTCTGGGTTTCCGTTTCGTTCCTCTATTTGCCGCAAAGTATGCCTGGGATGGCAACTCTTCAGCTGGTTGATGTGGACCCACTTGTCTTCCCCTTCTGCAAAACTGCCCTTGGGGATGCAGATTTTGTAAGCGACTGGTGAGATTCTGTCTACAATTTCAAACGGACCAGGCCACGTTGGGAGGAATTTGCGATGTTTGGCCTGGTTCCTTTGGAAATTGTACAAGTAGACCCAGTCTTCTACTTGGTATTCTTTTTTAGTTGTCTTAAGGTCATAGTGGGTCTTCATACTGTCTGCAGATCTTTCAAGATTCCTCTGAGCATAGGCAAAAGCATGTTGACGGTGTTTTTTCAGATTCTCAACATACTCATAAGTTGTGGAGGCATTTATCAAGGTCTGTTCTTGGGTTCTGTAGAGCAGATGCTGGGGTAGCACCATCCTTCGTCCAGTCATCAGCTCAAACTGAGACATTTTTGTTGTAGAAGAAGGGGTAGATCTGATGGCTATCAGGACAAGGGGTAATCGAATGTCCCAACTTGGCCCAGAATCTGCCACAAACTTTTTTAATATGCTCACAATAGTCTTGGTTTATCTCTCAACTCTAGCAGTAGAGGCTTGCCGGTAGGCAATGTGTAGTTTCCTTTTGACCCCAAGTATCTCCCACATCTTTTTCATCACTTTGCTAGTGAAATGGCTACCTCGGTCTGACTCAATCCTTTGGGGTAGTCCAAAACGTAAGAAGATGCGGTTGATCATCAGAGCAGCTGCTGTTTCTGTCTTGCAATTTGGGACTGGGAGACATTCCACCCATTTAGTGAACAAGCATGTTATGGTCAACATGTACTTGTTCCTCCTAGAGGAGCGAATCAGGGGCCCGATAAAATCGACTTGCAAATCTGAACAAGGCAGTGTCATCCCCCTTATTTGGAGGGGAGCACAGTGTGTGAGTGATGTTGGCTGAAATTAAGCACACACAAGACACCTCTTCAAGTATTGGTCGAGGTCCTGCCCCATGTGTGGCCTGTTAAAGCACGGAAACTGCTCTCCTGAACATCCGTGAGAACCTGCTCTTGAACCTCGACTCCAACACTCCGCGTGTTCTCATTCTGCTCGATCTCTCTTCTGCCTTTGACACTGTCAACCATGCCATCCTGCTCAACCGTCTCCGTGATAACCTGGGTATCACTGGTCAGGCTCTGGCGTGGCTGACCTCTTTCCTTTCCAATCGACCCTCCCAGGTCCAACTTGGGTCCTTCCTCTCTGACATCTTTTCCTCCACCTGTGGCGTTCCCCAGGGATCTAATCTCTCTCACTGGCTGTTCAACCAGTATCTGGCACTCCTTGCCCACCGCATCGCCGCCCTCTGCCCCAACTTTCAGTGCTATGAGGACGATACCCAGCTCATTTTCAGGCTACCCTCGGCCTCCTCCTCTCCCTCCCTCATCTCTGACTGTCTGTCTGCTATCCAGGAATGGTGTGCAGCCAATGACCTCTGCCTTAATGCTAGTAAAACTGAGATCCTACTCATCGGCACACCCACTCCCTCCTTCCCTGCAGCTCTCTGGCCGGCCTCTCTTGGCCCTCTTCCTGCTCCTACCTGCAAGGCAAAAAACCTCGGGGTCATCTTCGACTCCACTCTCTCCTTCTCTCCTCATATATCTGACGTCTCTAAGAAGTCACATTACCAGCTGCACCTCCTCAGAGTTATTCTTCCCTTCCTCTCCTTCCCACAGAAGCTCACTGTCTCCCGAGCCCTGGTTCTCTCGAAGCTGGACAACTGTAACAGCCTCTATCTTAATCTGCCTGCCTCCACTCTCCGCCCTCTGCAACTCATCCAGAACAGAACTGCGAGACTTGTCCTTGGCCTCAAGCCCAGGGACCGTATCTCTCCAGGACTGAAATCTCTAGACTGGCTCCCAGTGGCTGCGAGGATTAAGTTCAAAACCCTCTGCATTGTCCACAAGGCCTTCTGGGGCCTGGGGCCTAAATACCTTCAACTCTCTCTTCCTAAATATCTTCCTTCCCGAGCCCTACGCTCATCCGTCTCCAACTCCCTCAGGGTCAGCCGCTTCTCGAAGCAACGAGCTGGGGGTAGATCGCTCTCCGCGGCAGGGGCCTCCCTCTGCAACAGCCTTCCTGCCTCCCTGAAACTTGAGGAGAACCATCTCCGGTTCCGGAAGCACCTCAAAACCTTCCTCTTCACTTCTGCTTTCTCTCTCCCTCTCCCCTACTAAATTCTTCACCTAAACTGCACTGATTCTGCAACTGGGCCACTCTCACCGACCTCAGTCCTGGGCCCAGTCACTCTTCACTTGCACTGCCTCCCTGGCAACCCCGGGACTGCGGGACTGTCTCTGTATCCCTACAGCCCCCCCCCCCCCAGCACTTGTCTGCACTTACCTTGCACTTGCTACCAGCTGGCCCTATTTATTTATTATTTTATCTCTATTCTACTTATTTGTACTGCACTCCCCCCTCCCCCTTCCCCTTGCACTTTTTCCCTTCCCCCTACCCCTGCACTTGCGCGGTCTGAATGACACCTGGCCTAGTAGGATCGTTGTCTGTCTTTCCCTTGTTCCCCCCTCCCTGCCTCGTCGCGCCTTGAAACACTTGCGTATAGGCGCGTTACAAATGCCATATCATATCATATCATATGCAACCTCTCGCAAGATTTCTAATGTCGTATGAAACCCCCGATGACCGGCTGTGGCTGCACCATGGGCGTGACATAGCATCAGGCTTTGGAATGAGGTAGGGACCACCCACTGGTCATGGCCAGATATGGATTTCCTCACCAACAAACTGTCTTGGATTCAGAACCTTTTTGGACATTTCATCAACACTGTGAGGTCCTGTTTCCCTATGTAATCGGTATCCGTCAGGGGAAAGTTCTCAGGGTCCTCAATGTGTTGATAAAAGTTACCAATTATTGGATCCCCTTTTTGAGCCGTAATCAAATCAGCATCTGGGGTCTCCTTACTCCATTGTGCAGTTGAGAGTTCATTGTGAGCATTTGTCTGGGACCTAGTGATAGCAGTGACCTGGATTTCCCCCAACAGGGACTTGATCTCAAGTAGATCCCCTTGGATGGCTCCGGTTTTAGCCATCATCAATATTTTGTATTAATTTTCCATGTGTTCCACATTTGAAAGGACAAAAGGATTTCTTACACTAGAGGATGACTATGAACAAAATGAATGCCCCACAGGAACACAGCCACTTGATCAGAATGACTGCCTGCAGGACTCGCCTTCTTCAGATGAGAAAAGGTCAGCGCAGAGATAGTTTAAGCAATACTAGTACAGAGGAAGATAGGATGGATTGGATAGAGAGTGTGTACAGACAATTCAAAAATACTCCTAACAACACAGGTTCTGAAGGCAAGAAAGGATGGGTTTAAGATAGGGATTAACTAAGCAAGGTACATATGCTAGTGACACAGTTCTTTCTATAAATACTCACTAGATATGTTTTTAAACGGAACTGTCAGGATTCTGGTCCATCAAGATTCTGGTCAGGGAATGGGATCTGGTTCTAGGGCAGACACCATGGATTGGATCTGCAATCAGCAAGGCGCTCTGGTCACAGCACGGCACAGGACTGGACTGGATCTGCAATGGCCCTGGTCACAGCACGGCACAGAACTGGATTGGATCTGCCCTTCTTGGTTCTGATGATAATTCTTTTAGCAGGCAAGCAATACATCGCAGCCCAGCTGTATTTTGATGCTTCCCCTTAGGTTTGTGGGATTCTTGTTATGGAATTTGAGGCCTAGCTGAAAATGGTTCTGCTATGCAATGGATTTCTGCTTTGCCAAGTTTCTGGAGTCTGGAGCAAGGAAGATGTAAAGTTCATTAGCAGGGTGCTCCGCCAGCATCGAGATAGTGAGTGAATCTGTCCGTCCTTCTGAGTGGTGAGCTGTCTCTATTTATGCTAAGATAAAGGGGTGTGTGGGCTGGTTTATCCTAAGCTCGCCCCTTTGACAGGTGATTGGGTCAGATTCTCCTCTCTGCCTTGATAGGAGGAGAGAAACAGGGTGTCATCTTTATGGTGTGATTTTATGAGGCTTAGGATCCACCCATGGTCCCTTGAACACAAAATCTACTTTTGGCACCATGCATATTTACACATGTGCAACCACTATAAGAATCACATATACAGATTACATATTTTATATAGCAGCTATCCCTCCAAACCCTGTAGTGGTCTTGTCTCAGCTTTTCACAAATTTGTGCCCTTTTCATCAGGAACACAATGTCCAATTTATAAGGAAATTTCTACAAGTGTGCACATTTAACATGGGCATAAGTGTATAATGTATTATACTTCTAGCAGCTATACATTTTGTGTAAAATCACATTTTCTGCCGTTTCTTTCCAGAACATGTCACACGATTTTGCCACTTCGTGAATTGTGCACCCAAAATTTAGATTCACAAATCTGTTACTGCTATATTTTACACAATTTTCACTGTCAAATTATAAGTCTTTTAAAAAAGTGTTCTTTGTGAAGGTTCAGTCACATATGGTTGTTTGTCTCCACCTCCTTCTGTCTCCCTGCAGTTCAGAAGCAGTCTACTCCCTGTTTGCTCTTGGCAGAGGCCATTTACGACTGTCCTAACACCCCACTTTTCCTTAGTGGCAGCTGTTCATTGTTCCCCTTTTCCTCTGTAGACCAGTTTCTTTCCAAACCCTTTAATTATCACTTTGGTGTGATTTCCTGGTGGGGGGAAAGGCCATCCTTCTGTGGAGAAACCTGATATTCCAGTTTGGTAGCTTTTAGCCAGGCTTGATTTAATTGTTAATTCGGTGGCATTTTCCCTTAACTTAAAACAAACTTGTGATTTCAAAATAGCAGCTAGAATACTTATTCAAGGTTTTTAAACCATGGGATCAAAACAATTACAACATAGGTTACTCTCAGCAACATGCCTCTTAGATTGCAAACATTTAATTTCATTTCATATACATGTTTAAAGTTTAATCAGGCCGGCTCCTGACAGATCTCATTCAGGTGGCCCAGGTTACTGCACCCAGATTTTTGACAGATCCACAGACATGCCACTTTTGCTGTGGAATTTTCTTTATGCCCTCAGCTTTTCAGGACCTTGCAAGTTCACAATGATTTCTTAAACTAAGTGAATTGTAGCACCCAGCAATAATTTTGGGTGTTTGAGGGTGTTTTGCACCAGCATTCTGCAGTTTCAGTAACAAAGAAAAAAGTATTTAAAGCAAGACTTTGGGGTTTCATTTAGCAACACTGCTTTTTCCTTCTGTACTCCATTTTCACTTGTTGTTGAGCCCCGTGACATATTCCAGGAGTGAGATATTTGTTCCACCACTGACAACATGTGTGGCAGATTGGGCAGCCATCTTTTTGTGTGTTGCAAAGCGCGATTTTCAAAGATTTTGGCACGCACAAGGGTTTTGCAGCCATTTTGATATTTCTGGCACCATCATAACACAGTGATGCAGCATAGCAGAGCCTAAGTGGGTTAAAACATCCCACAAGCGTGCAGTCTTTGACTTATTTTGCGTCTTATTAGTATTTCCAGTTGGTACACCAATTCTTCTGGTTTCGCTGTGGCACTAAGTTCTTGTTCTGTATTTTTAATTCATTTAAGAATCTTTGTTGCTTCTTCTTCTGAGAAAGCTAGTGTTTCTGCTTTATTGGTTGTTAGAGAGCCTATAGAGAGCCTAGGTTAGTAGTAGTTAGCGCGCTATTGTTAACAGCATTTGATATGATTAATGGATTTGACGGAAATTTCTAAAGTGATTAAAAGTATGCAGGCCCCCCATATTGCAAAGATTTGTAAGATTTGCAAAAAAATAAAAAATGTATTAAGTATAAAAATAGTTTTCTCCAAAAGTGTGACCTACTTCCCATTCATTTTCCCATAGACAAGAAAGGTTAATGTTTGCCAAAGTGCACAGCCCAAACCACTGGACGGATTTGGACCAGGTCAGAAACAACTTGGGCATGAAGCGTTGACTTGCATGTCATCCATGGTTTGTGGTTATTCTGTGCAGTAGTTATTTAAATATTTGACAGAGAAAGGGGTTAAAGGGTATAGCAAATCTAATATAGAATATTCATTACATCTTTTTGCAGAATATTTGATTTCTACAAACCCAATATACAAACCTGATGAAGGGCGAGACACGCTCGAAACGTGTAGTTAAGAATAGGACATAACATCTGTTCTCAGTCACGTAGGAGTTGTGACGGTTGCCTATAAAGTTATTGTGACTTTTTTTTGATTATAGATAAAAAAAATTGCATTGAATTTTTTTGTTTGTTGAAAAGTAATTATGATACCATATACATTTTCATGAAAAGTAATAGATCATGTGGTTATGTGTACAAAAATGATATGTTTTCATCATTATTGAAACAAATTATATTGATGTAATACAAGGTATTCATGTATTCCTCATTTGCTAACCTACTCAAATCATAAAATCAGCAGGAACATAAGTAATTGTTTTGCAAAATAGTAGACACTTTTCTGCACACTGCTGTGCCCCAGTTTGTTCCCCGTTGATTCCATACAGAGAACCTCTCAGTTGCATCATTAGTTTTGTAAAGGTAGCATTTTACTAACTGGGAGCACCATAAAACACTTTAGAAAGTGACTTACAACGGCATCTAGACATTAAAGATTTGACCAAAATCGGAGTGCACCTCCACAACCAGTTTTTCCATTGGTCATTAGCAAATGTCCTGTTGGTTTCATGATTCTAACAAAGCATAAAATCTTGCGACAGGCCTTGGTGAATCTCACGCTCTCTCTCAACATTTGATTTGTACTGTTAAATATTCCCCATACAGATTCCCACATACAGGTCATTATTAGAAGGGCTGACATTTTCCCATCCGACAGTCCTCTCTTACCAGAAGGTCAGTTCAATATCCAAGGCAACACTAGTCCCATTTTGATGGACAGAAAAGAATATCAATAGTTTTTAGTAAGAAGCATACCTGGATCCTGCACTATAGAACATCAGCATGGCAGCAACATTTTCACCATGACAATATGCTGAAACTCCCAATTTAAACAATGGGAAACAATGGCTCTCCATCCCCTGGCACCACAGAGAAGTTCAGATCAGTGTTAACAACAGGGTAAGGTCACAGAAAGGAGCACTAATATTATTACCACTTGATCTAGAAGGGAGCTTTAAGGCAAAGATGCATCTTGTCTTACTAGGTGCAAAGTATGGATTACAAAAAGAGATCTGCTTTAGATCTAAAATACATAATTATACTGCCAAATAGAAATATAAATAGGTGTAAAATGCTCCCACTTTGGAAACCTTATCTGCTTGATGAATTCAATGAACAAGATGGCAAACCCAATGAGTTCTGCAAGCCCAGTTTTTCTTTTGCATAGCATTTATTTTAACAAATGGAAACTGTAGTGAACTGGATGGATTCCTTCTCAACAAGTTGACTGGTACTTGTGAGTCACTATTTGTCAAGCATCAAAGAAGGTAGGATTAAAGGGAAAGTGATGAGGGCACCAACCCTGCCAAAGATACCGACAGAGTTCTCAAGTTTCTCCTTAACATGTGTAAGACGGCTGGTGTAGACCACCTAGTGGGCAGCAGGGTAGATGTGCCCAGTGGACCCTGGGATGCTTAATGGGGATCAGGACCATCGAGACATAGGCAGTGCTTCTAGTGTTTCCCGCAGTCACCTGGCGTAAAGGGAGTGCTCTCGCTGCAATGTGCGGTACAGCCGCAATAACACTCAGAGTCAGGTTGGTTGGTGTGCTGGCGTGGAACGAACATGTCTGCTCGTTCCACACCATTACCCCCCACCACATATGTTTGCATTCATATCGTACAAGGCCTTACAGATGACATTATCCCACTATAAAATTTGGGAAATTGTTTGGTGGTTATATTTGGCTTCTCACAGGGTATCTTCATTCAGTGGGTGGGCGAGGGCTCCGCTTCATGAAAGAACTCTCCTATCTAATGGATCAATCAATGGGTATCTATCATTCTCCACTTCAGATGCTTCTTCGCCCCTTGCTCATCCTCTATTTCTTCCCTCTTCTCTTGGTTTTCCTCTCTGTCACACAGCCCCTCATTTCTGCCTCTCGCTAGGGCTTTCAAATGTGACACGTTCCTTGCAATTCGGGCAACACATTGTAGGCACTGATCCTGCAGCCCTCTCTGGCTGTCATGGCGGGAGGCCGAGGGTCAAATGACAGGTTACACCTTCCTTGAGGACTTAAATTCCTGACCAACACCTTTTCTCTGAATGTGAGCGTTGGCTCCTTTGCTCTTCTCCACATGCTTTCCATGCAGGTGCACTCCTTGCACTTAGATGTGCACCACCAGGCATCCAGCTCAGTGGGCACTCATACTGTCACCATGGAGATATTGCTTCTCGGGGCTCTCCCAAACAGTAAAATGGCCAGCCCACTCTGGTCGCCATATATGACAATATGCAAAACTCTATCAAGAATTGTAGTTCTCTTCTTTCCTGCCACCACTATTCTGCCCTTGCCCTCCCTTCTTTGTCTCTTTCCCTCCCTTCTCTCTACCTCTTACCAGCTGTGTTTGTAACTTTGGTCTTTACTTGGACACAGACTTCTCCTTTTCCTTTCACATTTCTACTATTGCCTGGTTTTGTCGCTTCCATCTCTTTAATATTTGTAAATCCTGCTTTTTTCTGACTTTTGGTGCTACCAAACTCCTGATTTCATCCCTTATTTTCTCTTGCCTTTTTACTGTTCTACTATTCTCTTTGGCCTTCCCCTTTCTCGTCGGCCCCCCTTAAGTACATTTTTAATGCTTTTATTCACCTTCTTTATCAGTTATCTGCTTGTGGCTCTATTTCGCAATCTCTCTATTCACTTGGCAGGCTATATTTTTCTTCCCGGCTGAAATGTAATTTTCTTTGTATTGTGTTTCAGTCCCTTTATGGTCTTGCTCCCAACTAACTGTCATCTTTGGTCTCCTTCTACACCCACACTCATTCCCTTCTTTCTCAATCCCACTTTCTACTATATGCCCCTCGTACTCCTTGTGCCCAATCCCATTTCTGTTCATTTTTTCTTCTTGCTCCTTATCACTGAACTGTCTTCCTTTCCCTCCCCGTTCTACTACTTCTCACCCTCCTTTCCATACCTCTCTAAAGACCTATCTTCTTCAATCCTAATGCTTTCCCTGAAAATGTTTATTAACTGAATCAAGCTTTATTTTATTGTACTTTTATTTTGATGTATAACGCTTTGGAGTAAAGTGCTCAATAAATGCCAAAGAAATACAAATACAACATAGTAAAATGTATCTCTCTGGAGCCTCTTGGTGTTCAGTAGCTAGCCGTTGACTTTTATTGAATCTGCTCATGAAACATTCTATGCCCCGGTTCACTTGACCAGCATGGGGTGATCATTTGGTGCCTGATGTTAAGGTTCTCTAGGTATTGCCTAATTTCACAATCTTGGAATCGGGGCACATTGTCCGTTTTTATAGATGCTAGAAAGTCATGGGTGGTGAAGATGTTCTCCTCTTCGGATTTACGACACAAGCCGCTATTGAGCCAACTATTTCAACCGACGTTAATGGAAGAATTAGTCCACTACAACACAGATGAGCTGTTCATTGGGAAATGAGACAAAATCTGTGCTGATGTTCTCCCAGGTCTTTTTCCAATGGGGCATGGATCGGATGCGGGCTTGAGGTGGGGCACCTGCTGCCTGGAACAGGATGCATTTTGCTACAAGAGTTCCAAATGCTTGTTCCAGCCATAAGAACTACACCTTCTCTCTGAGGCAAGTCTTTGTTTTGCACATCCCTTGGTAGCTCACATGTGCTAGGTGCACCATTCTGTTGGTTAAGGGTGGCAGGATTACAATGTGGGATCCAAGAAGCAACAGGCCATCCTCAGGGTTCTACGTGATTTTATCGAGGAGAAATCATTGAATCCGATTTTGTCGCCTTTTCTTTCTTTTATTCAATTTGGCTGCAAACGTATGCGGGGGAGGGGGAGACACCCCCGCAACTCCACCCACTTCCCTCCACCTTAATTATTACCATTATCCCCCTCGAAAAATATTCTGCCAAATTCGTTTAAAGAATAATTGACAAAATTCGAATTTGATGATTTCTCCTGCAACAAAACCTCCTTATTCCGTCCTCAGAGACTGATAGTTTATCCGTGCAGAGCATTGAGCTGACTACATATGTTGCACCTTTAGGAACCTGTTCCACTTTGCCATGATCATCGCTTCCTCCATGACCCTAATGCACTCATCATGATTGCATGCATTTCTGATCTCTTGCAAGGATAGTGCCTCTGTAACATTCCATATGGCTATCATGGTAACATGTTGCAGCAGGTGCCTGGCTACCCACATGTCACTGCCTGCGGTTTCACGTGGCTGCTGAGATAGGAAATCAGTTGGGTTCACCTGCAAAGGCGGTATTCAGTGGTGAAATTGAATTCTTGTAGCTGTAGCCTCGACTTTTCTATCTTTAGAGGAGGATGCAGACATAATCCATTGAAGATTGTGATCTGTTAGGACCATGAAGGATTGGCCATAAAGGTATAGATGAAAGTGGCAGCAAACCCACACCAATTCCTTCTATATTTGGAATACCTGGTTTCAGGCGGCGTCTGTGCTCGGCTTGCAAAGACTGCTGGGACGACATCTCCGGTGGATGTGCATTGTTTGTTTATTTATTTATTTATTTATTTATTTATTTATTTTTGGTTTTTATATAGCGCACAAAACCCAGAGGTATCAAAGCGCTTTAGCTTAAAGATATGGTTACAGTAAGTGCAGATATCCTAGTTACATGTGCAGCAAGCAGGCAATAGGCCTATAAAAGTACGAGAATACATACTTTGGAAAGCTCACCTATTATTAAAGGGAGCTGCATCATGGTACAGAAGGGGCATAGCAGGTACAGAACAAACATACTTGGGAGAGCTCGCCTCTTGTTGAGGGGAACTACATCATAGTATATAAAGGTACATGGCAGGTACAACGCATATACATTAGAAAGCTCGCCTCTTGTTATGGGGAACTGCATCAAAGTACATAATGGGACATGGCAGATACAGAATATATACATTGGAAAGCTTGCCTCTTGTTATGGGGAACTGCATCATAGTACATAGGGTACATGGCAGGTACAAAGCATATACATTGGAAAGCTCGCCTCTTGTTATGGGGAACTGCATAAAAGTACATAATGGGACATGGTAGGTCCAAAGCAGATACATTGGAAAGCTCACCTTTTGTTATGGGGAACTGCATCAAAGTACATAATGGGACATGGTAGGTGCAAAGCATAAACATTGGAAAGCTCACCTTTTGTTATGGGGAACTGCATCAAAGTACATAATGGGACATGGCAGGTACAAAGCATATACATTGGAGAGCTCGCCTCCTGTTATGGGTAACTGCATCATAGTACATGAATGGGCATGGTAGGTGCAACGGATATACTTGGGAAGCACGCCTATTGTTATAGGGGGTTGCATCATAGTACAAGTGGATAGAAGGGAGGTAAAAATAGCATGTTTTAGGGATGCTCGCCACATGTTGCATGAACAGGGTCAGGTACATGTCGGACATGGTAGGTAGGCAGTATATATAAAGGGAAAAGCTCACCTCTTGTTACATGGGCTACGTTAGATATAAGTATTCACATACGTGTAGGAAAAACATGCTTAGACTGGCACGATTCTGGCAGTGGTATGCGTCAGAGAGTATCAGCAAGTAGTGGTTCAGTGACAGCTGTGAAATAACATGGAATGCGGAGTGAAATATGTAAGGTATGAGGCAATCTCGGCATGGAAATCAGCAGTACGCTATTAAGCGAATGAGGCATGAGTTCGTCGTAGATTAAATAAAACAAATATGTGCATCATAGAGTCAATGGCATGGCATAGGTAGGACACAATGATACTATCAGCGAGGATGTCGGGATGGTCTCGTGATAAGATGAAGGCAGTGACACTCATTTAGCGGTAGTGAGCGGCGAGGAGTGCACGATAAAAGGTGATGGAACGCAGGGGTATGAAGTGCGTTGTCGGGTAGCACAAGAGATCAGGTGATGGGTGAATAGTTTGTCGACTCTAATGAGGTGAGTGGGCTCAGGAGATGATTGTAATTGGTGGATTGCAAGGAAAATGTAGAGAAAGTCCGGCGAGATGACAGTCGAGCCGCTTGTGCATTGGGAATGGTCCGTTTAAATGTGAGGTCACAGACAGGGTGAAAACGAGCAATGTGGATGGAGTGAATGAAGGAGAGGATATGGTAGGCATAGGCCCAGAGATGAGGGGACCTATGATTACTGAACATGATTAGCAGCAGTGATCCTCTTACCTGCGTGATGCGACAGATGGTGAAGAATAACGGGGCAGGTACTTTAGCAGCGAAAGCTGGTAGATAGTGGCATGCCAGGTAGCCATAGTGTAGACAGGGGAAAGACAGGGCCTTCAAAACATGGGCCTTAAAGTACCGGGCCTGGCTTCGCCTCATGGCTTGGCCGGGTCACGGTATTTGCTAACCAAGTGGCCCAATCAGGAGGCTCCATGGGGTGACGTGTCTCACCTTCACTCCGCATCACGGAGGCTTGATTTCTATGGTGAAAAGGTGGCGGCCATCTCTGAAGGGGTCCCAGCCACGATGTTGATAGTGGCAGGCAGCAGGTGGTGGCAGGCTGCAGGAGGGTAGCCGCGATGTTAAGGCAGATCCTTCTGCCAGGCATTCATTAGGGGAAAGACAAGTCCTTCAAAACGCGGGCCTTAAAGTACCAGGCCCACCTTCGCCTCACAGCTTGGCCGGGTCACGGTATTTGCTAATCAAGTGGCCCAATCAGGAGGCTCCATGGGGCGACGTCCCTCACCTTCACTCCGCATCACAGAGACTTGATTTCTATGGCAAAAAGGTGGCGGTCATCTCTGAAGGTGTCCCAGCCACGATGTTGATAGTGGCAGGCAGCAGATGGTGGCAGGCTGCAGGAGGGTAGCCGCGATGTTAAGGCAGATTCTTCTGCCAGGCGTTCATTAGGGGAAAGACAGGTCCTTCAAAACGCAGGCCTTAAAGTACCGGGCACGGCTTCGCCTCACTGTTTGGTCATGTCACGGTATTTGCTAACCAAGTGGCCCAATCAGGAAGCTCCATGGGGCGATGTGCCTCACCTTCACTCTGCATCACGGAGGCTTGATTTCTATGGCGAAAAGGTGGCGGCCATCTCTGAAGGGGTTCCAGCCACAATGTTGATAGTGGCAGGCAACAGGTGGTGGCAGGCTGCAGGAGGGTAGCCGCCATGTTAAGGCAGCTCCTTCTTCCAGGTGTTCATTAGGGGAAAGACCGGGCCTTCAAAACATGGGCCTTAAAGTACCGGGCCTGGCTTCGCCTCATGGCTTGGCCGGGTCACGGTATTTGCTAACCAAGTGGCCCAATCAGGAGGCTCCATGGGGTGACATGTCTCACCTTCACTCCGCATCACGGAGGCTTGATTTCTATGGTGAAAAGGTGGCGGCCATCTCTGAAGGGGTCCCAGCCACGATGTTGATAGTGGCAGGCAGCAGGTGGTGGCAGGCTGCAGGAGGGTAGCCGCGATGTCAAGGCAGATCCTTCTGCCAGGCGTTCATTAGGGGAAAGACAGGTCCTTCAAAATGCAGGCCTTAAAGTACCGGGCACGGCTTGGCCTCACGGTTTGGCCGGGTCACGGTATTTGCTAACCAAGTTGCCCATTCAGGAAGCTCCATGGGGCGACGTGCCTCACCTTCACTCTGCATCACGGAGGCTTGATTTCTATGGCGAAAAGGTGGCGGGCGTCTCTGAAGTGGTCCCAGCTACGATGTTGATAGTGGCAGGCAGCAGTTGGTGGCAAGCTGCAGGAGGGTAGCCGCTATGTTAAGGCAGCTCCTTCTGCCAGGCGTTCATTAGAGGAAAGAAGTGTTAGCACCAATCCCAGCCCATGTAGGCTGGCAACAACCACCAGTTCTGTGCCCGTTTTGAAGTTGAAGTAGGACATTGTACTATCTTCCGGCAGTGTTTTTTCAGTGCCCACCATGGCTTTGGCGTATATCGCACCCCAATGCCACAGTTATGCTGCTTTGGTGAGCCTTTTGAGTGGCTCAGTTATGGTTGTGAGATTGGGGATGAAGCTCCTGTGGTAGTTAATCAAACCCACGAAGCTCTGAACTTCAGACTGATGATGCGGGGCACGCACCGCCTTGATGTATCTGAGCTTTTGGGACTCTGCTGAGACTCCTTCCTACTGAAACACGAATACAATGAACTAGAGCTTATCTTGGTGAAATTTGCAGTTGCATTTGTTGAGCATGAGCCCATGGTCTTTCAATCTCTGCAGGACTGCCCTTAACTGGCAATGTTGCTCTATTTATTGGGTTCCATGCAGATATCAGAATGGGAATGCCTGCTATGACACCCTGAATTTTATTCTAGAATACCTCCACTGCCAGAGACTCCCCAACACTCAGGTGTTTGTACTAATGCAGGTCTGCATTGGGAGAAGTTAGCGATGTAGGAGAAGCCTAGTGTATTTGGTCATACCCTCCTGTCAGGTCCAACTTTTAGAAGTACTTCGCTCTCTATTTGTCAGCAAGGTAGTCATCCTCCATGGACGTGGGGGGGGGGTCCCTTTGCTTCTATATTGCCTGATTGAGCAGGTCCACACAGATACAGACCTTGTCTGTTTTTATAAGATTCCGCACCATCACTATGGCTGAGATCCATGTTGTCGGTCTGCTTGTTCTCTTAATCATCTTGACCTCTTCCCCCACTTTGGGCCTTAAGTGAAATGGGACCCACCGTTGTTTGAGAACTACTGGCTGCACTGTTTCATCGATGTGGTAGCATACATCATGCAATTGCATGCAACCAATGCCCTTGAACATGTCTTTGAACAATTCAAGAAGGCCTTCTATTTCTTCCTCTTGTACTCCAAATGTAAAAGGCACGTGTTCCAGTTCTTTCATCATGCTGCAGCTGAGGATTATCGCAATGTCTGTCTGCCAGTGTGGCTTACATTTTCCCTTCTGCCTTGACATTGTTGGGCTAAAACGTAGTGTTGTCCACACCCTGAAAGGGTATAGGCACATTACCTCCATATGCATATATTCTTACTTCCCAAGTCTCATGAAAAGTCACGGCTTTAAGGACGCGAATTGAAGACTACTCATCAAATTCACTGAAGCACTTGTGTCGATGAAGGTAGGCATGAGTGTCAGGCATTGAGGTCATCAGCGCCGATTATGCGGCCCAGTGTAGAAATCATGAAAACTGCATGCTTGTCTTCAGAGTCATCAAGGTCCACTTTTTGCACCATTTCCATCTGCCTCACCAGTTGTCAGACAGGTCCACCAGACCTTAAAGGGGCTATCAATGTCCTAGCACGAAACATTTTCGCAAAGTGATTGAGTCTGCCGCATTTGGAGCGCTCTGGGGCTCTTGGTGGGCAGCAGCTGTTCTGAGGCAGATAGCTTCCTCAGTAATGCACATCTTGGAGGTTTTGGGTGTTGTGGGTGTGCCTCACGCTCTTAACTGTGTTAGCTTTTCTTCCATCATTTATTTCTGCCCACTGAGTTTGCTTATTTCAGTGCCACACCCTGGAACTCGGCTTCCACCTTCTCAGCCCTGATTTCTGTTAACCCATGAGAGTGGTCTAGCTCGAGAATGCTTTGCAGAGGACTACCCGAATCCTGTATTATTTGCCTCTTTAATGTGTTCCCGTAGCTACCCTGTAGGAGCTGCATGTGGACCTTGCCTGCTTCATGCACAAGGGTGCATGTGGAGGCTACATGTCCCAGCCTCACATGGAAGGCATTAATTGGTTCATGCATAAGTAAGGGGGGTTCTGAGAGTTTCTCTTTACCGGCCTATATCCCGGGTTGAGTCTCAACCAGAGACTTTAGCTCACCATCCTTTCACAGAAGAGAAATGTCCCCTACATATCAGTCTTTGTCCTGCCCAAGGGCAGTCCAGCACCGAAATGCCAGGCAATTCTCTTCTGAACAAGAGTACCAACAACAACCCCAGACACGTGTTTCAGCCTGGTTGGGCCTTGTCAGTGAGGTGGAGCTGTGCCTCTCTAAGAAAAGTGAGTAAGGGTTCCATGTCTGGATTACCCGAGTAATTTAGGGTGAAAACCCAAAGCTACTTAATATGCATAAGTAAAGGGGGTTCTGGGAGTTTCTCTCTACCGGCCTATATCCCGGTTCATGCAGAGTTTGCCTTGCTTGGCAGAGTTGAAAAGCGCCTAAAGTTGGCATTTGCTTGACGGTTGAAATACTGTCAAGAATGTTTTTTTGTCGTCCCATAGTTGTTATCAACAGGGGATAGGGTCTTCAAAGTTGCATGTACTCCCATTCCTGCATAACATAGCTTGGGAGATTCCTTTGCATCATCATCATCATCATCATATCATCATCATCATCATCAATCCCTTTTGTGGTTGCATAGAAAATGTCAACATTTTCTACCTTCAGTGACAATGTTGTGCCTCATGCTGATGGTACTTCCAGGGTCTCAAACTCCTGAATAGGGATTGAAGTGGGGCCAAGTGTGCCTGGTGTCCTGGGCTTGGGTGGGGGAAATAGAGGTGCCCCTGATGTTCCAAGTCCCCCACTATGCCTTTGTCAACAGTTGTAACCTCCATGGTGGGTGATAGGGTAGATGAGCCCAGGGGATACATGGGCTGATCAACAGGGAGCAGGAATATGAAGACCTGGGTAGTGCTTCCAGGTCTTTCCCCAGTCAATGGGGTGAATAGAGTGCCGTGGCTGCAATACGCTGTGCTGGCTCAATAATACACCCAATTCAAATTGGTTGGTGTGCTGACACAGAACTCCCATCCGTGCACATGGAGTTCCCATTTCATCTAGTGCAGTGACGCATTCCGGTGTCACCAAACGCTGGCAAGCATACATGTGTGTCTGCATGCAGGCATGGCACGTAGCGCACCAGCCGTGTTTTGCCTTTGTCCCCCGGACACCATCACAAAGGCCGTCCAGCCCAGCTTTTCTACTTGGAATTCTAAGCCTGCTTTCTGGCCATGCCTGCCTTCTGTACTTTATGCTTCAAGGATTTCTCCTTTTGAGCCCATGGTGATGCCCAGAGCTAAGGGCTTGCAGAGTTTGTGGAGACACCTCCAGAAAGTGAATCCTTAAACATTATGTGGCCCTGGTTTGTCTGGCCTCCTTGGTGCAAGGGTTCACTTTCCTTGCCACAGGCCAGAGATTAACCCTACTGGAACCACCCCAAGACCAGCTGGACAGGAGGGGGTGCTACACAACCCTTACCTTAGTCTGTAAAAATATATCAAGGTGGATTATTTAAGGATCCCAGCAGGGATTCCTTTTTATTTTAAAGAAAACACAATAACCATCAATTACTCTAATCTTCCCCTGTAATCATCTCCTGCTAAGGGTTCTGCTCTGTCAGCCCACCGTCTCTGAGGGGGGGTCAAAGGTAGACCCTAAGAGTGGGACTGGCAGAAAAGGCCCCTTCTCCTCACCTGACACACCCACTGTAGAGGAAGGCCAAAAGATGGCCCCAGTGGGTGGTTCCAACCCCAAAACAGCATTTGGTGGCCTGCCTCTTCCCTGCCCTACTTCACGGCAGGGTACGTATATACTGCCTTAACCTAAAGCTATTACCTAACACCCCTCTTCTTAAATCTATTAACCACTTCCGTCTATCTAAACAAGTACAAAATTATATATATACTTAAAGCACTGTACACTTACATAACTCTAACAAGATACATAAACACACATGCGGCAATAAAACCCCTAATTATAAACCTTTCCTTTATATACACGGACAACAATGCAAGTTCAACATTACAGACATCTGATTTTTATCCAATGGCAGTTTGGTTGGAACTGCCACACCCTTCTAGTACTTGCCTGAGGTTGTCATGGGTAGGGTGGATAGGGTCTGCCCCAGAGTGTTGCCAGGGTTTGACTCACCTCAGGCACCCTAGAGTCCAGCCCGCAGACATGCCAACTGCTTACATGGCCCCATGAGTGCCCGGACTGCACCAGCCCTGCAGTCGGGGCCATGATAGATGCTGGCATAAACAACCCAGTTATGGAAGATTTCCTAATCCCTTGGGGGGACATTGGGGAGTAGGGGTGGAGGGTACATCCTCCCAGGAATCTGTCTCTGCGGCCTGCTTCCTCTCCTGCCTCCAACAGCTTTTTTTCATCCAATATTTTCCTCCCTCAATGTTCTCTCCCCGGCCCAGTCCACCCTGCGGCAACGAAGGGTTTTTTCCATTGTTCCTTTTTCTTTTCTTCACTCCCAATCCAGCCTCATGGTGGGCTGGATGGTATAGTCCAACAAGGTAAGGAAACACAGCCCAGCCATTAAAAAAAATATTTTACCCCACTCTGCTGTCCGTGTCTTTATTTCTTTGTTTCCATTGGGGGCCAAACATGAAGCACCACCAAGCCCTGAACAAACGGAAACTGGGGGGCTGCAATTAGGTCCTGGGTGCCGGCTATCCGGCCCTGCATCTTTTATGCTTAGCCGGCTGCTAAGAGTGCACAGAGTTTGTGGAGAGACTTCCCGAAAGGGGTCCTGGACTAACTCCTGGGTTCCTGCTGTCCAGCCCTGTTACCTTTATGATTTAAAAACGTCTTCTTTAGAGCCTGTGTGTTAGGCAGAATCCACTGCAGTTCCCTTGGGGAGAACTACAGCAGATTAAGACTACAGGTATATGCAATAAATTCCCTTTGGTATCAGTCTGTACCACAAAGATTTAGTTGGTAGCTGTGGCTGAGCAGTCAGACTTATCTCAAGAGGAAGATGAGCAGTATTCAGGGTTAACACATTGGGAATACAGTCAGTACTATGGTACAGAGAAACACTGATCAAAGCTTTGTATGAAAAAGAATATATATTTATTTGACACACTTCTAGTTCAACACATAAATCACATTTATCAAAGCAAGGTAAAACAGTCAAGAAAAGTATACACAACTCCCTATTTAAATGCTAGACAAGTTTGAGCCAGGGCGAAAACTGAGCAAAATGGCACAGGGTCAATCAAGCAAAAATGGCACTCTAGTAATTTCTCAAAAGGGAGGGAAAGGACAAGTTATACAGATGTAACCTCTTAAACACACGAACAATACTTCCCAAGTGGATTGTGAACAAGTTAGGCAAGGTAGCACTTTAGCAATAGTCATACATAGGTGAAAACCGAGCAAAATGTCACTTCAGCAATACTTAAGAGGGAAGGAAGAGTGGTTATAAGAGTTTGGGGTGCACCAACACAGTTGAGGGTGAAAAGCAATCTAGTGAAGGCAGTTGTAACAGCTTTAGCCAAAGTCAATAGGCCTGTGCCATAGTTAGTGGTACAGGGCAATGTGCCCAGAATCAAACTGTTCTAGTAGCTGCAGTCAAGTCTTTGGTTTAATGATTCAAAAGGAGGGTGCAGAAGGTAAAAGATAATGTTAGTCAAAAGGGCCGGCCAACCATGGAGGTAGGTAAATGATTTTAAACACCTTTAGCAATACCCCTCGAAACGGGAGGCCTGGCGGAACAATGTACCTGAAAAAGTGGAAGCGGCTCCTGCGGTGGCAGTGGTTCCTGGCAGTTCCTGCAGTTCATGTTTTCTAGCAGAGGAAGAGAGGCTCTCGTCGTGGAGGAAGGTTCAAGTTACTGCACTGCCCAGGGAAGAAGCCAGCCGCGGTGATGGCGAAAACAGATTAAAAGGTACGCTCCTTTAAATCACGGTCGTGGTGGACGGGTGCTTGGCTATCCGGTCTCCGAGTGCAGGGCACTGGCGAATTTGACCAAGGCAGGTCCTGGAAGGCAATTGACGAACTGCTTGGCCCCACCAGCTCAAGGGAAGAAGACTCTTGCAGGTGAAGATCTTCTCAAGTCGTTGGAGAAAAGTGGTGAGGATCTGCAGCAGGGCTTCACCCGGGGTTCAGTCGTTGCAGATGTCTTCAGCTTCTCTCCTCTTTGGTTTCTTAACTCCAGTGGCGACGTCTTGTCCTCCAGTCTTCAGGACCCTGCTTTTATGCATCAAGACCCCCATTCATACAGACTAGCTGTCACTCACACAGTGGGGTGGCTCTCCTGGCGGGAGAATCCCCTAGCCTATCTAGGCAGAGTGCGGCTTGTGTTGCATAGGCCACCCTGTCCAGGGTGCCTATTCCCCCTCCCACACCTCCTGTCTACCCCAGAATCAGTGGCGCTGAGAGGAGGGCTTCTGTGCAGAAGCCCACCAAAAGAAAGAACAATGGATCCCCGACCTGGGTTAGGATTATAGAGAAAGACATGAGAAAGAATTTTAATCAAAGTTCTGGCAATAAAAACCTATCGGAGTAAAGTTACTATTAAAATAACCCGGCAGTATGTTAGAGGCTGTCAGAAAAAGTGTTAGCCTCGAAGAATGGGAAAATCCCATAGGGAAATATTTGCGGTCAAATATTTACAGTAGTAACCACTGCCACCAGCAAGAAACATTTGGGAGAGGGACTGCACGGTACCCCCTCGAAAATGAACACTAGGGAAAACTGTCAACCCTTCCCAGTACTTCCATAGTAAGATGGGTTGTACTGGTTTTGTTCATAAGAATTGACTAGTAAAGTCAATGGGGAGTTTACATGCCCTGGGAGACAGTAGTCAGTCCCAGGGTATGGAGTCTATGTTTGGGGGTCGCTACAACGCCCCTGTGGTACGGCACGGAAGGTGCTGTGCACCACACATGTAACAAGATGATTCCTATGAGGGTGAGAAAAAAAAAACAGAGACCGTAAGCACACAGGATAGCCTAAAACACACACTAGCAATCTGTCTAAGAGTGGGAAAAAGGGTCTCACTCTTAGCAGGAGAAAGAAATAAACCCTTGAAATCCAGCAAAGCTGCTGGGGGACTCTATAGGTAAGGAAAATTAGCTTAGAAGAGAATTCTCCCTAACACTGTAGAAGTGAGCGAGTGAGCTCCTTTCTACCGGCTGCCCCACTTCAGATGAAACACGAATAAATGGATTGAGTAAGCTCTTAATTTTTCTTCCACGTTGAGTTTAACTGATTAGTCCCTCGTTTGGAATGTCAGACAGCTCGTGCTCAGGTGTGAGCCACACATCACTTAGGGAGACGGGAATCTGATATGCAGTCACAAGCACACGCCTTATCCCCACATAGGAATATTCAAAAAGAGTTTTGAGTTTGAATATGTGGGTATTAGTCCAGACTCTGGGCATTACTTAATCAGCAAAGAGCCTTACCAAACTACTCATTCTTGGATGATCCATAAATGTTGTTGTTGCTGACTCCTACTGCAAATGGCTTAATTGTGCAGGATCTTATCTTACCTCTGACAGGGTTAATGATGGATATATAAAGCCGAGTATGTAATGTTCTAATTAGTGTGCTTCCTTAAGTGTAATTAAGAGGAGGCTGATTGGTTTCGAGCGGTTTTAAATGTGTAATGAAACAAGCTTTTCTTGTATTCACTTTGTCGGGGGCGTGGTGTATTCTGCTCCCGGGGCTGGGTGAGGGCGGGGAGATGGGCTGCGGCAGATCCACAAGCCATTGGGCGCGTAGGCCACCTCGCCTCCTCTGGCACTGCATTTGATTAATGGGTGTGCATGGAAAGGGAGAGGGGGACAAGGCACCATTTAATTTTAGTTTTTAAACAAGCACGTGATATTGTTAATTGCATTTTATTCTACTATCACTAGTATGTTTTTCCATGTGTATAACTAAAGTTGGTTACATTCTTAATGTCACTTTTGACAATATGATTTTATTAACTAAGAGTGATAAAACACGTTTAAGAGCAAAGAAAAAAGGTTGCGTCCCCTGATATGTTCAATTAGAAGATCTTCGACCAGAGCAGCGCCTATAATCCAAGTTAATTCTCTAAAAGGGGAGATTAAAAGTTTACTGAGAGATCTGCGAGAAAAGCCCTCAGACTAGAACGTCTTGGAAAGATGCACATAAGAAGTTTCAAGAACAGCCTTCATAGGAAAAACAAATGAAACAATTATTTTTTTATATTGATTTGGCTGATTAGAAATCAACCTTTCAATTTAACAGAAAATGTACATATCAAATAACAATGAAAGATTAAATGAAGCTATTCAGCATGACCACATAAAAGGAGAAAACAGCACATGCAACCATTAACATTGCCATTCAAGGGGAAATGTGGAACTGTTCCTCATAAAACCATCAACTAGTCTATATGAGTCTGAACACATTAATGGTCGTGTGGTAGTTTTGCCAACATCTTCTAATGAGAGTGCCACCTCTATTGCTGGTGCCAGGAAACCTGCAGATGACCACCTGCCTTACAAGAAGTACCACCATCAGATATTTAGCAATGGGAGAGATGGGGGCAGGGTCAAACCTATTGTAATCCAATTTGAATCTTTACCTAGAAATGCAAATGTACTGATATAAAATCAAATCCAGCCCCTAACTCAACTCTAGAGATTGCCTCCTCTTCTGCAAACTTGGATCTGGTGGTTGAAAGCATTGGCTTGTCAAACAGAGTTTCTACTTTAGTCGTTATTAACTAACCTTATCATGCAGCAGACTGAGCTAGCTATTAGTGTAGAGCTGGCAGAGAAATGTATTAAACACCTAGTAGCGCCAAATCGATAGTGCTGTAGACCCGCCGTGATGTGAAAAATTAAGGAGAACCCAAATTCAAGACCTGGTGCAACAGTCGAGAACTGGGAACACAAACTACTGTTATGAATAATGGACAATTGTGTCCTTATCATGTTCAGTGCCAATGTGAGGGTGTTTTATGAGGTCTTCAGCACCCATAACTCCTGGTACAGTCTGATGGCATGGTCTAAAAAGCTATTATAACCACTTATCCGTTGGGGTGAAAGGGTGCAGGGAGGATTCATTAAAGAATCTGCTTGGAGTAGTTGCTGGAAACTGGCTAGTTCTCAGTGTTAAGGAGGGAGAGGCATAGCTACGACTGAAGCTGGGCCGAGCCTGCTAGGTGCGACCCGTCACGGGGAGTGAATGGTGGTGTGGTGCTTGAAGGAGAAGTCATGTTGTTTCTGCCAGGTGCGGCCTGGCTTACATTCGGTAAAGGGATGGAGCCACCAGTCCCCCACCTTTATAAAATAAGGAGGAGGGGGTTGGGCATTATTTACTGTGTCCAGGCTGCAGTTGTCAGGTGCAAACCGGGCAGCCTTAATGGTGCGGGTGGGAGGTGGGGCTCACAGCATAGCATTCCGGGATTGAGAGGTAACGCAATGCTGAGAGCACTGCCGGCAGCAGACCTGTCAGCGTGACACTCCCGCTTATCATGGGATTACCACGCTGATAGGGCGGCGACTAGGGGTGTCACTCGGCTCCCCCTCTCATTGGCCAATTCCCAGGCCTTTAATGTGTTTGCAAGCCACATCGGCTCATCTGGCCCAGAAATTGGCAAATGTGAGAGTGCCAGGTCACTCTCTCGGGTTATAATTAAGCTTTATAGATCTAGCTAGAGGGCCGTCCCGGGAATATGGGACCTGAATAGTGAGTTAAAGGCCCAAGTGTACCAATGCATTTAACAAGGTCTTGAGGACCCTGAGGACATGGTGCCTCATTACGAGGCTTGCGCTGACGGAACGAAGGGAGCCGGTACAGGACTGTCCACCTTCATTCCGTCAGGGCTGATTATGAGGTTCCCTTTGCGGGACCCGGATCAGACGTCTGATAGCTCCATGGCTGCCTCCAAACTCGTAATGAGACCCATGGTCTTTAAAGCTATTCTTACCCCTAAAGCTGTGGCGTGAATGATCGAAGGGATAAACAAATAAAAGAAAGAAAGAATCTGCTTGGAGTGGTTGCTGGGAACTCGCTAGTTCTCAGAAATCACATCCTGTGCTAAAGCGGGAGGGGCAGGGATACGATTGAAGCATGACTGTGTCTGCTAGGTGCGGCTCTGTAAGGTGAGTGAGTGGTGGTGGGGCTGTTGAAGGAGTAGGGAGTCTGCGTCTCCCAGGTGCAGCTCTGCATTCATCCGGTAAATGGATGGAGCCATCTGCCCCCCTCCTTCATAAGGTAAGGAGAAGGGTGCGGGGGTGCAGGGGTGGGGGATTTACCACGCTAGGGCTGCATTTCTCATGTGCGGCCTGGGCAGACTTAACAGTGTGGGTAGGAGGAAGGGTTCTTAGCCTGGCGCTCTCGTGATGAGAGGGAGAGCTGTGCTGAGAATCCTGCAGACTGTGGCGCTGTCAGTGCGGCACTCGCTCTCATCACAGGAGTGCTGCACTGACACCCCTGCTGCCTACAGGGCTCTAAGCACAGTGGGTAGTGACGTGGCACACTCCCATTGACCAATTCCTGAGCCATATGAACACGTATGGCTCATTAAAACATTAAAGGCCCAGAAATTGACTAATGACAGTGCAAGCCATGTTACTCCCCCAGTCACTGGCCTTTCAGCGTGTCGCTCCCATGATAAGCAGGAGCGCCATGCTGACAGCTCTGCTGCTGGCAAGGCTCTCAGCCTGGCACTACCTCTCATCATGAAAGCATCTGCCTGAAAGCCCCGGCTAACCACTCACACCTGACAGACGTGGCTCAGCTTCTCCTTCAACCAGCACTCACTCGCCATGTGGACCACACATAGCAGATGCAGCATGGCCTAAATCATTGCCTTTCTCCTCCCTCCTTATTGCGGGTTGTGGTTGCTGGAAACTAGCCAGTTCCCAGCAACCTCTCCAAGCAGATGTCCTTTCTACCCAACCTTCATCCCTGCACCCAGAGAGTTTAAGGGGTTATAGTAGCTTTATAGACCACACCCTCAGCCATTCTGGGGGTAATGGGCCATGAACACCTGGCTAAATGCTCTTGCTTCACTCTGGCCTTTAACTCGATAGTCAGGGCACATAAATCCCAGTATGGACCTCTGGTGAGGTCTACAAAGCTTAACTTTGCTTCACAGTGAGATACCTTTAATGAAAACGGAGTGTGTTCTAATATGGGATATGTTCAGTGGCATAAAGGCTGAGTTGGATCATATAGAATTTGCCATGTGTCCTATATGACATGCTACTACTACTTCTAAAGACCAATACAGGTCTCTCTGTTCACTTGGAATCTTGGTCAACTATTACTTCAGAGCAAGAATCTGGCTTTGAGGCCTTGGTTAATGTGTCTTAAGGACTGTTAAGCGGATAATAATACATTATCTAAACAACGTCAAACTAACACAGTGAAGAGTAATGTAATCTAATCGTAAAAGTAAATATACCCAAAACTGGCAGTAATAGTCTTGGAAAAAGGAGAAAATAAGATGGGTTGGTCCTCCTGGCTTTGTATTCCTGCAAAATTCATTAACTGAGTGAAAGACGAAGAGTCATAATCCTGATCCATGGGCCGTTTATGTGTGTGGGGTTGCCCGAGTTATCAACGGGACAATTCGAAAGTTCACCCTCATTAAAGAAGTAGATATGTCGAACCAAAAGTAGTTTTTCAATGATAAGGAGTGTTATTAAGTCTGCGGATAGATTAAGGGACTGTTTATTCAGTCAATTTAACATCAACTTTACAGTGCAATGGATATTGGCTACTGAATGTAGAACCCTACATCCAAATGGGTATACAATTCAGTTAATGCCTACACTGATATAAGTCAACCTAGTGCCTAACTGTCAGGGAGAATTCTCATTTATGGCTAATTTCTCTCACCCAGTGAGTCCCTCAGCAGCTTTGCTGGATTTCTGGGGTTTATTTTTTCCACCTGGTAAGATTGTGAGCCTTTTCCCCACTCTTACATGTGTTTTGCCATGTGTATTTCTACTGTTTATGTGATCTTGGGCTCTGGAGCTACACCACTCCATGAGCCCCACTTTTTGTGTGTGTTACACAGCACCTTCAATGGAGTAACACAGGGTTGTCTTTGAGACTTCCCACTGACTCCATTTTTCTGGGGCTGACTACTGTCCCCCAGAAACATGTAAAGTTGTCATTAACTTTATATAGTAACTTTAAACTACAGACCCAGTACACCCCATATTACATGGAGTATTGGAAAGGGTTAGTTCCTATCCTTTTTTGTCTGTGCCTCTCTGAGCTTTGTTTTGCTCTCTTAACACTAAGATTTGGCTGGTGGCAGTGGTATCTACCCTAATTTTTCTACCATGATTATACTATATAAACGTGGTACTGTTTTAGGCTATTATATTAGCCTCGAACTTAAACCCGCTTGACCAAATACTTTTTATTTTGGCTCCGGTTGGGTTTTATCGCCATTTCTTTTTGTTAAAGTCCTTCTTGTGTTTTACTTTGCGCAGCAAACCAGATTTGCCACCTTTGTTTGCCGACCTTTGGCGGGCTTCTGTCCAGAAACCCTCCTTTGGCGGCTGGGTGTCTAGGTGGGCTGAATGTGAGGGAGGGGTTTAGTCACCCCCTGCACAGGGTCTCCTTGGAGACCCAAGACGCACTTTGTGTCGATTGGCTGAGGTGGTTGTCCGGGCAGGACAACCCCCTGCTGAGTGATTGACAGCCAGTCTGTGTGAATGGGGAATTTTGGCATAAAAGGCAGGACTCTTGGGCTGGAAGTCAGAGTCTCCACTGGAACTGCAAAGAACCGAAGAGAAGCGGAGAAGAAGACGGCTGCTCAAACTCCCGAGTCCCGGTGAAGCCCTGCTGCAGTCCTGAGCTATCTACCCTTCAACGACAAGAGAAGATCCAGTCCAGAGTCTTCTTCCCTTGAGACTGCTGGGATCAACCAGCTCACCTTCCACAGCCATAGGACCCTCTCCTTGGTTGAAATTGCTGGACACAGCTGTAGTGGTCTGGACAGCCATCTGAAGAGCCTCTCCTGTTTTAAAGGAGCGCACCTTTTATTCACTGTTGCTTCGCTGCTGATGGCCTCATCCCTGGGTAGTGCAGATCGCTCCAGATGTCCTCCTTCTTGTCTCCACGACTGAAGCTCCAGGAACTGTGAGTCTGCAGGAACTACCAGGAACAACTGCCGTGGCACCAGCTTTTCTTCAAACGAATAAGGTACTGTGTCCGACTTGAGGAATTGGGGTGAACCCTTTCTCCTCACCCAAGGCTTGCCCTTGTCTTTCTTCCCTCTTATAACTTTTGCTTCCCTTGTGACAATATCCAGGTACTCCTGGCAATCTCAAATCGTGAACTGTTCTAACCTTGTGATCCTCAACAACAGGACCCTGTCCCATTTGACACTGGCACAGGTCTATTGACTTTTATCTACATTTTAGAAAGTGTCTTCTGATTCTATCTGCCTTGACAAAAGTATTGCCTATGATTTGTATCCCCTATTCTCTTGTGTTAATTCATGTGCTAAGTGTGTTTGACTATGGTATCATTTCCTCTCGCGGGTACGCCTTTCTTTCGTAAAACCGAACTGTCATTACTGTCAAAAAGTGATCTCGTAATAACCCACGGTAACGCCTTTGTTTCACAACACCGGCCTGTCAAATCCAAAGGTACTTACCTTGAATTGTTTTGCACAAGGGGAATTGGTTGTGTATTGAATTTGATGTGTGGTTTTAATTTAATAGAAGTGAAGTGTTTTGTGAACAGATGGTCTAAAAATAAATGTACTTTTACTATTTCACCAGAAACCTTGAGTCAGTGTTTGCTTGAGTCACAGTAATTGTAGTCCTTTGTGTAATCTGTACTACTGCTCATTTGCTCTTGAGATAAATCTGGCTCCTCAGCCATTTCTACCACTTTTTCTGTGTAGTACAGGCTTGTACCAAAGGTGAAATTGTACTACCACTTGTAGTCTTAATTGTGTGTAGTGGTCCCTAAGGGCACTGTACAGGATTCTGCCTTACACTACTCCATTAGTGAACATAGTTTCCTATGACAAATCCTAATTGGTAAAATCTCTTCATCTTCTCCCAAGTCCACTATTTCAGATCGTATTTTAGACTGGCAGGTTGAAGATCCCATGCCATCTGCACAAAACCAGGATGATGAATGATTAGCTGCCCATCATTTTAAGGAGAATGCTACAGGTTTAAGTTTGGGGTTTACACAGTGGCCATGGTGTATTGAATAATTGTTCTCAAGATCTTTTGTCACATATATCTGGCATGGGGTGTTGGTGACACTGACTTTCATAGAATATTTTAGGATTGCAGTGTAAATTGGAAGATCTGGTGTGAAGATTCTTTGCGGGTGGTGTATTGCAAGAAATTATTTTATTGCAAGAAACCTTTGGAACCAGTACAGTTTTGTACATGCAGTACACACTTCATTTTGATTTCTTCATCAAAGAAGGAATGTAATTAAGGTGAGCTGATCCTTTTAGTTGCAACCTCTTTGGATGTTGATGTTGGGCCGTGGGAAATGGTGTTGATTTATTGAAAAATTACTGTTGCTCCCTACTATTTGCCATAATGTGTGAAATTGCAAATGTGTTCTAATTGTTGTGGAACTTGACTGTATCATCTGTCTTGTTTTTAGAGGAAAAATTGCCATTAGGTATTCTCTTTGTCACAAACTCCACTTCATCTGGCCATAATATGTGTATTTTGAATGGTCATTTTGAGGCAGATAGTCCTGTAAAAGATACTTTTGTGAGAACCCTCTTAGCACTGATTGATTGTATGCTGTGTATGTTTGAAAACTGGCACAAAGTTTAGAGATTTAATGTTGCAAGACCCGAAAGAGAGAAAATACATTTGAGATTAACTCTAGGTTCAAATTTAACTATGCATGACTATCTTCAGGCTTGTTCATCAATTTTCAATAATAATAAAAGGAAATTGAAATGGTCTGATAAGTCAAATTCCACACTTAACTGAGGTAGCTGCGCTAGGATGAAGTAAAGTGTTATCCTATCCATCTTCTGGCATAGGTTTTGATTTCCTTGACCTCACATTTACTTCTTGAAATAATGTAATCAAGAATGTTATATCATGTCCAAACAAACCTTACAAGTCAACTAAACCATTACATTTCTGGTTTGATAAGGATGAATTAATTAATCTTTTATAAGGTGCTTAATACCGTAGACCAGTCTCTAATTGAGATTGTAAAATAATTCCACATCCAATTTATCAATCTGCTTAAAAGAGGTTATCTCAATAATAACTTTTTTAATGGTAGAGCATCTTGCAGCTCACATTTTCTAGAGCCGAAAAAAAAGGCATTGAGTGAAGCCAGGCAGCAAAGCAATACTAATTATTCACCATCGCACTGTCCAGTTCAGTGATTTTGACACCCTGTATCACAATTATACTTTTATTGCTCATGTTGTCCCCAACAAAGGACCATAGAGATTGTAATTGTTGTTAATTCTGACCCAAAGAATCCATTTGGGACAAACATTCATGTACCATTTTATGTAGTTTTATGTATTTTATTTACTGTCCTATGTTTTGCCTAATGTATATATAACACATGCTCCTTATGTATTAAATCTTGATCAAAAGTAGCAGTCATCATTACCATTTGTTTGCATATTGACAGTCAGGAGGTAGTTTTCCTTTTTGGGTTCCATAACCTTGCTCAATTGTGTCTGATAAAAGCAAAGCAATGCTGCCAATTGTATAAAGTAGGTAGAACCTTTTGAAGATTGGTAGTTTTATAGTTTCAAGGCCCTCCTCTATAGTGCATTTTATGCATGCAAGGATAATGTACAGGCTACAGTTTGGTCTGATCACTTTTCTGAAGTTTTGCAATAACCCTGATGATTGTTTTATTCTTCTAATTGATAGCCCTAGATCCTTAACCCATTTAGAAAATCGAATAATGATACAGGAGATTACTGACTATGCCAGGTATATTGAGCCCATAAAAGCATTTGGTTCTAATGGTGTCCCAGGTGACCTATTAAGTAAAATATTGACCTATGTGGCCCGCTGTTAGTCAATATTATTCATGCAGTGTTGACCACAAAAATAATTCCTCCATCCTGGCTGTAATCTATTTTCCTAGTTTTTTAAACAGACAATAGGGGAAACCCTGTACATTTTAGGCCTATATCCCTATCAGATATTGTGCTTAAATTATTAGGGACATTTGTGTTTTCTAAACTTCAATTTTGAGTTGATGTACAAATACCTACTTTCTGATCTCCAGCTGGGTTTTCTTAAATCCCTGGGTATGACCGAACAGTGTTTAAATCTGGTGCTGATCATATGCAAGTATAATGAAGCACGGTGAGATAATTTATATGTATTCTTCATGGATTTGTCCACAGGCTTTGACAAAGTGAATAGGTCTGACCTATGGGAGACAACTATAAGGATAGGAATCTATGAGGATATATTGAGCCTCATGGTCCAACTTCATTCTGGTACCAGGGAATGTATTGCTTAGGGCAAGATGGGAAACAGGATTAAGATGAGACCTACAACACAAAGAGTTGCCCGGGGATGCTATTCAATGCTCTTCTATTTAATTTGTATCTAAATGGTCTGGAGAAAAAATTAATTTGAATGAACTTGGATGTACAAAAGCAGCTGGCAGATCTGTCCCACACCTGGTTTGCACCGATGGTGTATTAATTGGCTGTGCCCCTGTTGCTTGATGGCATCTTTTGTTAGGTTATGTTCATTTTATGGATTCCCCTAATATGACAGTCAATATTTCAAAATTAAAAGTTCTGATCTATGAAAATAAAGCGTGGAAACATTCTTAATCTAATAATGCTGATCAGACTATGGGAAGAATCTGTCACTGATTACCTGGGTGCAAGATTGTCAAGCTTTAATAACTGGAAATCTGACAGAAGACTGGAATCTGTAAGAGACAGGCTAGTTACACGGTATTACACTTCTCAAATTATTTATAATGGCAGCTAAAAAAGCCTATGAAGATAAATGTTGGGGGCTTGTGAGATATGTAGGTGGGTCCTGGGCCCTTTCCTCAATAACTATTTTTGGTCTCTATTAGGGATATGGATATCTACTGCCCCAGAGCTATTGCATCTGGGACCTCAAATTATGGCAATGTCTTTGAAGCTTTAGTTGATGCTGTCAATTCTATGGCTATCAATATGGCAAATGAGCGGGCAAAGCTTAAGAGATCTTGAAGTATTCCTTATCTCTGGATAATTATAATGTGATCAGTTGGATTTTGTTTGTTAGAAACATATTTGCATCTACAGGGATTTCAAGTTTTTTTTTTTACCTTTCAATGGTCAATTCCATTTCTAAAGCTGGGTTGACAGAAATGTATGATGTAAAAATAAATACTTGTACGACTTGTAGAAATGCAGACTAACTTTTCTGTGAGGAGCTATTTTCCACATCCTTATGAAAAAGAAGAGTTTTCAAATTATTTGTCAATTGTTTTAACCTCTGTAGCTATTAGGCTGATGAGTTTTAATCTGTTACTCCTGGCTGCATACACTGCAAAATGGTCAAATTTAAATGAGTTGACATGCCCGTGTAATAATCATGCTAAAGAGGATAGTATGCATGTGTTTAGTTGTTTGTATTCTTCTCCCACATTTAGGTATAGTGTACTGCATAATTGTACCCAATGTTGCATTGATTGTTTTATTTGGTACAAGAAAAGGATTATGGTGTATTTAATAGCGGCTTTAAGGATTAGCAGGCAATTCAATTTTAAATGATAATTGGCGTTAAGTATTATGAATCACTCAGTGCTTAATTTGTAAGAAAATAAATGCCAGGGCCCAAATATTTTTGTGCAAGTCACTGACACCTCGGGGCAGGCAACTCCCAGCCCACTGACACAACCCATGCCTGCTCCATACAGTACCAATATAATTGGTTTTAAGGCTACAAATACGACCAGTTCATTGAGGTTGATGGATGCATGGTGTGATTTCCAGATACCAATCGACATGACATATTGTGTCTTGAAATAATATAAATATTTCAGTGCTTCTTTAAAATACATTATTGTTAATATTTTGCTCTGATTCTATCAGTGGCAAGTGGAACATTTTAACAATCTATCAAGCGAAAATAAGAGCCAACGTGCTTTGCCTATATGGTAAATTATTGGACAAATGTAGCCAAAATCGAACTGGTGAGCATGCCTGTCAAACACTCCACCACAATCATCTTCCTTGGTTTCGCAATCATGCTAGGCGCTCCTTTTTGATAGTGGCCTTTTTTTTGCTGACCTTGCACCTGTGTTGAGACTGGTGGCTGGTGACTGTTCTGTTGTTGTCAACCCACTTTGCTGGTTATTACCGTAGAGAATCTGCAGCAATGTCAAGCAGGTTCATTGGAGCAGTGTTTGGTCATGGCCAACATCAGTGGCCAACATTGTCACTTAATGGCGCTTAGAAACACTAGTGTACAGGTGTGTTATGAACGCCAAATCATATCATATCACCTTCTAACTCATTGTTATTCATGAAAATGGATAAATAGCCATTCCCTGCCAACCTGGGTTGTCAAGTTTGTGAATAACAATGAGCAAGACAAGGATGAGGCGTTCCAGGTCTGTGCACACTGTTGTTTTTATATTACTATGACTGACTGACAGGTACAATAATAAAGTTGCCAAAACAGTACAAGCTAGGATTAGAAAAAGGTGCATGGGCTCAGAAATAAGTGCCAGGGCTGAGCCCTAGCAAGCTGTTGCACAAATTAAGCACTGGAATCACTTTGTACATTATATTGGTATGTTTAATGAAAGGATTCTAAGAAATAATGTTTTGACTGACTGACCCACAATTAGAAACTATTCTTTGAATCCTTTTCTCCACCAGGGCAAATTTTGCCCTCGTGCTTACACAGAATGTTATTAGCATTTGGGTAAACTTTTCCATAGTGCAAAAATGCATTGAAAGCATGTTTTTTGCATTAGGGAAACGTATGCCCTAATGTTAATACCGTGCACATTTACACTTGCAAGGAATTGTGTGGTAAGTTCTGACCATTATTTATTCAGGCCGAATTCTAATAGAGGACCTGTTTTGAGACAACCACAATTAAAACATTCTCTCCGACATCACAGCAAATGCCTGGGGTGTATTCTGTGTTCTCCGAAAAATGAGCTACTGGTGTCGTTAGAAACACCACTTAACTGGCGTCTCCATTACGGGCACAGACTGTAATGTTTAACAAAGAGTGCAAAGTTAAGGCAGCCCAACTGTGGAACTCCCTACCTGCCACACTCAGAGCAGATCAACCTAATGAAAACTTCCGCCAGAATACAATAAAATGGCTTAAAGAATCTGAGAACTAGATATGGACCTGCTAACTAAAATGAACCAACCATGCTTCTATGTAAATACTTTAGATATTAGAGTTACTTTTGATTGTATTTTATTTGATTCTTGCTTCCTGCCTCTGCCTACATGACCTCCTTCTATGTACTGTGTGTCTCAGATGTATTGATTACTCTTGATGTGTAACTAAGCTGTGAATTATCTTATGCTATGCGCCCTGATGCCTATGGGTCCGGTGCGCAATACAAATAAATAAACAAACAAACAAAGCATTGGTAGTTGAGAATATCCTTGGCTAAAGTAACACCACCATCAGCAGACACTCATATTACTTGGCCTACCCCTTAAGTTGTTACTACAAGTTATATTAGGATAATATGTGTTTGTACTGTGCCAAAGTTACCCCGGTAATTGTTTCACAGTGCCAAAGTTTGACTGGGTGTCTATGTAATGCGCCCCCTATGGGCTAACCAGAGCATAGTCTACTGAAGGAGAGAAAAGGGAGGGAAAAAATGTAAGAAACATCGCACGTTGAATGAAGAGAAGAGCAAAGTACGTGTGAGGGATAGTGTTTGGATTAGTTCTGATGCATTTAGACAGACAGCATCTGGATGAAAGAGGAGTGTCGATGATTCTAGGAGAAATGTTGTGATGCCTGGCAGCATTCACCAGGAAGGGAGTTTCTAGTACTAGAAGCAGTGCATGAGCAGGTAGTGGTGTGATGGGCTCAAGATGTGCTGAAGTGTTACCTTGAAGTGCGCAGGCTTAAATTGCCAAGTTATGTTTAAAGTCACAAGGTAAAGCCGGGATCTTAATTTTAGCACTGCCAAATCCAACTCAGAGTTCAATGTCAAGAGTTAACCGAATAAAAAGGTGAATATAGTTGGAAACAAAGGAAAAACAAAGGTAAATGAGGTGAAGGAGGCAGGCCTGTACCTCAATGTGCCATATATCTGTTTGGACACATACTGAGTGACCGGTCCTATTGAACGAGGGTGTGAGATGCACTGAAAATTAGCAGCGTGGGAGAAGGTGCCAGCCAATCAGAAGCACAGGAAGATGAGCTAAGGATCAGAGTGCAAGAACATGTTCCATCCTGAGGATGACACCTTTCTCCCAGAGTATGTTTCCCTTAGCTAAACCCTGGCACTTTGCTAAGGTCCATAACCTGACAGTCCAATCGTATTATAGTACACCTAGAAAGGATGTAATGGGCAAAATGTCCACATCCAGAGGAAATAAACAATAAACAATTGCATGGCTGCTACAGAGATGCCAGGAAAAAGGAAGCATTTCATTATTGTGAGGCCATGCACCGGCACCTCTAACACACTATAATTTCCCAGATGAGAAGGATGTGGTGTGTGCTAACCTCCATACAAAATCGGCCTCCCCGTCAGTCCCGATCACACTCAGCCTTCTCAAAACAGTAATCTAAGTGATTGAACCTCTTGTCACTACTGCTGTTAATCTGTCTTTTTCTAACGCCCACATCCCTGTTTCACTCAAACAATCCTTGATCACACCTCTTCTGCAAAAGCCTACACTGGACCCTCATGTCCTTTTCCCTCGTTGCCTATTCTATGAAACGTTTGAAAGCTGTGCTGACTGCTCTTCTCCAATCTTTCCTGGAGGACTCTGGTGTTCTTGACACATATCAGTCTGGCTGCCGCCCTGGCATGGGCACAGAATTGGTCCTGGTGTCGGCGGTGGCTGAGTTACCCCAGATTGTGAATCAGGGTAGTGTCGGTGCCCTGATCCTGCTGGACCTCTGCGCCTCTTTTGACACTGTGGACCATGGCATCCTCTTGGAGAGGCTGTCCTTAGCGGGGATCTCTGACACGGTCCTTGAGTGGTTTTGGTCTTGACTTCATGGTAGTTCACAGTCTCTCTCGCTCTCACCCTTTCTCTCTGCCCCCATACCCCTTACCTGTGATGTGCCTCAGGGCTCTGCTCTTTCTCCTCTTCTCTTTAATCTCTACATCCAGCCTCTTGTCAAGGTGATTCACTCTTTTGGGTTTCAGTGTTTTTCATTTGCGGATGACACTCAAATTCTGCTGTGGCTTGATCTTTCCCTTCCATCCACGGCTGAGCAATGCCGCAAGTGTCTGTCAGCCGTCCATGTCTGGATGGGAAGTGCCTTGCACTGGCTAACTGTGGCCACATGGGTTAAGTTCAAGGCCTTTTGCCCGATTCACCAGGCTTTTTACAAAACCGGGCCAGAATACCTTCAGGCTACATTTATTCATGATGTCCCCTCCCGCTCCTTACGCTCTTCTACCGCTCTACAGATTCTTGTTTCCTTATTCAGGCTTTCTTGGGTTGGTGGTCGCTCTTTTTCGGTGGCAGCTGCTCTATTATGGAACTCCTCTCCGTTGTCTGTGCCTTCAATTATTGACCATCTGTCATTCTGACATGTTTAGAAAACCTTTTTGTTCTCAGGCTGAGTTCCTGTGTCACTTTCTCTTTGGCGCCTGCTCTACTTACCTCCCAGTGCCATGATGCCCTAGTTGGTGAAGGTAGCGCTTAATAAACACAGTTAACATAACATAACAAGGTGGTGTAGCCCAGTAAAGAGAGTTACAAAGAGCTTACTGTTCATGGCCTGTAAGAATGTCATTGTATTTTCCCTTGTTCCCTCCCTTGCCTTGAAGCGCTTTGAAATACATTGTGTATAGGCGCTATATAAATAAACTATCATGTCATATCATATATCATACCAAATACAAAACAGGGATTGATTGTCTTTGGTAAACATGTAAAAAGTAAGATACCCTCATATTGCACATGTGTGCTGAATATATCTCATGTAAGGATGTACTGGTGTGAAATCAGAATAGAAACGAATGCTGAAACCAGACAGCATCAAGTAAATCACAATGCAAACTAGTATAAAACAAGACCAGATGTATGCCATGCATTTGGTGAACGAGACTGGTCTTGCCCATGTTCATATGATACTAACCAGACGTCATCTTCAAGATGTTGTTCATGACCCAGATGCTCAAGGCTATTCCAATTTAGAGTGTGAATTGCCTGTATCCAAGAGGCAACTAGTAGCTTTCATCAACCTTAAGGATGCTTACATCCCGATGTAGCCTCCCCAGAACAAGTTACTATGTTTTGTGATCAAGGGCCATCATCTCCAGTACAAGGTGATCACATTTGCTCTGCGAATGAGCCCCAGGGCCTTCACTAAAGTAATTGCGGTCATTCAGTGTATCAATGTTTGCAGAGGTTTGCATATATATCTGTATTTGGCTAGAGAGAGCTTTTTACCTCAGGTGGCAGAGTCACTCCTTCTGCAAGTGACTGCCCTTCTATTCACCCTTGGGCTATTACACCCAAGTCCACCCTGGTTGTGGCGCTAAGTATCTCCTTCATTGTTTGCCCCAGAGGGCAGGGTTCAGGCCTTGTGCCGGGTGTACCACTGATTCAGCAGTTGCACAGTGTCTTCAGTGTGCTAGGTCAAAGGACTCTCAGAAATATGACTCCAAATACCCAACTTCAAATTTTCATCTGCAGTTGCATTTGAGGGTTGCTCTGTGTTAAGATGGATTTCTGAACTCTGACCTGGGCAGATGTTCAGAAGGCCAGCCTAGTTTCTTGGAACAGGTTAACCTTCTGGACAAGTCAGAACAATGAAGCTAGCACTGGCGGCGGTCAAGGATAGCGCTCGGGTGGGTGAGGGTGATCGAAAGTCTACAATGAGCACACAAATTACTCTCAGTCAGGTGTATATATCAAAAATACAAATACATTTATTAAAGGCCTCTTAAGTCAAACACAAGATGAAACCACCTCAATATTAACAATACTAACACAACACTATACTAGGAAACATATATACAGTGACTATTGACCTAAAGAAATATTAAATAAGTAGAGATCCACAACCTGAAACGGAAGAGGCTCAGACAGTGCAAATATCCTTTAGGCATTTCTTCATCAACCCAAACCCTAAGTAACAAGCAGTTCAATCCCTGCAAAGTGTGGAGTCTTGTGCTCACAAGTATGTTCAGTGCAAAATGGGTCTCTTCAAGGGGCTGTATTGTACTCAGGAAGGTGGGTGAGGTGATGAAGAATAAAGTTCCACTATTCAAGGAGGACCTCCACAAGAGGGTAGATCGATTTCCAGGAATCGGGAATAGGATGGTAGCGCAGGCTACGCTAACAAAGGAGAGTGGCCTTTGGGGGACACTCATGCGTAAAAGTTTATGGATGCGCCAGGGGGCTACCGGTAAGTGTTGCAAGTACTCACTGACCTTCAATGTAGTTTGGACCAAAAGTCCAGTTCGCTTGCAGGTTCTAGTCCCGCAGTTGTGCTCCCTCCGGCTTTCAGTGGCTGCGTTCCAGGACCTGAGTTCATGGCGGGACAGTGGCCTTTTCTCCTCTTCTGGAGAAGGGATCGGGTCAGTTTCACTGCAGGTTGTTTTAGGGCAAAGGGGGGCACAGCAGCAAGGCACCCACAAAGCTTGTCACCACAGCAGGGTGACACAGGTACTGCATAGGCTCGGGTTCAGGCAGCTTCTCCTAAATCCAGACCTAAGAATGCAAGGTGTACGAAACTCGGCGGGAGAGAACCTTGTACCAAGAGCTTATGCTTCCCAAAGTCTCAAGTCGAAACCGAGACGTCGACAGTTGCAAGGCAAAGGTCCAGTACGAGCTGGTCCTATGAGCTGGTCAGTTCACTGGGCAGTCTACGAACACTTCCGAAGAGGCTTGTTTGCAGGTTAAGCAGGAGGTGCTAAGAGTAGTTAGTCCCACTATGCCAATGGGTCAAAGCCCCCTTGCAGGCTTTCTATGATCAATGAGAAACAGGGTCTCTGATGGGACAACAGCAGTGTTAGTGTGCCAAACCTTCCAGCGGGTCACCAGCAGTTCCATGGATCTGCTTCTTCGGTTCAGGATACTTGGCTCCTTTACTAAGATTGACCTGGAATGGGTGTGGAGTGCCTTCTCTTATCCAAAGTTTGCATTGTGCCCAAAGGAAGAGAAACCAATGGGAGCTCTGCTCACATTCAACCATCCCAGATGTGGATCAATCACGGACCACAGTGGTCCCAGTCATTTCCAGCACACCAGATATCCTGGCACCCAGGATGTGTATTGGAACTAGACAGTCCATCCCACATTCGGGGGCGCACACACACACAAGGCATGCAGAAACATGCCAAAGCTTCGGTTTGCGCGGGACCCTGCATATCCAAATAAGGAATTTCCCGGGTCTGCTGAACCTGGGGAAGCCAAAGGGACAACATTGCCAAAGGACAGAACAAAGGACTTTGTGGCAGGGCCATTTTAGGCACTGGCCATTGTCCTGGGCCAAACGTGGTAAACATGGCTTGGACCAATGGAAAAAGTCAAACATGCTTTAAAGGTAACAGCTGCCACCAGCTCCGTCCTGGGCACACTTGTACATTCATCAAAAATCCTTTGAGGGTGTCTAGGGCCTTAAAAATGAAAAAGAGACCCCAGCGCACTGTACTGGAAGGTACATTGTGCACTGATAAAAAGTTACCAAGAAATGGTAACAAAGTGAAAGACCAAGGGAAACAAAGTCTCCAAGAACTGGTAGTCTCAAGGGCATGTCTGTTTCCCCTTAACAAGATGATCAAAAGTCCAGCGGAGTACAGCAGAAGGCTGGGCTCCACTGGTAAAAGTCAGGCTAGGATGGTGAGGAGACAAATGCAAAAAGTTGGGGGGTTCACAACTGGAGGGAAAATTACACATAAATGGAAATCCTTCCTAACACTTCCCCTCCTAGACCAAGGACAATGGGGAACTAATCCACCCCTGCATCAGCATTGCTATGTTGGACACCTGGCCTATGCTCAATGGTGTAGTCAAACCCTTGCATGCTTATGGACCACCTGAGCAACTTTGGATTCTCTCCCTTCATGTTCAGGAGCCACTGTAAGGGCTTATGGTCAGTTTGCACATATAAGTGGGTCTCATAGAGGTAGGGCCTCAGCTTCCTTCGGGCCCACGAAACAGAGAAACATTATTTCTCTACTGTGGACTACCTGAGCTCTCTGTCCTTAAACTGGCAACTGATAAATCCAATCGGGTGTTCCTTGCCTTTCTCATCTATCTGTAATAGTACAGCACCTATCCCAGTGTCAAAGGCATATGTCTGCACAATAAAATATCTTTTGTAGTCAGGGGCCCTGAGGACAGGGGCCTGGCACACAGAGCCTTTTAAGCCATGGATGGCCTTCCCACATTCCTCAGACCAATAGATCTTCTTGGGTTTCTTTGGAGTTGTGAGAGCAGTCAGAGGGGCAGCTATGGTGCCATAGTCTGGAATAACGTTTTTGTAATACCCAGTGAGGCCTAAAAAGGCTCTCACTTGAGTTTGAGTAGTGGGGTAGGCAAGTCCTGTACTGCTTGTACTTTACTGGGTAGAGGCTGAATCCTCCCTCCACCTACTTCATGCCCAATGTAGACCACTGATCCTTGACCTGTCTGGCACTTGCTGGCCTTTATGGTCAAGTGTGCCTTCTGAAGAGCCTGTAACACAAGTATGGGGTGCTTCACATGATCCTTCCAGGTGGCACTATAAACTGCTATATCATCCTATTAAGGAAGGAAGAATTCATCCAACCCATTAAGGACATGACTCACAAGCCCCTGAAAAATGGCAGGTGCAATCTTCAAGCCAAGTAGCATTACCCTTAACTGTTAAAGACCTTCTGGAGTCGAGAATGCTTTCTTTTCCTTGGCATCGTCTGCTAGGGCTATTTTTCAATGCCCTGCAGTGAGGTCAAATGTGCTGAGGTATTTGGATGCACCCAAGGTATCCACCAGCTCATCAGTTCTAGGCAAGGGGTGAGCATCTGCCTTGGTGACAGCATTCAGAGGCGTGAAGTCCACACAGAACCTCAGTTGAGAGGTACCTGCCTTTGGTACCAGTACCACATGACTGGACCAAGGACTACTGGAGGGCTCAATCACCCCAAGATCTAACATCTTATTGACCTCTGTCTTGATGTAGGATCTCACCTTATCTGACATTCTCTACCCCCTTTGAAAGGAACACTCTCTCCTGTGTCAATTTCATGTTTACACCAAGGTGTCAAATGAGGAGCTAGGGAAAACAAGAGGGAGAACTGCCTCAGCAAAGCTCTCACCTCATCTTGTTGAACGGAAGTTAGGCGAGGGGCCACTTTGACACCTTGAATGGAGATGTCTGAAGGACTGCCTTGGAACAGGTCAGGAAGATGTTCTGCTTCCCCCTCTACTATATCTGATGCCAAGAGCAGTGCAGTAATTTCAACCCTCGGGATGAAAACCTTCAGCCTATTCACATGAAACACCTTTGGAGCCTTTCAAGGGCCACTAAATAGTTCACCTCACCCAGTGGCTCCACTATTGAGTAAGGGCCTGGCCATTTATCCTGTAAAGCTCTGGGCCTTATTGGGATCATGATCAGGACCTGCTGGCCTGGTGTAAAGTTGACAAGGGAAGCCTTCTTGTCATACCAATGTTTCAACAGAGCTTGCCCAGCCTTCAACCTATCACTGGCCTGAGCCATCAGGAGGAACATTCTCTTCCTTAGTCATACCACATAGTCTACCACATTGGTAGTGATGGGGGGAGTAGGCATCTCCCACCCCTTCTTGACTATAGCCAGGGGTCCCCTAACAGGGTGACCAAAAAGAAGCTCAAAGGGGCTGATGCCAACCCCTCCTGAGGTACCTCTCTGTAGGCAAAAAGTAAGCATGGAAGAAGGAGATCCCATTTTCTCCTCTGGAGCTCTTCCAGGGCCCCAATCATGCATTTGAGGGTTCTATTGAACCTCTCAACTTAGCCACTGGTTTGTGATGGTATGCTGTGGAATACTTATAAGTGACCCCACACTCCTTTCACATGGCTTGCATGTACTTGGACATAACGTTGCTGCCCCTATTAGACACAACTTGTTTAGGGAAGCCAACCCTATTGAATATGCCAAGCAAAGCTTTAGCAAATGACTTGGCAGTTAATGTCTTTAATGGGATGGCCTCAGGATGTTTGGTGGCATAGTCGACCAGCATCAAGAGAAACCTATTGCCTGAGGATGTTTGAGGGTCAAGGTGACCAACAATGTCAATTCCTACCCTCTCAAATGGTACCGCCCAACTGGGAGTGATACTAATGGAGCCTGGATGGTTGTGCCACTTTTCCCAGATAACTGGAATGTGGCACAATGCCTTTCTACCTGGCCCCACATCTTGGGCTAGTAGAATTGCATGATTAACCTTTGCTTGGTTCTCTTGATGCCAAGGTAATCAGCAAGGGGGACTTCATATGCCAGCTGCAAGAGGAAGGGTCTTACATGAAGGGGACCACCAACCTCCTATCGTCTCCCTCTGTAGACCCTGTGGTATCACTGTACAGGAGCCCAACTTTCCAAAAGATTCAATGCTTCCCAGGAGGTTCACCCTCAAGCTGGTAGCAGGCCTGTCTCCATAGACCTTCCAAAGAGGGGCACTCACTTTGGCCCTTACTAAACTCAGCCCTGTCAGGACCACCTTCAACCAATAGACATTGGTGTTCAGGATGGTCATGTGGGTCGAGAATTTCAGGCAACACCCCTTCCATGGGAGGTTCAGGTGTTTGGCCAACTACCTCCAACTCAGTGGTAGGTGAGTTAGGCGGAATGTTTTCTTTCCCTCTCTTGTCTTGACCCCTTTAGCCTTGAATGTCCCCTTTGGCTTGGCTGTGCCTTGGTCTTGGCTAAGGCAGCCCTTGTTTGTGACCTTGTGCGTGGTCTCTCTGCTGTGTCACCCACAAGACCTGAGTCTCTTAGATCATTCCCCAGCAGGACCTTTTCTGGGACTTTCCTCTGTATGCTCACTGGAACCATGACCATTGTACCATTGATAGTTACATTTACAGGCATTACTGGGAACTTAAGAGGGGGCATTGGCTAACTTGATGGGCATCAGGGGAGCTCTGGCAAGCTCCTCTGGGTTTCCCAAAATGGAATCCATCACAGTTCCGCTGGCCCCACTATCCCTAAGGGCAGGAATATCTACTCCATGGATTAGCACACTGTCCTTAAAGTAGTGCTTGGTGTTATCTGGAATGCTAGCATACGCCTGTGAGACTTTAAGCGCCCAGGAACCCAGGGAAACTAGGACTACCACAGATTCTATCCCAGTGGAGAAGGAGTCTGAGGAGAAGGATGCCCTTGTGGGTTCTACGTTATTTTGCCGCAGGATTTTTCGTCGCGGGACTTTTCATTGCCGTTTTTTTAACGAAAAAACCAACCCCCCCCTTTTTTTAAATTATTCCCTTTCACCCACAAATATTTATTTAATTTTTAAACCAAAAAACGATTTTTTTTTCGATAAAACAACGGCGATGAAAAGTCCCGCAACGAAAAATCCTGCGGCAAAAGAACTGTATACCGCCCATGGGATCTCTTCCTCCTCATAGGAGGGGAAAGCGAGACTCACAGAGTGGACCCCCAAGGTTTTGACCTTACATCTGGGGTCCCCCTTCACATGGTCACTTGCTCCAGAAGCCACACAAGATGTACTGGGTCTTGGGACATAGGGAGGCTTACGGTAACAAGAGTTATATCTGGGAGGATAACTCCCATTACCATGAACATTCTCTTGGGACATAACCTTGTTTTTCTTTTTGTGTCCCCTTTGGGAGGAAGTGTTATCAGATCTCGCACCCTCCTTATCTTTGTTATTTTTTCACCTCCCCCTGCTTACCAGGAGTAGTCCTGTCCTTATGTGACAGCCACAAATCTGCTGCACTGACTAGTTTCTTAGGATCTATCTCCTTAGAAATAGCCAAGTGCTGCTTAAACTCAGGAGAACAAGATGCAAAAATATGTTCAAGCATGACCATACATATCATACCGTTAAAGGTGGTGACCTTATAGCCTTCAACCCAGCCAGTCAAGTTGTTTAAGGAATCAGTAACATAGGACACACAAGTGTTACCTTCTTTCTTTTTGTACTCTCTAAATCTCTTCAAGTATTGAGCAGGAGTCTTCCCAAACTTTAAGAAGAGAGTTTACTTCAATCTTACAAAGTCTTGTCTGTCAGCCTTTGACATTTCTATAATGGCACTGCAGCCATAATGGGGTAGTCGACTGAGCAACCATGCAATCTTGTCAGCATCCACAACTTCTTGTACTTCACAAACATACTCAAATGCAGTTAACCCGTCCATGATGTTATTCATTTCATCATACATACTGTGCAGATCTTTAGGAGACCGTGGATAAGAGGCAGACCAAGACCCATTTCCAGATCCCTTAGAGGAGCCAGTTTTTGCCTGAATCTTGGTCAGTTCCAACTGGTGATCCCTGTCCTTTTGTTTTTCTGCTTGCTCAACTCTCAGCGTTGCCATGTTGAACTGAAGCTTCTTCTGCTTAAACAGCAGGGCTTGCTTCTTGAATTCAAGCATGGGTTCAGCGTCAAAGCAAACAGACAAAACTTGGGACTCTTCATCATCCCTTTCTTCATGGACTCCATGGATGATGGCAGCAACAGCTCTGCTAGAGCTATCAGTAAGAGCAGCCCCACCACCTTCTGCACTGTCATCCGAAGTAATGGTATTGAGTTGCACCTCTTGCCAATCCATGATCCTTTGGATCATTTCAACCTTGGTACCTTGAGCGGATAAGCCTCTCTTGGTACTCAACATTCTCAGTGTCTCTGATTTGGAAGCATTCAAATTTAGTTAGCTATAGCTTCCATGTTTTAAGATAGGTTGTTAGCTTTACATTTACATTTTCTACTAAGGTCACTATGTGTCCTGCGTAAGTGTAATCCTGGTACCTTTACCAGTGCGCAGCACTATGTACCTTCGATCCTATCCCACCGATGTACACCAATTTGTAAAAATGGATTTCTGTACTCTGACCAGGTGGGCAGAGGTTCAGAAGGCCAGCCTAGTTTCTTGGTACAGGGTAACTTTCTGGACAAGCCAGACCATTGAAGGTAGCATTGGCGGCGGTCAAGGCTAGGTCTCAGGAGGGGTGAGGGTGATCGATAGTCCACAATGAGCACAAACAGTAAATTAAACCACAAATGATTCTCAGTTAGATGTATATATTGTATTGTATGTATTGTATTGTATTTGGTTATTTATATAGCATTCTTTTCCCACTTGTGTTTTTTCTTGGTTGAACGCCCTTGGTGACCATAGTCAATGTGGTTGGAGTTTCTAGGGAGTTTAGTTTAGGAGATGCATGTGTGCATGCTGCCGTTCTAAGACTTGTGTGGCTGGCAAGGCTCCAATAAGCAGCCCAAGAGAGGTCAGACACATGTGTGGGTGCTATTGAGGGTTGGAGATAGATTGCTATTGGTGGGAGAATCTATGTGCGGCCAGCTATAACAGGTTCCTTTTGGGTGGTGGTCACTGTATGCTAGTAGAAGAGGTTGTTGAGGTACGTCAGGTGTTTCAGTGTGGACGTCTATGTGCGAACTAGGCCGGATGTGCTTAGCCGTCGCCGTATTTTATTGTGCATGGATGCTTGGCCATGCCTGCAGCATGTGTCCACACTAGTAGTGTGAGATATACGTACAATGGGGCGAGAGATTGCTCTGCTGAGGCTATAAATGTCCAAGTCTATAGTTGAGAATCCTATACAGATAGGCCTAGGTTTCATGCTGTAGCCGGTATCCGCGTATATTAAACGAGGATCGAGGTTACATCTAGGTTTGGGAGTCCTGTATAGTAGGAGAAAAACCTATGTTTCACAGTGCAGTAGGGTTAGGCATATGGTAAACAAAGACGTGGCCATGCAGAAACTTGAGAAACCTGCATCATGGGAGATGGGCCCCAGCATCCCAACGCAGTAGCCTTCGCCATACAGAACAAAAAGATGGATGCTACACCTATACTCAGGAACCTTGTGCACTGAATGGAAAACCTTGCCCACGTTTCGAAAAGGCAGTCATACAATGCTTCACCTAAATTCAAGAATCCTGCATTGTGGGGGGGGGGGGGGCTGGGCTTCTAAATGTGGGTAGGGGTGTTGTTGTGGGTGGGTTGATAGTGGAGCAGGTGTGCCATTGCAAAAGCTGCTGGCTTACCTAGGATACCAGTCAGCTGGCAGGGTGGTTGGGTGATATGTGCAGGTGTGTCAGGTGAAACCGCTGCGAGAACTGCCGGCCCCTAGGTTGTGATTGTCAGGTGGGGGGTGTTGTTATGTGTGGGTTGATAGTGGATGAGGTGTGTCGCAATGAGGCCACTGGCTTACCTGGGGTACTAGTCAGCTGGCAGTTATGTTTGAGCAATATGTGGTAGTGTGTCAGGTGAAACCGCTGCGAGAGCTGCCAGCCCCTGAGATGTGATTGATACGGGGGAGTTTATTAGTCATGTGTTCACAGTGTGCAGTGGATTAGGAGAGAATTGGGAAGAGCCAGGTTTTAAGGGCCTTTCTGAATTTCAGGTGGTTTTCAGTGTTGCGGTGTGTAGGGGAAGGGAATTCCAGATGATTGGTGCTTGGACAGAGAAAGAGGAACCGCCAAGCCTTGTGGAATTGTGGGGTGGGATCACTAGGCGAGATGTCATGTGAGATCTGAGGTTACTGGAAGGTAGGTAGGGGACAATTTTGTCTTGGAGGAATTCAAGGCCGATGTTTTGGATTGCGCGATGGGTGATACACATGGCTTTGAAAGTGATGCGTCGGGCAATAGCGAGCCAGTGGAGGACTCTCAGAGTAGGGCTCATGTGTTCTCTGGCGGGTAGATTAATGAGCAGGCGTGTTGCCGCATTTTGGATTCTTTGTAGTTTCCTAAGTTGGGATGCCGTGGCTCCTAGGTAGAGGCAGTTTGCATAGTCTAGGCGGGAGAGGATGATGGAGTTGATGGGCAAGAAACGGTGAGAATAGGTGCGGTAGGGGAAGATCTGCCTGAGGATACATAGGTGGAAGAAACAGGTTTTGGATACGGCGGCGGTGTGATGGGTGAGGGATAGACCTGAGTCAAATTTGATCCAAGGTTATTGACCACATTAGACGGTGCCGGTGCTTGTCCTAGTGGTTCGGGTCACGGGATTGGTTGGGGGATGAGTGATGTTTTCCCGCAGACTCAGATTTTGGTTTTCTCGGGGTTGATGATGAGGTAGTTGGTCGTCATCCAGTGATCAATGTCAGAGAGGCATGATGCCAGTTCCGGGCTGCCTGGGCCTTCGGAATTTGGGATTTTGAGGATAATCTGGGTGTCATCTGCATAGTTGTAGCAGGTAAGGTTGTATGAGCGGATGATTGCGGGAATGGGTTGTATGTTGAAGTTGAAGATTAGTGGGGACTTAGATGCTACTTGGGGTACACATTTACAGACTGGACGTGATATGGATGTGGACTGTTCGAGCTGCATGATTTGCGACCGGTTGGAGATAAAGGAGGAGATCTAACGAGATGGTTGTGCTTTTTATTGCTAGTGTTTGTAATCTGACTAGTAGGATCGAACGATCAATGGTATGGAAGGCTGCACAAAGATCTAGCAGGTTGAGGGCCGCACAGTCATCTGCATAAACCGTTCTTTTAAGGTCATCCCAGCTGGAGACTAAGGAGGATTCTGTTCCCCTTAGTGGTCTGAAGCCTGATCGCACTGGGTCTAGGAGGTTGGTGGCTTCAGCAAATTGACCAGGTTGTTTGTAGGCTGTGTGGTCAATCAGTTTGGTTATGAAACGCGTATTGGAGATAGGTCGATAGTTTTGGGGGAGGAGTGGGTCGAGAGTCGGTTTTTTGAGAATGGGTTTGGTGTAGGATGTTTTTAGGGCTCTCAAAAATACATATACATTTATTAAAAGCCTTTTAATCCAAACACAAGATGAAACCACAGCAATATTAACAATACTAACACAACACTATACTGGGAAACATATATACAGTAACTATTGGCCTTAAATAATATTAAACAAGTAGAGATACGCAAACTGAAACAGATGAGGGTCAGACAGTGCAAATATACTTTAGGCAGTTCTTCAGCAAACCAAACCCTAACTAATAGGCAGTCCAATCCCTACAAAGTGTGGTGCCTTGTAATCAAAAGTACGCTCATCACGGCAGCACTTGAACGTGCGTTAAAGTACAAAACGGGTCTCTTCAAGGGGCTGCAGTGACTTAGGAAGGTGTGAGATGATGAAGAAGAAAGTTCCACTATTCAAGGAGGACTTCTACAAGAGGGCAGTGTGATTTTCAGGAATCAGGACTAGGTTGTTGATGTAGGCGACCCTAACCAAGGAGAGTGGCCCTTGTGGGACACTTGTGCGTAAAAGTCTATGGATGCACCAGGGGTCAACGTTAAGTGTTGAAAGTACTCACTGACCCACGACGCAGTCCAGACTAAACTTTGCCAGTCAAGTCCAGTTCGCTCGAAGGTGCAAGTCCCTTCGTCTTTCAGGGGCTGCGTTACGGGGTCTCAGTCCATGGTGGGACAATGGCCTTTTTTCTGCTTCTGGGAAAGGGATCAGGCCAGTTTCACTGCAGGTCATTTTAGGGCACAGCAGCAAGGCACCCACGAAGTTCGTCACTACAGCAGGGCGACGCAGGTACCGCATAGGCTCGGGTTCAGATGGACTCTCCTAATTCCAGACTATATGTACAAAACTCAGCAGGAGAGTGTGTTGGAACTATACAGTCCAGCCCATATCCTGGGCGCACACACACAAGGCCTGCAGAAGCCTGCGAAAGCTTCAGTTTGCGCAGGACCCTGCATGACCAAATAAGGAATTTCCATGGTCTGTTCGACCTGGGGAAGGCAAATGGACAAAATGGCCAAAGGACAGAGCAAAGCACTTCGTGGCAGGGCCATTTTAAGCACTGGCCACTTTTCTGGGTCTAACTTGGTAAACGGGGTTTGAACCATTGAAAAGAGTCAAAAATGCTTTAAAAGTAACAGCTGCCATCAGCTCCGTCCTGGGCACACTAGTACATTCACCAAAAATCTTTTGAGGGTGTCTAGGGAAAAAGAAACCCCAGCGCACTGTACTGGAAGGTACATTCTGCACTGATAAAAATTACCAAGAAAATGGTAACAAAGTGAAAGACTACGGGAAACAAAGTCTGCTAGTAATGACAGTCTGAAGGGCATGTCAGTTTCCCCTTAACAAGATGAGCAAAATCACAGCGGAGTACAGCAGAAGGCTGGGCTCCACTGGTAAAAATCAGGCTAGGATTGTCAGAAAAAAGCAAAAAGTTGGGGGGTTCACAACTGGAGGTCAAATTACACATAAAAGTTAATCTTTCCTAACACCCTAGTGTTAGGAAAAAGGTTACCCTTTGCTTCTCATAATCATTGTCCAGGAGATCTTCTCTGAGCTTGGCTTTAGGATGTAAAATAGCAATGTCTTTGGGGACCCTATTCTCACACAGTCCACAGCGAAAATCCCCCCTCTGCCTCCACCAACAGACACAACTCACCAGGTTTTGACGTGGCACCAATCCTTCAGTATAAGTGATGCTGCAACCCTGCAGGTGATTCTCCATGATGAAACACGGAGCAGAAAAGGTGGAGGGTGGGGTGTGGATTCCTCAAAAATGTGCTGCACCCTGGCATAGAGAAGAGGGTGGAGAGGTGTGGCAGCCACAGGATGGTGAAGAGCAGTGTGCTGGCAGTGACAGACATAGGTTATAGGGCTGGGGCATATGATGGCATTTCCAATAAGGCTGCAGTCTCGAGTTTGCATTCTCTGGCCCCTTCTAGCCAAGGGTCTCAGGGTGTTTCCTGTACTTGTGCCACAGCTAAAATGATGGGAGCAGGACAAAGACAGCCAGGCTTTAATCATCCTGATTTTAAGGTCTGTTCCTCCAAGGGTAGGGAGGGCCTGTCACTGATTAGCATATGCACAAGTTGTGAGCTGTTCCCCACAGGGTATCTCCAAGAGCCAGGAAATATTTCACCAGGCCCATTATAGCTATTTACACTACAGAAGAGAGGAAGGGAAGAGAGGGGTTGTTGGGGTGCCCCTTTAAAGCACTTGAGGTGTTGACTGAATTGTACTCTTAAAAGTACACAAGTTAGTAGGATGTCTTGGCGAAATGTCAGAGAAGGCACCAGAAGTACCCACACTCCTCCTAAATGGGGCAGTTGATGCCTGTGCCCTCTGTGACCAAAAAAGCAATCGGTCTCATACTAAAACAGCAAAGACATTTTAAAAAGGAAATATGCAACACAGAGCAGAATCCTGCACCGCCCTAAAAAGTGAGCCAAACAGCATTTGTGTGGATAGAATCAAGCATTTTGTAAGCTGGGTCTAAGGTTGTACAATGCTGCTGTAAGAGCTCCTTTAGTCTACCCTGACCTGTCTATAGCATGTCTGTGTGTGTGTGCGCACACACACAGATTTGTGAGGCACTGCTATAAGATTGTGTACTAGCCCCCCTTTCCAGTTGTTTGCCATATTATGGTTAGGTTAAAATGGCAGTGCATGTCAAATGTCTATTCCTTGATTTCTTGGTGCTTCTATCATATAGTAACATCAACGTTTGTGTTCCATAGGGCCTGCCAGTGTTATTTGAGATGAATTCCTCAACTGTGCATGTAAATTAGTTTGTATTTTAATTAAAATATACCAGATGTGTGCCCTTGAACCCGTTCCTTGCACTTAAGTCCCTTTAAAAACAAGTACTAGCAAAGGTAAAAGAATTGGCTTTTATATAGGTAAAATGTAATGCACTCCTCTGCCACTATTGGAGGCCTCAATGCGTGTGGATCTGTAAGAAAAAAGGAGGTTGGGTTTCTTTTGTGGGACAGTGGGAAAGGTAGAGGCAAAGCCTGCAGTGTTGATGGATGCAGGTCGGAAGGACCATCCTTCCCGAGTGTCTCTCAGCTTTCATATGGGTTTGGTGGAGATACTTAGGAGTAGGTTATCCATAGAGAAACACGAAATATCTGATACACTACAACACTTTGGGTCTGGTTTTCCACTGATATAGGAGAGCGTGACTGGGCTGAAGAGGAGAGCGTTGTTGTAGCTCAGTATTGTTGATGTGCTTAAGGCTTGGACTGTGATGGTTTTCTGTGGGGAGTTGTCTGCGTTTGACTGCACAGTAGGGAGCCACTCTAAATTATTTTGAGCTGCAAACTTTGAGTTCTCCAGTGAACAGGCTTCTTCATATCACCATGCTGAAGTAGACGGCTTTCTTCCTGGCTCTGCAAGACAAGCCCGCTGCTATGTTCTATGTAAACAAGTGTAGGGGACCAGGTGGGCCACTCTGTTTCACATTGGGGTGAATATGTGGAAGCAGGTCATCTCCATTCACATCGACTTCATGACTACACAACAATCAACAGTGTACAACACAATGTAAGCTGTTCTGAGCCAGATGCCTTTTGAATCACATGAGTAGTGCTGCATGCATCCCCTTGGACAACACACATTGCCAGATGTTTGCTTCATTGGCATCTTCAATCCTCAGTGCCTTTATGTTTTCCTATGATCGCCTCCTATGGCATGCCTTTTCCCAGTCCCTCTAATTTCAACTTCAGGTAGCGCATCAGTCACATTCTGGGACAGCTGCCTCTGACCTTTGGACCTGTTGGACCACTGCTTCCCATGTGTAAAGATGACAGCATACTGAGGGACTCCAATCCACTTAGCATAGACGGGGGCCCTGGTACTTCTTAAAAGAGGAAACCCCCTATCAGTGATTGTGTATGTCCCCACCACAGGAACAGTCCATGTTGTCTTCTTTCGGGACGCAAGAAAGTCAAGCCCTTTCTGCTCAATAATGCTTGACATTGCCAGTGTCCTCCCCTGAGCTGGACCATTAAATTGAACAATTGAGTCTGCAATGCCATCTTGCTTTCTGAAGAGACCACCACACCATATTGGGTTGTTACACGGGTATGAGGGCATAGCTCCTATTCTGGGTAGAATACATGAAGACCGCCATTGTCCAAGGGCATGCAAACAGTACTGACCATCTAACATGAGTTTCAAATGTTTCGATTGGGCTACATGTGGTAAACGTATATGCAGCCGTCTAATCAATACCTTTCCAATACAGAAAGCCCATATGCATGAACACGAACCAAAACCTTATGTGTCAGATGATACCGCTTCACCTCCAAACCCATTACTCCAGAGACATCGCAAAACGATGAAACAAGGGAAAACATCACAGAGTCAACATTAGGGTAGTCCTCAGGGGAGGGCATACCCAACAAAAGAACATGGCATATCACAAATGCAATAGAATATACCAGATAAGGAAGGAGAACTAGAAGAGAACACAGTCTGCTTAACGCCGTTCTTAACTAGGGACTTAAGAGAGCATACCAGCACCAGAAAGAAAGCTCACAGACAATGCCACAGGATAGACAGACCCCACAGGAAACCTACTGACAGGATTCTGCAAACAGACAGAATCAACAGCCACAAAGCCCACCACAATCCTCAACACCCAGGACCCAGAGCTACAATCTACCAAAGTATTTACAACACATTGCTCTCCTTCGACTGTGGTCTGAGGCTTGATAAGCAAGATACACTGCAACCTAATCAGTGTAGAACAATGGCAAAGCACAACATGGAAATACATCAAATCATGAGTGAGGGAGATGCCGACATTGCTTTGCTTACAGAAACTTGGTGATCAGATGGCTACAAAGTGGCACTCAAAACTCTCCCCAACAATTTCAAACCTATATATGCAAATTGAGATGATAGGAGAGGGTGCAGCCTTGTTGTTGCCCATAGAAACCATCTAACCAACACAGACTACAGACATTCCAGGCTGTGAATCACTTCTCATCAACCTCACACTCAGCTATCAAACTAACCTGATTTTCAGGGAAACCTTCCTGAAACCGGTGAAAAAGGGAAATAAAGCTGCTCACAGAAAGACCCATCCATCCATAATGGACATCTTCAAAAACATACTCTGCGAGGGAATCCCAGTTTACTATTTACAAAAACTGATAAACCCATTACTGGAAACTGGAATACCACCAAAGGTTCTCAAAGCTGACTGAACTAAAGCTCTCCAAGATAACCACAGAAGTGCAGACAAGACCAACTACACTCCCATATCCAACCTATCCTACCCAGCCAAATTTCCTGCATTTTTACATGTACACACACACATCCTTGAAAATGTGGAATCAATTGGATTAATGAGATAATCTCAAGTAGGTTTTAGATCAATGAAGAAACGAATCAGCACTTCTCTCCAACTGAGAAGGCCTAAAAATGAACCCTGACAATAACATACGCTCACCTCTCATACCATTGTATATATCAGCAGCTTTCAAGACCAACCACACAATGTTAATCAAGATACTTCAAGATACTTCGGCTGGCTCCCTCCTGTGGAAGGGCCTCCCTCTGCGTCTTTAGCAAGACCTCCTTATGTTCCGAAAAAACCTCAAGACCCTTCTCTTTACCTCTTCCTTCTCCCCCTGCTAATCTCACAGCAGCATGACTGATGTGCAAGGCCCTTATGTGTCCTCAGGGTCTTGGCCAGGGGTGGACTGGGAACCAAAAGAGGCCCTGGAAATAATTTTCAAAGTGGCCCCATATTACACAGCCCCCCACATCTATCATCACAGCTGCTGTCTTGTGCTGCACTTACTTGGGATCACCCTACCGATGGGTGGTTGCACTGGAATAATCCAAAAAGACAGAGTTTTAAAGACTGAATGGGAGATTTGGCTGAATTTCGGCCGTTTGAAAATAGTGAACAGCTCAAAAGTTTGACCATTCTGTGGCAGGGCCTGCGGGGGTGTCCCCACACCCTTGCTCTCTATATTGTGAGTGAGGGTTGCAGGGGTGTCCACCACAGGCAGTCCCGAAACAAAAAAGGACGGGTCCCTGTGGCGCCGGTTTCCGATCACGGAAGTGGAAGGGAACAGGCGTCATAGGGACACAGCGATTCAGCAGCAAGGGGCATGGGGGTATGGCAGCAGTATGGGTCGGAGTGTAGTGGGGTGTGGGTGGGAGCAGGGGCCATGCCAGAAATGTTCAGGGGAGAAAAGACCAAAGGTTATTTCAGAAAAATAATCTTTGGCCTTTTCTCCCTCAAACATATTGGGCTTTCACCCCCGATCCGTTGCACTTACGTTATGCACATATGTTCTTCTCCTCTTAGCACTTAGCCTGAGCACTTCTCCATGAGCGTCTAAGCACCATATCCTTCACCCCTCCCCCCTGCACTTGCACGTTCAGAACACTCACAAAGTATAGTAGGTTCATCTCACATTCCCTTTATTCCCATTATTTGTTGTATTATTAATGCAATTATTTATCCTTGCTCTATTTCTTTGTCTACCTTCCCCTGTTCCCTACCCTGTTTGCCCTGTGTGCGCTTTGAAACAGTTTAGCTAATTTTATAAGGACCTAATAAGTGAACAATAAATAAATAAATAAATAAATAAATAAATAAATAAATAAGAATCCGGCATTTGTGGCCAAGCACTAATCTGGATAAAAGCCTTCCTCATGGATAGAACCAAAATTACCTGTCTACCACCATTCACCTCTAGCATGCAATCAAATGTGATGTTCCACAACAATCAAGTTTTTCACCACTTATTTTCAATATATACATGGCCCCACTCATGAATAATGAAAAGGTACGGGCTCACACATTACAAATAAACGGACAGCCATTTAATTTTCAAGATGACAGCCAACCTTAAATCAAATAACTCCCTCACCAGCTGCCTAGGTGACAAACCTCTAGATGACCAGGAACAACCTGAAACTAAACCCAAACAAGAAGGAAATTCTGGTTGCCCCCACAACAATAGACCACATGCACCACTTCCCTGGCCTGTGGAAATGGGAAAGGACCAGATACTGCATCAGTAATAAGAAACCTTGGCATTCTCATGGATGGTGGCCTCACAATAGAACCACAAGCCAACGCCACAGTATGGAAATGCTTCTACCACCTGGATGAACCAGGCATAACATGACGTATCCCGGCTTCCCACACAGGACAACAGCCATCCTCTCACTGATACTCAATTAACTACACAAACAGTCTATGCCTAGGCATGCCAGACTAAACAACCTAGAAATTGTAACTTATCCCAAACAAAGGGACAATACTTCCACTGAGACTAGACTGGTGAAAACACATCACCCAAGCCTAAGGAATGATCCACTGACTACCATGACTATCATAGAAAAGGATTCATTTTAAAGCACTCTGCATTGCACACATGGCACTACATGGTCCTTGAGCGTAATTCCATCAATCCAAAATCACCCCTTACAAACCACAACAGAGGATCAGATCTAGCAGTGATATGCTGACCTTAACCAAGTGCTACAGGGACAAATATGGAGACACAACTTTCTCCATCCGCAGAGCAAAGTTGAGAGAATTCACACTAGAGAAGACCAGAGTTGAGGATACATAACACATGACCACTAAGTGAGACACAAACTAAATTACAGCATGCAACTGTAGAGAATCACCAACGGATGACTTCAAACCTGCCTAATAGTAAAAACCCCAGCCGAATGAACGCAAGGAACACACACTCAACAAGTGGCAAATCTACAGAAAACAAATTGCTAGATCATCAACCCCAATTGCTTTGGGCTAGCATGCCATACAGGCTCAGCACATATAGCATCCTCATCGGATGGCCAGGCAACTGCCCGAAATGCAATAATCCCATCAGGAAACACAAAAGAAGGAATATGCCAGCATTTTACTCAAACGATCATGTTATACTGGCACAGCCCTTCAAAACTCTCATTCACTATTCTTGCAACACCTCCCACAACCAGAATGAGGGTAAGGAACCCTCACTTGCCAACTTCTGCATACCAAAGAACAACAAGCAAGACCCTAACATGTCAAAACAAACATGGCAACCACAAGAAAGACAATGACCGACTGACCACATGCTCACAAACCACACCAACACAAAGTGCCAGACAAAACACCCTCCCGCTACCAAAACACTAACAACTCTAGATCTCTTCAATCAACTTGCACTCACCCCCGACCCCCAGGGAAAGCACCACGACAGTCAAAGACTAGAGGTTTCCCACCGGATATAGAATGTCTCTGATGTTCAAATCAATATCCACACTGAAAACACACCCACACATGGCATTTGCTCTTCGTTCTACACGTACCGACAGTTAATCACAACTCACTCTCTCCACACATAACTAAGCCCACAAAGGATGTTGCACCACATTTCCAGTCTAGGCATTTATGGGCCTTTGGAATTGTAGCCTTTTCCAGATTTCCTTTAACAGGTAAATATAACCACTAAAGTTAATAAATACACCTCATCATGTCTCTTTTCGGCTTGACAGCCCAGGCCGCAATAAAGGATTTAGAGCGCTGTTGTTAGTAGATGGTTGGCTTTGGCACCAGGTGATCCCCTGAGTTGGACACTTTTGCTCTATAAAGCTGCAATGAGAGGAATTGTACACTCTTGTTATGGTGAGCCACATAGTGAATCGTGCCACTAAATTCAACAGCAGCTTATTTGTTGAGTATATTCTAAACCGGCAGCAGGTTCCGAAATATATCAGACAATTTGTGGGTAACCCTTTGGTTTGGGATTACCTCAAATTTAAAACGAACTGTAAAGACTTTGGAAATTACGGGGGCCTGGAATGATATACAAAGGCCTTTACGATTCTGTCAACTGTGTGGCACCAACTACTCGAATTCGCTAAACATTTGCAAATTGGCTGTGGAGCGCTAGAAGTATTGAGGCTTAGGGCTCTCATGGCAGCAGACTTGGGCTGTACTAATAATGGGGAGGCCCATTGGGCGATGATTATGGCTGGTAACCGTGAACCCTGTATTGTCTTTTTTACGATGTTTTGGAAAAAAGTTGTGCGCAATTTGGAGGATTGCAATTCGTATTGATATGTTGAGGGTTTGGATTGGTTGGGATTGAAGAAATTGGTCTGGACTGGTGGTATCTGGGTGGGATTGGTCTGAGGAGGACACTTTGTTAACTGATGAAGTGTATTGTAGAGACTGAGCAATGAGTTATTAATTGTAATACAGGTATTTTAATATTTGGTAATGAACTGAGTTTTTAAATTTTTTTACATAATGTTTTATGTGTTTTTATGGATGTGTACTGTAAAGTGATGAATGGTAGAAGGTTGAATAAATCAAATACTAAATAAAAAAATAAATAAAGGCTTTACACATACAACTCCCCCCACCCCAAAGAACCATGTCTACTCCTGGTGCAATTATTTCCAGGAGGTTTTAAAAAACTGCTGGAAAGGTCAACGGTCAAGAGTGCACCCGTTTTGTAAAAAAAGCATTATATATTTTCATCAATGTATTCTATTGAAGAAGCCTTTCTAAAGCAGAATAGTTTAGACTTAGACTATTTCTGAAAGTACCACGTTGTTTTCCTTGGAGGCGGAGCATACACACCAACTCCCCCGCTCACAGAGGAGCGTGGCAGAGTTCAGACAGAGTCACGTGCAGTCTGCAGCAGTCCCGGGCAATCTTTCTACCACGTTGTTTTCCTTGGAGGTGGAGCATCCACATCAACTCCCCCGCTCACAGCGGAGCGTGTCAGAGTCCAGGCAGAGTCACCTGCAGTCTGCGGCAGTCCTAGGCAGTCTTTCTACCACGTTGATTTCCTTGGAGGCGGAGCATGCACACCAACTCCCCCGCTCAAAGCACAGCATGGCGGAGTACAGGCAGAGTCACCTGCAGTGTGCGGCATTCCCGGGCAGTCTTTCTACCACATTGTTTTCCTTGGAGGCGGAGCATCCACACCAACTCCTCCGCTCACAGCGGAGCGTGGCGGAGTCCAGGCCGAGTCACCTGCAGTCTGCAACAGTCCTGGGTAGTCTTTCTACCAAATTGTTTTCCTTGGAGGCGGAGCATCCAAACCAACTGCCCCGCTCACAGCAGAGCGTGGCGGAGTGCAGGCAGAGTCACCTGCAGTCTGCGGCTGTCTTCGGTGGACAAGCAGTAAATGGAAAGAGCCCGCTGTATTTACTATTATCAACTGCGTGAGCTTTTTCAACACGCTGTGGAAAGTTGCGGGAAGCTGTGTTGTCTTCATGAGGTCATTACTAAACCTGGGCCAGTACCGAATGAGGACCGGACTATGAAACTGTAAGTTACACCACTGCAACTGTTAACATACATCTACCTCTCCGTAAAAAAAAAAAAGGGTACTCCTGCCCTCCCGCTCCAGATTTTGCCCGCGCTGGGCTGGCCCATGGTATACAGAATTTATACGAGCTATAGACCTTACAGCCACTTGTGGAATTCTATGTGGAAATTTGGACTCCCCAATTTAACTTGCATCTAGCGTACAGCCTGCAATTAAGACACGGCTGTTTCTCCTGTTGTTATCTTGCTGCTAACTCTCGCTTCACTTATACTAATTGGGTCAGCTGTTTAGTCCATAACTGGCAATCTGCAATCAGCAGTTTGAGGGACAGGGGGAGGAGAGATGGACTCGAGCAGCTCCTTAAGCTGTCAGGCATGCCCTGTCCTCACTGTAGGCCCCTAAGCCTTTTGGAACACAGCTTTAAACTATCCCCAGGCGAAGGGGGGAGAGTCGGACTCAGGCAGCTCCTCAAGCCGTCGGGCGTGCTCTGTCCCTGGAGGCTGTGTAAACTTCACACTAGATCCCGTACCCCGAGATCCCCGGCCGTCCCATAGAGCCGAGGTTTGCTCAGAAGTACTTTAAGACGAGATAGCTGCACCCTTGAGATGGATGGGGGTGCAGATGTATTACTCCAACACCAATAAATAAGGACAACTCAATGGTTTGGCAAAGGCAGTCCGTTTAATGACAAGTACAAAAACCAGGAGTAATGGATATCAGCAGTGATGCGATCGTTCCTTCTCGCTTCAACTCCAACAAACTTCATACAAGTTGTAACATTTATACTCCAAACTCATCATAATTGAGGCCTAACACTCAAAAGTTAACATGCAATTCTATTGGTTAGGAAAAGGTAACTTTACTATAGCTACTATATCTGTATATGTAACGGAGTGAGGGGATTGGGTAAGCACTGTCAGGTGGGCAACTAAGCCCTTCCTTCAAAATGACTACTGTAGACATCACTAAAAGTACAACGTCTCCTTGGTTCTACTAACTATAGGACCCTGAATTATTTTGTCCATTGTGATTGGGTTGACACCAACCCCATGCATAATTTTCTACTTTGCTTAGCAGCACGCAGAACGGTCAGCCAGGTGAGAGATGCCCCTTAGTTACCCGGCCTTCCTCCAGCCCTTGTTACAATCAATCATAACTTTAATAGCCATGTGTCAATTAGTTAACTGTGGTTGCCCTCGAAACTGCATCTTCTGTCTGGAAAGATTCTGATATCTCTGCTTGGTGCGGTGCCAAGCATAGGTGTGAACCCATGCTTCTTCTGCTTGGCTGCTCACGTGATTACCACACAGTTAATTTGTCTTGTTTCTCTCAATTTGTGTATTTGATTTTCGTTTCACCCACCACCTGCCTTCGCCTTCTTATCTCGATCCTTAAGAGGCAGGATACTCTGTTCTTAGTTTCAGTTAAAAGTAGCTACTGTTCATAGCTTATATTGGTATGACCTTGGCTTCCCTGGCACGAGCTGCCTCTGCCGAGTTTCGATTCAGCCTTCTCTCCTCGTGTTGCTAGAATATGAATCTTCTTGCGTTTGGCCTTTAGTAACCTGGGTTGCTTCTGCTTTTGTGCAAAGTAGAAATAAGCTTATAATGAAGTGCTTTGTTTGAGGTAGATTATGTGTAATGGCACTTGCCACACTATTCTTCTACTTAGCATTGCAAGCCGCACTGTTTCCTTAGCTTTGTTGCGGTTCCAAGCATATTTACAGGTGTAAACTAGTTGAATATCTTCATCTTGCTTACAGCTTGAACTTCTTTGTATTTCAACGTCGTTCTCCCCCTTTAGGTTCACAATATCTTTATTCATGGTGTTTCGTCTCTGTGTGTCATTCTTTGGTTGTCATTTAATCTATCTGCACATCAGTCCGGGCCCTCGTGACGTCACCATTCGTCTTCCATTTAAGGCCTTTTTGGTTTCTTCCGGGACAGTACTTAGGCACTCTTCATTTCATTTCATTTGCTGGTAGGGTTTCCTTAATGGATACCTTACTGTCCATGGTGTCCTGGGTGTCGGTACTTCAATAGGTGTTGCTCTTCTAATAGGCACTGGGCAGAGCCCCACTGCGGCTCTCTGCTGGTTTATTTGCTCGTCATACATCACATATTTTGGTGTGAACGTTCCTGGAACTTCAAAATGGGCGACTGGAGTGCAGGCTTTATTTGGGACCTCCTCTACACTCCCCTCTATGGGCGATTCATCAACCACTTTTACTTCCGTCTTTGGATTAATCTTATTTGTTCTTCTGTGTTCATCTTCACTCCATCATCTGGGTTCATTCCTTCTTAATCCTCCAGATCTGTACATGATGGTTTGAAGAAGTGTCTCTTTGGAGTCCAGATTTTCACCACTCCTTTCAGGCTTCTTGCTGTCCTTAAATGTTCGGCTTTACTCCATGTCATCAGTTGACATTGTCCATTTGGGCTGCAGTAAACCCATCTTCTGACATAATTTCTGTGCTTCCTGGGATAGAGAAACCTTGTTCCTTCTGGTGCATGAATGCTGGCCTTCACAAAGTCTCTTATTTCTTCATCAGTCAGGTCTTTGGGCTTCCATCCTGGCTTGACATCAATCATGATCTTCACCCCTATGGCTTTTTTTAGAAGTCTTCTGGCACTGAGAGATTATTATCTTGATAACACAAAATCCTAGTAATATAATCACTAGCAGGACTCCCAAGAACTTGAATGCATCTGCCATCCACTGTGGGACCCATGAAAACATTAATCCAAACCAGCTGTCATCATAAACTTCATCAGTTTCATTGATCATCTGGTTCTGCAGATTTGTCAGCATACTTATAGCTTCTGTTAAAGTTCCATTTTCTTCATTGTGAGAGGGTCTGAATGTGCAACACGATTCTCCAATTTTTGCACAAACTCCTCCCTCCATAGCTGTGACCATGTCAAGGACATATCTGTTCTGGAGAGTCATCAGTCGGATGGCTCTTAGCTCTTCCTTGATTGCATTGAATCCTTTTATGGTCGTGTTAATGGTTTGCAGTAACTCCCATCTGGTTATCTGTAACCATTTAGTATTTACTCCAACTTGGATTCTTGGTACGAAAACCGTTGTGAACACTGATGAGGTGAGGCTGAACAGCCTGTGTTCATATGGGATTGCATGAAAGGCTTCTTCTGATTTAGCGGAGAAGGAATTCTCTCTCTTCATTCGAGTTGGCAGTTGCACAGATCTCTTCTTCCTCAGGTGAGCATCTGCTTTTGGGAAACTTTCAATATTCATGTCACTAATGCTGGAACGTGGACATTCACTATTGTGCATATACCTCCCCAGTTCCTTGGCAGTCTGATGTATGCTTTGGATCCACATGCCCAATAATGATCCATAATTACGGCCGTGCCATGAACCATTCCTGGAGCGTCAAACATTGGTCCACAGTTCTTATTTTCTCCCATTTTCCTCATGCCATTGTTCCTGAAGCACAATTTTTAGCTTTCCAGTGGTACTATCTGTAGGAGTCCTCGTCTGTCTTCGACCCATGTCAGTAGTTTTGCAAGCTTTGGCCATAATGGCTTGCATAGCCTTTGAGAATTTTCAATTGCCTCCTTTCAGGCTCCGAGGACCATCCATGCCCTGCAGATTACTACTCCTTTCTCCCATCCTTCTGGTGAAATCACTGTTCCCCAAATCTGCATTTGGCCTCTGTTCTTCCAACTTCGAGCCTCTTCTGGGGTTTTTCCTTGAACATTTAGTTTTGGGTTCACTTCCCATCTTATTTCTGCTCCTTTCACTCCAGGTTTCTCGTACCGGATTACATGGTTCCTAGTATGAGCTCTGTCTCATGTCTTTATGTCTTGAACATAATCATCTTCATCAGGATAGGCTGTTTCAGTTGCCCATATTAGAGAAGCGTCACTTCCCATGAACTGGCCTCTAGTTTTGCACATGGTTACGTGTGAAAGACAGTGTGCTGTCTGGACATCGATTTCTACAGCTACGAAGATCTTGGACTTCCCCATGATGTATGGTAGGAGTCCACAAATGAAGCATTCCACTTCTGAATTTCGTCTTCCAACTTCTTTCATGTGCTGGTACCAAATGTTGTTTCCCAGATGTGCTGTAATATCCAGGTAGTCGTTTAGTTTGTTGTCATCTCCATGCATGTTTCTCTTGATTCGGAGTGTTTTCCTGTAATTGGCTATAACTACATCTCTGAATGCATCTGTACGGCTCCTTCTTACTGGAGGATTCTCAGGCCCATGTTGCAGGCCTCCTCATCTGCGCCATTTGAGTAGACTGAATTCTGGCCGTTGTTTCTTGGTCCTCATACAGTTCTTTCTTTCTGGCTAGGAACGTTTGTATCCATACTGGCATTGGTCCAGTGTATGGTCGTATTGTGGAACTTGTACTTGTCCCTCTCATTGGAGCACATATTTTTGTTACTGCTGTCTCTGGGTGTTTATTCTTCAGCTCCTCTAGTATTTTGCTTTCTCTTGCTAATGACGGCCATACTGCATCTACTATTAGTTGTGCTTGTGAGATCTTCTTTGAGTTTGTCTTTGCCTCCATCAGTGTTGTCTCAGGAGTGTTTATCCTTATAATTTCTGTTGGTTTCTTCTCCAATTCCTCTTGTCTTTCCACAGTGTCTGATATGGGGTTTCTTATAGTATGCAGTCTTTTCTTCTCTAATGCTGTGGATTGCGGTTCTGTAGTCATTTACACTAGGCCTGCTGCGTGTGCATTAAGTGTTTGCATGCGTGTGGTTGTCAGCAATCTTTCTTCATGCATTCCTTGCCGACCCTGTCTGTGGCTTTACTTTTTGTTTGTTACCTCAAGTGTGTGTGTGTCATTGCTAATCACATCCATTTCAAGCTCATTCATTCCACCATCAGATCTTCTAGTGACCGAAATGATTATGTAAGGTCTGGGTGCTTTTGTGGGTTTCATACGTGCGTCATTAGGTGGGTGCACTCGAATTGGAATGCTTTGTGTAATGATAGAAAATGCAGTTCTGATTGTTAATGACAGTAAAACAATGATGAATATGATACACAAATACATCATGTCCCTGTAGGTCAGGTGGCAGCATTTACTTCCAGAGAAATGTGGACGTCTCTCCTCCTGCGGGAGGACAAGATTGCTGCTTTGGATCCCCATCTCGATCATTCACAAAATGTCTACCTGTTATTGTACTTCTTTACCATGTATTCTTTTGGATTCTGTGCTTAAGAGGTTCAGGTGTCCTACAAGTGTCCCCCTCTTGAGGGCGGTGAATCTTTGGTGATGTCACTACTGCGGGACACCATAAGTGATTCCGAATAGGGTCTCAGTGTGGAATGAGTCTGGATACAGTATTTCCTTCCAATTTATGTGTCCTCGATCAAAATTTGGCATGTTATTTTTATTCTTTTTTTTTATCAAGGCCTTAAGTGTGCCTCAGTCCAAAGTTCAAAGTCAACAGACTATGTTGTGGCTTATATGTGCAATTTATTCTTCACCCTGCAACTAGGATGCACAGAGGGTCCGTTTATATGTCCTTATCCCCTTTTTTGCTTAGAGGAAGTGTCGAATTTAAGCCACAATTTACAAAAAGTTATTTATCTTTGTCTAGCTGGTCATGCGTCCTTTTTCTTCGTCATGGATCTCGTCTGCACGTGCTGTGGTTCTTCCCCATTGCTCGTAGACTCCTCTCATTGGGGTGCAGGCAGGGGTTCTTCTCCGATATAGGGTTTGATATTGCCCAGAAAAATCCAAGCTCTCCTGCCTTGTAGTTTCACTGCAGAGCGAGTGCAGTCCTCCACTGTGAAGGGACTGTTAAATCTTGGCTCATCCCACTTTTTCCTCGTATGATTCCTTACAAGGACGGTGTCTCCAGGGAAAACGGATGGTACATGAAGTCCTTGCGCTGTGTCTGTAGTAGTATCTCATTCTGTGTTCCGTGCTGCCCTGCACCCCTTTCGTCATCGCTGCAGCTGATCTGAAATTACAGTAAGGCAAGATGTCATGCAATTCAGGTAATTTTGCATTTCAGACACTAACATTTCCCCTGTTGAGTGGGCATCACATCTAGCTCGATCTCGGGGTGTCAGAGGAGTACGCATTCTTCTTCCTGTGGCTATCTCGTGTGGCGTAAGATGATGGTCGGAACCAGGTTTGTTCCTAAGTGCATACAGTGCCAAAGGAAGGCAGTGCAACCATCCCTTTCTTAGAGTCAGCTTCAACTTGGCTATCCGTTCCTTTAATAAGCCATTGAGATTCTCACATATCCCATTACCTTGTGGATGATACACCGACGAGAACTTGTGCTTTATACCAAGCAGCAAGCTGATCTGTTTGAATGTCTCGTTTACAAAGTGAGCTCCATTATCTGATCTCATGACCTCGCACAACCCCCACCTGGGGAACACTTCTCTGACTCAACATTTGGCAGTACAGGTAGAGTCTGGGTGTGTACAGGGACCTGCCTCAATCCATCTAGAGAATGGACGCACCACAACAATTAAGTATCTGTACCCGTTACATACTTGAATCATGTCGACGTAATCGACATGCAAGTGCTGAAAAGGCCCATTTGGCCTGGGGATAACTGCTCTCATTACCTTTAATGTGTGCCCAGCTGTGAATTGTTGGCAGAATATACAGTTTACTATAAAGAATGCAATGTGCTTGGTTAAATTCGGTATGAACCAGTCTTCTACAAGTGTTGCTGCTACATTTTCTTTTGTCTTGTGTGCCGAATAAGGCAACTGTTCCAGTGCTATTTTTAATAGGGCTACAGGCATTACTGGTTTGCCAGTGCTGTCTTTCCACCACAAGCTGTCAGAGGGGTTTAAAGAACACCCTTGTCATTTCCAAAGATTCTTCTCTTCCCGTGGTGCCTCCCCTTGGAGTTCCATTAGCTGTTTTTGCCCCAGGTTACTGTAACTTTCGGGTGTAATACATGCAACCATCTTTCTCTCATTGGTATGGGTGACTTCCACTTCCATGATCGTCTCAATTTTGGATGCCATATGCTTGGCTTCCGTGTCTGCTGCTTGATTTACGCGTGAGATGAAATCTGTCCCCTTTGTGTAGGCAGCGCATTTCACGACCGCTATGCCCACTGGGAGCTATAGTGCATTAATGAGCCTGTCCAATAAGGCTGCGTGCTGCACTGGCGTGCCATCTGCTCGGAGGTAGCCCCTCCTTTTCTAGCACGCTAAACCTGCGTGCACTGTCGACGTCACATAGGCGGAGTCACTGTACACCGTTACTTCCTGGTCTGCATGATCCTCAATGGCGAGTATCAACGCCAATAATTCTGCAGCCTGCGCCGAATAATGAGATGGTATTCGCGCACTAATAAGTAAGATATAATAAGTATCTTTGTCCGTCACTTTGATTGATCCTCGAAGAACCGTCAATAAAGACACTTTCTCCTTCCGCCAAGGCATTTTCTTTCACTCTGGGAATTACATCATAGAATTCTTCATAGTTTGCACAGTCATGTATTGGTTCTCTTTCAGTGACTGGCTCTGCTATGAACATAGCTGGGTTCACTATTTTACATCGGACTACCTTAATCAATGGATTTGATACGATCACTTCATAAGCAGAAGCTCTCTTAGATGTCAATGTGCCCTTTGGTTTCTCTAGAATGGCAAAAAGCGAGTGCTCGACGTACAACGTCATTGAGAAACCCATCATAATGGTTGTCGCTTTCTCTATGGCGAACGCTGCGGCAGCTAAACTTTCTTCGCACGGAAAATGACCTCTCATTACTGGGTCCAAATTTCCATTATAGTATGCCAGGGGCTAGTACCCCAGTGTGGTTCTCTGAGTGAGCACTGCCATCATGACGCTGCCATTGGTGTGTGAAAACAGATAAAATTCATCTGCATAATTGGGAATCCCTAGAACTGGTGCTGTGCAAATAGCTTTCTTGAGTACATCAAATCCTTCCTCCATGGTCTCAGACCATTCAATCATTTCTTTTGTCACTTGGGCCTTCTTTAGGGCCTGAAGGAAAGGCTCAGTGTAAGAGCTATAGTTGAGGACCCATGCTCTGACATAGTTGCATAGGCCTAAAAAGCTCTGCATCTGTTTTATCGTGTGTGGTTTAGCTGTGTTCAGTATGGCTTCAGCCTTTTCTGGGGTCACTCTCTTTCCCTCATGTGAGATCAGCTGGTCTATGTACATCACTTCTCGTTTGACAATATTGTAGATTTTCCTTGTCAACCTTATATCCTTTCTCAGCCAGTACAGTCAATAGCTGAACAGAATCGTGCCTGCATTGCTCTTCTGTCGTGCTGCAAATCAAGATATCATCCACATATTGCAGGACAACACTTTTTAATGCAATATTGCTTAAATCCATCGGCAGGACTTGATTGAAAATAGAGGGAGGCTCACAGTACCCCTGAGGTAGCCTCGTGGTTTTCAGACACATCTGTCTGAACGTGAATGACGTCAGATCTTGTGAGTCATGGTGTAACGGGATTGAGAAAAATGCATTTTTCAAGTCAATCACCGAGAAATATTTTGCCTCAACAGGTATTTTACATAAGATTGTAGCCGGGTTAGGGACTAAAGGGAACTTGGCCTCAACAATATCATTTATTGGGTGTAAATCCTGGATTAGCCTCCAAGACCCTCCCTTTGATTTCTTGATCGGATAAACCGCGGTATTGCATGACGACTCTGACCTCACTAAGATGCCTTGCTCCATCATAGCCGAAATTGTCTTAAAAATCCCTTCATCTGCCTCTCTGGACATGGGATATTGTTGTGCTTTGGGTAAAATTGCTCCTGGTTTTAGCTTAATTCTCACTTCTCCAACCCCTTTCAGGAGGCCTACGTCATAGGGTCCTGTAGTCCATACTGAGACAGGCTCCTGGGCCATGTCGTCAGCAAAATATTCAGGACGGTTTCGTGCCAACATTATTCTTTGAGGCACTTCCCTTTTGATCATTTTCACCCAAAAGGTGAGACTCACTTCCACCGTTGTCTCTCCTATATCTGCTTGTTCTTCAAACAGATCGTCATAAGTGACGTCAGTCAATCGATATCCTTCTTCAATGGCAAATACTGCACTCCATTGTCGGCCTTTGTCGTCATAACCATCTATCAAGGCCATTCTCCCTCGTATTGCAACTGTGTGTATCAAGGGAAATACTTGTCCCTTCTCCTCGTGCATCGGTATTCTTGGTCTAAATAGAAGTTCATCTGGGGTTCTCATAATTCTGTCTGCAAGGCCTGGTAGCCCTGCCATAAATATGCGCATACCATACGCGAATATTTCTGACTCTAATGGTATGGCCCTCATAGCTGTGTGTCCTGCGTATGCTCTGATCATTTTGCATACATTTGAATAGTGCATTACTGGAGTCGAACATAATATGCCCTCCTGCATGAATGAGATTGTCATGTTTAACTTAGTCATTAAATCTCGACCCAGAATGTTTACTGGGGTCTGACGTGACTATAATAAAGGCACATTAATTTCACATTCTCCTATACAGACTGGAAGGGCATTTGTCAAGGGAACACGACTTGTGGCTCCTGTGAACTCTGAGTATTTATGGCCTCGCCGGACAAGGAAAACTTGCCTTCACATATGCACGAGCGTGTTGCACCCGTGTCAACTAAGAAGGAATATTCTTTATCCCCTATAACAGCATCCACCCTAGGTTTCCGGTGAGGGTCAGGTGTCACCGATAGGATAGAACACATCAGGGTTCCCAGTGAGCTGTCCTAGTCCATATATAGTTTTGTCCCACCTTGAGCGACTGGACATCCCACATTACCAGTGTTACTCCTCATTCCAGGGTTCATGGTCTGCCCTAAGCTCGTTGTTTGTGACAATTGCAGCAGTGACTGTTGGGACTGCCCTTGTGGAAAACTCACTATATTTTGGGGCTGTGGGTTTTGCTGCGCTCCTGGTGTTTGCTGTTGAACCGTGTGATTCTGTGCAACTCCCTGCTGTAAAACTGCTGATGGATTCACCATGCCTGCTCCCATACCTTAGCCGTTTGCATCAGGCCTTGGGTTCTGCATGTGCGCGTTAAATGTCCCGTCATCCCACACAACCAACATACTGGCTGTGGTCTGATCATTTGCCCATTTCACATGTCTTGGTTGCCATTCTGTACGTTTTATAAACCTCCTTGATTATTCTGAAAACCTCCCTGATTAATCTGCCATCCCCTCTCTCTAAGTCCTCTTCCCCTGGGATAAAGCCCAGTACTGCCCTGATAAGTCAGCTGCAGGTTATTGACCTGCTGCATGCTCGATTGAGCTGTGCTAGTTATCATGGCTCCCTCAAGAGCATATTTTGACAAGTTCTTCTGCACCAATTTAGCTTCCTCACCCTTTCGTGTAGCTTCCTTTTTGCGATTCTTCTCTTGCAGTAGCCTGCAATAGTGTGCGATGGTCAGCTGTATTTCTGCCCAAGGTTTAGCCTTGATTCCTACTCATTTCTTGAGCTGGTTCTGTACTGGCTCTGGCAGCCCTTGGCACAATATATGGTAGAACACAGGTATAGATTTCGTCCAAGATTCATGAGTTTCGAGTACCCACGTGTCTTGCGCTCACATATCAGAAGTGTCTGGGTAAAGCACTCATAAGGCCTTCCATATCGCAGCCCTGCAATTGTTAAATGGAGCTCCATCATGCGCTGTATTAATTGTGGTCACTCCAGGGTAACCTGCTCATGTCCACACGTCGTCGGCTCTCTCACCAAGTATGGAGATTGTGAGACCCTTGATATCCCCGATAGCTAACGTGTTTCCCCCTGTAATTTTTTCTAACTCGTGTATCCACTTTCCGGCTCCTGATGTCAGCATAGGAAGCTTGTTTTTCAAGTTTTCACGATCCATGTGTGGCCATGGATTATATTGTGGTCTCGCTCCCCCTTTCTCCAGTAACAGAAATTGGGATGCATAGCCCTCTCTCTCTTCTCTCATTGTTCTCCTGTCTATTGCAGGGGTAACATTCCTGCATCGCCGTCTGCCTGGCAATGTCCTGAGCTTGTCCACATAGGGCAGTGATGACACCCCCCTCTGACCGTGAGATACTCCTTCGTGTCGGTCTGACTGTGTGGCTGACTCCGATGCCCTTGGTGCGGACTCACCAGTGTCTGACCATCGTATTCCTTTCTCCCTTGGGAATCATCTTTCACTCTTCCTCTCTTCCTCCTTTTCCTTGCGCTCATCCCTTTCTGAGTCAGACATCGTCTGTCCCCAACTAGTGCCACTTCTCATGTCTTCTTTCTTCCTAATTATTTCTAGTCTATCCAGGGATAGTTCTCTATTCCCACTACCTTGGGAGACATCCTCAGTGTCGTACAGCTGAGTGCTCTCCAGGCGCTCGTCTTCCCCCTCCCTTTGGGGTATTTGTTCTAGCCCCATTTCATCATATATTCTATTGATTGTTTCTCCGATGCTTCTGGTGTCGAAGTCATCTTCCATATTTCCCCTAGAAGTGCCTGGTACTGAATCGTACACAGGAAAGAATTCTTCTATATCTTCCCAATCTACTACAGGATCAGGTTTTTTAACCTCTCTCTCCAGATATTCAAGATTGCCTGCTCTCTGCCTTTGCTTATGTTCTACATCGTCATCGAATTCTCTGCACTTTCTCTGACCCTATCTTCTTCCTTTTTCTTTTCATTTCTACGTTCATCTGCCCTTTGGATTTCTTCCTCCTTTCATCTCTTTATTCTCTTCTCTCGGATTCTTTGCTCTTCCTCTGACCTTTGCTGCTTCTGTCTGTCTTGATCATTGGCTGCTCTCTGTTTGAGATCGAGCTGTCTTTCTTGCTCTTCGCGATGTAGCTGTTCTCGCCTTTGTCTATCTTTTTTCCTTATTCTTTCGTCTCTCAATTTCTTCTTGTTCTCCTTTCTCTGTACATTGTCTAGTCTCTCCTTTTGTTTCGCATCATCAATGCCTTTGCCATTGAGTTTCAATAAAATTTGCCCTCCCATCCATTTGTTTTTTGCAAATGCTATCTCATCAGTTCTATCTTTGTTTCCCTTCCATCTTTTCCCTTCTCTCTCTTTATCGAGAGATGTACTTGTCTGTGTCTGGTCCCTTCTTTCATCATCGCATCTCTCCTTGTCCCTTGGGACCGTGGAGGCGATTTCCTTATCCTTTTCTCTCCCTTGATTTTCGTCACTACTTTGCGTAGGTGACTCATATGCTGGGTTACTATACCCTGTAGCTGCTTTAAGTTCTCTCAGCGGGTATAACCCTTCGTCTTTGTTTTCTTCAACCTTTGTTTCAGATGGGGCGGGTGGCGCAGTAGGCATCTCACCCCCCCTCTGTGCATACATTAAGTATCCAATCTGTTGGCGGCTCCTCTTCCTTTCCCTGTTCATACATTTTCCAAAGTTCTAGAACAGCGAGGTGTTTGTCTAACTTTTTGCCCGTGTTTGTGGCGGGCAAATATGTCGTCATGTGTTGCAAGACAGCTTTAGATAAGGACCCCCCTTGTGGCCATGGCATAAAAATTTTGTGGGCGGTCCCCTCGACCCACTCTGTACTGTATTTTTTTAACTTAGGTGCATGTTTCGGCAACTGTTTTCATAGGTGTGTCAATGGAGTTATGTCTTCCATGCTTAAATCTGTTCCCTTTCTCCTTATATAACACTTGTCAATGCTTCACGTGACTTAAACAAGTTCCAAAAATATGAGTGAGCACCAAACACCACAAGCTACAATCCCGATTTTTTCCACCAAATTTTATATCTTCTATTTTACTCAAAAAACATTGATTTGCATGCGATATTATCTCAGCTATTCAATCGCGTAAAATTAAAATCAGTTTTCTCAAAGAAAATGTTTCGACTTGTGACGTCACAACAAACAACATGTAAGACAGACGTTTGACAGACTCGACGAACCCCAGCTGGTCACACGTATCTCTTCCTCTAAATAGTACCCCGACATGGAGTTTAAACATATCCCTTTCACGGCGTCTTTAATCGCTGTGGTAGTCTATTTGTTCCCCTTTAGTTGGGACTATGGGTACACGTTTCTTCTAGCCGCTTATATTAAAAGCGTAGGAATAAGGCGAATCCTCTCACTACTCGGGTGTCCTCCCCAGTAACCTCTCTCTTCTTAGGTGTCCACCCCGGTAACATCTCTCTTTGTTTAATTATTCTCGAGTCGTTATTCCCTTCCTTTTAGATATATACATTCTTCTCTACGTCTAACTATATTTTGTTTTTTCTCCCGCATCCCTCCGTTACCTTTTCCCTTTACTTGTTCTAAAGCATGCACTTTTGCCAAAACACTCAGGGCCTCATTACACGGTACGCGGTAAAAAACGAAATTTACCGGCATGGCGCTATTAACGTGTACGCCCTCACAAGAGGGCGGCAATAGCGTACTGTTACGAGTTCGCGGACACAAGCATAGCGCCATGCCGGTAAACCCCCTACCGCCATGGCGTTAAAGACCCAATAAAGTCACCTACCGCCCTCGACCAATGTGCTGATTGCACCTCCGCCCTCCTGCTGCATGGAAATATCGGTCACCGCTATTAGCGGTGACCTTTATTTTGCGGAACCCGAAATAGCGTCATCGCACAGGAACGGGAAATAGCACGGCGGCCATCTTCAAAAACACAATCCATTGCCATCCTCTGCCCCCTGGACCTGTTACGAGTTGCTCAGAGTTGGAAATCATCCTGTACACCTGCATCATGCCCAAGGCCTTCAAAAAAAGCGCTGACAGGCAGCGCAAGGAGAAATTCACTCCTGAGGAATTGAATATGCTTACACAGACCCTGGCTGAGAATGCTGATGCCGTTTTTGCTAATGACATGCGGCGGCCCACAATACTGAAGAAGAAAGCCATCTGGGAACAAGTGGCTGTAAAAGTCAGTGCAGTCGGCACCAGCACCCGCACAGTGCGTGAGTGCCGGTAAAGGTGGGATGACCTCAGGCTGCGGGTGAGGGGCATCCTTGGTAGAACCACCGGATTGCCAGTGAAGGAGGAGCTGGTTCACCCATCCGACTCAAAGAATGGGAGGAGACCTGTGGGAACCTCATTGCAGTTGAATCCATCGAGGGAGTAGGCAGCATGGAGGTCGGCTTGGGTACCACTTCGGATGCAGGTGAGTGTACACATGACAGAATGCGATGTGAATGTACTGTTTGACCCATATGTCAGCATAGACTCCTCTCATGCATGGGCACACATCCACACATGCATCCATCCCTCCCCATGTCAGTGTGAGACCCTTACACACACACATGCGCACATCACCAGTCACAAGTTCCAAATACAACCATGCATGGATGAGGCACTGAACTGGCACATCACCTGCATCCACAACTACTAAGTCCCAATGGCCACAACTGCATCATTGATGTTAACTGCATTAAGTATATTGAAAATCAACCAATGCCATCCCCCTTCTTGTCCCTGACAGGCTCACACACAGATGGCGAGGAGGCCGCTGTTGCATCCCTGGCACCAGCGACTAGTAAGAGGCCAAGGGCCCAGGAATCGGAGGACGCCCCACAACTTCCAGGGGCAAGGGGGGAAGGTCACACCTGATGACCATGAAACACTGACGAAGTGCCACTGTCATGGCAGCAGTAGCTGTACCACAAACTGCAGCCACACCACTTAAGGAGATCCCACAGGCACCAATAGCAGCCACCGCGGGCCCACCATCAGCTGCGGCAAGCTCCGCTGGTGAGGCAGCTGCCACTGCCCCCCTGTCTGATCTTGAGGACACCATAGTTGACCCAATGGGGATGCACACCCCAAGCCCCCATAGTACCACAGAGCATGCACCATTCCAGACTCCAGACCCCACCATTCAATCATCCAGCACTGCCCTCCAACTGACCACCATCCTGGAGCGTCAAAGAGAATTGACTGTGCTGGTTGGGCAGTATGTTGAGGAGGTTGCCCATCTCAGGGAAAACATTGCAGAGACGGCGCAGCACTCCACTGACAGGATGGACGCCAACACTGACAGGCTGTGTACTGAGATTTCAAGGCTCAGGGAGGTCCTATCTCTCATGGCTGATGCCATGGACCGCCACTTCTTGCAACAAGGACAGTCTGCCCCATCATCATCATCAGGATCAAGACAGACAAGCCCCCTCCGGCGCTCAACACGCACCACCAGGCGCTCGTCTGCCCATTCTCAAAATGCTGCCACAGACAATGACAAATAGGGGGTTGATGGAAATTCCACTGCGTGCATGGCCAAATGCATACATGGCAGGCACATGAGTAACTGTTGTGGGGGGTGAGGGGAAGGGTCTTATGGGTGTGTTGTGGGGGGTGGGGGGAAGGGTGTTATGGGTGTGTTGTGGGGGGTGGGGGAAGGGTGTTATGGGTGTGTCATGGGGGTGGGGGAAGGGTGTTATGGGTGTGTTGTGTGAGTGGAGGGAAGGGTCTTATGGGTGTGTTGTGGGGGGTGGGGGGAAGGGTGTTATGGGTGTGTTGTGGGGGTGGGGGGAAGGGTGTTATGGGTGTGTTGTGGGGGGTGGGGGGAAGGGTGTTGGGATGTTCAGGGACTTGCACTTTTTCACCTTTTCATTACTCAATACACTGGTTTATGTTCAAAACACAGGCCTGACATCCTCATTGTGTCTGTGTACTTTATTGGCAACAGGGTCCATTCCGTGCTCACAAACATACAC